>NW_027507784.1:108645792-109245792 GCF_037356315.1 Lithobates pipiens | reverse complement strand
CCTGTACTTTGTTCTGTTAGCATAGTATCACTTGTAGCCAAAACCATACCTGTTAAAGGAATACTTTCCTTTCCAGTAGCCCATGTCTTTAAATGCCACCACTTCACTGCTCCCTTACCACTACAAATATTCCTAACTTTTTGTGTGTTTTTAATTACCTGCTCCCCCCACTGCACGCAGTGATTTCTTCCCTGGCTCATACGTCACTACAGGTCATACCAGCAGGTGGAAGGGACCACTGAATGTGACAGGTGAAACAGGTATTCAACCCAACTGACAGGTCAAATTCTTGCAGCAGCTGGAGAACATGTAAATAGCTGTCTTTTCAAGACTCAGGCTGCTGGAAAGGTGAATCTGTTTGCTCTTGGCACATATGGTTTCAGCTAAAAGTGACCCTGGCTGAGGGTTGCATGAATGCTTTGCTTATTATGCTTGTTGAATATGCTTTATTTTCCTTTTCTTGGCCCCATGCTGCAGAAAAAAGAAGAATGTGTTTGCCCTGAGCAAAAATCTAGGCTTTCCTTGGACAAGTAAAACTGCGTGCCTTATTTGCCAAAGTGTCTAAGTACTAGAGCTTATATGTTCCCCCCGTATTTGTGTCCCCGGGTGCTTTGGCTTCCTCCGACAAAGGTGCAGGTGCAGCACTCATGTGTATGTGGCCTATAGCTAGCTGTACCTGGGGCAAAAGAGACCATGGCAATCAATGCCACATTTGGCTGCCTTACTGGCATGGGGCAGGACCAGGCTCTCACCATGTCAAAATTTGCCTTCTAGAGCAACTTGGGACTTTGCACAGTCAATGGGGGGGGGGGGGGGACTCCATGTGCGTGAAAATGTCTTGCGTGTAATAAGAATGTTTTCTTTTAGATGACAGCGTGCCAATGAACTTTATATTAGCCCCGTTCCCATCCTGACACTGGATACTGGAGTTACTGGGAAGTCTCGTCTGTATGATCAGATCAGCTTACAGTCCCGTGCCTTGACTTTAATTAAAAACTGGTCTTCTAATACACAACAGCTGCGTCTTTGATGTCAGTTACCTTATGTAATGTTAATGCGGTGCCGCAAAGTTCTTTTCTTGACCGTTCTCTGCAATGTATAGGCTGGAATCTAGAATCTAGAGGTATTCACTTCCACAGGTGACCTTGCCAAACCTTTCTCAGCTGGGAAAAACATTTCTAGCAGAAGAATCTCTTCCTCTAAGAAAATTAAATTCATAAACCATTCTCTTTCTAAAGCTGACCACATGCTACATACTCGGATTGTACAATCTTTTAGGAATTAACCACTTAAGGGCCACCTGCTTTGTACTGAGATGGGCAGCCCGTGCAGGAGAAGTGGCGTGCTGGTAAGTTGTTGCCTACTTTCTGGTTTAGAGCGCTCACATCAACACAGGTCTCTTACAGAGGGAATGACCTATGTTTCTTAACCCTGCAAAGCAGGGATAAGAAACACAGAGATTACAGTATTAGTAAAAATCGGCATACATTACACCTTGTTAGGCACACATTTAACCCCTTGGTAGCCCTAGATTTTCCCAGTGTCATTACTACAGTGTACAGTATTAGCACTGATGAGTGCTAATACTGTACACTGTAGTAATGACACTGGGAAAATCCAGCTGCACTGGAGATGAATGGACAGGAGACAGACGCTCCTCTCCATTCATAAACTGAAGTATCATAAACACAGTTTACGATACCCAGTTATGAATGGACAGTCAGTGATCACTGACTCTGTTCATTTGGCATAGGAAGGAGCCGACTGATTTACTGGCTCCTTTCTCTGCTCTCCATCCTGAAACATTGACACCGAGGGGGGACCGGAGCGGAGTACACCGAGGGGGGACTGGAGCGGAGAACCTGGAGCGTTGTATATGGAGGGGGACCGGAGTGGAGGACACGGGGGGGGGGGGGGGCCGCAAGAGCCTGGAACGGGATACAGGGGGGGACTGGAGGAGTATACAGGGACAGTCAGGGGGTGATCGGTGCGGCGGTGGGGGGGAGTTACAAGCACCGATCCCCCCCTGTATAGATTTCAATAAAGCAGCTGTAAGCTGCGGAGGGAAGAGGAGGAGAAGCGGCTGTCAGCTACTTTATTGTAATCTATACGGGGGGATCGGTGCTTGTAACTCCCCCCCACCGCCACACCGATCATCTCTGACTGTCCAGGCATTGGATAAAGCACCAGAGCATTTGCCCAAGTACTCGGGCAAATACTCGGTACCGATACTAGTGTGTGTGTGTGTGTGTATGTAAGAAAGTTATATTTGTGTGAAAAAATAAAATATAGCGGAATGTTCTTGTATCTGAACTACAAGCTGAAAACACTATTTGAATTCCTTTTTTATTATTCAAAGCAAGCATGCCCATCTATCCATGTCTCCATGCTTTATTTTGTTGACAACTTAGTTTGAATAAAAAACCCCCTGGCATTTCTAGCTGTGGCTGTGATAAGGGCAAATGATTCATGTACCATATTTTTTTTTTTTTTTGAAGTTTTGAATAGAATAGGAAGGATTACAACCTCTTTTAGTTTCTTTATTGCTGTGTTCCCGTTGCAGGGATTCACCCTGCTTTTTCTGGTGATTGATTGTCACCAAAATAGAAATTGATGGAAAAGCCACAATTTTGCCGTTGCCTCCAGTAGGTAACTTTTAAGTAGGGACATCTGCCCGAAAGAGGGATTCCCCTCACCTAAGAGATTTGTTCTCACTTCCTGTTATGTCTTTGGGACAAAAATTGAAGAGAAATCGCCCAAACTGGACAGTCAAAATAAACTGATGGGAGTTTTAACTCTTCCCTACACTATGGAAACTAAAGAGCAATGTTATGGCTATAGGCACACTTTTTTAGTCTGGTTTCACACTGAATGCGGCTTTGAAATCATGCGACTTCACTTGAAATTGCACGATTTCAAAGCCGCATGTCAGTGCGACTTGGCTGACATCTGTGCGACTTCATGCACAAACATAGTGTAGGAACTACGGTTTCAAATCGGCGTGGCACTGCAAAGTCGGTGTCGCACCGATTTGAACAGTTCCATTGCTGAAAGGGTGCGACTTGTCATGCGAATTGATAGGTCAAATCACATGACAAGTCGCACCAGTGTGATCGGGGCTAAGACCAGGGTGTTATGTCTGAGAGAAGCTTAAAACCATGAATAATTTTTTTTTTTTTTTTTAAAGGACAGGTGCATCTTCCAGGCCCTGATATGTCGGTACACGCCCTCTTCTTGACTCTGCCGGTTTATTCAACAATAAACTCCATAATCCTTCTAGCACGATAATGTCTTTTTGTTTTAATAGTGAACAGCCCTTGTAATAACATCTGAAAGCAGCGTGCAAAGAACTCATTATTTCATTGCGTTGTCATAACAAGTCTCTGTAGGTTTAATCATGTGACAGCTTCAGCTGCTTAGGAATCGTTCTCCCGTGTAACTGATAAATTAAAGGGTACCAGTCATGAAGATCTTACTTTAAAGTGATACTAAAGACAGAAGTTTTTTTTTATTCTATGCATTAAAGTAAAAAATCTTTTGGGTGCAGCTCCCCCTTCTACTTACCTGAGCCCCATCTCGATCCAGCGATGTGCATGAGATCAGCAGCTTTCCCAGGTCTCTTTCTCCTAATTGGCTCACACAGCAGCAGGCTGCGGAAGGGGCGGGAGGGGCTGGCTCAGGCTCATAGCTGCTGGCCAAGCATCTGGGTGGATCCTGACATTAAAGTCGAGATCTCTCCAGAATCTGGACCAGCTGAGTGATGTGTATTGCGTATATATGTGTCACAGGAGTGCAGAAGGAAGTGTACTCCTGTGGTACCCAGGAGAATAGGACCAAAAGAGCTTTGGCCTTCTCCTTTTTTAGAGGGCTGTAGGCAGCTGAAATGATGAAGCATTTGTTTGTAAAGGGGCGGAAATAGCAGTGATCTCTGGGTAAAGTTATGTTTTTCCAGTCTTCTGAACAATGTACTCAGTAGCCAACAACTCATCATTTGTGCGGTCTCTCTTCGTCTCCCAAATCATGCATACAGATTCTGATCTTCCCCTCTAGCATACCTACAGTCTCTGACCTTCTCCTCTAGCATACCTACAGTCTCTGACCTTCTTCCCCTCTAGCATACCTACAGTCTCTGACCTTCTTCCCCTCTAGCATACCTACAGTCTCTGACCTTCTTCTCCTCTAGCATACCTACAGTCTCTGACCTTCTTCTCCTCTAGCATACCTACAGTCTCTGACCTTCTTCCCCTCTAGCATACCTACAGTCTCTGACCTTCTTCTCCTCTAGCATACCTACAGTCTCTGACCTTCTTCCCCTCTAGCATACCTACAGTCTCTGACCTTCTTCTCCTCTAGCATACCTACAGTCTCTGACCTTCTTCCCCTCTAGCATACCTACAGTCTCTGACCTTCTTCCCCTCTAGCATACCTACAGTCTCTGACCATCTTCCCCTCTAGCATACCTACAGTCTCTGACCATCTTCCCCTCTAGCATACCTACAGTCTCTGACCTTCTTCCCCTCTAGCATACCTACAGTCTCTGACCATCTTCCCCTCTAGCATACCTACAGTCTCTGACCTTCTTCTCCTCTAGCATACCTACAGTCTCTGACCTTCTTCTCCTCTAGCATACCTACAGTCTCTGACCTTCTTCTCCTCTAGCATACCTACAGTCTCTGACCTTCTTCCCCTCTAGCATACCTACAGTCTCTGACCTTCTTCTCCTCTAGCATACCTACAGTCTCTGACCTTCTTCCCCTCTAGCATACCTACAGTCTCTGACCTTCTTCTCCTCTAACATACCTACAGTCTCTGACCTTCTTCTCCTCTAACATACCTACAGTCTCTGACCTTCTTCTCCTCTAACATACCTACAGTCTCTGACCATCTTTTCTATCATACTGGTAGTCTTTCACCCTCTCCTGTTGCAATCTCACAACTTCCAGTGCCATTATATTCACTATGGCCCCTTGGTGATGCCAGGGGGGGCACTTGATGACCTCTGTATCAAGTTGACCACCACTGATCTAAAGTAGTTAGATTTATGTCCAAACTCAATATAATATAAACCATACATACTGTATGTACAGCGTAGTATGTATTTTATTTATATACCAGTTAATTGCTACTTCTCCATGTCCCTGGCAGGTTACACCTAAGCAGATCTAAACTTAGGAAAAAAAACAAAGCTTTATGACCCTGGATACAATAGAAGTATCCTACCTGTCAAACCCCTGGTGCCCAACCTATGGCCTGAGGGGCACATGTGGCCCTTTTGGTATATGATGTATGGACCTCAGCAGTTTGTAGTGGAAATATTGATTGGGGTAACCACATTAATCTCTACTAGCCTCCTATAACAACATGTTTCCAGTTTGATATTCTGCAACATATACCCAGTCAAAAGCGTAGCATGCCCACACTCTCTGCGACCCTCATTTCCTCTATTAGGTCGGCAGTTTCTGACATTTCTCTTAGCCCTTGTACACACGGTCGGACATTCCGAAAACATTTGTCCGAAACCGGTGTTGCATACACACGGTCGGACAAAGTTGTCGGAAAATCCGATCGTTCTGAACGTGGTGACGTTTTTTCGTTACGACGGGACTACGTTCAGGATAGTAGCCAATAGCTTTGGTCTAGGAATATGATCTGAGCATGCGTGGCCCTTTGTCCAATCGGAATTCTCTACAAACGATCGGACAAAGTCTGATCGGATCAAGTTGTTGGAAAATTTTATAGCCCAGCTCTAAAACTTTGTCAGTCGGATATTCCGACGGAAACAGTCGGATGGAGCCCACACATGGTCGGATTATCCGACAACACGGTCCGATCGGACATATTCCATCGAAATGTCCGACCGTGTGTACAAGGGCTTAGGCATTACATATATTGAACATTATGTGCGGCCCTTTTGGTGATGTCGAGACCGCATTTTGAAGCCCCCATTAGCTCATAAGTTGACATCCATAGATCCTAAGCTTTATTGTGAATCACCATAATATTAGTGGCGTGTATAAGCAGAAATACCAATTATTCCGAGTGTCAGGGCCTACTATTCATATTGGCAGTTTCTGCTTTGCAAAGAATGGTGTTAAAAAGTTAATTTGGCTTATTTTATTTTTTTTGTTGACCCGAGTGCTCAAAGTATTTCCAGGTTATTGGTGTCAGTGACAGTGCCAGTATATTAGAAGCTTGCAGCAGCCCGGAGCAGTCATTCGGCAGTCATCTCTCCCTGCACCGACACCTATAAACTCAGGGTGTCCGTAGACTTGGGAGGCGTTTAGGTGGCTATGCACTACTTGTTTTAAACCTGATTCTTGGCCAGGTATACACATTTAGGACAAAGGATGGAAAATTGTTACCATCCCTGGGCTTGGTGGAAGCCTTGGTGGTCCTAACAGGTCTTTCAGCTTATCGGATGAATCGTTCCCACAATTTTTGGTGGGGGTGACCATCATGTGATATCTGGGTCTATTCATGAGATATGAACGCTGGCTGCTATGAGTTAATGCATCATGCACATTATCTTTGCTCTTACATTGCTAACGTAGAGCTGTGTGTGTAATGAGAGAGGGAGTTCTGTGCTTGTGGAATCCAGTATGGAATGCTCACTCTCCGGTTCCACTACAGCCCACAATGTGTGTTCTTTTCATAACAAACCCAGCATTAGAACACTAAAGGTCATATTAACACAATGGTTGAGGTTACACACAACTAGATTCTGTTCTACTGTTACAGGATATATTAAATTTATTCTGATAAGAGTTGGTGAGAAATTCTTATATGGAATCGCCGTCACTAAGGGCCCACTTTATGCTTCATTGTGTCAGGTGTGGGGCATTGTGTTGCAACAAATTGCACTGTTTGTAAATTTGTTTTAAATTTTTATTGAAATTATTGCATTATGCAGACATGGCCCACTGTTGTCACCATTAGGAAACCTGCCCTGAGAAATGTCATGCAGCCATTTTTGGAGTGCATACATGTAGATGGGAAGTGGCTGCAGGTGATCACAAGGGGGGACAATTGCCACAAAGAATTAAATATCCAAAAAAAAATCTCTCAATAGGTTTGTGACAGTTTCTCTTCCATTGCTGATGGCCTAGACCAGTGATCTCCAAACTGCAGCCTGGGGGCTGGATGCAGCCCTTTACTTGCCTTTATCTGGCCCCTGAGGCATTATTCCTGCCACTGACACCAACAATCGGGCATGATTTCTTCCCCTAATACCAAAGATGGGGCACAGTCCAAACCACTCTAAAGTCTGAAGGACAGTAGAAGGACAGCCCTTTTGTTTAGAAAGTTTGGAGACCCCTGTCCTAGACTCCAATTGTTCACCCTTGAGATGTACTTGCCTTTCCCTTTAGTAGGAGCCCCTTTAAGGTGGAAGTAAACCCTTCTATCGTTTTCAGTCAAGGAAGCTGCCATCTTGGCCTCTAATGATTCTTCAACTGCCATAATGCTGCACATGTGATCAGTTATGAAACCAGCCATTGGATGGTTTGAAAGTTTGGTTGAGAGCACAACCAATGTGAAAGTTAGCATTTCCGGCATGCCGGGAATGTAAGTGTTTTTTGAAACTGGGTTTACTACCGCTTTAAGGCACCTGGATGAGGTACTTGGGCCCACACAAGATCCATTTTATCTAATATATTGGTGGTTGGTGCAATTCTGAGGCACCTGCAGACAATCCAACTTTTAACAATGTCTCAGCCACTTTGTGAAGACACTATTTCATAACTTTGAATCACATCATGTTGGACCCATAAGATGTTTCTCTTGGTGGCCATGGAATGCTGACCAGTCATACAGAAAACCGCATACCTTTTAGGCTTAATTCATAAACACACCAGGAATAATTCTTCTTTCTTCTCCTTTCTCCTTTCTTTTTTCCTCTTCTTTTTTTCTTCTTCCTTTTTTTTTTTTTCCTTCCTCTTCTTTTTTTTTTTTTTTTATTTTTTTTTTAAAGGGGTGGTTATTTTTTTCTTTTATGTTTTTTTTCTTCCTTTTTTCTTTTTCTCTTCCTTTTTTTTTTTTTTTTTTTTTTTTTTAAAGGGTTGGTTATTTTTAGCTGCATTAAATGGGATTTGAAAATTAGTCACATGGCTGAAATAATGATCTTTATTCTTGTGTTTTAAAGCTTTGTGAATTGAGCCTCAGATCTGGAAACGTATAGCATTTTCTGTACATATCATCTGTCAAAATAAATTCCAATGAAACAGTTAACTGGAATTGTGCTGATAAGTTTAGGAATTTTGTGTCCCTTGTTATGTGAGCAGATTAATAAAAGGCAAAGACTTGCATCACTCCAGAAATATACTGATCTGTATCTTTCCTTGTGAGCCAGACGCAGCCTATTGTGTGCATGTAGAATATTATTTTGACAGGAAATGAAATGAGCACAGTTCCTCTGATAGTTCCCTATTGTTACTAGTTCTCTTGTGACACAACATATGACTACAAAACACAGTGGAAAGGCCTTTCTCCTATACCCTGAGGGTTAGATGCCGCTGAACTGGAATAAAGGCGTGAAAACCACATTCGTGTGTGTGTGTGTGTGTGTGTGTGTGTGTGTGTGTGTGTGTGTGTGTGTGTGTGTGTGTGTGTGTGTGTGTGTGTGTGTGTGTGTGTGTGTGTGTGTGTGTGTGTGTGTGTGTGTGTGTGTGTGTGTGTGAAAAAAAAAAAATATATATATATATAATTTAAAAAAATAATATATAATTACACAGTATCTCACAAAAGTGAGTACACCCCTCACATTTTTGTAAATATTTTATATCTTTTCTAGTGATAACACTTTGCTACAATGTAAAGTAGTGAGTGTACAGCTTGTATAACAGTGCAAATTTTCTGTCCCCTCAAAATAACTCAACAAACAGCCATTAATGTCTAAACCGCTGGCAACAAAAGTGAGTACACCCCTAAGTGAAACTGTCCAAATTGGGCCTAATTAGCCATTTTCTCTTCCCGGTGTCATGTGACTCATTAGTGTTACAGGGTCTCAGGTGTGAATAGGGATAAGGTGTGTTAAATTTGGTGTTATCGCTCTCACTCTCTTATACTGGTCACTGGAAGTTTAACATGGCACCTCATGGCAAATAACTCTCTGAGGATCTGAAAAAAAATCGTTACTCTACATAAAGATGGCCTAGGCTATAAGAAGATTATGTTCAAAACTAGTTTGGAAGCACCTATATATGTTTGATATTCTTGTGAAAGTAGCAGCTTAGTTTTAGACCCCTTTCACACCACACCGCCCTTTGCGACAGCGGTAAAACGCAGCTATTTTTAGTGGTGTTTTACTGCCGGATTTGCGGCGGATTTCGGCCGCTAGCGGGGCGCTTTTACCCCCGCTAGCGGCCGCGAAAGGGTTAAAGCTGCCGGTAATACGCCGCAATATCAGCGTTTTGCCGGCGGCATTACAGCGCTGCCCCATTTATTTCAATGGGGAGCAGCGGTGGAGGAGCGGTAAACACACCGTTTCTTCACCGCTCCAAAGAAGCTGCTAGCAGGACTTTTTTCTGACGTCCTGCCAGCGCACCGCTGCAGTGTGAAAGCCCTCTGGGCTTTCACACTACAAACAATGGTGCAGCTTCTTTAGGGCGGATTGCAGGCGCTATTTCTAACGCTATAGCGCCTGCAAAACGCCCTGGTGTGAAAGGGGTGTTAGAGTTGGGGTAATTTGAGCGCTGTGATGATACACTAGGTAGAGGGATTGCGATTTGTGTATCCATAGAAATATAAGAAGATTACCAAGACCCTGAAACTGAGCTGTAGTATGGTGGCCAAGACCATACAGCAGTTTAACAGGACAGGCTCCACTCAGAACAGGCCTCGCTATGGTTGACCAAAGAAGCTGAGTGCACGTGCTCAGCGTCATATCCAGAGGTTATCTTTGAGCAATAGACATAGAAATAGTATGAGCGCTGGCAATATTGCTGCAGAGGTTGAAGGGGTGGGGGTGCAGCCTGTCAGGGCTCAGACAGGTTATCCCCCCCCCCCACAACTACTTAGACCAGGCTTCATCCGTGGGCTGGGAATAGTATACTTTAACCCCTTCCCGCTGCCACCTCCCGGCCCTTTAAGAGGTTTTAAATGCCAGGAGGCTCCGATCACAAGTAGCCATCTGGCATTTCCAGTACCCACCTGTAACTGTACTGGGAGCATGCATGCTCTCGGCACATAAAAATGTTTACATTTTGGATGCATAATTGCAGCCTCTTGCCATTAAAGCCCACCTGCCGAGAGGCCACATATATGCATACAGCCTGCAGAATGAGGTTAAGGACCCTTTCACAGAGGCGGCTGTCCTGCCGCTGTTAAAAGCATGTTTTGTTATATTGAAATGCCAAGACTTCAGGCACAGCGATCACTTGCAGTTGTATATTGCGATTAGCAGCGATTACATACAGTTTAGCTGCAGTGAAACATTCTTGTGCTTCCTGTTTTTTTTTTCTTCCCTTGTTGCTGTTGCAGTTATTTACAGATGGCTGCGATAAATCGGTCCTGGACGCAGTCAAATGTATCTTTTCTAACTGCACAAAACCCCATGTAACGAATCTGTCGCTAAATGCAGTGTGTGAATGGGACCATAAGAAAGCATTGTCTGAGTTTCAGTGCAGTAGATAACTTCATCTATCCACAGCTAAAAGCTGAATTCTATCCGCCCGTGTGAAACATAGCAAGTTATCTTTGCTGCAACTCCTCCAGCTGAACTTTAGACTTTGGGTGGATGGCCAGGGCGTTGGTATAACTGTGGCTCTGCCATCTGTCTTTACTAACCCCTGGCTGCCCATGTGAAAGAGGCCTTGACTGTAATTAAATTGTCTTTGGGATAAATTCTTTAGCCAGTTGCCACTTCTAGCTGAAGAAGGTATCGTATTTATCGGCGTATATCGGCGTATTTATCGGCGTATAATACGCACAGGTGTATAACAGGCACAAGAGGAATGTTTCAGGAAAAAACTTGAATTTTTGTATTGGCGTATAACACGCACATGCTATTTGCACCCAAATTTCATGGTGAAAAAGTGAGTGTTATTCGCCAATAAATACAGTAATATCTTTACAGTGTAGAGATTCAGGAAGGTGATCACCATACTTTCCAATGTTTTAAAACTGGTATATTTTATGAAGCCATCCCCCTTTCTGGTGTTGGATGGTGATGACCGTGTTGAATAACCCTCTTTTTAGTGGCAGATGTTTTATTGATTTGTAGCACTCGGTGCCAGCAAAGATTAGAGAGAATGGCGGAGTTTCAGCTGCTTTCTTTATCATCATAAATGCAGCAGGCCCACTCGTGCCAAGTCTTTTTGAGGCTGTGCCGATCCTTAATTTACCCATGTACACCTACCCCTATGAGTATTACTCAGTGGGCCTCATCCATAATGGTGTCCAAATGAGAAATTGGTTTTGTGAGCCCTAGCATCCATTTGAAATCTTTAATGTTCATAGTGAAGTATTGGAGATTAAAAAATGTGGTTACTCTGGGAACCAATTGCCCTTTCTTCAGACGATTTTATCCATTTGCCTCAGTGTAATGAAGGCTGTCGGGTTATACATTTTACTGACATTATATTGTATTTTTCTTATTTAGGATATGGATCTCATCGACATCCTGTGGAAACAAGACATTGACCTCGGTGTTGGTCGAGAAGTTTTTGACTACCACCAAAGACGGAAAGAATATGAGCTGGAAAAACAGAAGAAGATTGAAAAAGAGCACCAGGAACAGCTTCTAAAGGAGCAGGAAAAAGCCTTTTTTGCCAATCTGCAATTAGATGAGGAGACCGGGGAATTCATCCCTGTTCAGCAGTCGGCACCTATCGAGGCTGCAGTTGTCACAAGCTCCTTACAGGTAATTAGTCCACATCTTGTTTATTAAAGCAGTGCGGCCTACTTATTGGGATCAACCAGCTAATGTTTACATTTCTTTTTGTGTCTAGAATAAGCCAGATCTGGGCCAAGGATTGTCCTTTGATGAATGCTTGAAACTTTTAGCTGATACATTCCAGATGGAGGTAACTATTTAGGGTTTAAAACTACAGATTACATTCTAAGCGGAATCTTGTACGTAATTGTATAGTGAAGGGCAACTAGCAATGGCCAATGAAGTAAAAAGAAATTAACCTACCTGTTGTGTAGAAGGCCTCTTCTTATGCCTTGACATGACTTACCTTCCTTGCATTAGCCTCTACAAAGATCCTATTCAAAAACACCGGCCATACCCTAAGATCAGTATAGGGACTGTGCTAGCAACAACCCCGCCACCATGAGACAATGCTTGGGCCCGATGGTTGACTGTTTAGGCACTAAGGGGTTGATTTACTAAAACTGGAGAGTGCGAAATTGGGTGCAGCTCTGCACAAAAACCAATCAGCTTCCAGGTTTGTTTGTTTTTTGTCCAAGCTTAATTGAACACCCCCCCCCCACTAACTGTCTGCTTGGGTTTGTTTCTTGTTAAAAAAAAACATATTCTAAATTTGCTTGCTCTGTTGAATGGTTTTACACAGAGCAGCCCTGATCCTTCTTATCTCGGGTCCCACGCTGGCGCTCCTACCTCCTGCCGGGTGCCCCCAAAGCAAGCGGCTTGGGCTTGCTCTGGGGGCACCCAAGCAGGTGCGTTCCCAAACCTCTGCCCTGTGTCAATTCACACATGGAGCCGTGGCTCGGTCCTGCCCCCCTCCATCTCCTGATTGGCTCACTGGCTATGATTCACAGCAGTGGGGGTCAATGGCTCCCGCTGCTGCCAAAAGCCAATCAGGAGTGTGAGTCCCTGGAGAGGCAAGGCTCTCTTGGACATCACTGGATTGAGATGGGGCTCAGATAAGTATTAGGGGGTCTGCTGCACTCAGAAGGTAGAATGCATGAAGGTACAACCACTTTAAGACAGTGTGAAATCCCTTCTGTGCTGTGGTGGGAGTTGCATTTCTTGGACCTCAGCTAATTGCTTCAGAGCAGATCTAAGGTCTAGAAACAGTTGGGCTGCTTTCAAGTTGCTCAAGCCACCAGATCTGGAAACTGTTGGGCTGCTTTCAGCCCCTAGATAGTTGATAAAACTAGCTTTGAGGGGAGCAAAGGTCTTCATGGAGCACACAATCTGATGGAAGAGGAAATCCCCTTTTTAAAATTGCTGTATTTTCAGGAGTGGAGATGGATAAAACCATGCTATATATTTAGTTTTGCTATGCATTTTTTGGCCTTTCGGTGTACATGTATTTTAGTGATGTTCATTGTATAAAATACATTTGTATGCTGTATGTCACTGACTAGTTTATGAAGATTGTAAGTACAGCTACACAGGTCTTGGAAGTGCATGCAATAGGACTGGTGACATCCGGGGCCCAGATCTAGCCCTGAAAGTAATCGCACTCCAGAATAAAAAGACATGATCAGTTTTTATGATGGATCTAATATACATCAGATCCCCTGAGCTCCTCCCTCAGACTTGTTTCACTCAAAATGGCCCTAATTGTCCACAAATATGCTCATTATGAGTACACATTGGAGGGAGAAGCTCAATAAACACAAATTACGGCTTTTTGTTCAGGAGTGCGACTACTTAATTTTTTGTGATTTAAAAACAATTTTTCATTTTCTCTTGTAAAACCTTTTTTCATTTAATTATGTTCTATGCAAGTCTTGGAGTATGTGACTTAAAGTGGTAGTAAAGTCCCTTTTCTTAATTTTATACCTACAGGTAAGCCTAAAATAAGGCTTGTCTGTAGATGTAGTAAATATCTCCTAAATGTGTGCTGTTTAGGTGATGTTTACTTTTAGTAGTGCCAGCGATGTCAGTGGCGCATTCGTGGGAGTGATGGCATCTTGGCTCCGGCCAATCGAAGCACCGGAGCCTGCGATACGCAGAAATAAATTTGGGAGACAATGTTGCCGGCTAGAGCAGTGTGCCGGGACCGCTGCGTGGATAAGTATTTCATAATGAGCTAGTAAAAAGTAAAAGTACCCCAATGCCGTATCGCAAAAAATGGCCTAGTCATGAGGGTTAGTAAATATTCCTGGAGGTCATGTGGTTAAAGTGATATCTAAAGGTTTATTAAAAAATAAATAAAAAGACATATCTTATTACCCGTGCACACAATCCAGAGTTTTCGTTGGAAAAATCTTGGATTTTTTTTCCAACGGAATTCCGCTCAAGCTTGGCTTGCATACACACGGTCACACAAACGTTTTCTGAATTTTCGACCGTCAAGAACGCGGTGACTTACAACACTAAGATGAGCTGAGAAAATTAAGTTCAATGCTTCTGAGCATGCGTTGAATTGTATCCGAGCATGCGTGTTTTTTTTGCGTGTTGGAATTGCATACAGACAATTGGAAATTTTTCAGACGGGAAAATAGAGAACCTGCTCTCAAACTTTTGCTGGGGGGAATTCTGATGGAGCATACACACGGTCGCAATTTCCGACCAAAACCTCACATTGGACTTTTGCTAGCCGAATTTCTGTTTTGTGTGTACGGGGCATTATACTTACCTGCACTGTGCAATGGTTTTGCTCAGAGCAGCCCTGATCCTCCTCCTTCTATAGGATGAATGCAAGTTAAAAACCTTCAACTTTTAGAACCACTTTAAGGTTTGGTGTGCTGCATCATATTAAATCCTGTTTTTTTTTTGTTTTGTTTTTAGGATTACTACCACTTAAATAAGAAAGGATTTTATACTTGGGTTTTGTGGATTTAATTACACCTTCACTAGAACTGTATTTTTGCACTGAACTGGATCTCTTTAGCCATCACAAGCCATAAGCACTGCTGGCTGTCAGTAACACATTCTGGTGTATAATGAAATGTTCCACACTGCTGTCTGGCCTGCCAGTGCCATATGGTCTCCATTGTTGCAATTCCTGCAAGGTTTGTGCATGATTCTTGGTGGAATATTGTACTTTGTAAATACAGTTTGCCCACTTTGGGTCCATGCACCTTGAGCCAAACTGCAAGAAGAGGGTAGTGGCAGTTTGCCCAGTGCCTCTAATTATCACTTCTAGGTGTACAGACCCGGAGTAAACCAACTCCTCCACAGTCTTTCTGCACATTTTGAGTCTGATATTTTTTTTTTTTTTAGAGTGATACTAAGACTTTCCAGTTGTCTGGGGTATGATGGAGGGCTGCACAAGAATCCAACCCTCTGTCAGAGCAATTTCAGCTTGTATTAAATATTTTTGATATATAAAGATTCAATATACAAACACTTGACATATAATAAAAATATATATAAAAGAAACCCCACTATGTATTTTTTCAGGCACCTACAATGACCTTCCAAACTGAAATTGCACCCAGTCCTCACATGGAGGTCGGTCAGAACTTGCTCCCTCCACAGCAGCTTCCTGCACCAGAAACTCTGCAGAACACAACCACTAATGGAGAAGGCATGCGAGAAATGGAACAGGCCTGGGAGGAGCTGCTGTCCATTCCCGAGTTACAGGTAGGCTTATTACTGTGACGTCTCTATAAGCCAATCGCATACAAATTCTGATTATTACAATGTGATTATTTTTTTATTTTTTTTTTAAAGCCAACCATAAAATTAGGTGAGCTAAAAAGGGTCTAATACAGTACAGTTGCGGAGTTTGGCCCAAAATCTTGTTTGTTTTTTTGTTTTTTTTTGCTAGAAATTACTTGAAACTACACACCTCCAGAGCCCTCTAAGCCCTTGTACACACGGTTGGACATTCCGACAACAAAATCCGTCGGATTTTGTCCGACGGATTTTGTCTGAAACTGGTGTTGCATACACATGGCCGGACAAAGTTGTTGGAAAATTCGATCGTTCGGAATGTGATGACGTTATTTAGTTACGACGGGACTACGTTCAGGATAGTAGCCAATAGCTTTGGTCTAGGAATTTTATCTGAGCATGCGTGGCACTTTGTCCGATTGGAATTCTCTACAAATGGTCGGACAAAGTCCGATCGGATCATGTTGTCGGAAAATTTTATAGCCCAGCTCTAAAACTTTGTCGGTCAGATATTCCGACGGAAACAGTCCAATGGAGCCCACACACGGTCGGATTATCCGACAACACAGTCCGATCGGACATTTTCCATCGGAATATCCGCCCGTGTGTACAAGGGCTAAAAGTAATTGTGTTGCTCTAGAGCCACCTCCGGATCCTTTTTTATCTGAAAGTCTTTTGCCAGCTGTAAAAAGTGTGTAGGAGCTTGCTTTAACCCCATGTATACCACGCTATTTAAGAAATCTTACAGTGGTAGACAAAGGGTTAAAGAGGCTTTCAATGGGGGGGGGGGGGGAGAGTGGGGAACTGCTGCAGATATTCAGTGCACATAAATATGCACATACCTGCATCAGCCTCCAAATCCTGGGCCATTCTAACCAGAAAAGCATCAATACTTCCTGATGAGTACTGAAGCTTGCCCTCCCCTCCCTACCTTCTGCATATTATTGGCTAGTGAAGCTTTGGCAACATAGTAATGACATCAATGGGATTGTGCTGGGTGTGGGGCTATGCACAAGCATTGATAGTCCTCATAAGTGATGGATTTTTTTTTGTTTGCTGTCAGAACAGTCCGTGCCTGCTGTCTTTTTCCACATATAGAGGTGAGATATAGAGGGGATAACAATTGAAAAGGTTTCACTACAACTAATAAATTGTATAATAAATTATGTGTGTGTATATATATATATATATATATATATATATATATATTTATTTATATATATATATATATATATATATATATATATATATATATATATAATATAATTACACACACACTTTTTTTTCTTTATGTTAAAAAAAAAAAGTAAGAATGTATTAACGTGTTACTAAACCCAGGACCCTGCAATTCAGTATATCTGGTCTCCCACAGTACACAACATGGAAATGCATTTATTTGTGTAAATATAAACTGCTAAATACCTTTTCTCATCAGCAGTTAGAGCAGTCTTGTGACTTCTATCAGTGTTTGCCTGAACACTGATTAAAGCTTGTAGAGTTTTCATGCACCCCTGTTTGTCCTATGAGGCTGCAGGACCCCTGACCCTTTGTCTGGACAGTGCTAATTGGCCCTGTGCTGATCACATGCACTCTCCCAAGAAAAAAAACTCTAGCAATATACACCAAACTGAGCACATGCAGCTTTCCCCCAAGGCTATGTTCTATCGGGAGATGGGTTGGGGACAGTGGAGAAAGGGGGGAATCAGAGAAGACAGGATCAAACAGCCTTTTTACACAATGTGGAGGATTAACCCCTTAGTTTCCACAGTGAGTATAACAAGCATGCTTTACTGCATATACAGACTGATTTTACTGTTGTGGGTTTAGTAAAACCTTTAATGTTTTATTAAAATATTATTAAAACTATTTTAATGGATTAAATGGTCTTTTCTGTCTGCTCGTAGTTCGTCATTATTTGTGCACTTTGCATAATAAATTGGCTTGTGCCTATTTAGCAAACATTTTATATGTATCTACATCCATAACAATGAAATACTGCAGATAAAACACCCTCTGTACTTCTGAGAGCACGCCTGATGATCTCTGTGGCCAGCATTCTAATGATACACAAGCCTACAGTATTACAAACTGACTATTATTCTCCTAAACCACATGACCCACATTTGCTTCTCAAAATATCGATAGGCAGCATCTTTTACTGGACCTGTATGTTGGGAGAGTACTCTTAAAATGTTATTAAACTTACTTGTTATACTCTCTGTGGAACTTAAGGGGTTAATCCTCTGCATTGTGTAAAAAGGCTGTTTGATCCTGTATGCACAGAGCCTCCCCCTCCTGCACTGTTCCCCTGGACCAGTCCGGATAAGACACAGTGAGTGGAGTCAGGCTGCACATGCTCAGTTTGGTCTCTATTGCTGGAGAGAATATTTCCTGTTTAATCCGAGATAGTCAACTCACATGGGAGGTTATTTACTAAAGGCAAATCCACTTTGCACTACAAGTGAAAAGTGCACTTGAAATTGCACTGAAAGTGCACTTGGAAGTGCAGTCGCTGTAGATCCAAGGGGGACATGCAAGGAAAATAAAAAAACAGCATTTTAGCTTTCACATGATTGAATGATAAAATCAGCAGAGCTTCCACTCATTTCAGATCTACCCCTCAGCGACTGCACTTCCAAGTGCAATTTCAAGTGCACTTTGCACTTGTAGTGCAAAGTGGCTTTGCCTTGCGTAAATAACCCCCATGGTATTGACATCACACACTTGGGTATGTATATAGATCCTAAATGACAGCCCAATCCCTCCTTCCTTCTCCTCCATGCCCAGTAATTAAGAGCCCTTTCACTAACAGCGTGGCCACGGTAGAGTGCCGATTTTTTTTTTTTTTTTTTTTTTGCGGTGCTTTTTGGCTGCTAGCGGGCGCTTTTTACCCTCGCTAGCGGCCGAAGAAAGGGTTCATATCGCCTGTGTAGCACCGCTGCCGAATTGCTTTACAGGCGTTGTTTTTAGCCCTTTAGCGCCTGAAAAATGCCTCAGTGGGAAAGGGGTCTTGATTAATGGATGATTTACCTCCCATAAAAGCATGTGGACACTGGCTATAGTGGATTTCAAGAGCCAGTGATTCCCATAAACAAGATAACACTCCTACTGCTACTGCACTGTTCTATATTACACATGCAGAAATCATTTATGATGTCCATGCCACCTTGCTAACACCATACCCCCTGTCACCCTCATCACACCTGGCATCCTACTGCCACCTTGCTGACACCCTACCCCCTGTTATCCTCATCACACCTGGCATCCCACTGCCACCTCGCTGACACCCTACTCCCTGTCATCCTCATCACACCTGGCACACCACTGCCACCTTGCCCCCTGTCATCCTCACACCCCCCCCCCCCTTTTAACCCACTGCCACCTTGCTAACACCCTACCCACTGTCATCCTACCCCCCCCCCCCCCCCCCAAATAACCCACTGCCAGCTTCCAAACACCTGCATTGACAAAGCAGCTTATTCCAATGTTAAGAGGACAAGGGTCTCTTCCCCACAAATGTGTCGTGGTGGATAACGTGGTCTGTGGATGGGGGTTTATTGAAGTATGGAACAATAATGCGTTACTAAACAAACCGTAAAATTGGTCTGTATATGCAATAGAACATGCTTTATATACTCTGTGGAACCTAGGGGGTTAATCCTCTGCATTGTGTAAAAAGGCTGCTTGATCCTGTCTTCTCTGATCCTCCCCTTCTTCCACAGACTCCAAAAATAACCTGATATTTACAGAATCTATGGAGTCAGGCTGCACACGCTCAGTTTGGTGTGTATTGCTAGAGTTTGTTTTTTTCTTGGGAGAGTGTGATCAGCACAGGAGCAATCAGCACGGTCCAGACAGGACAATCGTGGGAGAAATGAAAACTCCTCCTACAAGCTATCAGCATACACTGATACAAGTCGCAAGACTTCTTAAACTGCCATATACAGCCAATGAAAAAAGGTATTTATCAGTTTATATTTACTAAAATTATGGCATTTCCATGTTCTGTGTACTGTGGGAGACCAGATATAGTGAATGCAGGTTCTGGGTTTAGTAACCCTTTAAGCTGGCTCACAATCACTTACTTGCATGGGCACAGTAAATAAATGTTCATAATCTTAAATTCTGAGTGGACAAATGGATACTGAAGTTATGCACCTGTCAGTCTATCCTAGGAACCAGCAATACTTTGGATTAGGGATGAGCCAGGAAGTCGGCGCAGCGCTGTGCTAATCACAGGCAGTGAGACATTGCCCGATCTCTGCAGCCGCACATCCGGGCAATGTCTCACTGCCTGTGATTAGCGCAGCGCTGCGCTGACTTCCTGGTGGGCTCTGCATGCGAACACGTCTGAGCTCATCCCTACTTTGGACACAGCTGATCACAGATCGAGGTAAAGGGCCAATCACAGTAGCCCTTTACCATGTGTCCAAGCACAGCTGATCACATGTAAACAAGCTTGTCGTTTATCTGCATGTACAATGACAGCACGTGGGGAAAGGAGAGCCAATATCCAGCAAGGTTGACTGGAGCACATTTACACTGATAATTGGGTCACTGATCACCAGTGCCCTGATTATCAATGCAGACTCGCCAGTTCCCTGATTATCAGAGGGGATTAAATTTATTAACCCAGAGGTGATTAGATGCCACCAAAAAAAGCTCTATTTGTGTGAAGAAAATGACAAAGAATTAATTTGGGGACAGTTTTGCATGACCACGCAATTGTCATTGAAAGTGTGACAGCGCTGAAAGCTGAAAATTGGCCTGGACAGGTGAAAGTGCCCTGTATTGGGTTGGTTAACAGGAGGACACACCTTCACAATCCAATCAATGTGTATCCAAGCGGGCAGGCCCTTGCACTACTACAATAGTTCATAGTAGATCTAACAGAAACTAAGAAAAATTTAGTTTTTTTTGTTTCTTTTTCTAAATTTTCTTTTTTCGTTTGATTAGCAAAAAATGAAAAACCCCAATGGTGATTAAATGCCACCAAAAGAAAGCTCTATATGTCTCAAATGATGAAAATGTCATATTGGTACAGTGTTGCATGACCACACAATTAGTTATTCAAAGTGCGGCCGTGCTAAAAGCTGAAAATTGTCCTGGGCAGGAAGGGGTAAAAGTGTCCAGTATTTTAGTGGTTAAGGTGGTAGAATTGCCGTTTTCCACAATTTAACTTGCTCTGTGTCTTCTTTCCATACAGTGTTTCGGCAGTCAGATTGATGGCTTTGCGGACCTGAGTATGTATTCAAATCAAGAACCCCTTGCAGAGACTGTACCCAGTTACATGTTTCACAGTCCAGTACCACCTTTGGAAAAGCCAGTTGAAAATGCCGCGCCGGTTTTCTCTAATGACTTTGCAGGTTCCTTTGTACCCAATGTGCCCACAGTAAATACAAACCAAACATTTAATATGGAGTCTTTTTGTGATGACATATTTACCCTTATTGACCCCAAAGTGACCAATGTGCCTTTAACAGACAATTCAGGCCAGTCTCTCACTGAACTTTTAAATGAACCTGTTGATCTAAAGGACCTTTCTATGTGCAAAGCATTTAATGGGAACAATCCATCAGAATTCAATGATTCCGATTCAGGAGTTTCAGTTGGCACAAGTCCATGTTCTACGTCACCTGGGCAATCTATGGGCTCTTCTGTCTATGGAGATGCTCCTTATGGATACAGTGATTCTGAAATAGAAGATATGGATAGCACACATGAAAGCATACAACACAAAAATCCCACTGAAGAGTTCCCAGTGTCAATCACAGAAGATGCATTTTTTTCACTCTCGCCTTTTGTACCACTTGATGGATCCTTTGAAGCCGAATCTCTCAATTCTCCAGCAGTAGAGTTGCCCGTTAGGCCTGGTCACAGTAGGTCCCCATTTACAAAGGACAAATCTTTAAGTCGCCAGGAGGCTCGTTTCACTAGAGACGAGCAAAGAGCGAAAGCTCTTAATGTACCATTCTCAGTCAATACAATTGTTAACCTTCCTGTGGATGATTTCAATGTTTTGATGTCCAAACACCAGTTTAATGACGCCCAACTTGCTCTCATCCGAGATATACGCAGGCGTGGAAAAAATAAGGTTGCAGCCCAAAATTGCCGCAAGAGGAAAATGGAGAATATTGTGGAGTTGGAGAGTGACCTAGATCAGCTGAAGAATGAGAAAGAAAAACTACTTGCTGAGAAGGGAGAATATAACAACAGCCTTCGTCTTATGAAGAAGCAACTCGGTACCTTGTATATGGAGGTCTTCAACAAGCTGCAAGACGAGGATGGAAAACCGTACTCCCCTCTCGAATATTCACTTCAACAAACAAAAGATGGGAATGTCTTCCTTGTTCCGAAAGCCAAAAAAATCGAAATTAAGAAAGAGATCTAAAATACAATTATTTTGTTTGTTTGTTTTGTTTTCTTAAAATTCTGTGCTTCTATAGTGTGGGTATATGAGTTGTGCTTAAGGGGTCGCTTTATTAGAACTAGCATTTTTGTACTGTAGCACTTAACGCCCATGAAATAAACAATATCAAAATATATTTTTTAAACTAAAGTACCTAGTTAAGCCAGTCCACATGCTACTAAAAATCACTATATTTTAGAGGCCTCAGGATTTAGGAATGAACATTAAGTAATGTCAGGGTTGTTATTGACCAGGCAATAATTATGTACAATATGTGAGCCAAACCATGGCGGTTCCGTTTTCACTAGAAGTTAGTGATTTTACGGAGATTAAGGCAGGTGAAATAATTTTTGCTCACAAACTACGTAGCCATGATAAATGGTGCATGGGTTCATTTCATAAAATCGGTACCCATGGGTGGAACTGGAGTTTCCATTTTACACTCTAAGTTTCTGTAAGGAATTATTAAAAAAAAATAATAATAATAAAAAAGGCTTTCCAATAAATTTTGCCTGGTTCAGATTATTACAAGAATGGGCATTTTGAGAGAATTAACATTACTTTTTAAATGTTTCTGATTGTGTGTGTGTTCTTCACTTTTTCTCCTGTAATCTGAAATACCTGATTTTAGAAGATTTCACACCGAAAGGCTTTCTTTAGTATAGCATATAATGGGTAGCATAGGTGGAAGGTCACACCCGTGCGTGTGTATTCTTTTTGTAAGATGGTTCTGTTGCCATAGCAATTTGACATCAAAAGGAAAAACCAGCTGGACAACTTACTGGAGAGGGACTGGACTCCCTCTAGCTATGGAGAAACATCAACCTTTTAAAGGATTCAGTGCACTGAAAGCAAAGCTTTCCTCAATAGATGCACCCAGTTTTCCTTAATTTTCTAACTGTAAATAGTGCAATACATCATATTTATATAAATATATAAAATGTCCTATTTTATGTACCAAAAGAATTCAATTTAGTACACTAAGCATTATCAGTTGCAGGCCACGTTTAATTGGGAACCTTCTTTTTATTGACGTATCTTTTGTCTTCTGAGTTTAATTTTGAATTCTTTTTTTTTATATTATATATGTTTTCTTTAGGCAAGTCTGAGGGCCATTAATAAAACATATAACATCAAATGTTTTGTCTAGTTTTGTTTCTCTTGGTATCATTGTTTAATTTTATGTGAGTGCTTACCTGTGGTGCTCTCTGAGCCTCTATAACCTATCCAATGATGCAGCAATATGCTGCACTGACTTGTGCAAATGCTATTAAACATGAATGTGTTGCTGTGGAAGTCATGGATAAAATGCAAAGAGCCAATCAGAGTGACTCTGTGCCTTGTAACCACCCTTGTAAGTGATCACATATGCCAGCGTTTACATTTGAGATCCCTACTCTTCCTCTCACTGCCAAGGGGATGGAGGAAGGAGAATTTCCTGAATGAAGGCAGGAAAGCAGCTGCAGATTCAAAGCCGGGGGTGGGTGGGATTGTGTTTTTTTTTTGTGTTTTTTTTCAACCCTCCCTTCCTCCTTCTGTACATCTCTTCTGCATCCTGTCGCTGTAGTGCCTACAGTTTTGCTCAAATGTTTGCATACCCTGGCTGAAATCCTGAAATTTTGGCATCGATATTAAAAATATGACAGATCATGCCAAAAATTGTCTTTTATTGAAGGATAGTGATCATATAAAACCATTTATTATCACGGTTGTTTTGTCTCATGTTTGAATCCTAATGATGACATCAAACACCCAACTGGCCCTGATCAAAACTTTACATCCCCTGCAGTATTTGGCCTTGGTACAGACATACAAGGTGACACACGCAGGTTAAAATGGCAATTAAAGGTTCATTTCCCACAGTTGTGGCTTTTTAAATTGCAATTCATGTCTGTGAATAGTCAATGAGTTTGTTAGCTCAGGTGTGGATGCACTAAGCAAGCTAAGTACTGAGCCATGAGGAGCAGAAAAGAACTGTCAAAAGACCTGTGTAACAAGTTAATGGATTGTTAATAAAGATGGAAAAGGATATAAAGATAAATCGAATCCTTGACTATGTTAGTCAGTACTGTTCAAACACTTAAGTGGAAAATTCAGACATCTCTTTACCAAGCCAAGGTCAGGAAGACCAAGAAAGTTTGCAGCCACAACTGCCAGAATTATTGTTCAGGGTGCAAAGAAAACCCCACAGGTAACCTCAGGAGAAATGCAGGTTGTTCTGGAAAAAGAAGAAGCCTTTGCTGCGCCAGTGGTGTTGGGCATATTGTAGTTGTTTTTTTTTTTATTTGTTTTTTTTTGTTTTTTTTTGTGACATTGGCAGAGTAAAGGCTTCTTTATGCCAACTTGACCAGGCAGCTCATTTTTGTTCAAGTATTGTTGTGTTGTGCTCCTATTTTTATTTATTTTTTAAACATATTTTTCCACAGGGGGCCTGTATGGTTTTTCTTTTGTATGCCAAACAATTCTTCTGGCAGTTGGGGCTGAAATATTGCTTGGTCTACCTGACCTTGGCTTGGTATCAAGAGCTCCCTGAATTTTTTGACAAATCTTTTCTACTCCCCATGGCTCAGTACAGCCTCTGTATGAGTGGTCAAGGAATATAGCTTGGTGCTATAGGTACCACTCGTACAGAGGCAGACATTACAGTACACTGTTTTTGATACAATGTTGGTTGACTTTTTTTGATAAATAAGATAAAATGTCCAGTACATAATCAGTCCAAACATTGAGCCTAGGTTCAGACTGGGTGCGATGCAGTGTGATTTTTTTTCTTTTTTTTCGCCATGCGTTTTGGAGTGCAAATTTGCGGTGTGATTTTGTGCTTGAAATTTGATTTTCAGTCTATGGAGCTTAAAATCATACCGCACTAAACATGCACAGGACCCTTTTTTATTATTATTATTTTTTAACAGCATCAGAATCACACCACATATATATGAACGGCCTTTAAAGAAAACAATGTTGTTTCACTTGACATGCAAATCTATGCGTTCTGGAATGCATCTGAACCACATCAGTGTGAACCAGGGCTGAAAGTCTAACATGTGTTATCCCCATACTCCAGAGTATCAGAATGTATCTTGGAGTGTAATTCTAAATATGTCCATGCTGTGTGTGAGAAATATCTTAAGTTTACAACTTTGTGTTTAAAAAAAAAATGCATTTTCCAAAAACTTGTGGCAGAAAAAGTAATCTTCAAAAGATTCACCATGGAAAGGACATTAACATACAATTGTCATACCTAGTTGAGTCTATTGAAGAATCCTGATTCTCCCACAAATTTCGCTGCTTTTGAATCTTTATGCAAAAATGGCTCTGCAACCAAGGACTATTATAGGCAAAATTTAAAGGCTCCTGTAATTTACAGGCACTGGAGAAACCTTGCAAAGCATTCTCCAGCTGGTATTTTTCTCTAGCCAGAATAGTCAAATGAATCCCAGCCTACCCCGCCTCCTGCATCCTGTGAAAGTCCTCATGAAGAAGGCGACATGCTTCATATAGGGAGAACCTGCCTGACGGTACGTTGCCAATGGATTCGAGTGGGGATCAGCTACTTATTGATCACGGGCAGGTGACGGGTTGATCGTGAACATGTCTCTGCTTTGCCAGCCCTCTAGTCCAGGGATCACTAAATGGTGTACCATGGTCCCAAATGCTGTGGTTGCGCCATTTAGGTTCAGGCCATTCCCTCCACAGCTTCCTCTGCTGCTATCCTCCTCACAGTAAAGCGTGAGGCAGCACAGTTCTGGATGGAAGGCGGGAGCTGCCCAAGTTAACTTGCAGGTGATTGGCACAGGGCGGTCCTAGCAAACCAATCACTAGCCTGGTTAATTGCAGCAGCCGCTTTCCGTCCAGAACTGTGCTGCCCCCTGCTCTTGTACACCAGTGCAAGGTAGGAGAGTGAGACTAGGAGTTAGGGTGTGTGTATATGTATGCATGTGTGGGACGATGTGAAGGGGTGGAGGACAATACTATCTCCCCTGCAATCATTAATGTGAGCCAAGTTCAGCCTTATGTCTCAAAATGAAAAAATCCCAGGCAACCACACTAAAGCTCTTTTTGTAATAGTGCGACTTTGGACACATAATGTTGCATGATAAGTCACATCCCACTTATTTCAATGGCACCTTTTCCCATCTATGTGACTTTAAAAAGGTGCCTGCAATGCTTTGCTGCAACTTTGATCCAGAGAGTGTAAAGTTGGATCAAAGCTGCACTTAGTCGCACTCTAAATCGTGCAACTTTGAGGTCGCAATAGTGAAAACGTGACTTGTCATGCGACTATGTGCACTACCTTTATGCAACTTTTGATGTGACTTTGATCCAGAGAGTGTAAAGTTGGATCAAAGCTGCACTCAAAGTTGTATAAAAGTCACACTTTAGTCTTAGGCTATGTGCAGCTTTGATCCAACTTTACACTCTGGATCAAAGTTGCATCAAAATTTGCATGAACGTAGTGCAGGCAGCTTTTCAAAGTCGCTGATTTTCAAAGGCGCATAGATGGGAACGTTTGCCGTTGGAATCAATGGGCTATGACTTGTGATGTGACTTTGTGTCCAAAGTCGCAACACAAGTCGCACAAGTGGAAACGGAGCCTTAAACTCATTGTTCACATGTAGCTCCCTCAGCTGGACATGTGCCACACCAAGCACACAGTGCCATGCAGAAACAACCACGTGGTTCTACACTGTATAAGATCTGCAGCATGTTGCATTGTAATCTATCTCTGACCCCTTTCACACTGAGGCAGTTTTCAGGCCTTTTAGCACTAGAAATAGCACCTGTAAAGTCACACTCAGTGGTGCGCTTGTGGGATTTTAGAAAAAGTCCTGCAAGTAGCATTATTGGGGCGGTTGGGGAACGCTGCATACAGTGCTCCAAAAACGCGCTGCCCATTGCAATGAATGGGCAGCACTTCCGAAGTGCCTGAAAAATTTAAAATTGTATCATACTTACCATAATTTTCCTTTCCTAGTGCCTATCCATGGCAGCATACAGGTGATAGAGCTCCGCCTTAACTCCTCCCTCAGGACTAGTGAATAGCATAAATTTAAGGGCATAGTCCCTCCCCCAACATTCTCCATAATATAGAATACCGAGGGTGGGAGCATATGCTGCCATGGATAGGCACCAGGAAAGGAAAATTATGGTAAGTATGATACAATTTTCCATTTTCCTGGTGCCTTCATGGCAGCATACAGGTGATAAATAACTATCTGACACAGGTGGGATAATGCTTAATAAGTGTTTTAATCAGAAAAAGACATTGCAGCCTGAACTGCCCGCTGCTGAATCAATAGGGTAGTGTCTGAGAAACGTATGGTGAGAAGACCAGGTGGCGGCCCTGCAAACCATCTACAATGAAACATTAGCCCTCGCTGCTCAGGAAGCTGAGACTGCCCTTGTAAAATGAGCATTCACCCGGCTCCATATTCTTCACCCTGTAGGCCTTCTGGATTAGCTTTACAAACCAAGATACCAGAGTTCTGATGGAAGCTTCTTTCCCTCTGTATTTCCAGAGCGGTACAATGAAAAGTCTCTCAAAATTTATGAAGAGTCCGGTGGCTTCTAGGTAGGGCCTGAGCACTCTAGAGATCTCCAGCTCATGACGAGACTCTGAATCTGCGTCTGTAAATACTGGTAGTGCCCAGGGTTCCAACAGGTGGCTTGGAGTAGCGACCTTAGGTGTGAACACAGTTCCACTCTGGGAAGGAGATATGGTTTCTTCTTCTGCCAGATGTAATGGCTAGTAGTGATGGACGAACCTCCGACGGGACGTTTTCGCGAACGGCGAACGTAGCCAAAAGACCCCATTGACTTTAATGGCAGGCGAACCTTAAAAAACCTCCAGATCATATTTTCAGCCACAAAATACTTACTAGCTGTGCACACATAGTTCCACAACATGGACACTGACATATCAAAAGTATTAAGTGAATCTGGGATCGACAACGACAAGCATTCTTTTTTTATCTGTGAAATTTTGACAATTCAGGAGCCCATGAAGGCCATGGAGGAGAGGCAAGGTCAGGCCAGGCTATGAAGGGGGTGCAGGAGATGATCAGTGCCACAGTCAGGGCAGCGCAGTCCTGTGCCAGTGTCCCAGTGTGCCAACCTGTGCTTGAGCCCCTCCCTCTGCCCGGCCCTTACCCCCACCTATGCAGGGCTACACTGCGGTGGTCCGGAGGTGCCAGTCCAGTGCTGATCCTCAGCCATGGTGCTGGCACTGCCTGCTGATTGGCTTCTCCGCTGCTATCTCCCTCACTGTCTGAAAGCAGCACCGCAATAGAGACTGAGCACTGACACCAGCACCGCCATAGAGAGCACTGACACCAGCACCGTGATAGAGAGCACTGAGACCACACCAGCACCAAGATAGAGAGAGAGCACTGACACCAGCACCGTGATAGAGAGCACTGACACCGGCATCTAGATAGAGAGCACTGACACCAGCACCGTGAGAGCACTGACACCAGCACCATGATAGAGAGCACTGAGACCAGCACCGAGATAGAAAGAGCACTGACACCACACCAGCACCGTGATAGAGACCACTGACACCACACCAGCACAGTGATAGAGAGCACTAACACCACACCAGCACAGTGATAGAGAGCACTGACACCACACCAGCACCGAGATAGAGAGCACTGACACCAACACTGATACCAGCAACTCGCTGCGGGACCCAAAAAGAAAAAAGGTCTGTGTGCTAGATTATATAAATCGTTTATAGAATTATGCATATACATGGTCTACTGGTCACATGTGTTGAATTCCTCCGGGATCCATGCCTCATTCATTTTTATAAATGTGAGGTAGTCAACACTCGTGAGCTAGGCGAGTGCGCTTATCGGTCACGATCCCCCCTGCTGCGCTGAACGTCCTTTCGGACAGGACACTGGACGAGGGGCAAGCCAACAGTTCCATTGCAAATTGAGCAAGCTCTGGCCAGAGGTCAAACCTGCCCACCCAGTAGTCCAGGGGTTCATCACTTCTCAGAGCGCCCACATCGGCCGTTAACCCAATGTAGTCGGACACCTGTAGGTCTAGGCATTCCCTGATGCTGGATCCGAATGACACCTGTCGATGGGTTGGTTGAAAGAATGATCTCATATCAGAAGTGACCCTCACATCTTCAAACCGCCCTCTTGCAGGCGCTGTTGGATTGGTACCCGCAACTCTTTCTCTGGGAGTGGGAATTCCTCCTCTGCCAGCGCACGCAAAAGCAGAATGCAGCATTTCTCTAAGCAAGGCCTGGAAGTGCTCCATTCTGACAGCCCTCTGTGATGGTGGTAACATTTCCGCCATTTTGTGTTTGTACCGGGGGTATAAGTAAGTTGCCACCCAGTACTGGTCCTTGACCTTTATGCTTTTTATACGGGGGTCCCTGTTAAAACACTGGAGCATGAAGGCCCCCATTTGCACTAAACTGGAAGCGGTGTGGTGGCCTGGCTCCTGCACATCATCCAGGATATTATAAGTGTATTACAACCCTATATACTGTACACCTATACCAGTCCTTAAAAGGACCTTTGTGGACCTAGTAGCTAGTGAATTGCAGACTGTCCCTGCTCCAAACACCAAACTGTCCCTCCCTACACTGAGAAAAGACAGCTGCAGAATCAGTCAGCACTGCATGCAGCACAGCAGTGCACTATAATATGCTTTCTATATTTGAAAGAAAGTATATTATAATTGTATTACAACATTATATACTGTACACCTATACCAGTCCTTAACCACTTGACCACTGGGCACTTAAACACCCTTAATAACCAGACCAATTTTCAGCTTTCGGTGCTCTCACATTTTGAATGACAATTACTCAGTCATGCAACACTGGACATATATGAAATTTTTGTCCTTTTTTTCACACAAATGTAGCTTTCTTTTGGTGGTATTTAATCACCGCTGGGTTTTTTATTTTTTGTGCTATAAAAGAAAAAATACATAAAATTCTGTAAAAAAATGAATTTTTCTTTGTTTCTGTTATAAAATTTAGCAGATTAGTAATTTTTTCTTCATAAATTTTGGCCAAAATGTATACTACTACATATCTTTGGTAAAAATAAGTACAAATTGGTGGATATTATTTGGTCTTTGTGAAAGTTATAGAGTCCACAAGCTATGACGCCAATATCTGAAAATTGATCACACCTGAAGTACTGACGGCCTATTTGAATTCTTGAGACCCTAACATGCCAGAAAAGTACAAATACCCCCCAAATTACCCCTTTTTGGAAAGAAGACATTCCAAGGTATTTAGTAAGAGGCATGATGAGTTTTTTGAAGTTGTCATTTTTTCCCACAATTCTTTGCAAAATCAAGATTTTTTTTACTTTTTTTTTCTCACAAAATTGTCATATTATCAGTTTATTTCTCACACAGCATATGCATACCACAAATTACACCCCCAAACACATTCTGCTATTACTCCCGAGTACGGCGATACCACATGTGTGAGACTTTTACACAGTGTGGCCACATACAGAGACCCAACATGCATGGAGTACCATCAGGCGTTCTGGAGCACCCAGGACAATTCTGACATTTCTCTCCTACATGTAAAAATCATCATTTATTTGCTAGAAAATTACATAGAATCCCAAAACATTATATATGTTTTTTTTAGCAAACACCCTGGAGAATACAATGGTGGTCGTTGCAACTTTTTATCTCGCACGGTATTTGCGCAGCAATTTTTCGAATGCTTTTTTTTGGAAAAAAAACAGTTTTGTGCTTAAAAAAAAAAAAAACACTGTAAAGTTAGCCCAATTTTTGCATAATGTGAAAGATGAAGTTACACTGAGTAAATCGATACCTAACATGTCACTCTTCAAAATTGCACAGGCTCATGGAATGGCGCCAAACGTCGCAATTTAAAAATCCCCATAGGCGACGATTTAATTATTTTTTACTGTTTATATGTTTTGAGTTACAGAGGAGGTCTAGGGCTAGAATTATTGCTCTCGCTCTAACGTTCGCAGTGATACCTCACATGTGTGGTTTGAGCACCGTTTTCATATGTGGGCGGGCCTTACGTATGCGTTCGCTTCTGCATGCGAGCACATGGGGACAGGGGCGCTTTAAAAAAAAATAAAAAAAATTTTATTGTTCATTTTACTTTATTTATTTTAGTTTGACATTTTTTTCCCCCAAAATTAATTTTTTGATCACTTTTATTCCTATTACAAGGAATGTAAATATCCCTTGTAATAGGAATATGGCATGACAGGTCCTCTTTACAGTGAGATATGGGGTCAATAAGACCCCGCATCTCACCTCTAAGCTGGGAAGCCTGAAAAAAAAAAAAGATTCTGGATTTGACCGTATTGGTGAGTCGGTAGAAGCACTGGAGGGCAGCGGGAGGGGGGGTGTCTATGGCTGGGTATTGCAGGGTATCACCGACTATGGCTGGGTATGGCTGGGTATCTCAGAGTATGGCGTTGCGGAGTATTGCGTTGCAGAGCATTGCAGGATATTGGAGGGTGTTGCAGAGCATTGCAGTGTTGCACGATATTGGCGGGTGTTGCAGAGCATTGCAGAGTGTTTCAGGGTAAGGGTGGGTGTTGCAGAGCATTGCAGAGTGTTGCAGAGCATTGCAGAGTGTTGCAGGGTATTGGCGGGTGTTGCAGAGCATTGCAGAGTGTTGCAGGGTATTGGTGGGTGTTGCAGAGCATTGCAGAGTGTTGCAGGGTATTGGCGGGTGTTGCAGAGCATTGCAGAGTGTTGCAGGGTATTGGTGGGTGTTGCAGAGCATTGCAGAATGTTGCAGAGCATTGCAGAGTGTTGCAGGGTATTGGCGGGTGTTGCAGAGCATTGCAGTGTTGGCGGGTGTTGCAGAGTGTTGCAGGGTATTGCAGAGTGTTGCAGGGTATTGCAGAGTAATGCAGAGTATTGCAGGGTATTGCAGAGTAATGCAGAGTATTGCAGTGTAATGCAGAGTAATCCAGTGTAATGCAGAGTATTGCAGAGTAATGCAGAGTATTGCAGAGTAATGCAGAGTAATGCAGAGTGTTGCAGGGTATTGCAGAGTAATGCAGAGTATTGCAGAGTGTTGCATGGTATTGCAGAGTAATGCAGAGTAATGGCAGGGTTTTGCAGAGTATTGGCAGGGAATTGAGGGGTTAATTTTCGGTGAGCAGCGATGTGGGCACTGCAGATGCAGCCCACATCGCTGCTGACACCGATCTCTTCCCCCTCCGCTGTTCCAATCGGTACAGAGAGGGGGAGGGAGGAACCAGCGTCATAACATGACGCCGGTTTGTTTACAAGTGATTACTCCGTCATTTGACGGAGCGATCACGTGGTAAACGGCCGCTATGAGCGGCCGTTTACCGTGATCCGTGATGCGCCGGGTCCTGTGGACCCTGCGGTCACGGATGCTCTCGAGTGCGCGCCCCAGGGGGGCGCGCGAGAGCGGAATTCTGGGAGGACGTCATATGACGGCCTCCCAGAGATAAGAAACTGCCCTGTAGCCGTCATTTGGCTATAGGGCAGTTGTTAAGTGGTTAAAAGGACCTTTGTGGACCTAGTAGCTAGTGAATTGCAGACTGTCCCTGCTCCAAACACCAAACTGTCCCTCTCTACACTGACAAAAGACAGCTGCAGAATCGGGCAGCACTCAGCAGCACAGCAGTGCACTATATAATATGCTTTCTATAGTTGAAAGAAAATATATTATAAGTCTATTACAACCCTATATACTGTACACCTATACCAGTCCTTAAAAGGACCTTTGTGGACCTAGTAGCTAGTGAATTGCAGACTGTCCCTGCTCCAAACACCAAACTGTCCCTCTCTACACTGAGAAAAGACAGCTGCAGAATTGGTCAGCACTCAGCAGCGCACTATAATATGCTTTCTATATTTGAAAGAAAGTATATTATAAGTGTATTACAACCCTATATACTGTACACCTATACCAGTCCTTAAAAGGACTTTTGTGGACCTAATAGTAATAGCTAGTGATTACACTGACTGTCCCTGCTCCACATAGCGTCCTTTCCCTACACTGACAAAAGACAGAATGTAAAATGGCTGCCAGATCAGGTCTATTTATAAGGTAGGGGGTATGTCCATGTGCTGAAATGTCTCAATTGGCTGTCCTGTACCCCATGATGGATGTGTCATGGGTCAAAGTTCTTTACAATGTAAACAAATATGTCCGCCACGAACAGCGCCAGAAGTCCGCCAGTTTGGCGAATCGCGAACAAGCAAAGTTCACAGCGAACTGACCGCCGGGCGAACCGCAAGGCCATCTCTAATGGCTAGCAGGAAAGGCGCCTTCAGTGTTAGGTTCCCTATTGCTACCTGTTCCACTGGAGCAAAGGGATGGTCAGAAAGAACTTCAAGGACTAGGGACAAATCCCACTTAGGAAAAGAGCCTCTGACAGGCGGGCGAATCTTTAATACTCCTCTGAGGAAAGTGACCACCAACAGATCCTCCACCCATCTTTTATTTGTTGTGGCAGAAATTGCTGCTACCTGCACTTTCAGGGAGCTCAGGCCAAGCCCCAGATGAAGACCTGTCTGAAGAAAGCCCAAAATATTGGACATACAGGGGAGGATTGGATCAAAGCCATTCCCGGCAGCAAATGACAAGAACTTGTCACAGATTCTTGAATATATAGCATTGGTTGCAGGTTTTCTGGCTTTAAGCAGGGTTGATATGACCCCTGGGGAACACCCTAGAGACTCAAACCTTCGCCGCTCTACTTCCAGATTCAAAGATTCAACTTCTGAGAGTTTGGATGAACTAGATTGCCCTGCGACAGAAGTTGAGGAAAAGGAGGGATCCTGATTGGAGAGCCCACACAGAGGCGCATGGCTACAGGAAACCAGGGTCTCTTCGGCCAATATCGAAGTACTGCCACAACCTGGAATAACTCTCTGAGGAGCCTCTGGAGGAACTTGAATATTAATGGCTGGGGAGGAAAGGCATATGCCGTGGTGAACCTCCAAGGGCATGACAGGGCATCCACTGCCTCGGCTTACGTATGCGGCAGGCGAGAGAAGAACCTGGCCAGTTTGGCATTCTCCGGAGTGGTTCATAGATCTACATGAGGGGGATGACAATCCCAAAGACTGGCAATCTGATGGAAGACATGGGGATGAAGGGCGAACTCATTGTTGTCCAGGAAGTTCCTTGACAGTGTGTCTGCTTCCATGTTCAACCTGCCCGGAAGATACATGGCTCTGAGGTCCAGGACGTTCTTCTCTGCCAAGAGCATAATCGGCTCTACCTCTGTGAGTGATCTGCTGCGAGTGCCTCCCTGCTTCTGCAGATATGCGACAGCTGCCCTGTTGTCCAGGCATATAAGTATTCTCTGCCCTCTGATTTGAGATGCCAATGAAATCAGCACCAAGAATGCTGCCCTCATCTCCAAGATGTTGGATACCACTCCCTGGGTAGAACAGGATCAACTTCCCTGCATCCTGGTTTCCCCAAAATGGGCTCCCCACCCTTGTCCGCTTGCGTTGGACGGAATTGTGATCCAGGAGAGGGAGCCCAGGTGATGAGGTTTGGAGAGGTTCTCTGGAAAGGTCCACCAGTGAAGACTCCTGCGCATTACTCCCATCAGCAGGATCATCTGAGAGTCATTGTTTCTTCCACTGCGCCAAGAAACCCATCTGGAAATACCTCAAGTGCCAATGGGTCCAAGGAATCGGGGGTATGCAGGAAGTCATTGTGCCAATGAGGCTCAGGCATTGTGAAGCCCTCAGATACCGGCTACAGATGACCTTGATCATTCTCTGGATGATAATTCTCACCTTCGGAGGTGGTAATGACACTGTCCCCTCCTCAGTGTTGAACATTGCACCCAGGTAGATCATCTGCTGTGTCGGTACTAGTTGACTCTTGTCGGAGTTTATCAGCCACCCTATCTCCTTTAGGGACTGTAGAAGAATCTACCAGTGATATACCAACTGATCCAGATTGCTTGCTAAATAGTGGTATATCTGCAAGCCCTTCTCCCGCAAGGAGGCCAGAGCGGATATTAGTATCTTGGTGAACACCCTGGGAGAGGTGCACAGACCGAAAAGGCAGGGCTTGAAACTGAAGGTGGGTCAGTCCCGCTGCAAATCTTAGGTACTTTTGAAATGCAGGTAGAATTGGAACGTGTAAATACGCATCCTGCAGATCGACTGACATCACCATCCGTTGGCTGGACTGTCTGAATAGTTTGCAAGGATTCCATTTTTAAGCTTTCGGGGCGGATGTACCGGTTGATCTATCACAGACCTCCACCCACCTGTCCTCTTTGGCAACAGAAATAGGGTGGAGTAGAAGCCTGCAAATCGCTCTGCCAAGGGAACCGGCACAGCTGCCCCCTGAAGCTGGAGTGATGTTATGAAATGTTTTAGAGCTCGAGCCTTCAGCGGAGAGGATAGAATCTATGTTCGTTTGAAAGATGTCCGAGATGGAGGATGAGAGAAATTCCAAAAGTGCCCCCACTGGATTGTTGCAGAACCCAGGGTCCTGGCAATGGGCGGCCCAGACTGGAACAAAGAACCTTAGTCTGGCTCCTACTGGGAGTGTCTTGGTTAATCTGGCGTCAAAAAAGACTCCTGTGGAGCCGTAAGGTCCTTATTCTTCCTGTTTAACAAGGATGCCTGAGTGCCCTGCCAAGGTCTTCTGTTGTCTCTGAACTGCCTGAAATGCCTTGGGTTCGACTGGCAGAACCTAGAAGAACTGCCTCTGGATTTTCACATATTCGCATCCTTCTCTCTTGGGGATTTCCCTCCTGTCACCCTGGAGATAGCTTTATCCAACTTATCTCCGAATAATGCTTTCCCATCGAATGGGATCTTGCACCAGTTCTGTTTGGAAGCTAGATCAGCCTCCAGGGTTTCAGCCACAAGGCCTTCTTCACCATAACTGAGTGTAGCATGGATCTTGCTGAGCACCTAATCGTGTCAATGGCCACTTCCCCGCCAAAGTCTGCCGATAATCTAAGCTCTTCTAAGGCCTTAATTATATCCTCCTTGGGGACATCCTGACGTAAAGCTGTCTCAATATTTTCTGTCCAGGTCCTGATGGCATATGACACAGAGGTGAGGGTGAAAGCTGGCTTACACGCTGCTCCCGCAGCTAAGTAGCTCCTCTTAAGGTCCAGGTCGATCCGCCTGTCTAGAGGATCCTTGAAGGAAGCGGAGTCCTCCATTGGAAGAGTTATATTCTTTGTGAGGCACACCCCCGCTGCATCTACCACTGGCATGGAATTTAGCGACTGTGTTACAGACTCCGGTAAGGGGTATAGTTTATTGAACCGGCCCAATGAAAGTTTCTTATCAGTCTTTGACCACTCATTCTGAATGACTTGGCTAATCTCACCCATCAGAGGGAAGAGAATCTGCTTCCTCTTGAGCAATGGGAAGTAAGTGGTGAATCTCTAGCCGGTCAGCCTGAGGGTGGCAGAGGGGTACTGTCTGCTGAAGGACAGGGAACATTGAGTTCCGTATCCTGCACCTGCGGGACTGGCTGAGCGGGAACCAAAGCCACGAGCTCAGAGAAGGAGTCCTTCATTGTTTGCTTGAGCAGATCCACAATCTGCTTCCAGCTCGCAGTTGGATGCATAGTCCCTAAAACAATCCTTACAGAGCAGTATATCTAATAGCGGTGTAGCCCCACATATCCAGCATTTCTCCTTTGCATAGGTTCTGGGTAGGGATGAGCCGAACACCCCCCGGATCGGTTCGCATCAGAACTTTCTAATGGACCGCAAATTCGCACGAACGTTAGAACCCCATTGAAGTCTATGGGACTCGAACGTTCGAAATTAAAAGTGCTAATTTTAATGGCTAATATGCAAGATACTGTCCTAAAAAGGTTTTGGGGACCTGGCTCCTGCCCCACGGGACATGGATCAATGCCTAAAATGTTTTTAAAAATGGTTTTGGCGGGAGCACTGATTTTAATGAAAAAAAGATGAAATATTCCTTTAAATATCGTGCCTGGGGAGTGTCTATAGTATGCCTGTGAAGTGCCATGTGTTTCCCGTGTTTAGAACTGTCCCTGCACAAAATGACATTTAATGGAAAAAAAGTCATTTCAAACTGCTTGCGTTTTTAATGTAATATCTGGTTCCGGCAATATGGATGAAAATCATTGAGAAAAATGGCATGGGTAGCCCCCCTGCCCATTACCAGCTCCTTTGGGTCATGTACGGATATTAAGGGGAACCCCGTACCCATATTAAATAAAGGAAAGACGTGGGGCCCCCAGGCCCTATATACTTAGAACAGCAGTATACAGGCGGTGCAAACAAGACAGGGACTGTGTAGATTTGTTGTGTTAAGTAGAATCTGTGTGTAATTTTGAACTGGTACATTTTTAAAGTGTAGCTCCAGTTAAAAAATCTAGAATCTGTGTGTAATTTTGAACTGGTACATTTTTAAAGTGTAGCTCCAGTCAAAAAATCAATTTTTAAGCTTTTTGGAAAACATGGGGAAGGATTATCACCCCTGTATAATTTATTTTGCCGTCCGTCTTTTTTCATCTCACTTCCTGTTGTCTCCTTCCGTTTGCAAGCAGGAGACGTTTGTAAGTTGGATGTTTGAAAGTAGGGGCCTGCCCTATATGCTCTGCAGAAATGGCGGAACAAGACAAGGTGTTGGTGTTGCCACAACATTGTAAGCCCTCAAAGTGACTCTTGGTGGGCGCTGGAGCGCTCTGCTGTGAGCGATTATATCAAGAATTGTAATTACATGCCATTGTTGAACAGTGTTAGAAAAATTGACCTTTAGTGGTTGTGGTGCTGGTGCCACAACACTATAAGTCCTCACAGTTACTCTGGGTGGGCACAGGAACGGGCCCTGCTGTGAAATATTATATCAAAAATTGTAATTACATGCCTGAAAAATTGGGCCTTAGGCACTGGTGCTGGTGCCACGACACTGCAACCTCTCCCATATACTCTAGTTGTAGTGCAGGAATGAGCCCTGCTGCAAAGCATTGCATCAAAAATTTTAATTAAACGCCCCTGTTAAACAGGGGCAGAAAAATTGGGGTGCTAGTGCTGGTGCCACGACACTGCAACCTCTCCCATATACTCTAGTTGTGGTGCAGAAATGAGCTCTGCTACAAAGCATTGCATCAAAAATTTTAATTAAACGCCCCCGTTAAACAGGGGCTGAAAAATTGGGCCTTAGGCACTGGTGCTGGTGCCATGACACTGCAACCTCTCCCATATACTCTAGTTGTAGTGCAGGAATGAGCCCTGCTTCAAAGCATTGCATCAAAATTGTAATTAAATGCCCCTGTTAAACAGGGGCTTAAAAATTGGGCTGGTGGCATCACCCAGAACCAAAAATGTTCTTCCAACATATCAGCGGAGGAGGAAGAGGATAGACAATCAACATAACTCAGCATCAGCATAGGCAGTCTTGAAGGGATGTGATATTTTAAAAAAAAATATTCGGTTACATCAGCTTCAGGTGCTTGGTAGCTGTGGGTAATCCAAGACTGATTCATCTTTATGAAGGTCAGTCGATCAACTGAGTCGGTGGACAGGCGCACCTTTGATCAGTAACAAAGCCACCAGCAGCACTGAAGGTGCATTCCGAAAGAACACTGGATGCAGGACAGGCCAGTAGCTCAATTGCATACTGTGCAAGCTCTGGCCAGTGATCCATCCTCAAGACCCAGTAAGCCAGAGGATTTTCGGTGGGAAAGGTGTCCAAGTCTGACCTTGACCCTAGGTATTCCTGCATGTAAATCAGATGCTGGCAGTGGTTGATGGAACCGATCATACCTTGGGGCTGCGGACTAAAAAATTGTCTGAATGCATCGGTCAGACGGCCACCTTCTCCACCGCTCCTTCTGACTGATGCCTCAGCAACATGTTGTCCAGGACCAGGAGTTTGTAACCTCCCAGTCTCTGGGTATGCGTTGCACAGACCTTTCTGCAAGGCCTCCCGGAGATGTCTCATCCTCTGCTCCCTCTGTGATGGCAAGATAAGGTCGGCAACCTTACCCTTGTACCGTGGATCAAGGAGAGTGGCCAGCCAGTAATGGTCCCTCTCCTTGATCCGAAGAATACGAGGATCCTTCCGCAGGCTTTGCAGGATCAGGGAGGCCATGCAGCGTAGGTTAGCTGAGGCATTTGGTCCGGAGTCCTCTGGGTCACTAATGACAACATGATCCGCAGCTACCTCCTCCCAGCCACGTACAAGTCCACGGGTTTCTTGGGACTGTAAATCATCCCTACAAGGCTGCTGCTGAGTGCCAGCCTCCACCTCCATGCTGACACAACCATCCTCCTCCTCCTCCTCCTCTTCCGGTGTGATGGGTGGGACAGCAGGAACACTGTCTGGATAAAGGGGGCCTTGAGAGGCAAGGAAGTCCTCCTCTTCCTGCCTCTGTTCTGCCTCAAGTGCCCTGTCCATTATTCCACGCAGCGTATGCTCAAACAGGTGGACAAGAGGTACAGTGTCACTGATGCATGCACTGTCACTGCTCACCATCCTTGTGGCCTCCTCAAACTGTGACAGGACAGTGCATGCATCCCTGATCATGCCCCACTGGCGTGGTGAGAAAAAACCGAGCTCCCCTGACCCTGTCCTGGTGCCGTAGACGCACAGGTACTCATTGATGGCCCTCTGCTGCGTGTGCAGCCGCTGCAGCATGGCCAATGTTGAGTTCCACCTGGTGGGCATGTCACATATAAGGCGGTTCTTTGGCAGGTTCAACTCCTTTTGGAGCTCAGCCAGCCGAGCACAGGCATTAAATGATCGGCGGAAATGCACACAGACTTTCCTGGCCTGCTTCAAGACATCCTGTAAGCCCGAGTACCTGCCCAAGAACCGCTGCACCAACAGGTTAAGGATGTGAGCCACACAGGGCACATGGGTCAGTTGTCCCTGTCAGAGGGCGGAGAGGAGGTTGGTGCCATTGTCGCAAACCACCATTCCTGGCTTAAGCTGGCGTACAGTGAACCACCTCTCGGCCTGCCCCTGCAGAGCTGACAAAATATCTGCCCCAGTATGGCTCCTGTCCCCCAAACAAACCAGCGCAAGCATGGCATGGCCTCGTTTTGCCTGCGTACTTGCATAGCCCCTTGAACGCCTACGGAGCACTGCTGGTTCTGAGGACAGAGCACAGGAAGAGGCCATGGAGGAAGAAGAAGAGGAGGGGGTGGAGGAGAGAGGTGTGTCACAACCAGTAGTAGCATTTTGGAGGCGTGGTGGCGGAACAACCTCCAACACTACTGCACCTTGTCCTGCATCCTTCCCAGTTGCCAGAAGAGTGACCCAATGGGCCGTGAAAGACAGGTAACGTCCCTGTCCATGCCTGCTGGACCATGAGTCAGCGGTAATATGCACCTTACCGCTGACCGTCCTGTCCAGTAAGGCAAGGACATTGCCTTCCACATGCCGGTAGAGAGCCGGAATCGCCTTTCGTGAGCAAAAGTGGCGTTTGGGGACCTGCCACTGAGGAACCGCACATTGTACAAACTCACGGAAGGGGGCTGAGTCTACCAACTGAAAAGGCAGCAGTTGAAGTGCTAGCAATTTAGCCAAGCTAGCATTCAACCGCTGGGCATGTGGATGGCTGGAAGTGAACTTCTCTCGACGGTCCAGCAGCTGGGGCAGGGAAATTTGCCTGCTATAATCAGACATGGGTGTACTGCTAGCAGAGTGCCCGGAAGCACTTGGCTGTGACACACCTAATTCTACACCTTCATTCCTCTCAGAGCAGGTTTCAGAGAGGACTGAAGGTCTAGTGGGGTTGGAGATCCCAGCTGATGAGGAGCAAGGAGAGGTCCGCTTTGTTCTTTGGTGTGGGTCTTTGAGGTACGCTTGCCAACAAGCTGCATGGCAGGTCAACATATGTCTGGTCAAGCATGTGGTGCCCAAGCGGCTGATGTTTTGGCCACGCGAGATACGCTTGAGACATATGTTGCAAATAGCAGCGGTGCGATCTGATGCACTCGTCTCAAAAAAGCCCACACCAAAGAACTTTTAGAATAACGCGCAGAGGCAGTGCCCTGCACTGGTGGAGCTCTGCGGTGTGATTCAGTCTGTGTGCTGTCCCTAAGCTGGCCCCCAGGGGGCATCCTGCGTCGTTGGACATGTGCCTCCTCCTCCTACCAGGCACCCACGTGGAGTCAGTGCCCTCATCATCCCCTCCCTCTTCATCGCTGGAGCAAACCTGGCAGTATGCTGCAGCTTGTGGAACATGACTGCCAGATTGCTGTCCTTCTTGAGCATCCCCCCTCTCTGCGCTCACGGTACTGCCTTCCTCTAGCTGAGTATCATCATCAGAGCCTACAAAACACTGGGCATCCTCCTGGAGCATGTACCCAACACTGTGCTCAAAGAGTTCAGGGGACTCCTCAGAAGGACGTGGTGGGTCTAGGGAAGGAGTCACTGATGATGACATTGAGACGAGGGAAGACGATGCGTTGGCAGCTGCTTTGCTAATACCCTGAGCCTGGGTGAGAGAGGATGAGGAGGATGAAGAGGGCTTGGTCATCCACTCTACCAAGTCTTCGGCATGTTTCGGCTCAACGCGTCCAGCTGCCGAAAAGAAGGACAAGCGTGTCCCATGGCCACATGCTGATGATGACGATGTACCGCGTCCACGACCAGCACTGTTGTCTCTAGACACAGAGCCTGCTTGCCCTCTTTTATCGGCTCGCGCCTGTCTGCCTCTCCTTGTTGGCCTTCCAGACATGGTAATGGCCTGAAGGGAGATGGAAAAACCAGCAATTGGGTAATGTATATTGTGCTGGAGGCACACAACACCCACTAACTTACAGAAGAGCAATATAGCTAGCTATATAGGTGGATATAACGGTGTATAGTGCGGTCAGGGCACGCAGACAACACACACAATCTCCTACAACTGACTGCAAGCTCTATTGCAGAAGAGCAATATAGCTAGTTATATAGGTGGATATAACGGTGTATAGTGCGGTCAGGGCATGCAGACAACACGCACAATCTCCTACAACTGACTGCAAGCTCTATTACAGAAGAGCAATATAGCTAGCTATATAGGTGGATATAATGGTGTATACTGCGGTCAGGGCATGCAGACAACACCCACAAACTCCTGCAGATTGCTAACAGCTCAATTACAGAAGAGCAAGAACGCAAAATTGGCCGATAATGAACGGTGTATACTGTGTTGAAGGTACACAGAGAACACCCACTAACTCCTACAGACACCAACACACTACACAAGGCCGCCACGCTGGTGGCCTTATATAGTGTGGGGCGTGTACTACACAGCCTGAGCTATGATTGGCCACAGGCATCCTGCCTGTGGCCAATCATGGCTCTCCTCGATGCCGGCGCTGTGATTGGCCAAGCATGCGGGGTCACAGTGCATGCTTGGCCAGTCATGAGCCAGCAATGCACTGTGATGGCGCAGTGCATTGTGGGCCGTGAGCGCCACATGAATTTGGCACGAAAGGTCCATAACGTTTGGTATTCGCCGAACGTCCGAACAGCCAATGTTCGAGTCGAACGTATGTTTGACTTGAACACGAAGCTCATCCCTAGTTCTGGGAGAGGGGGACCGATTTTGTCCTCTGGATCTTGACCTTTTTGATCTATGGTGCGAAGAATAGGACCTATGGCGTGAAGAATGGGACCGCTGGCCTGGGCTGGCATCATCATGGTGTCTTGAGGATTTTCTGGACCTCTTGGAGCTAGCTATATAGGTGGATATAATGCGTGGTGTATAGTGCGCTCAGGGCACGCAGACAACAGGCACAATCTCCTACAACTGACTGCAAGCTCTATTACAGAAGAGCAATATAGCTAGCTATATAGGTGGATATAATGGTGTATAGTGATGGACGAACTTCCGACGGGACGTTTCGCGAACGCGGCCGATATTTCGCGAACCATAACGTTCGCGGCGGGCCCCATTTACTTCAATGGGAGGCGAACTTTGCAAACCTACAGGTCAAATTTGCAGCCACAAAATAATTACTAGCTGTGCAAACATAGTCCCACCACATGGCCAATGACATAACACATGTATGAGGTGAATCTGGGATCGACAACTACAAGCATTTTTTTTTTATATGTGAAATTGTTGTGACAATTCAGGACTGTGGAGCGCATGAAGGCAATGGAGGAGAGGGAAGGTCAGGGTAGGCAAAGAAGAGGGTGCAAGAGATGATCACCAGCAGCGTGACATACAGCAATGACACCTGCACCGTGATAGAGTCATCTGACGCCAGCACCGTGATAGAGAGCACTGACATCAGCAGCGTGACATAAAGCACTGACACCAGCACCATGATATACAGCACTGACACCAGCACCGTGATATACAGCACTGACACCTGCACCATAAGCAGCCCCAGGAGGAAGTCAGCATAGCACAGGGATGGTGGGAGCCCCTCATAATGAGCATAGCACAGGGATGGTGGGAGCCCCTCATAATATGCACAGCAGAGGTACAGCCCCAGGAGGAAGTCAGCACAGCACAGGGATGGTGGGAGCCCCTCATAATAAGCAGCCCCAGGAGGAAGTCAGCACAGCACAGGGATGGTGGGAGCCCCTCATAATAAGCAGCCCCAGGAGGAAGTCAGCACAGCACAGGGATGGTGGGAGCCCCTCATAATGAGCATAGCACAGGGATGGTGGGAGCCCCTCATAATATGCACAGCAGAGGTACAGCCCCAGGAGGAAGTCAGCACAGCACAGGGATGGTGGGAGCCCCTCATAATAAGCAGCCCCAGGAGGATGTCAGCACAGCACAGGGATGGTGGGAGCCCCTCATAATAAGCAGCCCCAGTAGAAATATGACACCGCTCAACCTCTTCAAACAGGAGGGTAGGGCATATAGTACGGTGTGCTTTTTTTGGACAAGGAAGTGAGCCAAATAAAGAAAGAAGGTCTGTGTGCTCGATTAAAAAAATTGTTTATAGACATATACATGGTCTACTGGTCACATGTGTTGAATTCCTCCGAGATCCATGCCTCATTCATTTTTAGAAATGTGAGGTAGTTAACACTGTCGTGAGCTAGGCGAGTACGCTTATCGGTCACGATCCCCCCTACTGCGCTGAACGTCCTTTCGGACAGGACACTGGACGAGGGGCAAGCCAACAGTTCGATTGCAAATTGAGCAAGCTCTGGCCAGAGGTCAAGCCTGCCCACCCAGTAGTCCAGGGGTTCATCACTCCTCAGAGCGTCCACATCGGCCGTTAACCCGATGTAGTCGGACACCTGGCGGTCTAGGCGTTCCCTGATGCTGGATCCGGATGACACCTATCGATGGGTCGGCTGAAAGAATGACCTCATATCCGAAGTCACCAACACATCTTCAAACCGCCCTCTTCTTGCAGGCGCTGTTGGATTGTTACCCGCAACTCCTTCTCTGGGAGTGGGAATTGCTCCTCTGCCAGCGCACGCAAAAGCAGAATGCAGCATTTCTCGAAGCAAGGCCTGGAAGTGCTCCATTCTGACAGCCCTCTGTGACGGCGGTAACATTTCCTCCATTTTGTGTTTGTACCGGGGGTCTAAGTACGTTGCCACCCAGTACTGGTCCTTGAACCTTATGCTTTTTATACGGAGGTCCCTATTAAAACACTGGAGCATGAAGGCCCCCATTTGCACTAAACTGGAAGCAGTGTGGTAGCCTGGCTCCTGCTCATCATCCAGGATAATGTCGTCCTCTTCATTCTCCTCTCCCCATCCACACACAACAGGGATCCCAGAAAGGTTTAAAGCATGCTCTTCTTGCTCCTCCTCATCCGCCCCGGCACCATCCTCCTCTGACTCCTCTTCAGACTCCTGTTGTTCACTTGTCTCAGATAGAGTACCCCCCCCCCAGGAATTCATCCAGCATTGCGACTTCCTCATCTTCCCGCTCCTGCTCCTCCACAGCTTGATCAATGACACGACGCAATGCACGCTCCATAAAGAAGGCATAAGGTACCATGTCACTAATGGCGCCATGGCTGCGACTTACCAGTTTGGTGATCTCCTCAAATGGGCGCAGAAGTCTGCATGCGTCGCGCATGAGCAGCCACTGGCGCGGTGAAAAAAAACCCTGCTCCCCAGAACCTGTTCTGCCGCAGAGTTCATACAGGTAGACGTTAACTGCACGTTTTTGCTGGAGCAGCCTTTCAAGCATATAGAAGGTTGAGTTCCATCGCGTCGGGCAATCCCAAATAAGACGTCTGACCGGCAGATTGTGTCGCCGCTGAATGTCATCAAGGCGAGCCATGGCAGTGTAAGATCTTCTGAAATGGGCAGAGATTTTCCTTGCCTGCCGCAAGATGTCCTGGACCCCAGGGTATTTGACAACGAATCGCTGCACAACTAAGTTTAAGATGTGTGCCATGCATGGCACGTGCATGATTTTGCCCTGTTTCAATGCGCTAAGCAGATTGGCACCGTTGTCACACACCACTTTACCAACTGTCAAATTGAGCGGTGTTAGCCACTGATCTGCTTGTGAACGCAAAGCTGAAAGGAGTGCCGGGCCAGTGTGGCTCTTGGCTTCCAGTCACAACAGACGCAGCACGGCATGGCAACGTCTCACCTGGCATGTGGAATAGGTTCTGGGGAGCTTGGGTGGCGCAGCGGAAGAGACGCTAGCAGCGGAAAAGGAGGAGTCAGCCGAGGAGGATGGAGGATGGAGTAGGAGGAGGAGGAGGAGAAGAAGAGCCAGGCCTGCATGCAATCCGTGGCGGTAAAACCAAATCTACACGGGTGCCACGGGTTACATGCTTGACGGCCGTCAGAAGGTTCACCCAGTGGGCAGTAAAAGTAATATACCTTTCCCTGCCCGTGTTTGCTAGACCACGTGTCTGTGGTCAGATGTATCTTGGCACCGACACTGTGTGCCAGAGATACATTCACTTGCCGCTGAACATGGCCATATACAGTGCCTTGCGAAAGTATTCGGCCCCCTTGAACTTTTCAACCTTTTGCCACATTTCAGGCTTCAAACATAAGGATATAAAATTTTAATTTTTTGTGAAGAATCACCAACAAGTGGGACACAATTGTGAAGTGGAACTAAATCTATTGGATTTTTGAAACTTTTTTAACTAATAAAAAAATGAAAAGTGGGGCATGCAAAATTATTCGGCCCCCTTGCGTTAATACTTTGTAGAGCCACCTTTTGCTGTGATTACAGCTGAAAGTCGCTTGGGGTATGTCTCTATCAGTTTTGCACATCGAGAGACTGAAATTCTTGCCCATTCTTCCTTGCAAAACAGCTCGAGCTCAGTGAGGTTGGATGGAGAGTGTTTGTGAACAGCAGTTTTCAGCTCTTTCCACAGATTCTCGATTGGATTCAGGTCTGGACTTTGACTTGGCCATTCTAACACCTGGATACGTTTATTTGTGAACCATTCCTTTGTAGATTTTGCTGTATGTTTGGGATCATTGTCTTGTTGGAAGATAAATCTCCGTCCCAGTTTCAGGTCTTTTGCAGACTCCAAGAGGTTTTCATCCAGAATGGTCCTGTATTTGGCTGCATCCATCTTCCCCTCAATTTTAACCATCTTCCCTGTCCCTGCTGAAGAAAAGCAGGCCCAAACCATGATGCTGCCACCACCATGTTTGACAGTGGGGATGGTGTGTTGAGGGTGATGAGCTGTGTTGCTTTTACGCCAAACATATCGTTTTGCATTGTGGGAAAAAAGTTCGATTTTGGTTTCATATGACCAGAGCACCTTCTTCCACATGTTTGGTGTGTCTCCCAGGTGGCTTGTGGCAAACTTTAGACGAAACTTTTTATGGATATCTTTGAGAAATGGCTTTCTTCTTGCCACTCTTCCATAAAGGCCAGATCTGTGCAGTGTACGACTGATTGTTGTCCTATGGACAGACTCTCCCACCTCAGCTGTAGTTCTCTGCAGTTCATCCAGAGTGATCATGGGCCTCTTGGCTGCATCTCTGATCAGTCTTCTCCTTGTCTGAGCTGCAAGTTTAGAGGGACGGCCAGGTCTTGGTAGATTTGCAGTGGTCTGATACTCCTTCCATTTCAAAATGATCGCTTGCACAGTGCTCCTTGGGATGTTTAAAGCTTGGGAAATCTTTTTGTATCCAAATCCGGCTTTAAACTTCTCCACAACAGTATTACGGACCTGCCTGGTGTGTTCCTTGGTCTTCATGATGCTCTCTGCGCTTTCAACAGAACCCTGAGACTATCACAGAGCAGGTGCATTTATACAGAGACTTGATTACACACAGGTGGATTCTATTTATCACCATCAGTCATTTAGGACAACATTGGATCATTCAGAGATCCTTGCTGAACTTCTGGAGTGAGTTTGCTGCACTGAAAGTAAAGGGGCCGAATAATTTTGCACGCACCACTTTTCAGTTTTTTATTTGCTAAAAAAGTTTAAAATATCCAATAGATTTCGTTCCACTTCACAATTGTGTCCCACTTGTTGGTGATTCTTCACAAAAAATTAAAATTTTTATATATTTATGTTTGAAGCCTGAAATGTGGCAAAAGGTTGAAAAGTTCAAGGGGGCCGAATACTTTCGCAAGGCACTGTAGCTCTGGGATGCGCTTTTCTGAGAAATACTTCCTTCCTGGGACCTTCCATTGTGGTGTTCCAATGGCCACAAATTTTCGAAAGGCCCCCGAGTCCACCAGTTTATATGGCAGTAGTTGGCGGGCTATCAGTTCTGACAAGCCAGCCGTCAACCATTGGGCAAGAGGGTTATCCGGCGTCATCATTTTTTTACGCTCGAACATTAGGCCCACGGAAGCCTGCCTTTTTGCAGAAAAACGTGAGCTTGGTGTGATGGAAGGTGGAGTGGAGGACAATTGCGAGGAGAGAGGAGAAGTAGAAGACGAGGCTGGACGGTGAGAGCCTGGAGTGTGGCTTTGTGTGTTCCGTCGCTCCCACTGGGCTCGGTGATGGCTGCTGATGTGCCTTCTTAAGGCGGTCGTCCCTAGGTGAGTGTTGGGCTTACCGCGAATAATGCGTTGACTGCAAAGATTGCAGATGGCAACGCTATTGTCAGCAGCGGACACGTTAAAAAAAGCCCACACTGCGGAGCCATGTGCCGGTGTCCTGGGAGCGCCAGATGTGACCGTACATGGTCGATGACTCGCTCCTGATACTTTTGCAGTCTGCTTTGTCCCTCCTGTGCAATGTAAGTTATTCCTGCTTCTCCTCCCTATCTGCTGGTCCATATCTCCCTCTGAACTCCCCTCCCACGTGACATCACTAGACACGTCATCATCGACGTCACCTTCCCCACCGCTATAAGTAGAGATCTCGGAGTGGGCAGCAACAGCGGGGACCAACCTCCTCCTTAGGCTGATCTGGGTACTGTCGTCAGACTGCTGAGTGGCGGTTGTTGCTACCTCCTCTTCCTGATCCAATACCAAGAGTGGCTGCGCATCAGAAATGTCTTGATATGGATCGGAAAATAATTCCTGTGACTCAAGCGGAAGTTATGTGGTGGTGGTGGTGTTGTTGGTGGTGGTGTTTTTGGGGGTGCACATAGCAGAGAGTGAAGAAGAGGGTGCAGATCGAGAGGATGAGGAGGGTGCAGAAGAGTAAGGCTGAGTGAGCCACTCAACCAAGTCTGGTGCGTCCTTTAAAGTAATTGAACGCACCTTCTGCAACTTCCCACTTTGGCTCAAGCCTGTTGCTCCTGCCCTACCCCTGCGGAAGGGCCTGCCTCTTCCTCTGCCTGTCATTTTTTAAATGACCCTGTGCCAAAACTCTCAGTCCCTATACTGATAAAGGACTGCTGCAGTATAGGGCAGCAGTCAGCAGTACCGCACCTCAACCCTATGTATTGTGGACCTATACCAGTCCTTAAGGAATAGCAGATTGTACCTCACTCAACCCTATGTACTGTAGTACCCTATACCTTACCAGTCCTTATAAGGACCTTTGTGGAACAAGTAGGTTGTGAATGATTAGCAGACTGTACCTCAGTCCCTATACTGATAAAGGACTACTGCAGCAGAAGAGGCAGCAGTCAGCAGTAGTGCACCTCAACCCTATGTATTGTGGACCTATACCGGTCCTTAAGCAATAGCAGACTGTACCTCACTCAACCCTATGTACTGTAATACCCTATACCTTACCAGTCCTTATAAGGACCTTTGTGGAACAAGTAGGTTGTGAATGATTAGCAGACTGTACCTCAGTCCCTATACTGATAAAGGACTGCTGCAGCAGAAGGGCAGCAGTCAGCAGTAGTACACCTCAACCCTATGTATTGTGGACCTATACCAGTCCTTAAGGAATAGCAGACTGTACCTCACTCAACCCTATGTACTGTAGTGCCCTATACCTTACCAGTCCTTATAAGGACCTTTGTGGAACAAGTAGGTTGTGAATGATTAGCAGACTGTACCTCAGTCCCTATACTGATAAAGGACTGCTGCAGTATAGGGCAGCAGTCAGCAGTAGTGCACCTCAACCCTATGTATTGTGGACCTATACCAGTCCTTAAGGAATAGCAGACTGTACCTCACCCAACCCTATGTACTGTAGTACCCTATACCTTACCAGTCCTTATAAGGACCTTTGTATAACAAGTAGGTTGTGAATGATTAGCAGACTGTACCTCAGTCCCTATACTGATAAAGGACTACTGCAGCAGAAGGGCAGCAGTCAGCAGTAGTGCAACTCAACCCTATGTATTGTGGACCTATACCAGTCCTTAAGGAATAGCAGACTGTACCTCACTCAACCCTATGTACTGTAGTACCCTATACCTTACCAGTCCTTATAAGGACCTTTGTGGAACAAGTAGGTTGTGAATGATTAGCAGACTTTACCTCAGTCCCTATACTGATAGAGGACTGCTGCAGTATAGGGCAGCAGTCAGCAGTAGTGCACCTCAACCCTATGTATTGTGGACCTATACCAGTCCTTAAGGAATAGCATACTGTACCTCACTCAACCCTATGTACTGTAGTACCCTATACCTTACCAGTCCTTATAAGGACCTTTGTGGAACAAGTAGGTTGTGAATGATTAGCAGACTGTACCTCAGTCCCTATACTGATAAAGGACTGCTGCAGTATAGGGCAGCAGTCAGCAGTAGTGCACCTCAACCCTATGTATTGTGGACCTATACCAGTCCTTAAGGAATAGCAGACTGTACCTCACCCAACCCTATGTACTGTAGTACCCTATACCTTACCAGTCCTTATAAGGACCTTTGTGGAACAAGTAGGTTGTGAATGATTAGCAGACTGTACCTCAGTCCCTATACTGATAAAGGACTGCTGCAGCAGAAGGGCAGCAGTCAGCAGTAGTGCACCTCAACCCTATGTATTGTGGACCTATACCAGTCCTTAAGGAATAGCAGACTGTACCTCACCCAACCCTATGTACGGTAGTACCCTATACCTTACCAGTCCTTATAAGGACCTTTGTGGAACAAGTAGGTTGTGAATGATTAGCAGACTGTACCTCAGTCCCTATACTGATAAAGGACTGCTGCAGTATAGGGCAGCAGTCAGCAGTAGTGCACCTCAACCCTATGTATTGTGGACCTATACCAGTCCTTAAGGAATAGCAGACTGTACCTCACTCAACCCTATGTACTGCAGTACCCTATACCTTACCAGTCCTTATAAGGACCTTTGTGGAACAAGTAGGTTGTGAATGATTAGCAGAGTGTACCTCAGTCCCTATACTGATAAAGGACTGCTGCAGCAGAAGGGCAGCAGTCAGCAGTAGTGCACCTCAACCCTATGTATTGTGGACCTATACCAGTCCTTAAGGAATAGCAGACTGTACCTCACTCAACCCTATGTACTGCAGTACCCTATACCTTACCAGTCCTTATAAGGACCTTTGTGGAACAAGTAGGTTGTGAATGATTAGCAGACTGTACCTCAGTCCCTATACTGATAAAGGACTACTGCAGCAGAAGGGCAGCAGTCAAGTATAATATTCTTTCTATATTTGGAAGAAAGAATATTATGCGTGTAAAAGCCTATTACCATACCAGTCCTGAAAAGAACCTTTGTGGACCTAATAGTAACAGCTACTGATTAAACTGACTGTCCCTCACACACAGCTTCCTGCCTGTCCCTATTTAAACTGACAAAACAGAGGCTGCTGGAACAATAACTTGAATAGCACTTTTGTGGCCCTAATAGTAACAGCTAATGATTAAACTGACTGTCCCTGCAGCACACAGCGTCCTGTCCCTTTCTCTACACTGACAAAAGACACTCAGGCTGCTGCAACAATCACTAGCACAGCACTGCCTTAAACCTATATCCTGAACTACACCTAAACCATGATACCAGTCCTTAAAATAACTTTTGTGGACCTAATAGCTAGCGATTTGGGTCACTGAAGTCTCTCCCTGCTCCACACAGCAACCTCTCCCTATAGTGACAGTAGAAAGAATGTAAAATGGCCGCCGGATTGGGTCTATTTATAAGTTAGGGGGAATGTCCAAGTGTCCATGTGCTGTAATGTCTCAATTGGCTGTCCTGTACCCCATGATGAATGTGTCATCATAGGTCAAAGTTCTTTTACACAATAAACACGGAAGTCCGCCGGACGAACGGCGGCAATAGTCCGCCGATCGGGCGGACGGCGAACAGCCGAAATGTGCCGCGAAATGACCGCCGGGCAAACCGTTTGGCCATGCCTAATGGTGTATAGTGCGCGTTCAGGGCATGCAGACAACATGCACAATCTCCTACAACTGACTGCAAGCTCTATTACAGAAGAGCAATATAGCTAGCTATATAGGTGGATATAATGGTGTTATCAGGGAAGTAATTTGAATCAAACTCACCATCTACCTGCGCATAGACACACACAAATTTGCCATGGATCGGCGCTCCGGCGCACGCACATTCGCAGCCCTACTGAGAGGCGTGCGCGAGTGCGCTCAAGCACACGCATAACGTGAATTCCCTGACCAGCCTATAAAAGGATCCTTAGCACACAGACAAGTTGCTGGTTTGTCTCAGCTCACCTGTGTTTCCCTGCTTCCTGTTTGCCACTTCCTGTTTTGACCCGGATTGCCTGAAGACTATGCTGATTCTCTCCTGACCTGACCCCTGGCTTGTTTAAACGGACTTCCTACTCTTAGCCTTGCTGCGCACTGGACTGATACTTGTGTTTGACCCTCGGCCTGCCTCTGGATTATTCTCTGTCTGCTGCACTTAGCCTTGCTGGCTCCAGGACTGATTACTGGTGTTTGACCCTCGGCCTGTTTCTGCACTTTCTTTACTTGTTTTACAGACCTGCTGGCTGCTTGCCTTCTGGTCCGGTCCATCCTGCACAAGCCTTCCTCCAGACCTTCACTCAAGTCAGGTATCCCGCTGGAGGCTTGTGCCTCTTGGTGCAACCCATTCCCTGTATCACCTCCAGGGGTGGTGTGCGCTGAGTCGCAACAGCCACCGCTCTCTGCATCTTGGCCTCGGTTGCTTGCAGGACTTTTGTTTACTGTGCTGCAATTGAACCGCTCCAGTGTGAAAACACTTGGGCTTTCACACTGGAGTGAGAGGAGAGGCACTTTACAAGCGCTATAGCACCTGTAAAGCGCCTCAGTGTGAAAGCAATCTTAGGAGAGCAGCTTCATGCCAAAGGAGGTTAGACTGAGAATTTTGGACGTAACAGCAGATGTTGAAGTCACCGAGAATGATTGTGGGGGATTTCAGAAGAGAGAAAGTAGGGTAGCCAGGCACAGAAGCCATCAAGAAAGGCTAATACTGGTCCGGGGGGGTGGTAGATCATAGCTATCCTTAGAGAAACTAGAGCGAAAAGATGAATGCAACGTCCCTCAAATGAGAGCGACAGAGGGAGGTGGGTGAAGTACCTTAAAGGTGCTATGTGGGGCTAGAAGGATTCCCACTCCCCTCCCTTCTGTCTACTGGATGGGGGAGGAAGGCAGCAGAAGCAGCAGTGTCAGATTCATGAAACCAGGTTTCAGCAATGGCATGTAGATTAAAGGAGTTAGCGATAAAGAGGTCGTGACGAGAAGTACATTTGTTACAGAGCAGGCATTCCAAAGGGCGCAAGATAAGGGGGAGTCTGGTCTTTGGAAGAAGAGGCATGGAAACATAATTGTGTGGATTGCGGGTGCAGGGTGTTGGGTACAGTTCAAATAACGGAAACGCACCATTTTGGGATATATTACCAGAGGTTAGAAGATGAAAGGTGAGGGAGGTACTGTGGGAGTGCGATTTATATGACGGGACATGCCCCAGTGTCCTGGAGGTTTTATTTGCGCGTGGATTCAGAATAAGCAAGAGTTGGTGAGTGCATAAAATAGGGAGAGGACAGAAGTGAGGGAGTTATATATAAGGTGTGGAGTGGAGAAGAGGGGTGAAGTAAAGAGTGTTTAAAGAGGAGTTCCCCTAAAAAAAAAAAAAAATTAAAAGTCAGCAGCTACAAATACTGCAGCTGCTGACTTTTAATAATCGGACACTTACCTGTCCCAGGGTCCAGCGTTGCGGGGGGAACGAAGCCCCACTCGTTCCCCCCTCCACTCTGAAGTGCTGGCATTCTGTGGGCACCTGGCTGTGGCTTCACAGCCGGGCACCCACTGCACATGCGCGAGCGGCGCCACGCGCCTTGATTGTCCGCGCAGTCATCTGGGACCTGTCACATGTCTCAGATGACTGACAGGAAGGAGGGGGCAGAGCTGAGCCCTTTCTGCGCCGAGGGGAAGTGACGTCAAGAGCCCAGGCACTGAAGGAGGCAAACTACGAGGGACCCCCTTGCAACAGGCCAAATATTTTTTTTTTGGAATTTTGATGATTTTTTTTTTTATGCGCAACACCACTTTAAGGGGAGAGCGAACACAACTGTCAGAAAGAGTAGTAGATAGCGCATGTTGAGTGGTAGAAGAGTTGAAGGGGCTAAACAAGGTCACCTGCATTCTGTGTGGTGTTTTTCAAAAGTATTTCCTGTGTACATTCACTGAAGTGCAAATACTTCTAGAAAGACCCCCAGTTTTAGGCCTCTTTCACATGACTGATCCGTTCAGGTCCACCTGTTAGTTTTTTAGGCGGACCTGACCGGATTCTCCATAGAGGTCTATGGAGCGTCGGATGTCAGCGGTGACATGTCCGCTGACATCCGGCCCGCTCCAATCCGAAAAAGTGTAACGGAGGAAAAACCTACTTTTTCATCCATCTGCGGATCAGATGACAGACTCTGTGGTCCGTTGTCATCCGATCTCCCATAGGGGAGAGCAGCGCGCTGACAGGTCCGTCCCTGCAGTGTGCAGAGACAGACCTGTCATCTGCCTGCTCTGCAGGGATTGATGGAGCAATCCCCGCTGAGCAAGCGGATATCCACGGGGCGGATCATCACGGATCTGCCCCGTGTAAAAGAGCCCTTATACTGTTAAGGGTGGAAGTAGTGCTTACCAATTAACAAATCAGGAGTTAAGAATGGCTGCCATAGCAGGGCAAAATTTCCACTTCAGAATCAGACTTGGAAGGGGCATAATTGTAAAGAAAAAAACATAAATTTAGGTGAGACACTAGGGAGAAAAAAGAAAAAAAAAAAAAAACATCACAATAGGGAGAGGGCTGCAGGTGGTTAAGCAGAAAAAAACATACCAGACTAAACACACAAAGAAGCAATTCACTTAAATTCTGTATGGATGTGAATCAGCTGGGACATACCATAGCAACATAAAACAAGGAACGCAATCACTTTTCAGTGTTTCAGTTCTGGGTGTATGTGAATCAGCTAGGACATATCTGTGAAGGGACAGAGAAGAAACCTTCAAATAATGCAGAGTTGGAAGTGCTCCCACTTAAATACCCCCACTTCTAGAAAGAACCCCAGCAGCAAATGTGCCCCCTGATAAAGTGAACCAATCACTATGCAGGTGTATTTCACCCTGAATTTCTGTACTTTCAGGAACTTGAGACTCGAGGTCCAGAATAGGATGAAAAATTACCAGTTACACTTACCGGTAATGGGTTTTCTAAGAAATCTTCCAGGACGGCACACCTGAGATGAGGAGTCCCACCTTACAGGAAACACAATCAACAGAGTTTAACCACTAGGCGTCCGCACTATAGCCGAAAGACGGCTGCAGCGCAGACGCCAATTGCCAGGGGGCCGCCCTCCTGTTTACTTCCGCGTTGCGCGCATCGGGGAAGTTCTGTGCTGGCCATATCCCTTGCACACTGCCAGTCACAGATCGCTGTAAATTGCCAATCACAGCGTCCGTTTACAGCACGATCGGCGTGTCCAATGAGAGATGATCTCATATGTAAACATATGAGATCATCTCTCATCGCCGGCTCTCCCTCCTCACACAGAGACAGCGTGTGAGGAGGGAGAGATGAACCGCTGCAGCAGTCGTGAGTACAAAAAAAAAAAACACCGAAAATAAAGTGCCCACAATGTCACTTCCATCTGTCCCCACCTCCACTTGTCAGTGCCATTTGTCCCCAGTGCCACGTATAAGTGCTATCTGTCATCAGTGCCACGTGTCAGTGCCACATAGTGCCAAATCAGTGCCATCTGTCATCAGTGCCACGTATTAGTGCCATCTGTCATCAGTGCCACGTGTCATTGTCCTGGTGCTCCAGGGCCGACGGGACTAGAAAACAACGTCCTATACACTGCAATGCAACCTTCGGCGTGTAAATCCTTTGAGTATGCGCGGAACTTAGTTTGACGAACAAGCCTACACACGAGCGGACTGTCCGCTCAAACCAAGTTTCAGCGGACAGTTTTACGGAAATTCCGAAAAACTTTGTTCGTCAGACTGTCCGCTGAAGCCCACACACGAGCGGACTGTCCGCTGAAACACTGTTCAGCGGACAAAGTTGGGCGAACAGTCCGCCCGTGTGTACGCGGCCTAATAGGTAGTCAACAAGTTAGAAGTTAAAATTATGCTCCTATGATGGCGCTCCCTGCATGTTGGGCCTCTCTGAGTGGCTAGGCTGTGGAAAAGTCCCACACATGTGGTATTGTAATACTCAGGAGGAGTAACAGAATTTATTTTGGGGTGTCATTTGTGGGAAAAAATTACAACATCAAAAAGCTCACCATGCCTCTTACTAAATACCTTGGAATGTCTACTTTGAGACAGGCCACCAGTACGTCAGATGTGATCAATTTTGTATGATTTGCACCACAGCTTGTATTATCCACTCATTTGGGTTATTTTTACCAAAGATATGTAGCAGTATAAATTGTGGCCAAAATGTATGAAGAAAAATTAATCATTTGCAAAATTTTATCACAGAACCAAAGAAAAATGCATTTTTTTCCCAAATGTTCGGTCTTTTCATTTATAGCGCAAAAAAAACAACAACCCAGAGATGATCAAATACCGCCAAAAGAAAGCTCTATTTGTGTGAAAAAAAAGAACAAAAAATGAATTTGGTTACAGTGTTACATGACTGAGCAATTGTCTTTCAAAGAGCACTAAAAGCTGAAAATTGGTCTGGTCACGAGGGGGGGTTTAAGTGCCCAGTTGACAAGTAGTTAAAAAGCCCCTCCCTACGCTCTGTCCCTCAGTTATGTCCAAGAAACTACCTACACCGGTGCCAGAGGGTATAATCTGTGAAACACATCACACACCAACAGGGCCAGAGAAGTAGGCCTGCCGCCCTGGAAGATTTCCTAGAAAACCCGTTACCGGTAAGTGTAACTAGTAATTTTCTCCAGTCATCTTCCAGGACAGCACACCTGAGACAAAGAACAAGAAGTTCAGACCTACCTTAGGGTGGGGCCACCGCTTGTAGGACCTTCCTGCCAAACGCCAAGCCCTGTGCGGACAACAGCTCCACTCTGTAGTGCTTCAGGAAGGTATTCTGGCTCGTCCAGGTAGCTGCTCTGCAGATTTAATTAATTGAAGCACCAGCCTTCTCTGCCCAGGAGGTCGCCAAAGATCTAGTTGAATGAGCTTTTAAGAGAGCTGGGACCGGCTTGCCCGAATGCTCATAGGCTACCGTGATGGTCTGCTTGATCCACCTGGCTATCGTAGGTTCGGAAGCCTGGAGATCCCTTTTCGGATCCGAAAAACTAATTAGCAGTGGTTTGACCTTCTAAACTCACCGACTCTCTCTAAATAATTTAATAAACATCTTCTGACATCTAACAAATTACATTTTTGTTGCTTCTCATTTTTTGGATTTTGTCAAAAAGAGGGAAGGACAATATCTTGTGACCTATGAAAATCTGAGGTCACTTTAGGAAAATATAAAGGATCCTGTCTGAGGATCACCCTATCCTCTAAGCCTAACAAAAAGGGCTATTTAATTGTCAGAGCCTGCAAATCGCTGACTCTTCTGGCTGTAGTGATCGCCAGAAGGAAAGCCATCTTAAGGGAAAGAAAATTAACTGAAATTTTAGCCAACGGCTCAAAAGGTTCCTTAGTTAGGGTAGCTATTTGCCAAGGACAAATCCCACGGCGGAAACTTGTTGATTTTCACCAGGGTAACTCTCTCCCTGGCTGCCAAAAGCTCCTTATGAAAGGGGTTGAGGGCCAGTTTATGATCCAGAAAAACCGACAAGGCTGCCACCCGTACTCTGAGGGTATTAACAGCTAACCCCTTGTCCACTCCTTCCTGGAGAAAGTCCAGGACCACTGGAATTATTTGAAAGGAATCTTCTCTAGACTGCGCCCAGCGAGAGAAGACCCTCCAAACCTTAGTATAGATTTTTCTAATTACTGGCTTTTTGCTGGACAAAAGTGTATCACTTGTTCAGAACAGCCTTTACGCTTTAAGATTTCCCTTTCAAATACCAGGCCGTCAGGGAAAGAAAACCGGGATCTGGATGTAGCACTGGTCCCTGGCGGAGGAGATTGCGACTGACTGGGAGATGAAATGGGAGGAGCCACCATCTCCTCAGGGTGGGGAACCATGCCCGCTTCTGCCACCAGGGCACAATCCGGATGAGGCTCCCATCGGACCGGGATAGCTTTTGTAGTACCCGTGGAATAAGCACCAGGGGAGGGAACGCGTAGGCTAGTGCAGGGGTTGACAAATTTGCTTGGAATCTAGGAGCCAGCTAAAAAAGTTAGGAGCCAGGTCCGTGACGGCGATCTGGACCTGTCCCTGGCCTGACATGGAGACGATTGAGGGGAAGATAGCCCCCAGCCCCCCACATATGAGATCACCTCTCATTGGACACACCGCTCGAGTGCTAAATGGCCGCTGTGATTGGTCATTTAGCATGATCTGTGATTGGCTGTATCCAAGGGACACGGCCAACACAGAACTTCCCCGATGCTCGCCCATGGCGGCGTGCAGAGGGGAAGTAAACAGGAGGATGTCTAGGGACGCCCTCCCGGCAATTGGTGTCCGCGCTGTAGACATCTTTCGTCTATAGCGCGGGCACGAAGTGGTTAACAAAATAATGTGACTATTATTTCCGACATATTCCCGCTCATTTACTGCCATTTCCCTGCTAAGGGTTCGATCAGGTCCGCCTGAAAAACTGACAGGTGAACCTGATCAGACAGCCCTTGTGAAAGGGGTCAAGCAGGGAGGATTACAAATAATATTTTTTTTTTCCTTAATTAAAATAATTTTTTTTTTTACTTTTTACAAAAAAAAAATAAAAATTAAAAAAAAAAAAAAAAAAATATATATATATATATATATATAATTAAATTAATAAATAAATTAATACATTTAATAATATATATATATATATATATATATAATATAATGAGAAGCCATTTACCAGCCACCACACTCACCGTTGGGCAAAAAACAGGCAGGGGAGCTTCACTCCATTAGGAATTAGCATTATTGGAATAGGGTGTAATTTCTACATCCACCACAAGATGGTGCCAGACTACCGAAAGATTTTAGAAGGCCGCAAAGCCGCGGCCTCAATTACTGGCCGGCGCGGCCCGATGGAATTGTGCGGCGTAGTTCGGGGTACAAATGGAGACAGGATACCCCAGCAGCGTTGCCCCAGTCGCCAGGACACGAAATCTAGGCGCAAATGCGACCTGGCGACCGGGGTTTGTCGAGCCCTGGGCTAGTGAAAAATAGGATTTTTTGTACTCACAGTAAAATCCTTTTCTCTTATATTCACCGACCGACACAGCTCCTCTCTGTAACAAAATGGGTTGTCAGCCCTATCATTGGAGATTACTAGGCAAAGTTGTAATACAACACTTCAGAACTTTTAGTTCTGCCCAGGGGGCGGTCCCTAGGCTACAACCCCCACAGCCTGCCCTAGCAGACTCAGTACGTCAACAAGCAGTATAACGTAAAGAGAAAAAGGATGGGCGGGTGCGGTGTCGGTCAATTACAGAGAAAAGGATTTTACGGTGAGTACAAAAAATCCTATTTTCTCTTATATTCACCGACAAAGGTACCCACTAAGGAGTGCGAAGCCAGGGGTTGTTGAAAAAAAAGACAGCCAAGGCTGAGATTTGCCCCTTGATGGTGCTCAATGCCAATCTCTGGTCTACTCCTTGCTGGAGAAACAGCAGGATCCTTGCTATGGAAAAGGAGTGCGGATGCCATCCTTTCTCCTCACACATGGAGATGTAGGCCTTCCAGGTACAATGGTATATCTTCCGAGAAGATTTTCGTGCCCTCAACATAGTTGGAATCACCGAGTCCGACAGGCCCCGGTTCCTCAACATCTAGCTCTCAATAGCCATGCCGTTAAAGTTAGCGATGGTAAAGCAGGATGAAAAATTGGACCTTGAGATAAGAGGTCTTCTCGCAACGGCAGTCGCCAGGGAGCGTCTGCCACCAGATCAGTGTACCAGGGACGCGGAGGCCAATCTGGAGCAACCATAATTACTGGAATCCCCTCGGCTTCCACTCTGCGAAGCAGACGTGGCAACAGTTTCAGTGGAGGAAAGGAGTAGATCAGCTGGTACTGATCCCACGGAGCCACCAACGTGTCTGCCCATGGATTTCTTCTCCTGGACATGAATCTTGTCACCTTCTGATTGAGACGGGAGGCCAGTAGATCTACATCTGGTGTGCCCCACTTCAGGCATAGCAGCCTGAATGTCTCCGGATGCAATGTCTATTCTCCTGGGTCCAGCATCTGTCGACTCAGATAGTCTGCCTGCCAGTTTTCCACTCCCGGGATGTAAATGGCCGACAGGGCCGGTACGTGTCGCTCTGCCCACCGAAGTATGTGAGCGACCTCCCACACAGCGGCTGAGCTTCTTGTTCCCCCTTGGTGATTTATGTATGCCACAGCTGTGGTGTTGTCTGACTGTATCCTGATCGGACGCCCTTGAAGCCTCACCGACCATGTGTGGAGATAGAGCCTGATCGCTCTCAATTCAAGCAGATTGATAGGCAACTCGGATTCTTTCGTCGACCAGAGGCCCTGAGCCGACTGAACCCCCATCACTCCACCCCAGCCAGATAGACTGGTGTCCGTAGTGATCACCGTCCATTTCAGAGGAAGGAATGATTTTCCGGACTGAATCACAGGGGACCTCAATCACCAGATCAGAGAGTCCCTGACTGGTTGGCCCACCTGGATCTGTCGATCTAGGGACAGCTGAGACTTGTCCCATTTTAACAAGATCTCCTTCTGCAGTACTCTGGTGTGGAACTGGGCATAGGGTACTGCCTCGAAGGAGGCTACCATGAGTCTCAGTACTTGCATGCAAAATCGGAGCGCCGATCACTTGCGGTTCAGCAGCAGTTTTACCGCTGATCTGACAGTCTGCAATTTGTCTTTAGGGAGAAAAACTCTCGCTTCCCTGGAGTTCAACAGCAAACCTAGATACTCCAGACACTGAGTCGGCACCATCACAGACTTCTTTAGGTTCAACAGTCAGTCAAATTCTTGCAGTCTCCATGGTGATCGCCATATCCTCCTCTAATTCTGAGGCAGAAGATGCTCTCAGGAGGAGATCGTCCAGGTAGCCCATGATCGTGATCCCACATTGTCTCAGCAACGCCAATACTGGAGCCAGTACCTTGGTAAAGACTCGGGGGGCTGATGCCAGACCAAAAGGAAGAGCCACAAATTGGTAATGGGCTTCCCCGACTGCCAAACGCAGAAACTTTTGATGCCAAAAGGCACATGGGTATGTGTAGGCACGCATCCTGGATGTCTAAGAACGCCAGGGAGTCCCCTTGATGGAGTGCAGCGAATACTGAGCGAACTGATTCCATTCTGAACCTCTGCACTTTAACAAAGTGATTGAGGGCTTTCAGGTCAAAGATCGGATGTACCCCTTCCTTCTTGGGAACCACAAACAGATTTGAGTAAAATCCCTGGAAGCGTTTCTGATTCCGGAACTGGTACAATCACCCTGTGATTCAGCAAGTCCCTTACCACCCCCAACAGGGCCTCCCGGGGATACGGGTATGCTGGAGGGGAAGAATCTGTTTGGCGGCCAAGAGAGAAACTATCTTGTAGCCTGTGGACAACCAGGACCACCGGGCTGCAAACTCCAGAAGTCGACCCCCCGCCCGAGACGTGGGTGGGGGCAAACCTTCATGTGGTAGCACTTTTATGCGCAGGCTTGCGGTTCCAGGGACATTTTTGACTGTCCGTGGGTGTCCTGTCGGGCTGGGGACGTTTTGCCGAAGCACCTGGCTGACAAAAAAGCGGTTTGTGAGCGGAAAAAGAGGGCCCTTGCCTGCGGCGTGGCTCCTTAGCTTTCCTGGCCTGTGGGAGTAGTGTACTCTTACCACCAGTGCCATTTTTAATAATGTCATCTAACGAGGCTCCAAAGAGCCAGTCGCCAAGGAAAGGAAGATCCATCAAGGCTTTTTTGGATGCCTGGTCAGCAGACCAGCATTTTAGCCAAATCAGGCGCCTCAGCACCACAGCCGACACTGAAGCCCTGGATAACAGAGGGAGAGTATCCAGGGCCACGTCACAGACGTACTTAAGGCCTTGCACTAGTTGGTCTGCTAGTTCCACGCAGACAGGGGAGGCCTGTTACTCTCTCAATTCGCGGTGCAAACGTTTTGCCCACTCAGTGTCTGCGATACATGTGCGGATGTCAGTACAGGTCGCACGGCTGACCCCACAACCGTAAACAAGGAATGAGCCACTGCCTCTGCCTTCCTGACCGTGGGATCCTTGAATGCAGGAGTCCCCTCAACCGGGATCGTGGTTACTTTATTTAACCTAGATACTGTGGAGACTACAAGGATAAGTGAACCAGCCTGTCACCCAGCTGGCTGTTGATCGAAGATCACAGGATCATTCATCTTGCGCAAAAAGCAAAGCTTCTGCATCAAAAAACACAGACCTATGGGCCCGCAGGGTTCCTAGATGCATCTCCTTCAATAGGCAAAATAAAACAGTCTGCTAGGGCAGGCTGTGGCGGTTGTAGCCTAGGGACCGCCCCCTGGGCAGAACTAAAAGTTCTGAAGTGTTGTATTATAACTTTGCCTAGTAATCTCCAGTGATAGGGCTGACAATCCATTTTGTTACAGAGAGGAGCTGTGTCGATCGGTGAATATAAGAGAAAATCCCATCACTGCGCCAGCGCATCTACTTCACCTGAGCCCTGTTCTCTGTCCAGAGAGAAGAAGCTCTCTACCTTCCTGTTCTTCTTGGAGACGAACAGGTCTATCACTGGCTTGCCAAACTAGGGAGAATACTGTGTTGTTCAGTTCCCCCTCCCTTTGGTGAATGGGCTGCCGACTGAGAAAGTCTGCCCGCACATTGAGGGACCCTCATATGTGAACTGCCGCAATTGAGAGAACCATATCTTCTGCCTCTTAGGATTTCCCAGGTCAGCTTCAACAACTTACTGGACCTTGTTCCGCCCTGGTGATTTATATAGGACACGGTCACTACGTTGTCTGAGAAAATCTGGACCTCTCGACCCCGAACTTGGTCTCTGAAAACGCTCTAAGCTTTTCCAACTGCCAGCAGTTCTCTGAAATTGGAGGATGCCACTGCCTGCTCTCGATCCCAAGGACCCTGGGCGAAAAGATCTCCTAGATGAGCTCCCAAGCCCCAGGTACTTGCATCAGTCGTTACATTTAGTGGGTCTTGCTAGTTCCAGGTCCGACCTGCCGGGAGGTTGGCTAGAATGAGCCACCAGTCCAGGGAGTTCTTTACCTCCTTCGAGAGCGAAACCCTTAGGTCCAGGGACTCTCTTCTTCCATCCCACGAGAGAAGGAATCCCTGTAACCCCCGGGAGTGAAACTAGGCCCAATGGACTGCTGGGATGCAAAATGAGATCAGACCCAGAATACTCATGATAGTGCTTAGAGCAGGGGTCTCAAACAGGCAGCCCTCCAGCTGTTGCTAATTTACAAGTCCCATGAGGCATTGCAAGGCTGGCAGTTACAAACATGACTCCCATAGGCAGAAACATGATGGGAATTGTAGTTTCGCAACAGCTTCAATTTTCACCTGGGGAAGGAAGATCTTCTGTACTACCAAATCTATCTGGTACCCCAGTAAGATTCTGGATTGTGCTGGCTCCAAGAAGGACTTCTGGCTGACCAACCAACCCCCAGAGACTTCTAAGTTGACAGCACCCTGTCTCGGTTGGACATGAGCTGCTTGCTCGACAGGCTGTAAATTAGCATGACGACCAAGTACGGGATTAAGGCTATCCCTTGTAGGTGTAGAGACGACACCAGCTCGGCCAGGAGCTTTGTAATTACCCTGGGACTGGCCGCCAGTCCGAAGGGGAGTGCCCTGAACTGCCAGTGTTGGACACCATGGGGAGACTGAGCCGCGAACTGTAAGAATCTCTGATGGTTCGGGGCAATAGGGATATACAAGTAAGCATCCTTTAGGTCTAAGGAGATCACGAAGACGCCATCTTGTAGATGTCTTCTGACTGTAAATGCTCGCCATCCGGAATTTCTTGTCCAAGAACCGTTTCAGTTTCCTTAGGTTTATAATCAATCAAAATTTTCCTGAGGGTTTTGGCACCACAAAAATGTGGGTATAGAACCCCCAATCAATCTGACCTGCTGGAACAGGGCCAATGACTTGCTGTTCTACCAGAACCCTGATACTGTCCAACAGACCGCTTGCCCTTAATGGATCTCTGGGGAGATGGGTAAGTGTAAAGTTTGAAGGAGGGGGTTGACAAGAACTCTAGTCTGTAACCCTCCTTTATCAGACTGAGAACGTAAGGACTCTGATTCTTTCCCATTGGGGAAGGAACCACGAGAGTCTCCACCCAACCCCTAGGTTGGTGTCATTTGGTCTCTTTGTTAGAGGACACTGATTCGGGAAACAGGATTCCCCTTTTCTCTTGCTCCTCCCAAGCCCCCACTTCTTCCTAGGCTCCCTCCTGCCTTTGAAGCGGTCTTCCGCCTGGGGCCCCTTCGAAAAAATTTCTTTCCCCCATATGGTTTGGATTTCGTTGGGAATTTTTTTTTTTTTTTCCCCCGTTTGAAGATCGGGATAGGACTTGCTCCAAGGCAGCACTGAAGAGCAAGGAGCCTTCAAATGGTAACCCACAAAGATGTGATTTAGACGAAGTCACCACCCCAGGTTTTTACCCACAGAGATCTTCTAGCAGAGTTTAACAGGAGCTGATTTGGCAGTTGACCTAACAGTTTCGATCGCGGCGTCAGCCAAGTAGGCTGCCGCCTTGCCAATAACTTCCAAGGAATCTGAGACTTCCTTGGATTTATTATTGTGTGCCACATGGTCTAGTAGCCTACCGACCCAGGCCTCCGCAATCCTGGTGACACAGGCATAAGCTACTGCTGGAGCCACAGCTGCAGCATTGGCCTCCTAAGCTTTGCGTAACAGGACCTCTGATTTCGTTTGTCCATCTGATCCCGAATGTTTCCGGAATCTACAAAGGAGATGCGAACGTTTGGACACTTGCGCTAGAGATGTGTCCAAACGAGGGACTTTAAAACACTTTTCCTTCTCCTCTGGTTTAAAAGGGACATCTACGCTTCCAGGCTTTTAATCTTAAAACCTTGCGTTCTGGGTCCTTCCACTCTCTAAGAATGATATCTTTGAGAAACTGGTGTACTGGAAAAGGTTTTGCCTGCAGCTTTCATAGTCCCCTGTACAGCTTATCTTGTGCCGATACCCGAGTAGCAGGGAACTGAATACCCTCAGAAGTATAGATTGCTACTGAGGACATGGACTGTCTTCTCAAAGCTAAGAGATGACCCCCTGGCGTGACTGCTACTGAAGATGTCGTCAATGACAAAACGCGTACAATGGAACCACGCATACAAGTCACTTCCGGGAACTCACTCGGGTGGAATGCAGGTGGAGCGCACACTGCTTGTTCACTGATCGCTGCCCTGCATTTGGAAATACTGATCTGAACCCGGAGGGGTGCTTGTTACAGTAATTTGGAGTTTTTTCATTTGATTTTTAATGTTTGAATATATATTTACCGACTGGTATAGTTTCTGGCAGCACATCTAGTTGGATGGTTTTTGTGTAATTGATTTTTTTAGTTTTTTTTTAATAAACGGAAATTGCTTTTTGAACTTATTACACTATGGGAGCCATCCTTTGGATGAGACTAGACCTGCACATAACCTGGTACACGTAAAAAAAATGGGACACCTTGCATGCTGTATTAATCCCGGGAGCTTGGAAGAGCGGAACTTGAAGCTGAAGAAGCCGGCCTGGTCCAGTCCGAAGTGAAATTTCATGCACGATACCCCTGTGGGGGTGCAAGGAGTCGGTGAGTAGGGACCTTTGAGGGGGGAGCACTGAAGTCACCTGGAGACTCTACGAGCACAAAAGTCACCGAATACACTTGTATAAAATAGATCTCTCTATCACACATCTATTCCAGCGCTTTTTTTTGTATATATCCTTATTCTTTAAGCACATATATTAAAAGTTCATTATACTGTATTAGGATTCTGGACACATTAGGCCACTGTACAGTTTTGGTTACAGTATATACACCATCGTGTCACAATTCCGAGTGATTTATGGTGGGACTTGGATTGTTGATTTTTTTTTTCTTCCTTTAGCTTGTTTGAAGGCTTTTAGATATTTTGTTAGAGGTATTTTTGCTTGAGTTATTGGTGGAATGACACATTATGTACAGTTGCACTTTTAAGATACTGGACATAGTATCAGCATTAAGTTTATACACATCTAGTACATATCACTTTAGCTAATCGGTAAGAGGTATGTTATTGGGACAGGTGGGATCACCACATACATACAAAAAAATTTTTTTTTGGGTACCCCTATTTGAATGCTGTTATGAAGTCAAATATTTTCAACGGCAGAACACAAAGCAGCTTTCTGAAAAGAAAAAAAAAAAAAAAAAAAAAAAAAAACATTCTGCACACCTAAAGTTCATACACCTTAAGGTATAGTGCTTAAACATTTTTCTACACTTTTACAAAATGTAATATTTAATAGAGGACTTTCTGAATGCAAATTTAATGTAAATAATCTGGACAATCACCACAAAATGTTTGTCACGCCTTTATTTTTAAACAGTGAGAACAAGTACTTTATAAGTGTAGTGTTATTTTCTCCTGCTTTTAAAGTGCCAATGCAGTGTGCCATGTTTAAAAACATGTACAATATGCTACATAAACTTTGCAATTTAAAAAATTTTTACAAAAAAGGTGGTGTTGGGAAGCTTAAAAGTAAGGGGGGGGGGGGGGGGGGAGAGAGAGATACTAGATGACCAAAAGCAAATGTATTTTATGGTTTTGGTAGTTAGTTGGTACAAAAAACAGCAAATATGTCAAATAAAACCCAATGCTGAATTGTAAGACACATTTCCCTGAAATACCAGCTGCACCCAGGCAAACACCAATTTCAGGCACTGCAATATATGGATATTCCTTTGATTATTATGCCAAGAAATCATTGTATGCATGACTGAAGAATATCTAAATCACTATATGTTCTTCAGCTACATGAAAATATTTTTTTTAAAGTACAATGTGCAGAACCTTCGGAGACATGTTCAGGGAGTTAAAATGCATTTTAACATCTTTAGTACATAGATTCAGGTCAGTCAGTTTTAATCACTGTCTCCCCGTTTGGGAAATTTCATTTGTCCACATTCCTGTTCTAACCACAACAGAAAAAATAAAAAAATAAAATTCCACTTTACTACCGAAGACACTTGAAGTGAAAACTGTCCGAAAAGGTCCCCCCTCACATCACCTTGTTGAAAAATGCTCTGGAAGCAAAGTTCCCCCCCAATAAAACACAGGTTGGCCCTTCCCAAAAAGAAACGGTCTCAGTCGGCTACCCCCCTCCCACTGGAAGTCTATGGCAGCAGCATTTCAGGTTTATTTTGTACTGTACCGTCAACCTCAGGATAGGCACTCAGATGCAGAGGTCAGCACCACTCATTACACTGTACTTATGAGTGCAGAGTGCCACTACATTAAATGCCCTACACTCACAATATGTCCTCAGTCTTAGGCTGGACGAACCTGGATGTAGTTTAACCTGAAAACTGACATCTAGTTGCAAAAAAAATAAAAATAAAATATATACAGAGGTGGATATTGCAACCTGGACTGTGTTTTCACATAATTAACTCTGCCTTAAGGACAAAATAAAATAAATTAGCAGCCTACATACAGTTAGACATTTTCCCTGTGCATGAACTACCACCATCAAGGGATACCCTTGGAATGTTTCAAGATTGAATTTTTTTATTTAAACTCTTCAAAAGCACTTTAAAAAACTTCCATCTTCTTAATGCCCCTTTTCGCAGTCGTTTGAGATCCAACTTGCACATCATTGGCAGACAAACTGAAAAGCAAGGGATATGGGGGAAATTAAAAAAAAAACAAAAAAAAAAAAAAAAAAATCACCCAAACATTACTATTGATGGGGACTGGAATTCAAAGTGTAGATCTTGTGTGGTATAGGAACATTAACATTGAATTGTGCCCAAGCAGTACTGTGAAAGATGCAACTTTAGTCCGCAACCACTCCTGAAAATCTCTAATTCCTGGTATGCGATGACGACTAGGAATGTCTGTGCCTTTATAATCTCGTAGCCAAATATTTGAACCTTCAAATCGTTATACATACAATATAGTATCATGGTGCAATGCAAATGGACATGAACTACAGTATATACAAAGTCCTAACTGGAAAGTTACTTATTCATTTTATTAGGAATTAGGTTCATTAGCATCTTCAATGCAAGCAATAAGCAGGAACCTCTATGATTTATGGGATTCAGCTACTTTACAATAAAAGCAGAAATCCTATGCGATCGGTTATAGAGCATAAGAGTAATGCTAGCAATTCTTACCATGTGTTCCCAATTTTGCTGGCCCTGGTCTCCTTTACCTGCTTCCCTGCTCCCGATTCATTTTGTGGTTATGGATATTATACCTGATGTGCCCACGTTTTGTAAATGGCTTATGAGAACCATGTATCCTAACCATCACCAGCAGTACATAAAGAAAAGTGCTAAATTAAAGTCCAACTCCAGCAAGGGGGTAAAATCGGCAGTTAGCCTGAATGGTGTGGAAAAGGGGTTAGAACATTAGTTGAATTTGTATTACTTTATGTCCTGTGTCTGATTTTTCTAAATTACCCAAGCTCTATTTTATACAACACCATAAATTCACAAAGGCACCAGGTAAAGTGAAAAAAATACTTGCTTTGCCTGTGCACTCTAATGCCCTCTCCAGCTGCAGGTTTCTTTTTCTCCCTTGCTGGCAGAGCAGTTTTCGAAACATGTTTTAAAATGCTAAATTTTACACCTAAACATTAGTTGAAACCCCCAATTCTAAATAGACACCCTGGAAAATAGTTGTTTTCAATTTTTTATCAAATACAAAAATACACTAAAACTAAATTTAAGGGCACACAATACATTACCCAAAATATAATGGATGAGCTTGCATTGAGTAAAAGTAATACCCAACAGGTCAAGCCTGTTGTGCACCCCTGTGAAATGGGGGACAACCTTGGGTACTGGAGGATCAACATCTGCTTTGCTGGTCTCTCATGGGGAAGGGGTTCACACTTATGCAATTGGGCAGTTCAAAATCACATAACAAGTCGCACCCCATTTTTCGGCAGTGGAACCGTTCAAATCGTTTCAACTAAAGTAACAGCAGTTTTCATTGCAACTTGCATTGACTTCAGTTAAATGAAGTCACAAGCTGCAATGAAATTGCTGATGCAAATAGCACTGATCTGCAGCTTTGAAACTGCGCTGCAGTAGCATGATTTCAGAGCCACACTGGTGTGGACCAGGGCTAAGGCATATCATTTTTCTTCCAATTTAAATGTTCTCTGCCATATATAAAACTTGGGAAATCTGTTTCTCTGAATTGTTTTGCTTGCCAAAGGGTTTTTTTATTTTCTAGTCAGATTGATCTGCTTATTCTTTACCGTAGTTCAGCAATACAAACTGTCACAGACCTCATGCCAAGCCAATGACTGGAAGGTGAATAAATGAGAACAGTAATTTCTCTGGTCTGTGAGCAGGTTTTGCCAAGAGCATACAGCAGAGTCAGATTGGCTCCAATTTCTGCCCTTCTCTCCCCCAGTTTTGAGATGTATGATAAGGGATTTGACTCTGATACAAAGTTCAATCACCGAACTCTACCACACTAAAGCGGGCCATAGACAGTTCAAATCTCAGCCGGTTCAGCAGGGACCAGCTGAAATTCAAACTATGTATGGGCAAGGCTGAATGTACCCAAAATGATTGATCAATCAAGGGTACATCCAGCCTGTTGGAATTTACATACAATCATTGCCAGTGGCTATTATAGTCAGTAGCAGCAATCACTGTTCTCCAGGCAGGAACAGTTCCCCCGCTCGGAGAACACCATGGCTCTGCAAGAGGGATTCCCCCATCAACACTGATTTGCAGGAAAGAAAAATTACTCCGTCTATGGCTGGGTTAAAGATGCACAATGCAGTCCATCTTATGAATGGGCAGTACAATGCAGGTCTTGGAGCAAACAGCAATATCTGCACTCAGCTAAAAAATTAGCTTTAGTTTGCTTTTTTTTCCCCCCCTCTGCCTGGAGTTCGGGTGCAGACCAATACAGCAGAGATCTCCAACCGCGGCCCTTTGCTTGCCGTTATCCGTCCCTTATTGCACCAATGCTCCCATTGATATGAAACACTAATCTGACATCGGACACCAACAATGGAGCACCATTTCTCCCACTGACACCAATAATGGAGCACAATTTCTCCCCAGGATACCAAAGATGGGGCACTATTCCTCCTAACCCAATACCAAATGTGATGAGGTTTACTCCTACTGATGCCACAAAAATTTCCAATCCCGCTGGCCACAATCTGACCCTCCTAAAGTCTGAAGGATGGTAAACCAGCCTTTTGTTTAGAATGTTTGTAGACCCCTGCAATACAGTATAGATTCCACATGCACAGCTGACTTACACTTTTATATAAAGACATGCTTGCCCAGGAAAAAATGGTCATCCGTGCTTTTTCTTCATCATATGTTGCCAGCCAATCTCACCTGTGAAACAAGGAGGTAAATTAGCACATCTCTTCTATTATACATCCATTCATTGGGCTAGAGAATAAAAGCACACCTTACCTAGTCTTATGGCCCTTGCTTTCAGGTCTCACTGCTAGACCTATTGGCTTTTTGTCACACCTGCAGTAGCTAGTATTCTAGTAGGCTCCAAATGATGTTGCTCTCTTGCTAGACTCTTCTTTATTTCAGCTGTAACTAGTCTTGGGGAAGCTCCTTACTATCAGCATAGTAAATTCTGCTTTTTGTGACTTCTTGGAAACTTGCAGCTCTTGTTCCTGCTGTAACTCCTTTAATAAGGCTGACTGAGTCCATACTGCAAAGGCTGTAGAGGTCCTGTGCTAGAGAGTTCTCATGTAATCCACTGGTCTATAAAGAGGGATGGCTCGAACTTTTCTAGTACAAAAGACATACTCCAAACAAATACTACATTAAGAGACTAGTTATTTATACAAAGAGCAACGCTAACCATCTGGAGTACATTGCAAGATCATTTTGCCTAATGATTTTGCATTACTCAATGCCTAGATTTACTAAAGTGCAACATTACTATTTATATTTAGGGAACCCCTTTAGGGTCATGGAGGAAAAAAAAAAAGAAAAAAAGAAAAATACTTCCTCATTTTTGGATACTGAAAAAAGGTCTTAGAAATTCTAATGATTGTTTTGCCATCTGTCAGCATTGAGATTCCTACCCACCATGGGCACAGGAAGTCGCAAGAAAAAAGGAATTCTTGCAAGTTGGGAACAGAAGACCGACTCCCAAATGCCTCTCAAAGCTATTTTTCCATGTCACAGGTTAAAAAACAAAAAAAAAAACGAAAAATCTGTACGAGATCACAGACTAAGGAGACACATCCACCCCCCCCCAGAACTAGCTAGTCCCATTGCTTGTATAGCCCAATGCAGTTTTAGGTCACGGGGAAAAAAAAAAAAAAAAAAAAAAAAAAAAAAAAAAAAACACAAGCTTGCTACTTAGGGATGATACCAAGCTCTGGTATGATATTTTCTCCATGCATTCAACAATGACCTTCACTCTCTAAAATGGAGTGATCTTTTGGGCCATTTTCTCAGGTAATATATATCTGAAATACTGCCATTTTTTTTTTTACCCTGGCTCATCCTTTTGTTGAGAAATCTGCAGCTCCACTCAGGTACCCTTCTAAAAGAGCAGAGCTATTCCTATTTTAGAATTGTGCAAAAAAGTTAAAAAAATGTGCATTTGGTAAATCTAGGCAATTGAACTTTTAGGTGTAAATTCACTTTTCTTATTGAGCCCATCCTCCCCATGAGATGTAGACATTGGGTATAGCAAAAGTCAGATCTATGGATGTCAAAGACTGAAAGATTAGATTTGTCTACAAAAGGACTAGACAAGCCTCATTGGACAGGAAATGGGTTCACTGAAAAAAGTAACGCTGCTTTTGAAATGCCACTTCAATACCTAGAGCAGTGGTTCTCAGACATCGGGCCATAGCCCTCCTGTCGGCTTTGACAGCTAGACTTCACCTGTGGTGGCCATCTGCTCCAATAGCTAAACAGAAGTGCGCTCGTCTTGCACTCCTGCAATGGGGCTGCAGATGTGTGGGTCTACCTGACAGTCACAGCACAGTTATGCACATCATGCTCCAAGTTCCCTACTAGTAAAAAAAGAGCAGCAGCTAGAAGGAGCCTTATAGCTTAGGCCCTCATACTAGTGGCCAGTGGGAGTGCAGGAGACTGCAGACCTCTGTGTGATGTAGGATCTTAGCATATATGCTGTCAATGCCTGTGTGTGCAACCTCAAGCCTGCGACACTGCAGTGGAGCTCCAATTGCAGGCAAGTGTCCCATCTAGTGCTGAAGGGGAGGTTGTTGATCAGCACAGAGCCGCATTGAAAATGCAGAGGTCTCCTGCGGCCACCAGTTTTGACTGAACTATAGCACACTTGGTATGTTAGCGGGAAAGCATGTAAACTACTGCTACAATGTGTGAGGCTTTGGGTGGGGGTTTTGGGAAGCATGCACATTTTCCTTCTATTACTGGCTCTGCACACTACTCTCATCCCAAACACTTCTCTGCCAGGTTCAGGGCTACCCCGGTGACTGATGGTCTTTCACTGATACCCAGTTTTGAATTTGCAAATTTAATGTACGTTCTGATTGAAGCATGCATTTATGTGACAAATTACAATGCAAAAAATGTTCCCTCCAGGGACATCAAAAAATTGAAAAAATGCGCCCAACTGGCACAGCCATTGTAACAAATCCGAGCCAAACATTACAGTCTATTTTGGGGGGGAACCAAGAGCGTGTTCTGTTGCTGGGGGATACAACTGAACAGAGTAAGGAAGGTTTAGAATTGTGGTCGGCAACAGCTCAATCACAGCCATGTTGGGCGTGGAAAGTTTTGGAACCATTTACCAAGCTCTAGCGTTCCCAAGATTGAGAACCACTGAACTAAAGATAATGTATGGATGAACAAAAATGAGCAACAGCTGTCTTTCCTTTAGGGTAAGAAAAATGAAAGGTTATGTTTAATATGGTTGCCACAGCCAACACATTTCCTACAAGCTTCTATTCACAACCCCTTTTACAAATGCTATGGCAGAACTGATTAACGCTTACATAAAATATACAATACTTATATACTGCAAATTACCTTTTCTGACAGACATGTACTGCAGAGTCCACAACAGAACCTCATTAAAAAAAAAAAATTAAAATGACACAAAATAGGGATCTGTCAACCATAACAGAAAGATTTACAACCTTGGCAGAAAATGGTTGCAACAAGACTTAAAAACTGCAGTCTGGCATGGCTCTTGCTGACTGGCAAATATACAAGCCATCTTCTAAAGACAACAAAATGTGAACAAGTCATTTTACTTCACATCCAAATGATATGGATGTGAAGTTCAGTCTAAGCAGACCCTCACCTTTAGTACCAGGAAAGCTGTGCCTGGTAGACTTGCACCGAGGAAAGAAGATAAGCTGAAAGCGGCGCCGGCATATATAAGAAAATATAACACCCACTGTGTGCATTTTTTTTTTTTAAGAAACAAAGTAAAATCTCCAACACGATTTGGAATGACTGAAAAATACTATATATAGTCTTGGGTCCCTTTCACACTGGTGGACTGCCAGCTCCACAGGCAGATTGACAGGTCCATGTGTGCTCTGCATTAGCGGAACAGACACGGATACAGCCCGCTGTCCTCTATGAGCTGCGGAAGGAAACAAACTGCCTGTCATCCAATCAGTTTTTAGCAGACAGGATAAGATGTTGGCGGGTGTCAATGGACATGTGCGAGTTGACATCACCCACTCCATAGAAAGCAATGGATGGTCCAATCAGGTCCACTTGAAAAACTGTTAGGCAAACCCGATTGGCCCATTAGTTTGAAAGGGGCCTTAAGCTTTCCTACTCAATACCACAGAAGTTTGGGCAACTCTTAGCTCCATTAAACTCATGCAAGCTCAAGAATGGAGACATGTAGGTTAACCAGCATGCCTACTTTTAGGTAGAGAAATGTTATTTCACTCAATGCTTGCCGTTTAATACTGCAAACAGATCTTTCTGCATTAACATGTCAGAAGAAGAAAAACAAAATAAAAATAAACCTTCTAGCTTAGTACAAAACTTTAACAGGACAATAAAAAGGGAGCTGCCACAAGATCAGGTTCTGAAGATGTTTGAGGAAAGCAGAAGTAGAGACACCAGCTATGAAGGCATATGCAAGTACTCTCACACCCACTTTTTTTTTTTTTAAATATGGCCAAGCTGTATATACCTTGTTCTTGGGCGTCTTAGTGTGTTGGCCACAGAGAAGCTGCAATTAGTATTGGTTTATGAAACAGAGCTAAATGGTCTTAAACTACGATTAAGACAGTTTATTATTGATAATGCACTAACAATTTAACATAATAGTTCAACTGTTTAGTTATAGCACAAATTAAACTTATGTAGTCGAGTTTTAAATGCAACTTATTTTGTTAAGGAAACCTGGAGCGAGAGCCTATGGGAGGCTGCCACTGCAAGTCGCTTCAGTTTTAAGTTAATCTATAGATTTAAACACTTTTAAAGGGGCCAACCTGAAACTAAAATGCAGTTCAGGAGTTTTGGCTAATTTGCCTGTTTGTTCCATGGCAGGAATGAAGCATTACCCATTTTGCTGCCACCAACGCAACTATTACATTAGCATGTAAACAAACTCCTGCCCTATAGTAGTCCATGGAGAATCTTTACATTTTCAATCTTGATGGTCAGTTATGCGGTAGAATATTTGGGTGCACGTCTATATTTAAATAGAAGGTGATCCTCCCACGTCCTGGACCCTCCATGACAGGTTTCAGCAGGGACATCGGCAGAATATCTGGGAAGATCTATTTGCCCTTTTTATCTGGGTAGTATGAATACAAAAGCTCTCAACACTTCTTGGTTGAGAGCTTTCAAACCCCAACCTGTCTGCTGTAGAAGCTGAAGTGGTCCGTGAATAGGTGACATTATGGGTCTAATAGATTTCTGGGCCACACCTGGATATATACTGTGGCAGGGCAGTCCAGCTGTGCAAAATCATGTACCTGCACGCAATTTCGTGCAGGCAGTGTAGAGGACACACGTGCGCCACCCCCGCTGTGATCGGACACATCGGGAGCCAATCAGCGGGTCCGGCAGCTGCACCCTGCCAATCATTCAGAGGAGACAGATCAGCCACCTGCCTGATCTGTCAGAAAGGAAAAAAAATAAAAAAGGAAGAGGGATCTTGTGTTTCAGCCAAGCTGAACCACAGATTTTTTTTCCTTCAGTGAAACCATCCCCCACACAGTAAGCACCTCCCTAGACACACTTAACCCCGCCCCCTTTGAATGCCCCTGATGTTAAACCCTTCCCTGCCAGTGTCATTTATACATTGTCACTGCATTTTAACACTGATCATGATTGTTGTTACTGGTCTCCAAAGTGTCAGATTTGTCCACCGCAATACCAGAAAAATAAAATAAAAAAATATATAAGATAAAAAAATTTAAATAAAAAGTGGATCTCTGCGTCATTACTAGTAAAAAAACAAATGAACTCTAAATCTAGCCCCCATTTTGTAGACTTGATAACTTTTGCGCAAACCAATCAATATATGCTTATTGGGCTTTTCAAGCGTCAAATATGAACAAATTTTGAGTACTATACTTTTGCACCATTTCACAGGGCACACAATTTTGAGGCTGTATGGTTTAGAAAAGACATGTTTGGGGGATTTAGGTCCTCTTCAGGGATTTAGGTCCTCTTCAGGCTTAATATACGTTTAACCGCTTGCCGACCAGCTGCCGTCCTACTGTGGCAGGTTGGCTGGGCTGCGCAAATCACCATAGGTCAGCCGCTTTAAGAGCAATAGCAGGCACGCAACCGATGCACATGGCCACCCGTGATCGCTCCAGAGAGCCAGAATCGGGATCTAGCAAGAGAGATGTGGTCAGGAACAGTGAGCTCTACTCCTCGTCAGTACACACCCCCCAGTTAGAAATACGTCCCCAGGGAACACTTAACCCTTTCATCGCCCCCTAGTGTTAACCCCTTCCCTGCCAGTGGCCTTTATACAGTAATCAATGGCTATTTTTAGCTCTCATCGCTGTATAAATGTCACTGGTCTGAAAAAGTGTCTGATCTGTCCGCCGCAATTTTGCAGCACTGCTAAAAATCGTTTACTAGTTAGAAAAAAATGACAAATATATCCATTTTGTAGACGCTATAACTTTTGCGCAAACCAATCAATATATGCTTATTGCAATTTTTTTTACCAAAAATATGTAGAATACGTATTGGCCCAAAGCGATGAATTTTTTTTTTGGGGGGGATATTTGTTATAGCAAAATATATATTTTTCTCAAAATGGCTCGTTTATAGCGCAAAAAAATAAAAACCACAGGAGGGAATCAAATACCACCAATAGAAAGCTCTGGGAGCTCACATGACCATGCAATTGTCAGTTAAAGCGACACCGTGCCGTATTGGAAAAAAATGGCCTGGTCATTAAGGGATCCTTTCGGGCTAAAGAAGTTCACATACATGAAAGGGGGGGGGGGGGGATTAAAGGTTCCACCAGTTAAAATGAAGAGAAAGCAAGTCCACTAATATTTTTGAAAGGATCAGCCAAGGCACCCCACACATCTTAGTAAAAAAAAAAAAAAAAAAAAAAAAACACACACCACACAATCTGCTGAGCCACGTGGTCGCCACCATGCAGAGAAATCTTGACAGATCAGATATAATGCTATTCAACTGGCTTGCTCTACCTGGCTAGTGAGGTTGCAAACTGCCATGTAAAGAAAACATGAGCAGGGCCATGTAACAGTCATATTACCAAGGCAGAGAATCACAGCAGAAACTAATGCAGCCAAAGAGTAATCATTTGGGCATGCATTTTTATTAAGCTGGTAAACATGGTTGTTTTCGCCTTTAGGACAATCACAACTATGACATCTAGTTCAGCAGAGGACATTTAGAACAGCATCTATGAGATGCATGTAACATTTGTGCAATATTTTATACTACTGGAGCAGGAAAACCGCAGTAGCTCCAACTACTATTCTGAAACAATTTAATCAGTACAATGAAATGGCCTGTGCTCAATCTATAAAATGACAAAATAAATCTGAAATAGATCAAAAATCCTTCCAGTATTCAGACTTGAGGGGTTTCACCCTCAACTGAAGTTTCACTGTCCTGTAAAATCAGGTTTTACATTTACAGTTTTGTCCAAAAGAAACTGGCTTCCCATGTTAAAACCATGTTGGAATGGTATGCTAAAATAACTGAGGCAGATTTACAGATACACGCCAGTTTTTATTAGAAAACATACATGGGACAGAAGCCTCAAGCTGGTATAGAATGTAAACATTCAAATTCGCTAAACAAGGTCATACAAAGGCAGTTGGCCACTTCTAAGTGGCAAGTTATATTGCCTTGGCAGGTAATGTCAATTTAGGTAGAGAAATGACCACAAAGTAAAACACTAAACTATAATAAACTTAATCAAATCACATTACTGAATCATTTTAGCTACAGCAACAAAATTGGATACTACCATGATTTGAATTATAGTACAAAATGGAAAGTGGTGAGGTTCTCCCTTCTGATGCCTTGTGCTGTTTCAAATACCAGCTTCATGGGATATACAAGACGTTAAAGGCTACAGAAGCCCTGTGCCAAGAATGGCGGATGGGGAGGAGACTGGGCAGCTCCAGGTCTGAATGTGCTTGGACTAAACATAACCAACAGCTTTCTCAATGTTAAAACCAAGCAAGTTTTTCAAGGCCCGACAGCCCTTCACATCTATTTTACTTGCATCATAATGGTATCCACTGACTAATGTGATTTATTAGCTATAGACAGGGACATTAGGTAACACCTTTTGTTCACATTCTGTCAATAAGCTTGCACCTTTAAAAAGGTTCCAGGTACACCACTATGATTTTCTAAAATCTGATACTAGCTCAAAAAAAAAAAGTTTTTTTGTTGAGCAATACATTGAACCCTGTTATGCAGGGGTCGCTAGACTACACAAAAACTGTTTAAAATTTAAAAATTCCTTAATTCTTTATTCCTGGTATCACTAGAACAAAGGATAGGGCAATATACTTGACATCGCGGGGAAATGGGAGACATACTACAACAGATATAAAGACCTCAGGAATGTACATCTAAATCAACACTACATTGCATTAATCATCAGCTGCACTGATGGGAAAAAAACTGCGACTATTCCAGTCCTTAACAAGAAATGCCTCCTGTATAAGCTGCGGTAACTTTTCTGACTATGGATCCTCGCTGCTCCTGTAGTAGATTTTACAGTTCCTCTAATGCACATGGACGACTGTCTCAAAGTAACCTGCAGCTTTCCTGACAAATCCTCGCTCTCTTGCTAAGAACTGTAGCCTGTTGAATGATACAGGACAAGAAGATTATTACTCAAGTGATCTGTCAGACAGATTGAATCATCAGCACAAAACATATGCAATAGGTTACCTGTATTTACTGCAGACTCAAAACCTCCTGCTTCCATAGCCGCCGCCGCCACCACCACCACCTCCACCAGATCCGTAACCACCTGTAAAAATAAGTACTTAGTTAACCAAATTACCCTTTTAGGGCAGTTGAATGACCATAGTGGCTCATTCGTATATCTGTATTTTACACACACATTTGAACTGTTTTTTGTAAGATCAGGTCAGAGGTAAGCGGTACTTTTTAAAGATAGTAGATTGGGGTGAAAGCCAGGGGTAATTTTTCACAGAAATTCTTCAATGCACTCCAAAAATGCTTTAGGGCCTATGTCAGTGATGGGAAACCTTGGCACCCCAGATGTTTTGGAACTACCTTTCCCATGATGCTCCACTACACCGCAGAGTGCATGAGCATCATGGGAAACGTAGTTCCAAAACATCTGGAGTGCCAAGGTTTCCCAACTACGTTTCCCATGATGCTCATGCACTCTGCGGTGTAGTGGAGCATCATGGGAAACATAGTTCCAAAACATCTGGAGTGCCAAGGTTTCCCAACTACGTTTCCCATGATGCTCATGCACTCTGCGGTGTAGTGGAGCATCATGGGAAACGTAGTTCCAAAACATCTGGGGTGCCAAGGTTCGCCATCACTAGCCTATGTTGTCAGGCTTGTGTCGAAGCATCAACTTGGGGTGCTGCTCAGAACATTCAGAATTTGACAGGTGCATTTGATCTACTTCAAGTGGGTTTTAAATTCTCATAGACTTGTGTATGAATATAAATCTGACCTGAAGCAAATATAAGCCCATCGATGCAAGCTTTTAACCAGTATAGGTGTTGCTCTTATGCACTTTCAAAATATCAGTGTTTAAAGCTGTATCTGCAAGCTACCCATCTAGGTGTACACACTGATGACAAATTACCAGGATTCAATGTAACTGCCTAAAAATGCATAGAAGCTCATGACAAAGCACACTGATGTGAATAGAGCCCCGCACAATTACACCACTCACCACCATAAGGACCGCCTCCAGTTCCAGAGCTCCTTCCACTGAAGCTGCCACCACCTCCCTTCATGGGTCCATAACTGGACTGCTGCTGACCCCCATAATTTCCAAAGTCGTTGTAGTTCCCTAAAACGGTATAAAATACAATAGAACTGATTTCATATATTTAAAGGAAGAATGATTTAGAATGATTTTCACTAAAATGGTAGGCATTCATCCAACAATCCGTGTTTCAAGTCCAAACAAGCCGATAGCCCATCCATGCAAAATTTCTTTAAAGTTTGTTTAGGCTTGGCTCGGCCCCGAAACGGAGGCAAAGACTGTGCAGTGTGCCCGTAGCCACCCTGGGACACACGTGAACCAGCTCCACAGAGCCAGTCATTCTCCTATGCAAATTGGATGCGGTAAAAAAAAAAAATAAAAAAAAAAATAATCGGCATCCAAAAATTGCATAGGTGTGAACCCAGCCTAAAAGTTTCAGGAAAAAACAAAACAAAAAAAATAAATAAAACACCACCCCAAACTACAAGCTATACGTGTACATTTAATGATGTTTTAAAGACCCTATAATCATGGAAAACTTCCTACCCACATTTCTACTGTGGGCTGACAAACCGTGCCTTGCCTGGAATAAAATTGCAAGGAATGGTGTCAGCCTTGCCTAGAGGACTACCAAATGACAACAGCTGCCAAGCTCAACAGTGATTGGAGGCATTTTGTTGATCAAGGGGTGGACTGGAAAGGCAGATTAGACAGATAGAAAATCAAAGCTGCCCTGTTCATTCTGTCTTGTATAACAGGATCAATTTGCATTGCTTTTACTCCAAAAGATAGCAAAAATAAAAAAACAAATTTTAATGGTTTAACACAAACTACACATTTACCATAGTGCTGCGTGAAGTTACAAGTTCACTACTTTTGCATATTATGAATGCATTTAACGGTGAACAGTCATGTATTTACCAATACTCAAGTTAAAACTTACCACCACCGCCAAAGTTTCCTCCTTCGTTGTAACCATCATATCCACCGCCACTACCACCACCATATCCGCCACCTTGGTTTCCATACCCTGGGCTACCTCCATAACCCCTGCCACCACCATAACCAGGGCTACCACCATAGTTGCCAGGCCCTAGGTTAATGGGGAAAACAAACAAAACAAAAATCAACCCGATAAAAATTTATTGAATATTCAAGAAAAATACAGTAAAACATGAATTATCCATCTCATTAGGATTTGAAAATTGCAGGTTGTTACAACATGAAACTCCCCAAGAATGGAGAGAAGGGGGAAGAGAAAGGAAAAATAGGAAACACCATATAGGCAAAATAAAACATACCATCTCCGCCAAAGCCATTGTATCCATCTCCTCCACCATAGCCACCTCTACCACCACCATAACCACCTGGAAATAGGGGAAGAATATTAGAATTTATTAGAACCATCTAAGGCTGAGAAGCACCTTCCAAGTCCTGCACTTCAAATGACTAGCATACCAGATACGTTTTTTTTTTTTTTAACACACTATTCATTACTGCACCACAAACAGAAGTCCCTCGAATAGAAAATAATGGTAGCTGCCAGCGCCAACCCAAGTATACTTTAAGTGGTATCCAGAAAACACCACCCTATAGGATGGAGCACGACTAACCGCTTTCCGAACAACTGCCGTCATTATCCTGCAGCAGGTCAGCGCTCCTGCACAAACTGTGCACAGGAAATAGTGGGTGTACCATGCCTGCAGACGATGTCCGCATGTGACCCACAATCGTGGTGTTCAGAGGCATGAACGGGGACCTGCCTATGTAAACAAATATTCCCCGTTCTGCCAGACAGGTCAGATCTTCTGTTCCCAGCGGTCGGGAACAGTGAAAAAAAAGCAGATCGCCACCATTACCAGAAAATAAATAAACCACGGAGGTGATCAATTACCACCAAAAAAAAAAAAAACAAGCTCTATTTTGGGGGGTGCCATGGCCCCAAGGACGACAAATTTTGTTTGATGTACAGCGTCGCACAACCATACAATTGCCAGTCAAAGCGACGCAGTGCCGTATTGCAAATAAATGGCCTGGTCATTAAGGGGGCAAATCCTTATGGGGCTGAAGTGGTTAAGATTGCCTCAATAAAAAGGTAGGGGGAAAAAAAAAAAAAAAAAAAAAAACATTTTACCTCTGTTCCCAAAGCCACCTCCGCCACCACCACTGCCGCCACCTCTTCCAAAGCTTCCTCCACCGCTTCCGTAATTTCCACCTCTACCCACAAAGTTGCTTCCACCCCCTCCTCGTCCTAAAATGAAGAAAGCCATAAAAAAAATAAAAATAAAAATACCCCACACACTCCTAAGGCAAAACATTCTGGCCTGCCATTCCTGCAAGCACTGTACCTCTTTGGGTGGTTGCAGTTTGCATCTCTTGCTTAGACAGAGCTTTTTTAACCTCACAGTTGTGATTGTTGATTGTGTGATATTTCTGAACTAAAAAGAGAAAAAAGGGATGTTAGTAAACTTAAAAAAAAAAAATCCAAAGACTACACATTCGTTGGCTGGAAAAGAAATGCAATAGCTACACTGATCTGCACTGACCAGCCTTTATCTAGATCAGGGGTCTCCAAACAAAAGGGCAAGTTTACTGTCCTTCAGGCTTTTGGGGGGGGGGGGAGTAAAACACTGCCCCATCATTGGTATTAGTGGAAGTAGTAGAGCCTCATTGTTGGTATGAATGCGAGGAATAACGCTCCATGAATGGCGTCCCATCATTGGTTTCTGCTGGAGAAAAAGTGTCCCGAGGGCTGACTAAAAAACAAAGGGCTGCATCTGGCTCACAGGCCACAGTTTGGAGACCGCTGATCTAGATGCAGAACAAAATTTCTAAAATTTATAGAAGACCTAATCTGTAAAAAGACCTAAAAGTAAACGAGTCAAGCTTTTAAAAAAAAAAAAAAAAAAACCCACACTTATATTGGTCACGTTCACCAGAGCACTAAGCCAGAAAGAAAACTTGCCAATGCAATTGTTACTCACCAACAATTTTATCGACTGTATCATGATCATCAAAAGTGACAAAAGCAAATCCCCTTTTCTTTCCAGACTGACGGTCTTCCATCACTTCAATGGTTTCAATCTTGCCATAGCTCTCAAAATAGTCTCTCAAATGGTATTCTTCTGTGTCTTCTTTAATGCCACCAACAAATATTTTCTTCACAGTAAGGTGAGCACCAGGCTTGACCGAATCCTGTGTTAAAAAAATATAGATAAGGCTCATCTCTACTAAAGTTGAAGGTTTGACAAAACAAAACAAAAACAAAAAACCCTCACCTCTCTAGAAACGGCTCTTTTAGGCTCAACAACACGACCATCGACTTTATGTGGACGAGCACACATTGCAGCATCAACTTCTTCCACACATGAATAGGTCACGAAGCCAAAGCCCCTGGAGCGCTTTGTTTGTGGGTCTCTCATAACCTAGAAGTAGCACAGCAGCCTATTACAAACACTTCTGTATGGAAAATTGGCATAGATCACCTACAATGCTTTGCATGGCTCAAACAACTTTATGAAATAGGATTTTCCTGCTTTGTCCTATGTTTACATACTCAGATCTTCACCCTCAAAACCATGATCCCTTCTACAATCCTTTACCACAGATAGCACTTTGGGGCTACCCCTACATGACACAGAGTAGAAATGCCATAATGTACAGCAAGCGGTGCAGGTGGGGGTTCAGTGTACATTATCGCTGACAAGCAGGAGATAGCATTTATGGTGGAAGAGACTGTCAGGGTCTCTTCTGCAAAAAATAAAAAAAATCCAACACACACCACCTGCCCATTAGTATTTTATACTATTTTAGCAGAAAAAAAAAACATTTCAACTTACCACACAGTCTGTTAGCTTTCCCCATTGTTCAAAGTGTTCCCTCAGGCTGTCATCTGTTGTCTCAAAACTCAGGCCACCAATAAACAGCTTCCTTAACTGTTCAGGTTCCTTAGGTTCAGGACCCTGGATTAAAGAGGAGGTTAAATTATACATCACTAAGCCAGTATAGGAGTTTGTTATCTGTGCCTTTCAGCATTATAGTTTTTTTGTACTCACCGTAAAATATTATGCTCTGAAGTTCGACAGACACAGCATCTTCATCTTGACCTTGGGGTTATATCGCCCCTTTAGGAGAGGACTAGGCAAAAGTATTAAAAAAAAGCAAAACTGCACAGTAGCGCCCAGGGGTGCGGTCCGACTGGCTATAATCCCTCACACTGCATCTAGCAGCTCAGTTAGTCAAAACAGAAATAGGAGGGGTGGGTGCTGTGTCCGTCAATGAACTTCAGAGAAAAGGATTTTACGGTGAGAAAAAAAAAAAAAAATCCTGTTTTCTCTGAAGTTCATTGACTGACAGCATCTTCATCTTGACCTTAGGGACCTCCCCAAGCAGTGTCAAAGAATCGAGGGGTGGGAACAGCAAGAAAATAACTTCACCCATAACAACCAGACCTCCTCAACGGAGTTGCAACCTTAAACAGCCGCCTGCAAAATCTTGCAGCCGCAGCAAGCATCAGAAGATGCACATCAACCTTGTAAAATTTTGTGAAAGTGTGAACGGACGACCATATCGCCACCTTACACACCTGGGAAACAGACGCTTTATGTCGGAAAGCCCAAGAGGCACCCATTTCCCTGGTAGAATGTGCTGCGACAGGAAAGGGAGGTGTCCGCCCCCTTAAGGCATAAGCCTGAACCACAATTTGTCTGATCCACGAAAAATGGAGTCCGATGGAAACGCCAATCCCTTCTTCGGACCAGCCACCGGTACAAACAGCGAGTCCGATCTCCGAAAAAGGAGTCGTAGCAGACATACACCCGAAGAGCCAGGGCCATATCCAAGGAATGCAAAGCCACCTCTTTGGGGTGCGATGGCCGAGGACATAAGGACGGAAGCACAATGTCCTCATTTACATGAAAGGCCGAAACGAAGGCGCAGCACCGCTTTATCCTTGTGGAGGATTAAAGTAGGGAGACTTGCAAAGACAAGGCTGCCAACTCAGAAACCCTCCTGGCAGATGTAATAGCCACTTGAAAGACTACTTTCTGAGAGAGTGTCAATAAACGGATCTCCCTAATGTTTTCAAATGGCGGTTTCTGGAGCACCAGATTCAAATCCCACTGAGGTGGCAGTGGTTGAACCAGAGGGGCCACATGTCGAACCCCTTGAACAAACACACTCAATGAATGAGTCGGCCAAGGGTCACTTAAATACAGCCAAAGCTGATATATGCCCCTTGATGGTGCTTAAGGCAAGTTTCTGATCTACCCCTCGCTGCAAAAAACAGCATGATCCTGGAAATCGAGTATGTGCGCGGGCGCCACCCCAACTGCTCACATAGAGATGTAGGCCTTCCACGTACGATGATAAATCTTCCGAGAAGATGACATCTGTGCCCTCAGCATAGTGGATATTACCGAATCTGACAGACTTCGATCCCTTAGTACCAGGCTTTCAACAGCCATGCTATTAAAGCCAGTGTCAGTAAAGCAGGATGAAGTATTGGACCCTGTGACAGAAGGTCTCTCGCATTGGCAGTCGCCAAGACACATCCGCCACCAGTCGTACTATGTCGGCGTACCACGGACGCTGAGGCCAATCTGGGGCAATCAGAGTTACCAGAATCCCCTCGGCCTCCACTATGCAAAGCAGGCATGGTAGAAGTTTGAGTGGAGGAAAAGCATAAATCAGCAGATAATGCCCCCATGGAGCCACCAACACATCTGCCCAAGGATCCTTTGACCTGGTCACAAACTTCTGTACCTTCAGATTGAGTCAAGAAGCCAGGAGATCCACATTCGGCGTGCCCCACCTTAGACAAAAGGAGCTGAAATACATTCGGATCTAGCGACCATTCCCCTTGATAAAGCATCCGATGACTTATAGTCCGCTTGCCAGTTTTCTACACCCGGAATGTACATGGCCAACAGAGCCGGCACGCGCTGCTCTGTCCACCGCAGGATGTGAGCGACCTCCAATACTGCAGCCCAGCTCCTTGTTCCTCCTTGATGGTTGACATATGCCACTGCCGTGGCTTTGTACGACTGGATCCTGACCGGACGCCCCTGCAGCCTTTGTGGCCATGTGGAGAAGCACCGCAGGATTCTGCCTGGATCCAGTGACCCTGGGCTGACTGTACGCCCCCCCCCCCCCCCCCAACCGGTCAGGCTGGTGTCTGTTGTGACCACCGTCCAACGAAGAGGAAGGAACGATTTCACCAGACCAAAGGGCCGGCGACCTCAGTCACCAGAGCAGGGAATCCCTGACTAGCTGGCTCACCCAAATTTGACAATCCAGGGACAACAGACATTTGTCCCATATGGACAAGATCTCCTTTTGCAAGACAAGTGTGGAATTGAGCATATGGTACCACCTCGAAAGTGGCTACCATGAGACCCAGGACTCGCATGCAAAAATGCAGCGCCGACCACCTGCGGGACACCAACAACTTCACCGCCGCTTGTCTTAAGGGAGAAAGACTTGCCTCTGAGTCGTCCAGAAGCAGGCCCAGGTACTCCAGGCTTTGAGTCGGCACCAACAGTGACTTCTGCAGGTTCAGTACCCAAACTCCCGAAGAGTTTGCACAGTGATTGCCAAATGCCCCCTTAATTATGAGGCAACCCACGATTGCAATCCCTCACTACCTTAGCAAAGCGAAAATTGGTGCTAGCACCTTGGCGAAGACCCTCGGTGCTGACGCCAGGCCAAAAGAGAGCTACAAATTGGTAGTGCTCGTCCCCGACTGCAAATTGCAGAAACCTCTGATGCGTATGGGGACATGCAAGTATGCTTTCTGGATGTCCAGGGACACCCGAAAACCCCCCTGATGGAGTGCAGCAACCACTGAGCGAACTGATTCCATCCTGAACCTTTGTACCTTCACAAAGCTGTTAAGGGCCTTGAGGTCCAGGACCTGACGGACCTCTTCCTTCTTTGGGACTACAAACAGATTGGAGTAGAATCCCTGAAACTTTTCCGGCGTCAGTACAGGTACGATCACTCCGAGAAACAGCAGGTCCCATACTACCCCAAACAGGGCTTCCCAGCGAGTCGGAAGATGAAGGTTGGAGGAAAAAAATTAAAATTCTGTTTGGTGGACAATAAATACACGATCTTGTATCCTGATGAAACCAGTTTGCAGGGCCAGACTGGTTGGAAAGTAGGGAGGTCCACTGGGCTGCAAACTCTCGAAGGCGACCCCCCCGCCCAAGAGTCGGGTAAACCTTCATGCGGTAACCAATTTGCTTGCAGGCTTGCGAAACCAGGGGCGCTTTTGTCCCTCGGCAGGCACCTTGTCGGACTGGGACCGCTAACCTGCCGACCCAGTTGGACGGAAAATCTGCTTCTGTGTGGAAAAAGGAGGGGCATTGCCTACGGCATGGCTCCTTACCTTTTCTGGACTGTGGGAGCAACGTACTCTTACCCTCAGTAACATTCTTAATGTCATCCAGCGAGGCTCTAGAGAGCAAGAGGGCCGTATCTAAGGCTGCATCACAGACCTACTTAAGGCCCTTCACAAACTGGTCCGCCAACTCTACGCAGACCGGGGAAACCTGTTCTCCAACTCATGGTCCAACAATTTTGCCCATTCAGTAAGCGTCTGACACCAGGGCCGTGGCTAACACTGGCTGCAATGCTGACCCCACCATCATAAACATGGACCAGGCAACCGCCCCGGCCCTTCTGTCAGCAGGGTTCTTGAAAGCAGGAGTCCCTTCCACCGGAATCATGGTTACCTTCTTTAACCTGGATTAGGGGGGGGGGACAAATCGGAGATGTCCATTTCCAGGAAACTCTCCTCAAAGGGGTAACGCACTGCCATGCGTTTTGGGACTGAAAAGGCCTGCTGCGGTTTTCCCCGCTCCTTGTAAATAAACGTATCAAAATAAGTTGGGTAAGGAAACACCTTAGTCGTGCGGGCCTCTGTAGATGCCCCCGCCGTCTCCTTCATCTTTAGGGTAATAAGTGCTCCTAAAATCGCCTTTTCCTGCCCTGACCCAGACTCATCCTCACTGTCCGCATCCTCTGACACGTCAGAACAGAGGGCGCCTGTCACAGCGGGGCCGAGTCTGAATCAGAGCTTTCCCATGGATTTTATCCCCCTTCGCGCCCTCACGCTGCTTCCACTCTGGCAACAAAGGCCTCTAGGACAGCTGACAGAGCGTCCATAGCCACCGCATGTGAACCTGTTGCTGACCCCGCACTCACCTGTCACCACTTAGGGACCCAAGGCAAGTCACAATGTCTACCCCCTAGCTGCCACAGACTGAGGGCCCCCCCACAGGACTCACCACCCTGACCCAGGTACTGCGCTGCTGCTCACTCTCCCCTGTGTCATTCACGGAGTGTGTGTGAAGAGCGCGCTGTTCTAGAAGGAAACAAGCACCCAGCACTAGAGGCAAAACTACCGGAGGCTACTAGAAAATGGCCGCCTCAGCAAAAAGTCTGATGGTGCAGAGAAAATGGCTGCAAAGCACAAAAAGAAAAAAAAAAAAAAAAAACTGGCTGTGGCCTCCCCACCTGTCAAACACAGCACAAACACCCCACTGTGGCCCAGAAACAGGGAAGAGGACGAGCGGATCCCCAACACCCAGCGCAGCCCCATGCCAGGACCCAGAGCCCCCCTGAGGACCCAAGGCCAGGTACATGCACCACACCCCCATGTGCCCAGTCACACAGTGGCCCATAGCATGGGGAGGAGGAAAGGGACAGGGAGAGAAGAAAGGGAGAGTAAGAGATCCCCCTCGTCAACCTCCCAGGGAAATGCACAACTGCTCCATCCTGTCGAGACAGGTGGAACCATACTTACCTCTCCTGCAGGGACTGCTGGACGCATTCGACAGACCTATATACCCGAGCAGTACGGGGTGGCAGTCGGCCACGGCACACTGTGACACGGACAGCAGTAGCCATAGTCATATGTGTGCCCCGGAGCATATAGCTCACCGGCCGCCCTGGATCAGACGGGCATTTCGTGGCCGACCCGGCACGTAGCTAAGGCCTGCTCACGCTCAATGGCCAGGCTGGGGAGACTACCAGGATCTATATTATCCAGCATGTCACCCAGCCCGGCTGTTGATTGTAGATCACAGGAATCAAAAATGCATAAAAAATAAATTCCCAGGACCAAATGGTTCCACCGGGAGCCAGGTCCTTCTACACTAGTCAGAAAAAAACTGAGCTGCTGGATGCAGTGTGAGGGGTTATAGCCAGTAGGCCCACCCTCTGGGTGGTACTGTGCAGTTTTGCTGTTAACACTTTCTACCTAGTCCTCTCCTAAAGGGGCGATGTAACCTTAAGGTCAAGATGAAGATGCCGTGTCTGGCAATGAACGAAAGAGAAACAAAAATATTTTGTTTATATTGGACAAAAAAAAAAAAAAAAAAAAAAAAAAAAAAAAAAAAACTTGAATTTACCCTGCGATTTGGAGAATAACTAGAAAAGAATTCTGGAGCTATGAACATTGCATCACAATTTGCTTAAGTCAGAATACCAACCACTGCAGTTTTATGCTAATCACCTCAAACACTTAACAAGTTAAGATTGAAGAGGAACTTCAGTCCCTGTAATGCTGGCTCCCCTCACGGGCACAATCACCCTGGAAAATCCAGCATGTGGCAAGTGGGTCAAATGGCTCTACCTTGCCTTTGGTACATGCAGCACATCTGCACAAGCACTGGGTTTCCACACATTGCACATGTGTAAAATCCAGCAGTGCACATGTGCAATCAGGCATAAAGAGCGCAATGTTATTCTTAACTAGGAAAAAACAGAAGTCAATTTTTTTTCTTCAAATCTAAATTATGATAGAGGGAGGGGCAGGAGCCAGTACAAACAACTTGTTTTTGGGTTGAAGGTCCCCTTTACTACAGCTTCAGTGACCAAAAATAAATAAATCATAGGACTGCCTTTTCTCTCTCATCTTACAATTAGGGGAGCACTTCATGTAATGACAAATCAGATTCAGTGTTACCATTTCCTTAGCTACAACTAAATGTGAACATATTTGTGTAAAGCCAAATGTCATTAACTTTTCTAAAGATGTACACCGACAGAGTGTAAGCATATGTGCAAATAACCCAGCGGCAAAATCCCAAGAGTGGAGGAAAAATAGTCTGTTGTGATGAGAGTTTAGAAGCAGAGTGTGAAATCAGTTTGTATACTTACTGTTTCTTCTGAAGTCCAACAATTCTATTTTGATACAGAAAATATATATTTTACTATCACAGAAATTCTTTAGCCTATGAGAAAAGCATCCTTACAGAAAGCCAATAACAGAAATACACCTGTCTGTAAGGCTAATTTTTTGTAGTGGTAAAAGAAAGGCAAAGCAGTGCAGAATTGCCTAACAATTTGAGCGCTCTCTCTGCTTCTGACTACTACAACTAAATTGCCTCATGGTACAAGGGCTGAACTTCAGTTTCTCCTTTTCCTAAAGTCTATTATGCAGATACGTTGCACTGTTAGGTCATCGGAGGTAGGTTTTACAAAACAGCACTCCGTGAGCTAGTTGGGAAAGTCCTGATCCAACTTGGGTACCTGTGGCTTAAAGGGGTTGTAAAGGTAAATGTTTTTTCACCTTAATGCATTCTATACATTAAGGTGAAAAAACATCTGACACTGTCGGCGCCCCCAGTCCCCCCGTTTTACTTACCTGACCCCTCGAAAATCCCACGCTCGCCCCCGCCGTCCTCTTCGCCGCTCAGCCTGGCCGCTGATTGGCTGGAGTGGATGGATTGAAAGCAGCGCAGCCATTGGCTCGCGCTGCTGTCAATCACATCCAATGACGCAGCGCGCTGGGGCCTTGTGATACAGCGAGCGGCTATAGCCGCCGGCTGTATCACGGGAGCGCGCCCACAGTGCTTCTCACCAATGCGAGGGAGCTCGCATTAACGTGAGAAGCACCTGCGGGAGGAAGCAGAGACAGCCGCCGAGGGACCCCAGAAGAGCAGGTTCGGGGCCACTCTGTGCAAAACGAGCTGCACAGTGAAGGCAAGTATGACATGTTTGTTATTTTAAAAAAATAAAAAAATTTTACTTTACAACCCCTTTAACAAACATGAGAGAACTATGAGAAGGTACAGTTGAAGTGCCTTGTGTTGCAGCAGGACCATTTACTATCTAGTAACTACACAGCAAGAAGGGAATCTGGGCTCCGAAGGACTGTCCTCAAGATGCATTTAGTCCCTTCAAACACATGGAATCCCTTGTAAAGAGCCTAAAAGGTTCTCTTGTGTACAGTACCCTTATAATGCAGATTCTGACAGTCTAACTTTACAATGGTTCCTTTCTACGCAACATTTTTTAGAATGCAGAAGAAGCAGGCTTTGGTAAGGGCTATGGTTACATATTTTGGGGGTACACAGAACTACAAAAACCTGTGAAAAATAAAAAAATCCTGGGAAGCTGCAACCAAAACAAATATGTTTGGCTGAGATTTGCAGCGTCAAATGTTTTTTACTATGTCAAACAGGAGTAACTTAAAGTCACATGAAAGCTCACACTGGTTGCCTCACATCAAATAACTTAACATTTATTTTAAAGAATGAAAGAACTGGCCATTTTAAAATCTAAAAAAGAATGGTTAGCGATATAAAAGCTTAGAAAAGGAAAAGGTCTAAAGTAAAATTGTCAAAATAGGCTCACAAATCCAAGTATACTTACAGCATCTTCTGAAGATGGCCAGCGTTCCTACAAAAAAAAAAAAAAAAAAAAATTACAATTCTAAAAGTTGCTAACCTAAAGAAACTAACCTAGCCAACATCATATTTGTACATTTGAAAGCAAACGCCTTCAAGCAAGACCCACCTGTCAGTTTTTAAACACAACATGGCTTACTCTAAACCAGCAGTGGTCAAAGGGAAAGTTATAGTGGCTCTCAAGTATGCCCCCCCCCTGCACTTCCAGGGGGCTGCACAATAGCAGCACGTTTGTGCATCATAACACCCCAAAGACTTTGGTCCTGATGCATTTTTTGCAGTGCATCTCAAACACTGACATTGGAGTGCAATAACCACCAGCATTGGTGTCAGTATTAACATACATCGGTGGTCAATGGCAGTGAAAGAAACTGGTGGTTTTCCAGTGAGCAACCCCAATACAGAGGATAAACTATCTGTGCTACTAAGAAAGCACCTGGAGCATAGAGGCAGATCACCTCAGTATCCGCAAAACCATAAACACAGAGACTTCAAAGTAAAACTATATGCAAAAAACTTTTTCTGGATAGAGTAGGGGAGGGTTATAACAACTGAATTTTCTTTCTGCCATCCGTGCCCCATAGCTAAACAGGACATGAGGAAATGCCTGTAAATTAAGGGAATTCCTTGGGGACTCCAAGCTCACCAGAACTAGTGTTCTCATTGAAAGTTCTCCCCTCTATTATTCTGCTGGGCACAACCCAAAATTTGGATTTTTTTTTTTTTTACTTTCAATGATAAAACAGTACAAACAGAGGGTGACTCTAACAGGGCACAGCCAATAAAAACTGGCTAATCTAATCCCCCTCTATTCTGTCCATAAAAGAAAAAAGAGGTTTTGCCTTTTGTTATACTTTAAAGTGCCTGAAAACCTTTGAAAAATTAAATTGAACAATGCATAACATCACAAAACACATGTGCCCAGTAGAGTGGGATCTATCTGTGCTCTCTTTCCTCTCCAATCTGCAAGGTGATGGCCCACCCAAGGAGACCAGTGGTGGTGCATTAACCACATCCTGTCCTTAGGCCATTTATAAACAGACCAAGGTTGAAGTAGCTATACCAGGATCTTGGTTGAGGCTACAACCGCAATTCCGTTATCTTTTTTTCAGCGGACGATTCCCTACAAGGCAAGTGATCCGAGAGGCTATATACGAGAGTACCACTGAGGAGCCTGGCAAGGATGTGACTGGCAGCATCTGCTTCCTGGGACACACAGAAACTGATACTGTTCCCCCCACTGTGTCATCAGAAACCAGAAGTGACAAGCAAGGATTTCATCACTTCCCGTTTCGGTCTCATGTAAACAAAAGCCGTTACCAGCTTGTGAAAGCATCCGATAATACTGATCTCAGTTTGATCAGATGCTTTGTGATAGGTCCATAAAAGGGACCTATCGCAGTCCATGCTATCACTATCCATGTTGTTCATTCCTTACATATTAAAAACAAATTAAAGAGTTTTTGGTCCTTAGATGCAGAGGCGTAATGCTTTAATATTTAAAAACTGTTACTGTCAATAGTCTGGGCAGGTGCATTGCAACCATTTGACCTCCGTAAGGTTTTACCCCCTGCATGACCAGGGCATTTTGTGTCCTGTGTGATTTCAGTCCAATTAACCACTTCAATACTGGGCACTTCCCCCCCCCTCCTGCCCAGGACAATTTTTAGCACTGTCGCACTTTGATTGACAATTGCACAGTCATGTTACACTGTACCCAAACTAAATTTTTATCATTTTCTTCCTACAAATAGTTTTCCTTTGGTGGTATTTGGTCACCACTGCGATTTAAATTTTTTGCTGAACTAAAAAGAAAACTACATTTTTGAAAAAATAAAAAGTTTGTTATAAAACGTTGTTTTCTCCTTCACTGACGGGCACCGATAAGTACAATTGATGGGCAGCACTGACGGACACCAATAGATGGCACTGATAAGGTAGTGACAGGTTTTCCCTGATAGGCATTGTTGGTGGCACATCTGATGGGGCTGTGCCGATTATCAGCACGGACCCCCCCCCCCATATCTGATAAGAGGGAGCCGCCGATCGGCTCTCCCTGTCAGCACGAGCCGAGGAAAGCTGTTTGTCACTTCCTGGCTCACGCTGTGATCTGTCACTCTGTCAAAGGCTCCCTACTACGATCAGAGATGCAGTGTCAGTGACACACAGCACCACTGATTGCCATGGGCAGAAGCCGGCATGCTAGACGTTATATGATACCCAATCAGGATAACTGAACCACCACCCGGCTGTCATTCTGCTATAGGCCAGGCGGGAAGTGGTTAAGGTGTTTTTTCTAATCTCATACACTACAATTCACGTATTGGTTTTAATATTGGAGCATTTGCATGAGTACAAGTACCGTGCAAATGCTAAGTATCAATTTTTTTCAAATATTTTGAAGAACAAAATGATTTTCAAATTTCTTAATAGTAAGAATGTATTCTGCTAGATGTCTTCGTAAAAAAAAAAAAAAAAAAACTAAAAAAAAAAAAACTAAAAAAAAAAAAATAAATAAGTGTATATTAACTGGTTTGTGTGAAAAATAGCACCTACATAGTCTCAGCTATAGAAACTATACCGCAATGGTGGTGATCCTTTAGGCCCTTTTACACAGGAGATCCAATCAGGTCTGCCTGTCATCTTTCAGATGGACCCTCCAGTCTTTTCTATGGAGAGGCGGATGTCAACGGACACATCAGCTGGCACCTACCACCAAAGCAGATAGTGGCAGATCAGATAGAAACAAGCAGTCTGTTTCTATCCAATTGCCCCATAGAGGAGAGAAGGTCTGTAACCACTCTGCTTAGGAGAGCAGAAAGAGCTCTCATCTGCCTGCTCAGCGAGGATCAGTGGAGAGATCCCCTACTGAGAAGATTTTGCTACACAGATGCATCTTTGTGAAAGGGGCCTTAGATTGTAAGCTCCATGAGCAAGGCACTCCTATATTGAGCCTTATTTATGTACTGTCCCGCAGCTTCATTGTAAAGAGCTACGTAAACTGTTGGTGCTATATGCCACATTTAGAAAAAATAAATAAAAATGTGTGTATATATATATTTATATTTTATGTTAAATAGCCAAAAATGAAAAACACATGTAAACGAAATGCAGCTAAACTTTAATTACCTCTTTGGTGCATGAAATGCCTGCAAACACTTCTGGACGCTTTTTTGCATTCCAAAAAATGCCTCTAAACTGCCTAGAAAGGACAGCAAGACTCCTTTCACACTGGTGCGCTTTGCAGGTGCTACAGTGCTAAAAAAAAAAAAAAAAAAAAAAAAAAAAAGCACCTGCAAAGAGCCGCTTCATTCACTCCAGTGTGAAAGCCAGAGGGCTTTCACACTGGAGCGGTGCGCTAGCAGCATCTTTAGAGAGGTGTGTATACCGCTCCCCCAATGCTCCTCTCTATTGAAGTCAATGGGGCAGCGTGGCTATACCGCCGGCAAAGCTTTGCTGCAGCAGCGCTTTGCGGGTGGTTTTAACCCTTTTTTGGCCTCTAGCAGGGGTTAAAAGCAATCCACTAGCGGCCAAATACCTCTGCAAATACAACGGCAAAGCATCACTAAAAATAGCGGCGCTTTACCGCCGTCGTCGTCAGCCCCGTGTGAAAGGGGCCTAAACAACCGTGTACATGTACTGATAAGATAACAGAAGAGTTCGGGAGCAGTTGGGGGGAGAAAAAAAAAAAAAAACACACACACACACACACAACTCCCAACTGCTCCTAAATGTCCATTTACCAGCAGCAGTGTACACGAGGCCTCGATCCTGAATAGAACTGATAGCGAGAGTCACATGTGATCTGGGTGCAGTGCAATTTCAGCTCACCTATTTGAATGGGCTGAAACTGTGCTGTATGGCAACAAAGTAGTTCATGCACTATAAAACAAAAAAAGTTGCACGGCAACAAAAATACATGGTACTACTAGACCGTGCAATCCGGTGCAGGCAAGCACACATTTGCGCGACAATAACACCGACACCTGCTGCACGTCACAAGCAAAGTGCATCTTGAACACAATACAGGTTTCCAGCACCACATGCTGCCGTGAACTGCCTCTAAAATAAAACTTAGATTCCCCGTCATGCTATGTGAATAAGAACAAAGCAGGATACGGCTCCAATTTGGCTGCAAAACTTGAAATACACTTTATGATCCTCCATTGAAACACACAGAAGAAAGATGTACAATGAATATGGGGAGAATTACGGCAAGAAAACACTTTTACACAAACATTGACGTTATTTACTTCAATTTTACAATTACGTTTGTTTTTTTATTGAGAAAAAAAAAAAGTTATGATCGCGGCACCGTAGTAGTTTGCCATAAGAGGGGTGCAGAGACTGAGCACCCCCTGTATGAATGAAAGCTGTGCACAAGGTCAGCCCCTCCGGCTGCCGCTCTCAGGTTTCAAGTTCAGCCGCTTCCATTTTCTTCTTCGCTCATTTCCTGGCAGCTGCCATTTGCAGAGTGCGGGGGAGGGGAGGAGCTCCTAATACTGGACACAGACATCTAGTACATCCCACAACCTGCCAGCTCCAGGATATACCGGTGATTTATAACAAGCCTCTATAGGTGCTGTGACACTACAAATGCCAGCATGCCAACAGCAGCCAAGCTGAGATAGGCTTATTAAACCCGGATAAACATCACAGATCTCTCCCACTGCTCTGGAAATACAAGCAGAGACTAACCTAACATGCAACCCAAAGAGAAGAGGGGGGACCCCGGCACCTACCCAGAGGGCCCCATACTGGTGATGGGGGGGCCACACAAGGGACACCCCCCCCCAGGAAGGTGAAAGAAGCTGTGCCGCGGGGCACGCTGGTAATTGTGGTGCTGCTGTACCGGCCTCTGACCACTCAGGTGTGTGGGGACTACAAGTCCCAGCATGCCCCGCCAACTAGGCCTCGCTCGCATCTGCCAATTCCATTGCCTGCTCCCCTCCCCCCCCTCGGGTTTGGCGCTCTTTCTCCGGAGAGGCCGCGGCCTGCACACAGCAAGCTGCAAGGCCCCTCCGGTCAAACGCGCACGACGCAGCACCCCCGTCCGCCATTGCACGCACTCCGGCGGCCCCCGTTGTGTAGAAGGTCTCACTTACATCCATTCCTGGCCGAGGCATGGCTCTGAACCCGCTCTACTATTGCCGTCGAGGAGAAGAGAAAGAGGGGGAGGGGAGCACGTTCCCGCTTACGTGACACGTTCCCCGGCGTCAGCGCCTCGCCCCGCCCACCAGTTCAATCTTCCCACCCCATCTACCAATCACAGCGCCTGTAGTGGATTACGTGTCTACTACTATAGCCTGAGCCTGCTAGAGCGCTCAGTGCACCAGAGACGTGTGTGGGAAAGTAGCATGGCGCCGTCCTTAGTTTATACACAAAACACACACAGCCCATAATAGTACAATATTCACAACTCCAAACTGCCTTTTATAGCATTATATCCCTCCATCCTGCTTTTCTCATCATATTCATAGTATCATAATAGGTCGAATAAACAGTAGTCCATCCAGTTCAACGTATGTCGGTGCACATGTGCGTGTGTCAGTGTGAATATTTCCCATATATCCCTGTATGTTGTGTTCCTTAAGATGCACAACTTAAGCCTCGTACACACGGTTGGATTTTCCAATGGGAAATGTGTGATGACAGGCTGTTGGCGGAAAATCCGACTGTGTATACGCTCCACAATTGTCGGATTTTCTGCAGACAAATGTTGGATGGCAGGGTTATAAATTTTCCACTGACAAATGCCTGCTGTCAGACTTTCCAATTGTGTGTACAAGTCCGTCAGACAAAAGACCAACTTAAAAACACGAATGCTCGGAAGCAGAAGCGGTCGGTCTTGTAAACTAGCGATTGTAATGGAGAATTAACATTCATGACGTGGCAAATTATGAAATCTCGAAATGCAGCGCACATTCTCTTCTTCTGTAACAGGATAATAATGAAGCTGCTTTGCTGGTGATACTGATGGAGTTATTGCAAATGAATTTTCGAAGGCTTTTTTTTTCTAGTGATATCAAGAATAATATTATTATGCTTTTTTTTTTTTTTTACCACAACACCATTATCCTGTATTTTTTAAAATCAAAGATACAACTATGTTGGTGCCCCTTGTCAATTTTACATTGTATTTTTTTAAATGAAACTCTACTCCCAAACTGTCATTTGAAGTAAAACACATAGCCAAGTATTATTCTCCACAATTTTTTTTTTATTATGCATTAAAAAAATAATTAGACATGCTATTTGCCAATAGAACTTAACCAAAAAGTGCATTTTATGCATCCAAAAATATAGAAAATTTACCAAATCAAATCATTATTCAACCAAAAAATAAAAGCCTCATGCATGTGTCCTGCTTCTTCATATAGGGAGTCAACAATGGCAAGAGCTGCTGAAAGCATGGGTCCGTCGTCTGGAGATAATTCCGAAAACGGCGTGGAAGGCGCAGGCCATGACTTTCCTGATGACACAGACCCTCAGGCTCTCATGCTGCCCTGTACAGAAGCTCTCTGAGCCTGGCCTTCCCCCTAGATATATATGAGCTGGGAAGAAAGGCAGGACCCAAAAAGCTCTCAAAACTGGGCATCCAGAACTCAACACTTCCCTAACCTGAGCAGAATATGCTTGCTTGCTAGCAACAACATTCCCTTCACAGGCACCTGCCTACATGCCGTCACTACAGCAGGCACTTCCATCTTTGCCCGGTCTTCCTTTTCGGGTTCATGGTCTCTGGACATTTGAATGGCCGGGCCGTGATGACGTTACTCACGCGCATGCGCACGTGAGTCACAGTCGTAGCACAGCGCTTTCTGCATTGATGACACATAAGCACCTTGCTATTGGGGGCACTGGTCAAGGGGGAGGGGCCAGGAGCGATGGTGAGGGATCTCAGAAAAGAAGGAGGTAACTCAATCAAGGGCCACATATGGCCCACAGGCTGCAGTTTGGAGACCACTGATCTAGAGTGAAGGTTGGCATCAGTTAAATGGTAAGTATAATGCATGTAGTTTACAATGCTCTATTTGTTATCATTTGTTGAGCCTAATGATAGTGCTAAATAGTGATAGCGATAAATAAAAGAAAGAGTTCTCTAAGCTGCACATCATGGCAAAACATTGTACATGACTATGTGTGCCAGCCCGGGCTCCAACCAGGCCATGCCCCCAACACGTTTCGCTCCACCACATGATCCCCAAGACTAAGCTACGGGGGGCGGAATGAAACACATTGTGGGGCGTGGCCAGGTTGGAGCCTGGGCTGAGGCTGTCACACACACTCATTTACTAGTGATTGCTAGAATTTGGGAATTTAACAAAAAGGCCTAATGATAAGTAAGAGTAACACAGTGGCTAAGTGGTTAGCACTTCTGTCTAGCAGCACTAGGGTCCCTGGTTCAAATCCCTACCATGGCACTAACTGCCTGGAGTTTGCATGTTCTCCCTGTGCCTGCGTGCGTTTTCTCCGGGTACTCGTTTCCACACACACTTGTTGGTAGGTTAATTGGCTCCTGTATAAATTGGCCCTAGTGTGTGTGTATGAATGTGAGTTAGGGACCTTAGATTGTAAGCTCCTTGAGGCCAGAGACAGATGTACATTACAATATATGTAAAGTACTGCCTACATTTATGGTGCTTTCCAAGTACCTGTAATAAATTAATAGGGTGACTTACTGTATACTGAAAAAGTGTCACAAGAGACAGAATCACCTATTTAAAATGGCCCTTGATGGCGTACCGCAGAAACAGAGATCCAGTGCCATCAATCTGCAGGGTTCCAGACCAGTAAAGCTCTTGTGAGCAATTTTTCTTCTGTCCTGACTGGGCTCAAGCCCATGGGCCCTGCCCAATAGGGGGCCCCAGCGGGCCCAGAGATACATAGCCGAGTGTACTCTGCTCGGCTCCGCTCACAGTCCCGCCCTATGATGGACATAACACAGGGACTGGGCAGGACTGTGAGCCGAGCCGAGTACACTCGGCTACTCTCGGCTCCGCTCTGGACTGCGAGAGGACCCGAGAGCCGCTGAGAGCTGCTGAGATACAGAGAACTCTGTATCTTGGCGGCACCATTTTTAACCACTTGCTTACTGGGCACTTAAACCCCCCTCATGCCCAGACCAATTTTCAGCTTTCAGCGCTGATGCACTTTGAATGACAATTGTACGGGCATACAACACTGTACCCAAATGAAATTTTTATCATTTTTTTCCCACAAATAGAGCTTTCTTTTGGTGGTATTTAATTACAGCTGGGAGTTTTATTTTTTGCTAAACAAACAAAAAAAGATGCAAAAAAAAAAAAAATCATGTTTAATAGTTTGTTATAAAATTTTGCAAACAGGTAATTTTTCTCCTTCATTGAAGTGCGCTGATGAGGCGGCACTGATAGGCTGCACTGGTGGGCACTGATAGGCTGCACTGGTGGGCACTGATAGGCTGCACTGGTGTGCACTGATAGGCTGCATTGGTGGGCACTGATAGGCTGCACTGGTGGGCACTGATAGGCATAGTTAAGGCGGCACTAATAGGCACAGATAAGGCGGCACCGATGGGCACAGATAAGGCGGCACTGATGGGCAAAGACGGGCACAGATAAGATGGCACGGATGGGTGGCACAGATGGGTGGCACGGATGGGTGGCACTAAGGGGCACTGATAGGTACCACTGATAGATGAGACTGATGGGCACTGATAGGTGGCACTGCTGGGCACTGATGGGCGGCACTGCTGGGCACTGATGGGCACTGGTAGATGACACTGATGGGCACAGATAAGTGGCACTGGGGTGCAGCACCTTTGTTGAGGCAGATTGTGGGCACTGCTTGGTGGCACTGTGGGCACTGCTGGGTGGCACTGTGGTCACTGCTGGGTGGCACTATGGGCACTGCTGGGTGGCACTGACAGGGGGGGACACATTTTTTACTGATGTGGCACTGGCAGGGGGCAGGTGGGCACTGGCAGGGCTGGCCGTGATCGGGATTGATGTCCCGATCACGGCCGCCGGTGATCGGCTCTTTTTTTTTCTCCTCGCACTGTCAGCGCGAGGAGGAATAATAGCCGATTACCGGCTCCGTTGTATCACATGATCAGCTGTCATTGGCTGACAGCTGATCACGTGATAAGGGGTCAGGATCGACCCCCTTGCTCGGATCAGTGATCAGGCGAGTCTCATAGACTCGCCGATCACAGAGCGCGCCGCGCGCGCCCCTCAGGGGGCGTGTAGGCCGCTCGTGCACGGGACGACGTCAATAGACGTAGTCCCGGGAAAGGAGATCCGCGCTGTAGCCGTCATTCGGCTATAGCGCGGGTCACAAGTGGTTAAACTTCAAGACTGCAATGACAAGGCTGCAAATGACACTGGGGCAAGGCTGCAATGATACTGGACAAGGCTGAAGATGGATGGGCAAGGCAGCAGATGGGCACTGATAAGGCTGCATTGATGGGCATTTAAATGTAAGTTTTTTTCTTAAGCTTTCCTCCTAAAAGTTTTTTCCTTAAAATTCCCTCCTAAACTTGGGGTGCGTGTTATACGCAGATAAATATGATAATGTATAGAAGGTAGGGCCCGAAAGTGACTCAATCCCAGGGGCCCCCACTACCCTAATGCCCCGTACACACGAGAGGGATTAAGTCTGACAGACCTCCAAAGGAGTTCCGCCGGAGTTCCGACGGAGTTCTGGCGGACTTTTCGACCGAACGGACTTGACCACACACCATCACACCAAACTCCGACGGAGTCGAACGTGATGACGTACGACTGGATTCGACGTAGGAAGTTCATAGACAGTAGCCAATAGCTGCCCTAGCGTCGGTTTTAGTCCGTCGGAGTAGCACACACACGAGCGAATTTTTCGAAGGGGACCGGGTTCGGCGGAGTTCCGTCGGGAAAATTTGAAGCATGCTTCATTTCTAAAGTCCGTCAGACTTTTGCGAAGCTAAAGTCCGTTGCAGCCCACACACGATCGGATAGTCTGACGGACTCGGTCTGACGGACTTTGGATGTTGAAAAGTCCGCTCGTGTGTACGGGGCTTTAGTCCTGCCCTGGTCCTCTGTAGTCCTGGCTCCTATGAACTCAGAGGGTGGGAGTAGTGAAGAGAGCGGGAGGTGCAGAGAGGTGAAGAAGGAGAGGACTTCCAATGGCAGCATTGATCACAGACTGTGGAAGGGAGCACAGAGCTCGAGCATGTGGCTGGATAAGGAGGTGAGATCCAATGATGAGTCTGTGTAAGGCAGCAGTATGATGCAGAGTACAGGGAAGGGCACGAGACAGAACAGGCATTTGTGTGAGTAAACACACAAATCCCGGCTCTGTCAGGAGAGGAGAGACAGATCGCCTGTTCCTACTAGCTAAGAACAATGATCTGGCTTCTTCTCTAGTAAGTCACATCCCCCCATATTAAGAAACAATGAGGAAACACATTTAACCCCAGTGATATTTACATAGTAATCAGTGCATTTTTATAGTTCTGATTGCTGTATAAATGTCAATGGTCCCAAAAATATATCAAAAGTGTACGGTTTGTCTGCCGAAATCCTGATAAAAATCACTGATCGCCGTCATTACTAGTAAAAAAAATAAATAAATAAAAATGCCTTAATCTATCCCCTATTTTGTAGACGTTAACACTTTTGTGCAAACCAATCAATATATGCTTATTACGATTTTATTTACCAAACATATGTAGAAGAATATATATTGACCTAAACTGATGGAGAATTTTTTTTTTTTAATTTTGGGATATTTATTATGTCAAAAACTAAAAAATATTGTTTTGTTTCTCAAAATTGTCGCTTTTTTTGTTTATAGCGCAAAAAATAAAAACTGCAGAGGTGATCAAATACCACTAAAAGAAAGCTCTATTTGTGGGAAAAAAAGGATATCAATTTGGTTTGGGTACAACGTTGCACGACTGCGTAATTGTCAGTTAAATTGACACAGTGCCGTATCGCAAAAAGTCATTAAGGGGGCAAATTCTTCCGGGGCTGAAGTAGTTAATAATACAATTTTGCAGTAATGCACTAAGCGTTTGAGCAATCCTCTGTGCTCTTTTATAGGACATTGGGCCTGTTAGGGATAGGAATTGCCAAAGAAGGAAACACAAATGCTCACCTGAACCTCTCCAATACATCATTCCACCTGTGAAGAGTCCGCTCACATTCAAACTCAATATTGGCCAGTAGTAGTTTAATACAGGCAGCAATCTTTTCCAAGACAATTGTTGACAAGCCACAGAATATACTTGGAAACCTCAGAAGTTCTCTGGCTTTCAGATGCAAAACAATGCAACTTTTTCTGTCCCGATACTCCAATACATTAAAGCTCAAAGTACTTGACCCAATGGAAACATGTTGGAAACTTTAAAGTGTAATGTAATTTTTTTTTTTGATTACTATTTATGTCTCCAATTTATAATTTTTAGAAACATAAATAATTCCAATGGATACAGTGTCACGTACCTGGTCAGAGTTTGAAGTGACGAGGTCAGCCTCTTTTGTATCTCCAGCCCGGGTCCCGCTGAGAGAGGAGACAGAAGGAACCAAGGGACCGGGGGAACATGAGTGCCTGCAGATGCAGCCCTGGAAGCTTGAAGCAGAAGATGCAACTCTTGGAAGGCAGAAGGTCGCAGGAACGGAGTTGCAGATACTTGGGAGGCAGAGTAGAGCCAAACAGGAGACAGGAACATAGTCACAAGGATAGCCAGGTTCGGTAGCAGACGGGCAGCAAGGTACCAAGACATCAGGCAGGAGTAGGGTCAAATAGGAAGCCGAGATCAGGAGCCAGTAATCAGAAGTGTAGGAGAGTCCAGCAGCAAAGTCAGGGAAAGCCAAGGTTCAGTAACAGATAACAGGCAGTTTCCTTCTTTGGCAAGTTCTATCCCCAAGCCCTTGTACACACGGTCGGACATTCTGACAACAAAATCCGTTGGATTTTTTTCAGACGGATTTTGTCCGAAACTGGTGTTGCATACACACGGTCGGACAAAGTTGTCGGAAAATCCGATCGTTCGGAACGGGATGACATTCATTCATTACGACGTTCAGGCTAGTAGCCAATAGCTTTGGTCTCGAAATTTGATCTGAGTATGCGTGGCACTTTGTCCGATCGGAATTCTCTACAAACGAAGGATCATGTTGTCGGAAAATTTTATATCCAGCTCTCAAACTTTATTGGTCGGACATTCCGACGGAAAAAGTCAGATGGAGCCCACACACGGTCGGATTATCCGACAATATGGTCTGATCGGACATTTTCCGTTGGAATGTCCGTCAACAGGATACAGGTACAGGAACTGCTGAAGATCGATCAGCATCTGTCTAAGGTCAGTGCACCCCTTAAATAGGCCATCTGGCACCAAAGGGACGCGTAGACGCATTCCCGCGGGGATGCACGCACTTGTTCGTGCACCCGCATTGGCGCATCTGCCGAGTTCCTTGTGCGCACATGAGTGCGTGAGTGTGCCCGAAGTGCAACAATAGTTCTTTTACATACAGATTCTTACAGAACAGGCATTAAGGCTGTGTGTTCCTACCTGCGAGTGAGTGACAACTTCGCATTAGGTGAATATGCACTATGCTATTGACACATTGGCAATGCTGTCATCAGTCTGCTTTTCTTGTGCTTCCAAAAAGAATACTACTTAACAGCGGTGTGAACAGATGGAATTAATAAATATTTATGTATATATAATGATATATTAATTGTATTATTTTTTTTTTTTACTATTTGTATTTAGTTGTTCCTTTTTAAATAAATAGTCTGCCACCCAGACTACAGGACACAACAAGCTGCAATTTGTTTTCCCCAAAAAGTGAATAGGCTTGTCCATTAGCGAGAGTTAAAATGGGGCAGGTTGTTCCCTTTAGTTTTTTTTTTTAGAACATTTAAAGTGGTTGTAAACCCTTTGACCTACAGGTAAGCCTAGATTAAGGCCACCTATATGGTTTAGGAGATATTTGCCCGAAAACAGGCACCGCTGTCTACGGCGCATGCGCCGTAGACAGCGCGGCGCAGGCGCACTGAGCGCGGCATTCTCAACGACGGAGCTGCCGTGCGTGTTGGCTCCCGTGTGCATGTGCGGGACTGACGTTATCGCGGCTCCGCCGAATGACAGCTGCGGAGCTGCGAGACCCCACCAAGAAGATGGATGCGGCGGACTACAGGGGACAGCGGCGACTTCGCTGGCTCCTGTCTGATATAAATACAAAGAATTACCGCTCTAAGGTAATGACTTCTCCCAAAACAGCTGTCTCCACAATCCCACAGGGTGCTGGCTCTGTTTGCAACAGGAACTGAAGTAGAAAAGATGTAGCTGGATAGCCGCACTCCGAATTATTCAACTTTATTTCAAAAATGTAATTAAAATCATAGCATCTAGACTGGTAAACAGACTAACTGCACAGCCGCTGACATGTTTCACACCGAACACGGTGCTTAGTCATAGCTAATGAGCAGAATATACATACAGAGCTATATACACACACACAAGCAATTAGACAAATGAATAAAATATGTGTATGACAAGATAGCAATTAAGGAAACACCTGTGAACATCCAAAGTCTGAAGATTACCATTTAAATGGATGAAAGGAAAAATACTTTTTCCCCTAAAAACACCAAAATCAAGCTGACACGTTGAAAGCATACATAATGGTAATAAATGAATGACATGATAAATCTTATCCTTAGGTGAAGAGGTATAGGTGTAACCTGAAGAAATAAAAAATGACATAAGTAAAAACATTTTTCATTTTGTATGTAAAAAAAAATGTTATATATTTTTTCACACGCATTGGTAGACACACAAAAAAAGGAGAGAAAGAAACAAACTCTCAATGTGTGTGCATGCCAATACATGGGCTCATTGAATGTCAAACCCACCAGAGAAAAACACACAAAAATATTCCCTAAAAATGACACATCCCAAAAAAGGTTTCATAATAGAAAGATTGCAAATATCTCATTATTGGATGTGTCTACTTAGGTCTTCTCCTATGATACAATGATTTTAATTACATTTTTGAAATAAAGTTGAATAATTCGGAGTGCGGCTATCCAGCTACATCTTTTCTACTTCGCTGGCTCCTGTGTCAGGTAAGTGACACATAATGGACTACTATGCGATGCATAGTAGTCCATTATGCTTTGCCTTTGCAGGGAATGAAAGAGGAAGTAAACTCATCAGGGTTTACTTCCTCTTTAAGGTTGATGCCATCTGGAAAACCATAGAATCTGTGGCTTTTCTGCCATATTGATAGCATTCCATCATGATGCAGGAGCTTCAAGAAGATGAAACTTCCTAAAAAGTTTCTCTAGCCTCTAGCTGATACTTTAGCCTGATATTGACAAATTCTGCACTCACCTCGTGTTCTTTAAAAAGAAAATGTTTGTAATTGATGAAGGTTTGAAAGTTTATGTGCAGATGACCATAAGTTAAAAACATCTTGGTCCATTGAAAAGGTGCCTTACCAGTCCAGAATTAGATACTGTTATTCCTGAAGTTCTCACATTTCTGAGTCATAGGCTGAGTACAGTATACAATTAGGGATGAGTCGAACACCCCCCGACTCGGTTCTCACCAGAACATGCGAACAGACATAAATTTGTGCGAACACATGAACACTGTTAAAGTCTATGGGACACAAATGTGAAAAATCAAAAGTGTTAATTTTAAAGGCTTATATGCAAGTTATTGCTATAAAAAGTGTTTGGGGACCCGGGTAGTGCCCTAGGGAACATGTATCAATGCAAATAAAAGTTTTTAAAACTGCAGTTTTTTTGGGAGCAGTGATTTTAATAATGCTTAAAGTGAAACGATAATAAAATGCAATATTCCTTTAAATATCGTGCCTGGGGGAACCCCTTAGTCTGTCTGGGGAGTGGTGCATCTTTCTCGTGTGTTTTACTGTGCCGCAGCAAAATTACATTTCTAAAGGAAAAAATGACATTTAAAATTTCTTGAAGCTGTAATGTATTGCCGGATTCCGGCAATATAGGTAAAAATCAATAAAAAAATCAGTGTGGGTCCCCCCCCCCAGTCCATACCAGGCCCTTTGGGTCTGGTATGGAAAGTAAGGGGAACTCCACCCCAAAATAAAAAAAAACAGCGTGGGGTCCCCCCAAAAATCCATACAAGGCCCTTTGGGTCTGGTATTGGTTTAAAGGGGAACTCCACGACAAAATAAAAAAAAATGGCATATGGTCCCCCCAAAATCAATACCAGACCCTTATCCGAGCAAGCAGCCATGGCAGGCCAGGAAAGGGGGGGACAAGCGTGTAGCCCCCCCCTCCTGAACCATACCAGGCTGCTTGCCCTCAACATGGGGAGGGTGCTTTGGGGTTTCCCCCAAAGCACCTTCTCCCCATGTTGATGGGGAAAAGAACTTAATTCCCACAACCCAGGCCCGGTTGTTGTGGGGGGTCTGCGGGCGGGGGGCTTATCGGAAACTGGAAGCCCCAGATCCTAGCCCTGCCCCCAGGATACAGTTTTTAAAAATTCCTTCATTAAAAAAAAAAGTGTCCCGCGATGTCTATCCATCTTTAATCACGGCGTCCAATGGACCCCCCAAAAAAGAAGAAGCTCCGCCTCCTAGGGGAGGCGTCTTGCCGTCTGCTGTCTCTTTGTCTCTTATGGCTTTGACAGCTGTTATATAGGCAAAGGTGGGGCCACCAGGTGACTTAAACGGGTAACCCAGCCACCTCTGACATCATGTGATGTTAAAGGGGGCTTCCAGATTCCGATAAGGGCCTGGTATGGATTTTGGAGGGCACGCAATTTTTTTTTCACATTTTGGTGCGGGTTTCCCCTTAAAATACATACCAGACCTGAAGGGCTTGGCTTGGATTTTGGACCGCCACACCATTTTATAGATCTATCTATCTATCTATCTATCTATCTATCTATCTATCTATCTATCTATCTATCTATCTATCTATCTATCTATCTATCTATATATATAAACTACACTGCCACTAACTAAACTGCCTGCCTAATCTAGCTCAATCTATCTCCGTCCACAGTCACACGCTATTCATGACGGCTATGTAAGCAGCCTTATATAGTGTGGGGCATGGATTTAGTCCCCCTGAGCCTTGATTATGGCTCTTACAGCAGAGCGCGCTGTGATTGGCCAAAGCATGCGAGTCTCACAGTCTGCATTATGAGGCTTTCCGCTGTGTTTGAATTTGCCGCGAACGCCCCATAATATTCGCTGTTTGGCGAAAGGGCGATCACCTGATGTTTGAGTCGAACTTACGCTTGACTCCAACATCGAGCTTATCCCTATATACAATTTTCTATTTCTTTTTCTCTATTAAATTAGCTAGTAAACCAAGATAGGTATGGGACCTTTAACCACATCCTATACTCTTATTCTGCATGTTATCTCACAGCTCATAACTTTGGAGAGTGTGTGGGAGAGCAGCAATTTTAATCCTTGTTAGATGTGTTGTGGGACATAGAAGGCAGAAGCTACATTTAGATTATAGTGGTTTATAGAGCATTATGAATCACTATAATAAAAATGTATATTCTATAAAAAGCATAACTACACTTTGTGCCACTTTTTATAAAATGATACAGAAGGAATGATATTGAACGTGCAAATAACAACAAAACAACAAAATATTGTTCAATGGTAGCATGATTTGGTTTACACATCATTGTTTTAAAAAAAATCCCACTGTGCGTTTGATTATCTCTCTAATCTAGGTCAAATTTAGAGGAGTTGTGTAAAAAAAAATGCTGAATATTACAGATACTTACGGCAATATATAATGAGCTGACATGTTTGCCTTAAGGATACACATCATTTGAGTTTGCCACATTTTATTTTCATTTCAATTAATCATATCCTGGTAATAAATTATATGATGTACTGTTAATAGCTAAATGACAACAACATGCATATACAGTATCTCACATAAGTGAGTACACCCCTCACATTTTTGTAAATATTTTATTATATCTTTTCATGTGACAACACTAAAGAAATGACACTTTGTTACAATGTAAAGTAGTGAGTGTACAGCTTGTATAACAGGGTAAATTTGCTGTCCCCTCAAAATAACTCAACACACAGCCATTAATGTCCAAACCACTGGAAACAAAAGTGAGTACACCCCTAAGTGAAAATGTCCAAATTGGGCCCAAAGTGTCAATATTTTGTGTGGCCACCATTATTTTCCAGTACCGCCTTTACCCTCTTGGGCATGGAGTTCACCAGAGCTTCACAGGTTTTCACTGTAGTCCTCTTCCACTCCTGCTTACTTCTGATATGCTCCCTTGGGTTATGACTCGGCTTTCTCCTGACTTGATCTTGAATTCTGTTACCTGGCCCCTCCTCCTGACCCGGCTCGCCTCTGACTTGGCTCTGCTGCTGATTCTGTACCTCGCTACCCGCATGTTGGTGACCTTGGCTGTCCCACAACCACGCTCCTGTCTGCTGACTCCAGCTTCCTAGCTCATCCAGGTGCCTGCCTACCTGTCTGCGATTAAGGTCCTGCGACCTGCTGCGAGTTCCTGCTGCAAGCCCGCCAGAAGCTCTACATCGCCAGATGTTCCAGTTTAGCAGTACAACCAGAGTGCCTCTTTAACGCCAGCTGAAATATGATGCACGGCTGTCCCTCATGACCTGATGGTTCTTCTGCCTTCCCAAAATCACATCTCCTGCTGCAAGTTACCAGCTCTACACCCACATGAACTTGTGTTCCTCCTGTCTCTCAGCTCCCTCTGTTTCCCTCTCAGTGGGACCTGGGTTGGAGATACAAGAGAGGCCGACCTCATCATCTCAGTCTCCCTTCAGGTACATGACACTCGGTGCCAAGAGGAAGAACTTTCCCAGCAGTTTAATAAAAATCATCTCTCAACTGCTCCTCTCGCACAGTGACTTTCGATTCCATTGGCCCCATTATATGACTGCCATCTCAAACTACAACTCCCAGGATTCTCTGCACTCTGCATAGAAGTCTTTGGGCTTGCTTGGCTTTAGCTCTACCCCTACTGGCCAGAGGCGAATGGTGCAGCATAACATTAGTATCTCAGTAGAGTGAGAGAAGAATAAAAGGTAATGTCTCCTTCTCCAAATTGGTGTAGCCCAGCACCTGGCTGGCTACAGTACATATATATATATATATATATATATATATATAGCTATATATAGTTCTTACCCATTGGGCCACAGCCCATTGCCGGGCTGTGGCTTGCTGTCTACCAGACAGTACCTTCCTCAAACCTAAATTAATTTGGGAGTCTCTCCATAGGTTGACTCTGCCTACAGTATCACTAGGATGCACAATCATGTGACAGAATGGTGCACTTTGCTGAAATGGTGCTATAAGATCACTGCACTGAACTGGGGATGGGGTACCTGGCTGTGTGGAAGGAGAGCATGGACTGTATGAGAAGAGCGATGGCCATTGAACTGCTGCAGCGCAGTAGTAGTCTGCACGTGAAGCAGCCAGCAGGAGAAGGTGATCTATATTAGGCTGTGTAATTTTCCTTGTGTTACATGTGTATGGGGGAGACAAGAGTCAACTTTCCTGATTAGAGTAGTTTCATACCTGCCATATGGCTTTATATGCAGGACAGTTCTAGGGTTTTCTGTGCAAGTTGATTTTTTTTAAATATGCTTAAAAAAATAAGACATAGAATGGGAATGAGAAAAAAATCTTACAGATGCTGGGACTGTACATGTGCCGCAGTCAGTGTACAGATGTGCAAAAAAAAATTAAAATAAACGACTAGCAGGTAAGTAAAATAGTTTTTGGATTCATAGACAAGTTTTTACCAAAAAGACCCTACCTGCTGGCACATACAGTATTTGTTTTCAGGATTTACTTCTACTTTTAATTACAGTAACTCAGATTTTTGACTTATTGCTCAATTGAATGCATTTAAAGTACGTATTTTGCATTTCGATACATTTTTTATTCTTGTTTGGACATAGAAAGGTGTGAAATATTTTATGGGGTCCTGCTCCCACTAAGGTTGAAAAACACTGATCAAAAAGAACCCTGGGGATTGCAGGAACCTACTGGATCGTAGTAAGAAGAATTCAAGGTACCTTACTTTTTACATAAAATACAGTGTTTGCCGTTTAAAGAGTGGTCATGTGTGATGCAGAACCTCCGTATCCTACAAATTGGTGGTACTCCACGGATGGCAAAAGTTTTCTGTATGATCAAAATGACTGTGCTATCGAATGCCTTTGGGGAGACTATTGTTTCTGCTGTACATTTCATCGGGAATGTATCTGTGTTTCCACATGATTACCTTTCTAAAAAAAAAAAAAAGAATAAAAAAAAAAAAGAAGAATTAAAAGTGGCGTAATAAGGAACCCCGTTACACTCTGTTACATTGGTTTAACACCTGTAATGACAAAAGTGCTACAAAACCCTAAGATGCATGCTAGAATTTCTTTACACAAGAAGGTGAAAAATAGGTTAATTCTTATTCAGGTCTGCCATGCTATAAAATAAAAATGTATGAGAATGAAATGTATGCTACTATAGCTATATTCCTTGGCAACTTCAATAACTCTCTACGAATTATAACTGAAGAATACTGCACACTATTTAATTATGTACAATCGAATCTGCATAAATAATGACCGTGTACCAATTTGTATTCAATAGGCCTCTTCGACTTCCACTTCAGTAAATACTTAATGAAAGTCAAAAAGATTGCCTACCAAAGATGTTCCCATTTGGTAAATGCTTCAGGGCATGAACTTGATTCTCTGCTGTGAAAGATGAAAGCTTTACTCAGAAAGGTAGCAAGACCTACAAGTAATTATTTCATAATTTTCTTTGCTAAGGAAATTAAAGCATGAGCCCTCTAAAGAAAAACTGCAAGTTTGTCCAGATCTTATTTTATTCACAATAGTTTGTGTGTATATTTGTCACTATTGAAGTATCATGTTAATTACAACCAATATAATTCCCCATACACACAGTCGGAAATTCAGACAGAAAAAGTCAGATCGGATTATGTTGTCGGAAAATCCGATCGTGTGTGGGCTCTAGCGGACTTTTTCCTTTGGTATTTCCGACTGAAGAAGTTTGAGAGCTGGATCTAAAATTTTCCGACAACAAAATCCGATCTAACTTTTTCCGATCTTGTGTAGAGAATTCCGACGCACAAAGTGCCATGCATGCTCAGAAAAAAATTGGAGTCGAAAGCTACTGGCCTCTACGTAGTCCCGTCGTACTTTTTGTACGTCTCCTCGTTCCGAATGATCGGACTTTGTGCGACCGTGTGTATGCAAGTTTGTGTATAGAGTTATGGGCACATTCCAATGATTTGTTTACCGTATTTGGTAACTTTTTAAAAAATATATTGGCATTAAAATTCTGAATTGTTTTACAAAGTAACAAAAGGGTGAACCGCCCCAGGTGGTGTACTGAAGAAAACGCCCTCCTCAAGGTGGAAGCCAGGTGCAGGCTCAGCACGAGCAATATTGAAGAATTGGATTCTGGACAGCCACACTCCGATAAAAGCCAATATTGCTTTACATGCGGGACAGTTCATGTGACAACAGAAGCTGGACAAACAGCTGACGCGTTTCACAACATCATTGTTGCTTAGTCATAGCTAAATGACCACATATTGTTTGACAAATATATACCATATTTAAACATGTCACATGATGCATTCAATGATTTTAAATTGCAAACGCATGTGGCCAAAAAAGGGGGTGGGGGAGGAAGAGATACATACATACATGTGAAGCCCCTGAGAAAACATGAAAAAAATAGAAAACCACAAAACGAGATGGTTAACATAAACAAAAAAAGAAAAAGGGATTGCTATATATACATGTACATATCAAAGATACGCATATATAACAAAATCCAATATCTTGAAATAGTAAAAAAAGTAAAAACATGATAATAAAGACATAGTAAACCATCACCAAATATAACACGGGGGAAATGCATGAAAACATGAAATTGTAACAATAAAAACTAGATACATTTAAAAACAAAAGTACATGTGAAAATTGTTGCGAAAAAACCTTTAACTACTTAAGGACCAGGCCTCTTTTTCAGACTCTGTGTTTACATGTTTAAAACTGTTTTCTTTGCTAGAAAATTACTTAGAACCCCCAAACATTATATATTTATATATATAGAGAATAAAATGGCGGTCATTGCAATACTTTTTTTTCACCGTATTTGCGCAGCGGTCTTACAAGCGCACTTTTTTTGGAAAAAATTCACTTTTTTGAATAAAAAAATAAGACAACCGTAAAATTAGCCCAACTTTTTTTATATTGTGAAAGATAATGTTATGCAGAGTAAATTGATACCCAACACGTCACGCTTCAAAATTTTACCCTCAAAAATCTCCATAAGCGACATGTAAAAAATTCTACAGGTTGCATGTTTTGCGTTACAGAGGAGGTCTAGGGGTAGAAATATTGCTCTCGCTCCACCGATCGCGGTGATACCTCACATGTGTGGTTTGACTACCGTTTTCATATGCAGACGCTACTCACGTATGCGATTGCTTCTGCACGCGAGGTCACCGGGACGTGGCGTTTTAAAAAAAAATAAAAAAAAATTCTTATTTATTTTAATTGATTTTATTTATTTTGACACTGTTTTTTTTTTTTTTTTTTTTAATGGATCACTTTTATTCCTATTACAAGGAATGTAAACATCCCTTGTAATAGAAAAAAGCATGACAGGTCCTCTTAAATATGAGATCTGGGGTCAAAAAGTCCTCAGATCTCATATTGATCTCTCATCATAAACGTCAGAGGCGTTTCTAGAAATTTCAGGGCCCGGTGCAAGAAATCATGAAGGCCCCCCCCTGAAAAAACATGCTTTTGATAATTTTTTTTTCAGGGGAGGTGGCAGCAGTGGCAGTGGTGATATTGAGGGGGTGGTACTTGAGGGGGGTGGCAGCGGTGGTGTTGGGGGGGGGTGGTAGTGGTGGTACTTGAGGAAGGGTGGCAGCGGTAATGTTGAGGGGGTGGCAGTGGTGGTACTTGAGGGGGGTGGCAGCTGTGATGTTGTGGGGATGGCAGCGGTGGTACTTGAGGGGAGTTGGCAGCGGTGGTGTTGAGAGAGGGTGTCGGCGGTGATATTGAGGGGGGTGGCAGTAGTGGTACTTGAGGGGGATGGCGGTGATGATGTTAAGGGGTTGCAGCAGTGGTACTTGAGTTGGGTTGGCAGCGGTGATATTGAGGGGGTGGTACTTGAGGGGGGTAGCAGTGGTGGTGTTGAGGGGGGTGGCAGCAGTGGTACTTGAGGGGGGATGGCAGCGGTGATGTTGAGGGGGGTGGAAGAGGTGGTACTTGATGGGGGGGTGTCCGCTGCAATGTCGGAGTCACGATAAAAAACACAGATCGCCGCCATTACTAGTAATAAAAAATAATAATAATAAATTATTAATAAATCTTTCCCCTATTTTGTAGGCACTATAACTTTTGTACAAACCAATCAATATATGCTTATTGCAATTTTATTTACCAAAAATATGTAGAAGAATATATATTGACTTAAACTGATGAAGAAACAATTTTTTTTAAATTTTTTTGGGGATATTTATTATAGCAAACAGGACAAAATATTGTGTTTTTTTCAAAATTGTTGTCAATTCTGTTTGGGTACAACGTTGCACGACCACGCAATTGTCAGTTAAAGCCAAGCACTGCCATATCGCAAAAAATTACCTGGTCAGGAAAAGGAGCAAATCCTTCCGGGGCTGAAGTGGTTAATAAAAGACTTGACAAAAACTACTGTACTGTGTTTCTTACTTTTGTACACTTTTTTGGTGAATGGGTACCCATTCAGATGGGGGGGGGGGGGGGACAGGGGATCTGGGGGCCTCCTTGTAAAAAGGGAGCTTCCATATTCCTATAAGCTCCCCACCCGTAGACCCCAACAACGCAAGAGGCCCTTGTCCCCATCAAAGAGCCCCCCTGCCCCAAAGCACCCACCCCCCATGTTGAGGGCATGTAGCCTGGTATGACCCAGGGGGCACTCACTCGTCCCCCCTTTTCCTGACTTACCAGGCTGCATGCTCGGATAAGGGTCTGGTATAGATTTTGGAGGGGATCCCATGCCTTTTTTTTTTTTTTTTGCTGCGGCATGTTCTTTACATTGTATAGATGCGCCACTTTACAGGCATACTAAGAGGACCCCCCAGGCACGATATTTAAAGGAATATTTAATTTTTATTGTTTCACTTTAAGCATAATTAAAATCACTGCTTCTTTAAAAAAGATTGTTTAAAAACTCTTTTTTGCATTTATACATGTTCCCAGGGACAGTACCCAGATCCCCAAACACTTTTTATTGCAATAACTTGCATATAAGCCTTTAAAATTAGGGCTTTTAATTTTTCATGTTCGTGTCCCATAGACTTTAATAGGGTAAGCATGTTTGCTAGAAATTTTTGCCTGTTCGAGTTGTTCTGGTGAGAACCGGACCGGGGGTGTTCGGCCCACCCCTAGCCAGTTAGTGTCCGAATTGTGTCATAATTTGCTTATTAGGATTTTTTTTTACCACAAATATGTAGCAGAATACATATTGACCTAAATTGATGAAGAGAAATTAGATTTTTTTTACATTTTTTGATCGGATGTGTGTTGAAGCAGAAAGTAAAAAATATATTTTTTTAAAAATTGTTGGATTTTTTTGTTTATAGCGCAAAAAATAAAAACTGCAGAGGTGATCAAATACCACCAAAAGAAAGCTCTATATGTGGGGGAAAAAAAAGGACATCAATTTTATTTGTGTACAACATCGCACGACAGCACAATTGTCAGTTAAATATTGCAGTGCCGTATCGCAAAAAATGGCTTGGTCATGAAGGGGGTAAATCTTCCAGAGCAGACGTGGTTAATAAAGCAAGCCCAAAATGTTCTCACATACCACACACTGAAATTAATGCACAGCTGCATCTTATTTCTTCAACCCGCCATTTGCTTTCCGCACTCCCTCAGTGTTTTGCCCCGTATACATGAGCGGATTTTCCATTGGCAAAAACTTGGATGGTTTTTCCAATGGAATTCCGCTAAAGCTTGGCTTGCATACACACGGTCACACAAAAGTTTGCTGAACTTTCGACCGTCAAGAACGCGGTGACGTACAACACTGCGACGAGCCAAGAAAATGTAGTTCAATGCTTCTGAGCATGCGTCAAATTGTTTCTGAGCATGCGTACTAATTTTGCCTTTTCGGAATTTGTAGAGACAATCGGAATTTCCAAACTGCCCGAAAAATAGAGAACCTGCTCTCAATATTTTGCTGGCTGGAATTCTGCCAGCAAAAGTCCGATGGAGCATGCACACGGTTGGAATTTCTGACCAAAAGCTCACATCCAACTTTTGCTGGCAGAATTTCTGATCGTGTGTATGGGGCTTTAGCATTTAATAGAGACAGGGTTCAGGAAAGTAATTGTCTTCTTATACCTCAAAAGACTGGAAACACATCCATTGTACTTCAGTCGTCCGAAGTAAAATTGCATTGGATTCAACTTCTGTGTGTTCTCGAAGCTGCCTGTGGATGGTGCCAGCAGGTGACCATATTGTCCGAACAGACTGGGTCTAAGGAGTTATGCAAAAGCATAAAGCAGTATTTGAAACAAAACACAAGCTATTGACATTTTTTGAAGTAATACTGGTACCTAATAGAGCTGGTGATGATGATGAGCGGCAACTTAATCAGAGGTGGTATGGGCAAAATCCATTGGTGGTATGTAATCATTAGAAGATTAAGGCTGGATTCACACCTAATACAGGTACGGCTCCCAGCAGAAGTCTGGCGCCTCCCTGTTCTCCGTTTCAGGGGCAAATAAGGCCCAAACTTTTGCCTGAATTTGAACCTGAATCAGAGCCACACAGGACCCTTGTTCAATGTGCTCCGTGGTCACCCCAGGGAAGTGTGAACTGGCTCCATTGAGAGACGGTCATATTCTCCTGCCATGCGAATTGAATGTGCCATCTAATTTGCATAAGTGTGAATTGCCTAAAAGAATAATTAAAAGAATCCCTTTCCTAAACACCCAAGGATTTAATTGGAATCAAACAGAATTTTAAAGGAAGAATTCTGGGCATAATATATATTTGTATTGTGAACACAGGAGGTCGGCCACTTGGGACAGATGCCATTCAGATAATAATTAGCATATTCTGAATAAATGCAAAGCATTCTCTGGTTTAATGAGGTTCAGAGGCAGGACGGTGACATCTTACATTCCACCTTTTCCAATCAGGAAAGGTTTAGCATTCAGTGGAAAAATACAACACATTCTCCGAATGGTGCCCATGCCGGGTGGCTGACCCCATGCCCCATGTCGACCATTCAGCATTAGACATGTGCGATTAGTTTTGTACGAAACGAAAATTCGTACGAATCCGAAATAGGAATTTTTATGCATACGAATTCTGTATGAAATACGAAATTTCATTTACGAATTTCGGATCCAAATTCATAACGAAAATTCATAATTAACAAAAAGTTAACGAACCTAAAAGTTAAAAACCCAGGAAGTCAGCACAGCACAGGGATGGTGGGAACCCCTCATAATGATTAATTCATCATAATGAAAATTTGTAATTGTTACGAAAAGTTAATGAACCTAAAAGTTAAAACCCCAGGTCAGCACAGGGATGGTGGGAACCCTATGGGAATTTCTATGCTTACAAATTTCATACGAAATTACGAAATTTCATTAACGAATTCCGGAATTTCGAATCCAAATTAACAGAAACATGACTGGTGTTTTGTTCACCAATCAGAGGAAGTCAGCACAGCACAGGGATGGTGGGAACCCCTCATAATGGGCACAGCGGGTGTAAATTCAGACCCGGGAACTCAGCACAGGGATGGGGGGAACTCCTCATAATAGACACACAGCAGTTGTACAGACCTGGGAACTCAGAATTTCTATGCTTGCGAATTTCATACAAAATACGAAATTTTGTTAACGAATTTCGAATCCAAATTAACAGAAACATGACTGATGTTTTGTTCACCAATCAGAGGAAGTCAGCACAGCACAGGGATGGTGGAAACCCCTCATAATGATAAATTCATCATAACGAACATTCGTAAATTGTTATGAAAAGTTAACAAACCTAAAAGTTAAAAACCCAGAAAGTCAGCACAGCACAGGGATGGTGGGAGCCCCTCATAAAGATAAATTCATCATACCGAACTTTCGTTATTTTAAAGAAAAGTTTACGAATCTAACGAAAATTCATATTTAGTTCGAATCCGAATTTAATTTCTTACACGAAATACGATTTTTTTTTTCATACGGAACGAAACGGAACGAAACGAAACAATTTTTTGGATGGCGCCCATGTCTACTCAGCATGGGACCCGGAAGTAAGTGGTGATCAATGGAGTAGTGGTGTCTACGTCAGGGATTTCCAGTTTCCAGGGGCATCAGCCAAGTATGGTATATACATAGTTACATTGGTCAATTACATTGGTCAAAACTGGACCAATATAAGTATGTAAAAATACACCATGCCTGGAATTTATCTTTAACTTTTAGTTAGGCAAAGGGACCTCTAATGCCGCGTACACACGACTGGACTTTCCGGCAGACTAGGTCCGACGGGATCAGTCCATCGGACAATCCGATCGTGTGTGGACTAATCCAAATGTTTTTTGTTATAAAAAACCGACGGACCTAGAAATAGAACATGTTTCAAATCTGTCCAATGGACTAATTTCCTATCGGGAAAAATGTTCGTCTGTATGCTGGTCCAACGGACCAAATACGACGCAAGGGAAGCTATTGGCTACTGGCTATTGAACTTCCTTTTTTAATCCCCTCTTACGTCATCACGTTCAAAATGAACGGACTTAGTCCGTTCGTGTGTGGCCAAGTCCGTTCATTCGGAAAGTTGGTCGGAACTCAGCTGAAAAGTCAGTTGGGAAGACCGTCGGACCTAGTCTGCCGGAAAGTCCGGTCATGTGTATGCGGCATTAGATGGCTTCCTGTGCAGATAAATGCCATTTATTAAAGTATGATCAGAAAGTACTAAATGAGCTATGATCTCTTTAGTTTATCAAAATACAATTGTTTTCTACTATATGCTATAAAGGCACAGATTCATGTTTTTGAAAAGTCATTTTATTATAACTTCTTATTCCAAGCAGTTATACCGTGTTTCCAAGTAAAGAAGTACTATTTCACTTCCATTATTTCCTATTGTGCACATATGTCCTATATGTGCTGAGCACAGTGGACCTACACTAGATATTTCAAGGGCATATACAGTTTTTATGAAAAATGATTGGCTACACATAAATATTGTATTCCCTTCAGGTTTTTACAGAGGTACACCATCTACTACAAGTCAAAATATGCTGACTACTGGATACAACAGCTATTCTGATGGGAAAAAGGAATGAACATGAGATAAAATGTAGTCTAATGATCCTTGAGAAAAAGACAAAACATTTTGCAGATGCAGTTAACCGCTTCATGATCAGTGTCAAAACAAGCCTAAAGGCCAAAACCCAATTTTGCAACGTTGACACACGTTAGCCTAAGCCCTTGTACACACGGTCGGAAATTCCGACAACAAAATCCGTCAGATTTTTTCCAACGGATTTTGTCCGAAACTGGTGTTGCATACACACGGTCAGACAAAGTTGTCGGAAAATCCGATCGTTCGGAACGTGATGACGTTATTTAGTTACGACGGGACTACGTTCAGGCTAGTAGCCAATAGCTTTGGTCTAGGAATTTGATCTGAGAATGCGTGGCACTTTGTCCGACCGGAATTCTCTACAAACGATCAGACAAAGTCCGATCGGATCATGTTGTCGGAAATTTTTTATATTCAGCTCTCAAACTTTGTTGGTCGGACATTCCAACGGAAAAAGTCCGATGCAGCCCACACACGGTCGGATTATCCGACAACGCGGTCCGATCGGACATTTTCAGTCGGGATGTCCGACCGTGTGTACAAGGGCTTACTGTACATATAACTGCAACTACTTGGTGTATCCAGGTGTATTTTTCCTTGTTTTTTTCAGAACAGATTGGATTTCATTTGGCAGAAAATGTGAATAGATGTCTCCTGATTTTGTTTTATTATGAAAGAAACAGTAAAAAACAGTAAAAAAAAATAAAAATAATTTATTCAATTTTAGCTGTATATTTTTATACCAGATACAAAAATACCAGATATTGTGATCCGAGATGAAAAAGTAGCTGCCTAAAAGGACACACATGCCTTTAATTGAAAACAATGTATTAACTTTAATAAAGAAGAGCTCTGGGTAAAAAAAATCTCCCATACAGTTGGGCTGTGCTCGCACTGCATGGGTTAACTGCTCCTTTTTGTCTAGAGGATTACTGATCAGACATTTACTTACCTAATCCATTGATCCTCTAAGCGCAAGACCGTTCCCCATCGCTCCTGCCCCCCCCCCCACATGTTAGCGGTCTTGTGAATGGACTGTTCCTGATGTTATCATGCCCATCGACTGGATCTGGATGAGAGGACGGCAGGAACAGTCCACCACTGGATGTGGGGGAGTGTGGTTTTCTGGCGGATTGAAGGATTGGGTAAGTATAGCCTTTCGGTGCGTCCCTGGACAAAACGAGCAGTTAACCCATGCAGTGCTGACATAACCGCACTGTATGGGAGCATTCAAAATTCACATATACAAAATGCCGAAGACAATACACCTCCAACCCAATGAATTATTTATAAATTGATTGTGCTGTTTATTTTTATGCCATTACCATGATCTACCAACAAAAAAAAAACTACTAAATAAATTCTCCTACTCCTGAATTACAACAATACCACAAATGTGTGCGTTATTTGTTCTTTGTACCCTTAGTAGGGTCAAGAAACAATAGTTGTGTTTTTTTGTGTCCTATTTAAACACAATGACACTAACACTCGCATTGACATGAAATATAAAACCTTTTTTTTCTTTCTAAAACACACTTCCAATAAAACTTCTACTAAAGCCTAGTATACATGGGCCGAATGTCAGACGGCATTGGCTGGTTTAAAAGAAACTGGCCAAAATTCAGCCCGTGTGTACTGGAGTCGGTCCGACAGAAGCCGGCCGTTTGATCGGCTTCTATCGAAGTGACATGACCGAAAAAGGTCAGCCAATCGGCTCCCGATCAGTGCTCTCAGCCAATGGTTGAGAGTGCTGACCAGAGTGTTCTGGCAAAGGGGCCGTCCCCCTGTCAGAACACAACAGAACAGCAGGGAAGAGTGCTGTACTAACGTTGGATAGTTAGTACAGCAGCTCCACCTGAGCTGTCAGCCCTGAGCCCTGCTGGGTTGAATGCAAAAAAAACGACTAGTGTGTATGAGGCTTGACTACCACTAACACTGACACTAATTTTCACTGACATTAAGGCCTCATTCACACTATACATCCAGAAAAACTGATGGAAACAGACGCCTATTTCACTTGCTGAGACATAAGTTTACATCAGTTTTCATGCGCTACAGTGAGTTTTCTACACAGAGAGTTCTGCACAGAAAAAGTCCACACATGATACTAGTGTTATGGTGTGAACAGGGCACATAGAGAACACATTTTGTTTTGGTGCCCTTACAGAATGCATCCAGAAAAACTTTGCACATGTTGTGAACGAGGCCTTACAGTGACACTAACTGACATTTACAAGAGCACTAACTGACACTAATTAACACTGACACTAATGACACTAACGGAAAAGGTCAGATCGGATTATGTTGTCGGGAAATCCGATCGTGTGTGGGCTCTATCGGACTTTTTCCGTCGGAAATCCAGACGGAAAAAGTTTGAGAGCTGTATCTAAAATTTTCTGACAACAAAATACCGATGGACAAAGTGCCACACATGCTCATATTAAATTATGAGACCAAAGTTATTGGCTACTAGCCTCTACGTAGTCCAGTCGTACGCAACAAACGTCACCTCGTTCCGAATGATGGGATTTTCCAACAACTTTGTCTGACCGTGTGTATGCAACACAAGTTTGGCACAAAATCCGTCTGAAAAAATCAGACGGATTTTGTTGTCGGAATGTCCAACCGTTTGTACAAGGCATAACACTGCCACTGACACTGACCCTTAGGCCCCTTTCACACTAACGTCCCGTTCAGGCCCGCCTGTCAGTTTTTCAGGCGGACCTGAACGGGTGCTCCATAGAGCTCTATGGAGCGTCGGATGTCAGCGGTGACATGTCCGCTGACATCCGACCCGCTCCGATCCGAAAAAGTGTGACGGAGGAAAAAGCTATTTTTCCATCCGTCTGCGGATCGGATCGGATGACGACGGGCACTGCGGTCCGTCGTCATCCGATCTCCCATAGGGGAGAGCGGCGCTGTGACAGGTCCGTCCCTGCACAGTGTGCGGAGACAGACCTGTCATCTCCCTGCTCAGCGGGGATCGGCGGAGTGATCCCCGCTGAGCAAACGGACATCCACGGGGCGGATCAGAACTGATCCGCCCCGTGTGAAAGGACCCTAACACTTCAGCTCCCAACTGTCCCTGATTTCGATGGGCTGTCCCTGATTTGGAATAAAGTCCCTCTGTCCCTCTTTCCTCCTCATTTGTCCCTCATTTTGGTCTGATCTATATAGTTGTCTATAAAATGCACTATTTATACTTCAAAAAGTGTTTCCCAGTGCTAAACCTTTCATCCAAATTCTAAATTGTTGCATTTTTTTATTTCAAAAGCCAATATAAAGGAATATTAATGGTATAAAAAACATTTGTTTAATTCTCCTTTAGGGGGCGTAGCAGGGGTGTATCTAATGCCTACGTACTTTTGCTAACAGTCAGAGGAGAATGAAAACTCCTCCTACAAGCTTTAACCAGCGCTCGGCTGGACACTGATCGCAAAACTGCTATTTACTGTACTGCTGATGAGAAAAGGTATTTAGCAGTTTATATATTATAAAATGATTGCGGTTCCATGTTCTGTGTGAGACAAGATATAGTGAATGCAGGGTCCTGGGTTTAGTAACACTTTAAACCCACTTCCTCTTTGCCACATATACACTATATTGCTAAAAGTATTAGGATGCCTGCCTTTACATGCACATGAACTTTATCTGCTTGCTGTCCACTCACAGTCATATGACGTCGTCCCAGAACGCCCACACTCTTGCATGCCCAAAGGGGTGCACAGTGTAGCATTAGCGGCCATGGTATGTTGCTAGGACATGGCGGTAGGCAAGTGGTTAATGGCATCCCAGTCCTAGTGCTTAGGGTTCAATGTTGAGTTGGCCCACCCTTTGCAGCTATAACAGCTTCAACTCTTCTGGGAAGGCTGTCCACAAGGCTTAGGAGTGTGTCTATGGGAATGTTTGATCATTCTTCCAGAAGCGCATTTGTGAGGACAGGCACTGATGTTGGACGAGAAGGCCTGGCTCGCAGTCCTGCTCTAATTAATCTCAAAGGTGTTTTATCGGGTTGAGGTCAGGACACTGTGCAGGCCAGTCAAGTTCCTCCACTCCAAACTTACTCATCCATGTTTTTATGGACCTTGCTTTGTGCACTGGTGCACAGTCATGTTGGAACAGAAAGGGGTCATCCCCAAACTGTTCCCACAAATTTGGGAGCATGAAATTGTCCAAAATGTCTTGGTGTGCTGATGCCTCAAGGCTGGGTTCACACTAGAACACGCAGCGGCTCACAGCAGGAGTCTGGTGTGTCTCCATTCACCATTTCAGGTCAGATTTCAGCCTCAATTCGGACCTGAAACAGACCAAAAGACGCACAGGACTCCTGTGCAATGCACAGTGGAGTCACAGCGGAGATGTTTGAACCGGCTCCATACAGAGCAGGTCACAAGCTCCTGCCATGCGAATTGGATGCGAGGAAACCCAGCCTAAGAGTTCCATTCACTGGAACTAAGGGGCCAAGGCCAACCCCTGAAAAAACAACCCCATACCATAATCCCCCCTCCACCAAATGATTGGGGGGGGGGGGGGTGGCCCAATACTTTTGGCAATATAGAATGAAATAGATCAATCCTGATGTACTAACTGCCAATCTCATATATTGAGGCCCTAAAACGCCAGGACAGAATAAATACCCACAGTGACCCCTTTTTGTGAAGTAGACAGTCCAATGTATATAGTAAGAGGAATGGCAAGTTGTCATTTCTTGTCACAATTTATTGAAAAAGAAATTAAATATTTTTTTTTTCCATAAAATGTTTATTTTAACAAATTATTTCTCACACACAGCATCGGCATACAATTACACCCAAAAACACATTCTGCTACTCCTGCTATGCTATTAATTTAGTTTTATGTGGTATTGCTGTTATTGGTAATTTTATTGTTGTTGTCTTTGTTATTGTGATCTTTGTGTTGTCTTGTTAACCACTTGCTTACTGGGCACTTAAACACCATTCTGCCCAGACCAATTTTCAGCTTTCGGTGCTCTCACAATTTGAATGACAATTACTCAGTCATGCAACACTGTACCCAAATGAATTTTTTGTCCTTTTTTTCCCACAAATAGAGCTTTCTTTTGGTGGTATTTGATCACCTCTGGGGTTTTTATTTTTTGCGCTATAAATGAAAAAAGACCGAAAATTTTGAAAAAAAACGCATATTTCTTTGTTTCTGTGACAAAATTATGCAAATTATTAATTTTTCTTCATAAATTTTGGTCACAATTTATACTGCTACATATCTTTGGTAAAAATAACCCAAATTAGTGGATATTATTTGGTCTTTGTGAAAGTTAGAGAGTCTACAAGCTGTGGTGCGAATCGCACAAAATTGATCACATCTGATGTACTGGTGGCCTATCTCGCTTCTTGTGACCCGAACAAGTCAGAAAAGTACAAATACCCCCCAAATGACCCCTTTTTGGAAAGTAGACATTCCAAGGTATTTAGTAAGAGGCATGGTGAGCTTTTTGATGTTGTCATTTTTTTCCCACAATTCTTTGCAAAATGAAGATTTTTCATTTTTTTTATTTTTCTCCACAAAATTGTCATTGTAATAGGTTATTTCTCTCACGTGGCATGTGTATACCACAAATGACACCCCCCAAAAAATTCTGCTACTCCTCCTGAGTATTACAATACCACATGTGTGGGACTTTTTCACAGCCTGGCCACATAGAGAGGCCCAACATGCAGGGAGCGCCATCACGTGTTCTAGAAGCATAAATTACACATCTAACTTGTTGACTATTTATTACACTTTTGAAATACCAGGACAATGACACGTGACACTGATGACAGATGGCACTGATACGTGGCAATGATGACACTTATACGTGGCACTGATGACACGTGGCACTGATGACAGATGACACTAATATGTGGCACTGATGACACGTGGCACTAATACGTGGCACTGATGACACGTGGCACTAATACGTGGCACTGATGGCACCTGGCACTAATACGTGGCACTGATGACACGTGGCACTAATACGTGGCACTAATACGTGCCACCGGTGACAGATGGCACTAATACGTGGCACCAATGACGCGTGACACTGATGACAGATGGCACTGATAAGTGGCATTGATGACACGTGACACTGACAACAGATGGCACGTGACACTGACAGGTGGCACTGATGACAAATGGCACTGATGACAGATGGCACTATGTGGCACTGACACGTGGCACTGACGACACGTGGCACTGACGACACGTGGCACTGGGGGCAGGTGGCACTGGGGGCAGGTGGCACTGGGGTGGATGGCACTGGGGGCAGGTAGCACTGGGGTGGATGGCACTGGGGGCAGGTAGCACTGGGGTGGATGGCACTGGGGGCAGGTAGCACTGGGGTGGATGGCACTGGGGGCAGGTAGCACTGGGGTGGATGGCACTGGGGGCAGGTAGCACTGGGGTGGATGGCACTGGGGGCAGGTAGCACTGGGGTGGATGGCACTGGGGGCAGGTGGCACTGGGGTGGATGGCACTGGGGCGGATGGCACTGGGGCAGATGGCACTGGGGCAGATGGCACTGCTGGGGGTGGATGGCACTGCTAGGGGAGGATGGCACTGCTAGGGGAGGATGGCACTTTATTTTATTTTTTTACTTTTTTTTCTTTCACAGTCAGAACGGCTGCCGCTGCAGCCGTTCATCTCTCCCCTCTCGCACTGTCTGTGCGAGGAAGGAGAGCGGCGCTGAGAGATGATCTCATATGTAAACATATGAGATCATCTCCCATTGGATACGCCGATCACGCTGTAAACGGCCGCTGTGATTGGCCGTTTACAGCGATCTGTGTTTGCCTGTCCCCGGGGGACACGGCGAACACAGAACTTCCGCGATGCGCGCCCGCGGCGGCGCGCATTGCGGAAGTAAACATCACGCCGTCCAGGGACGACAACCCGGACGAAGGCGCCTGCTCTACTGCCGTCATTCGGCCATAGGGCGGGCGCGAGGAGGTTAAAGGAGAAGTATAGGAATCAGTTTTTTCCCCCATTATACTTATCTAGGTAGTGATGCTGTATCTGTCCCCTGCCGCCTCTGCACTGAGAACTGAGTGATCGTACATCACTGATGGCTCGGTTCTCACAGCTCCCCGAGCAGGAGAGCTACTGACTGTCAATCAGCAGCTCTCCGGCTCTGCTCCTCCATGCTCACTGGAGCACTGAGCTGTAGAGGGGATGGGAGCGGCCGTCTCAGTCCCTCACCGGCTCACTGAGAGGCTAAGATGGGCATCAGTCCAGGCACCTGGCGGATCCAGACTTTATTGTCATGATGATGCGGTGCCTGGACTGATTCCTATGACGTCAGCAGAGAACGGACTTCAGACCGCTCTCTGCTGAAAACGGGTCACAGGAGTGCAACATTAATTGCACTCCTGTGACCCAAAGAAGAAGCCCAGCCAAATGAGCTCAGGCTGGACTTTAAATTTAATTGTAGCTTAGAAATATTCCTTTGGGGTTAATAAAGTATTCTGATAGTAGTATTATATAATAGTTAAGCAGGGCCCATTCCTGCGCCCAACAATAGTATCTGTGAGGGGTTACAGTGTTGTGGCACCATCACCACAAGGGCCTGGTATGGATTTGGGGGGGGGCGGGGCAGGGAATATCCACTCCATTTTGTATTTTTGGCACAGAATTCCCCTTAATATTCATACCAGACCCAAAGGGCCTGGTAATGGACTGGGTGGGGGGGACCCACGTCGTTTTTTTCAATGATTTTTATATATATATTGTGAGGAGCCGACAATACATTATAGCTGCGAGCAGTTTTAAATGAAATTTTTTCATTTAGAAATGTCATTTTGCTGTGGTACTGTTATAAACATGGGAAAAATGTGCTACTTTACAGGCAGACGAAGGAGACATCCCAGGCACGATATTTAACCACTTTGAGACCGGACCAATTTGCTGGTCAAAGACCAGACCACTTTTTGCGATTCGGCACTGCGTCGATTTAACTGACAATTGCGTGGTCGTGCGACGTGGCTCCCAAACAAAATTGACGTCCTTTTTTCCCCACAAATAGAGCTTTCTTTTGGTGGTATTTGATCACTCCTGCGGTTTTTATTTTTTGCGCTATAAACAAAAATAGAGCGACAATTTTGAAAAAAACACATTATTTTTTACTTTTTGTTATAATAAATATCCCCCAAAAATATATAAAAAAACATTTTTTTCCCTCAGTTTAGGCCGATACGTATTCTTCTACATATTTTTGGTAAAAAAAAATCGCAATAAGCGATTATTGATTGGTTTGCGCAAAAGTTATAGCGTTTACAAAATAGGGATAGTTTTATAGCATTTTTATTAATAATTTTTTATTATTATTTTTCTTTACTAGTAATGGCGGCGATCAGCAATTTTTATTGTGACTGCGACATTGTGGGGGACTCATCGGACATTTTTGACACATTTTTGGGACCATTATCATTTATACAGTAATCACTGCTATACAAATGCAGTGATTCCTGTGTAAATGACACGGGCAGTGAAGGGGTTAACCAGTGGGTGGCAGTGTAGGGGTTAAGTGTTCCTAGGGGTATGTTACTAACTGTGGGGGGGTTGGGCTTTCATTTAGTGAACACTGATCTCTGCTCCAATCACATGGAGCAGAGATCAGCGTCACTAGTTGCTAGGTAGAATGAAGAAATGCTGTTTACAACGGCATTTCTTCATTTGGCCGCTCCGTGAGACGATTGCGGGGATGCCCGCGGGTCCCGCGACCGGACTCACAGGGGTCCCGACCAGCGTGGGAGTGCGCCGCCGGCGGCGCGCTCCCGATGGCAGGGCGGCAAATTTAAAGGGACGTACATGTATGCCCATTTGCCTGCCCGTGCCATTCTGTCGACGTACATCGTCGTGCGCTGGTTGGCAAGTGGTTAAAGGAATATTTCATTTTTTTGGTTTCCTTTAAGCATTATTAAAATCACTGCTCCCGAAAAAACTGGTGTTTTTAAAACTTTTTTATGCATTGATACAAGTCCCCAGGGGCAGGACCCGGGTCCCCAAACACGTTTTATGGCAATAACATGCATATAAAAGATTTTTCATGTTCATGTCCCATAGACTTTAACGGCGTTCGCATGTTTGCACAATTTTTTTGCGTGTTCGCAATTTCTGGTGAAAAACTAACGGGGTGGGGGGATGTTCGGCTCATCCCTACTTTTCATCTTACCATGTGTTTTGATGCAGAAAAAAAAAACACACTGGACTGCATGTGCTGTGAACTGGCCCTCAGCCATTGTTTACTACTGTGATTAGTAATTGCTAATCAGATTAGATTGCTGTGATTGCTGTGATTGTTATGGCAGCAGCTAGCTGCCATCTGAGCGGATAACCCCGGTATCCTCTTCTTCAGTGACCAATCCAGTTTAAGATAAAAGTGGTCTCTGCAGTAGATTTGCGAGATCTTTTATTGGCCGCGGTACTCCTGTGCCCGTTTACAGGATCCGTTGGCAATTCCGCCCACAACTCTTAAAGGGCTATTTTTTTTTAGCCTAGATATGAGATCTGAGGTCTTTTTGGTCCCAGATCCCATATTTAAGAGGTCCTGTCAAGATTTTTTTCTATTAAAAGGGACGTTTACATTCCTTGAAATAGGAATCAAAGTGACAATTTTTTTTTTTTAAAACAGTGTAAAAATAAAAAATAACAGGTAAAATATATAAGTAAATTTTTTTTTAAATGCTCCCCATCCCGATGAGCTTGTGCGCAGAAGTGAATGCATACGAAAGTAGTGCACGCAGTGGAGGCTGGTGCTCCATTTTTTTAGGGGGGTGCAAATAAAACCCCAACCAATCCCCCCCCCCCCCCCCCCAACGTCACTCGCCGTGATAGGGCCTATAGACAGAAAGACAGAGGAATAGATTGGATAGGACAGACAGACAGATAGATAGACATACAGACAGGTAGATATGCAGTTAAACAGATACATAGATATACAAATAGATAGATAGATTAGATAGATAGATAGATAGATAGATAGATAGATAGATAGATAGATAGATAGATAGATAGATAGATAGATAGATAGATAGAGAGAGAGATGAGAGAACACTGACCTGTGGAGGATGACTCTAGGAGGAGGCAGTGCTGGGAGCCCTCGTGGTATACACAGTATATACACATACAAGAGATGTGTAACGAAGGCTCCAGCAGATTATCGGGTGAAGGGCTGGAGCAGAGGTTGATTCCAGGGCAAAGGTGAAGCACAGCATGGCTCCCTCCATCCTCTGATCACAGACTGAAAATACATACAGCACAAGGTGCTGCTGTAGATGTGCGGAGTGGACAGATAATTACAGGCTATTAGTAACATTACCTGGGCTTCTCATCCACACAGAGCCAAAACGAAAGTAACACGCCGCTCGTCCATGGCACCGCCAGACATAAGGAAATGCAGGAGAATGACCCAATGAGCATGTAGAGGCGCACTGCATAGCGCCACAGAGCATCAAAAACCACCGCAAATGAAGCGATTTGCCTGCAATGATGGGATTGCATTGGCATGACGCTTCCATAGTGCACTGTGACCGGTGTCCACCCGAACACAGTGCACTTACAGGAACCTTTTTTTTTTCTTAAAGCGAAAATTTTTTGTGTGTATGTGACTGGCTTGGGGGGGGGGGGGGGCGCCCATTGCGCCCCCTATGGACGGGCCTCCACTGAGTGCCCGCATATGAAAACGGTGTTCAAACTACACATGTGAGGTATCGCTGCAATCGGTAGAGCGAGAGCAATAAGTCTAGCCGTAGACCTCCTCTGTAACTTTTTAAGGGTAAAAGTTTGTCGTCATTCCAAGGGTAAAAGTTTGAAGCGTGACATGTTGGGTATCAATTTATCATTATCTTTCACAATATAACAAAAAAATTGGGCTAACTTTACTGTTGTCTTTTTTTTTTATTCAAAAAAAGTATATTTTTTCCAAAAAAAGTGTGCTTGTAAGCCCACTGCGCAAATACAGTGTGACAGAAAGTATTGCAAGGACCGCCATTTTATTCTCTAGGGTGTTAGAATTTTTTTTTATAATGTTTGGGGGTTCTAAGTAATTTTCTAGCAAAAAAAAATTTTTTTTAACTTGTAAACAACAAATCTCAGAAAGAGGCTCGGCCCTTAAGTGGTTTCATTAAATGGACAGTTAAAACAAACATGTCCTGATAATCTGGATAAAAAATCTAATTTATGAAGCAACTATTGATTTATAAAAAACTCTTGTATTTGTAATATTTACTGTTGTACATTACAAAAAAATGAGACACAGTACATCTCTGATAAAACTGATACCTGTAATAATCTAAACTGTGACATTTATTTGATACAAACACATTTTGCTGGTTTCCCCAGACAGAAAAGCTGGTAGTAATTAGAAGTGATATTGTTTTATAGTGATAACTATAACATTTTTAGCAAGCTTTTAATAATGATGGTTTGTGACAAGTGGCTGACAATATAGTTGACAGGTTAATGGCTGGTGAGAAAGTGTTTACTGTCTATACCATAAAAGAATTTATTTGCAACTTTACTGCTCACCCTCCTATTCAGTTTATACTGAAGTTGTATTCATGTGTATCGAGCACAGAGGAGGGAAGCTCAGCTTACATTTGGCATATATGTTACTTTTACAATGACAGCATCATAGAATGGATATATGAACTTTGGGTCACGTGTTGCCCACAGCAGCCAATAAGGTATGGGCAACACAAACACTGGATGTGGCCATATTGTGCTAACGATAGGAGGGGCTTAAAACTTGATCCTATGCAGGAGTCAAAAGCATGTATTGTACAAAGTGTTGGTGTCAGGAGTATGTAATTTAGATCAGGAGCTACCACATCTAGGTACACTGTTCCAATGATGCTGTTGTTGCAAGGTCCCAGTCCTCCTTTGGTTTGATGAGAACCTCTAGGGCCAGGGATAGCTGACATCCTTCTGTATGTGGTGGGTTGTGAGGCACAGTTGGTGTAAGATGGTTAAAGTTATTGGGCGCCAGACACTTCTTGGATACAGAGGTTTTATTTCTCTTAACAGTCCTTTTTGTACTTTTGAGGAAGAGAGGGTTAGGGCTAGGGCACCCTTAGGTAGTTGTAAGATTGGCAGACTCTGAGACTTCGATAGGAGGACAGTCATGCAGGGAAAGGCATCCAGCAAGACGCCACATCTGCATGTTCAGAATTGCTGTCTCCTATTTCAACAGTCTTAAACAGTTCCAAACACAAGGCTTAACAGTTCCTTCACTTTCACTACAATCTCCTTCAATCTTCACGGTGGTATCTTCCTCAAGCGTCACCCCCACTTATCTGCTGGGTCCCTAGCTTGGCACTCTAGACACCTCTGCAAGCGTCACCTCCGCTGGCTGGGTCCCTGGCTTGATTCCCATTGAAGTTTCCTGATGCTTCACTGTCTCCGGTTGGTGAGAATTCTACTCCGGTACTTGCTTTAGTTACTCAGTGTGGTTCCTGGTTATGGGTGGATAGTCCTTTCCTGGCCTCTCTACCTCCGACCACTGACAGGTTCTCCGGCAGACAGAACCATCACTTTTAGTTGGACTGCAAGCCACAATCGCAACCCTGTGCTGCTCTCTTGCTTCTGGATAGGCTCTCAGACAGCCTAGCAGCCAGATGTATCTGGGATATGCCCAATCTCCAGCCTAGCAACCTGGGCAATATGACACACGTTCACCGAGACAGCCGACCAGGCGGCACGGAACATAGATCACCTGACCTCACCCGAATTTATAGGCTCTCCCAGCAGGCCAAGTGATTCAAGAAAACCCCTGCCCATTGGCTGAGATACCACATATACCCAAAATATGACCTTGGGTTGCCCTTCTTATATCTAGTATCACCAAGTACCCGGCCACCTAGTGGTAGAAGAGAAAAGTGCAACAAGGCCAAACTTAGGGAGAAATCAATGATTCTCTAGCAATCAACCAGGATAACTTCTCCTGGCAAGTAAATTTGTGAGGAGCATCCCTGCCTAAATTCCAGAGTGATACACTGTATACTGGACTGTATTCTGAGATCTCAGCGTCACCCTTTTTTTTGTTGTTACTGAGCAATTCTTTAAATGAAAAATCTAGATAGAAAATTGAATTTATAAACGCAACTATCAATCTATAAATGTAAAAAAAGTGGAGTAAACGCAACCCATACTACATCATTGATAAAACAGATACCTGTAAAAATTGAAATTGTGGCATTTAGTTGATAGCATTTTTATGACTTCTTGGATGTAAAAGCTGGTAGTAATATTAAGTTGCTGTCAGATCCCAAATAACTAATCTAAGATTGGAGTGACTTAGTGAGCATGTGACAGTAGTTATCTGTATGGAAGGACTGACTGTCCAAGCCCCACTACATAATGATGTGTGCAGGAAAGGATAGCAGTGCTTACTGAGAAAGTGGCATATTAGTGAACAGCAAGAGGGAAGTTTGTAATTATGACTTGTGCATCAGTGAACTTAATTTTCTTATACTAGTTCATATTTGACAATGTTTGTTTTAGAATATGTTAAGTGGGGATGAGCTTAAAGCGGAGTTCCAGGCTTTTTTTTGTTTAGTAAAAGTCATCAGCTACAAAAAGTGTAGTTTCTGACTTTTAATAAACAGACACTTACCTGTTCCACGGTCCAGCGATGCGGCCGAGCGGTGTGTCGCTCCTCTCCCCCTCCTCTCCGCCGGCGCCTCCATTGCCACTCTGGGCACCCGGCCTTGACAGCTTTTGGGTTCACGGACGGGGCACGCACAGCGCATGCTTGAGTCGCGCTGTGCTCCCGGAGTGGAAAGGCGGTCTCCTGGGTCATGTGTCCCATGAAATCGCCTAGAGGGAGGGGCCGCATAAGGTGGAAGGAGGAGTCACCTTGGTGGTCCCTGGGTGGAAGGAGGAAGTGGTACAGGAAGTCCCCCTCCTAACAAAGCCCCCACCCCCCCAAAAAAATGACATGCCAAATGTGGCATGTAAGGGGGCGTGGAGTGCTTAAAGCGGAAGTTCCATTTTTGGGTGGAACTCCACTTTAAGGTTCAGTTTGAACACAAATTTGAACCACATCCTGGCTGTTTGGGCATTTGGATGAATACCCGAACATTTACCCATTCGTCAGGAGCCAAACATCATGTATAATAACAACTGATGACATCACCGACCCCATTCACCTACATGGCTTTAAGTTCTTGGCCATGTAAGGAAAGAAGCCAAGAATAGTTAAAAAAAGAATGGCACATGGGTTCCCCCACAAATCAAAGCAGGCTCTTCAGGTATGATATGAATTTTAAAGGGGATCTAATGGGAAAAAAATTGCTGGAGATCCCCTCGAAATGTTGTGCCAGACCATTCAGCGTGCGTTGCCCCCCCCCCCCCTCCTGAACTATACCAGGCCACTTACCTCAACATGGGGGCCATGTTGCTTGCCATGTTGATGAGGACAAAGGCCTCTTCCCCACAACCCTGGCCCAGTGGTTGGGTGGGCCTGTGGGCAGTGGGCTTATGGAAATCTGAAAGCCCTATGTGAATGCATAAGAAATACATATTTAAAAAAATGTAAAGCATAAATAGAGATAGCAACACTTTTTGACAAGCTCTTTCATAAAAAAAAGAAAAGAAAAGAAAAAACAAAGCTCCACAATGTAGATTTATTGTCAAGCACATCATCTAGTGATAAAGATCCATGTCAATCATGATGCCCGCTGACCCGCTAAAAGAAAAACTGCTGTCATACTTCTGGTCCTATGGCTTCACTGCTGTCGAATGACAGATCCGGCGGGTGACAGCGGATATATATTGATCCTGGGTTTTCCTGGGTTACATCATTGACCATATATGAACTTAATTTTATATGGTCAATGATGTTACGAGTCTATCCAGTAAGTGCTTGACAGGACCCTGACTTTCCATTCCTCCCTGTGACATGGATGGGCCAGTTACTAAGCAGTGGCACTGTTATGCAAAGTGAGTCACATGCTTTTCTATACCTGGCCATTTTGTTTGTTCCTGGTGGTTGAGCAGAGGGGTATACTGCAATGGAATGAGGGCATTAAAACAAACCTTTTGCTCCTCTTGCATGGGAAAATCCCAGATTGGCTTTCAGAGCTTATTTAGTAATGGAGAAGCATTTCCAGTCTCTGCCCACTGCAAATACCCTGAAATTCCAAGTGAACTGGTTTCTGTATTTTAAAATCCACCTGAAACAGATTGGACATTTGAAGCAAACCCAGACTAGAGTGAAGACGTCTCATTATTACATTTTGGACTATAACATTGCTGCCATTCTTATATGTTTATAGATGTTATAGCAGATATGTGCTGCAAACTCTGAGGTGCCTGGATTTCACACCAGGATACTTCTAGGTAAAGCAAAAAGCATTTGTTGCAAGAAGAGCAATTTCTATGCCTGAAGCATTGACAAAATGGGAACTTCTTTGATAGACAATCTTTGCTAGTTTAAGTATTAACATATAAGTTAGGTTGCAGAATAGCAAAAAATAACCTGAGGCTAAAGCATTTAATTAAGCTGTGTGAGTTGTTTATAACTTTCTTAATTACTTGTGCAATCAATTATTGCTAATCTCATATAAAACTTGTTTAATTAAATACAGGAAAGAAAGAAGATGGAACTTAGAACAAGCTTTGAATTCAAACAGTAGGAAGGGTATCTTTGTCATGCAAAAAGTTAAACTGATAAAAGTTTTCTAGCAAAGTGGCATGGCCACCACCATGGTTTATCAATGGTAAGTGAACGTGAGCCAGAAGTCCTTATATAAGTTTTGATCTTAGTCTGATATCAGGTCGGATGTGACAATACATGTGGATTGCTTCACCCCACAAGCTAGTTTAGCATTACCTATTGTAGGCGGGCAACTAAAATCATCTTCCTTGAGTCTTGGTAGGTCAAAGTGGATCTCAGAAGCAGCCTTGTGTTGAAAATGTAACTTTCTCTGAAATTTTGTAGAAGTATTGCACTTCAAAATATTTATATGTTCTATAGCAGAGTTTAGTAGACCAGGCTCACAGCAACTGGCTGGCCCTAAAAATATACCTAACTCAAACGAGTAAATCCACAATACTCTCGAAAGCCTGGATTCTTACTGTCAAAACTGATCCTAAAAAGCTAATGCAACACAATGCTGTGTGGGGAACAGTCTCTACAATGAGATTACCAAGAAACACCAAATGCCTTACGCTCTATGCCCACTTTATTAAGTATGCTTTCTTCTACATGCCAATAGCAGAAGATCCAATGCTAAGGCTGAAGATCAAAACATAAAACTGTGTACAAACATAATCAAACATAATCAAGAGATTCAATTGTTGTTTGCAAACATATACGGAAGGGAAGATGCACGATAAGCATTTTTGAACATGAGATAATTATTTATGACGGATGTGATGGTAGCATCACCTCAGAAATTACTGTTCTCCTGGGATTTTATAGTCTCTAGGGTTTACAGAGAATAATGTAAAAAGAAAAAACATTTGGTGAGCACCAGTTCTCTGGACAAATACAGAAGGTCAGAAAGGAAGCACTCAACTGCTACAATTGTTTACAATAGCAATGTACAGAAGGGACGTCAAAAAAGATGCAGCATCAGAAGACCACACTGGGTTCTGCTATTGTCAGCTATGAAAAAGAAAAATTAGGCAACGCTGGGCATCGGAATACCAAAAATGGTGGAGTCAGATTGTGCTTTGCACAGCATAAACATTTTTTGCCAAAGGTTCAAGCAAGCAACGGAGGTGTAATGGTGTAAAGAATGTCTTCTTAGCACACATTAGGTCCTTTAATACTCCAAAAGCCAAACTATAATTTGTTAATAAAATGCATCCGTTCATTGTCAGTCAAGCCATTTTGCACTGCTATCATCCAGCAGGATAATGCATCATGTCCCAATGAACATAGCCTGGTTCCACAAAAGTAGCATGGAGTTTGGTACACTCCAGTGACATATGCACTGAAAAATACATCAAATCCATAAAAGAAAAAACAAATAGGACTTTCAAGGTACCACATCAAAAAAAAAAAGTTATATTAAAACATTCTTTTTCTTTTCAAACAATAAAAAAGGTTTAAAATGTGAACCCTAACTTTCAGGTAACAATAATGATCATTACATTTACATATTTGCCATTAATTGATAACCATGCCCCTCATTATCTAAAGGGGCTTCTCATGTAGATATCCCTAAAGCGTTTGACAGGACAATGGCCGCTTGAGCATCATATAGCATCATAGAATTATTGTATACATGTACAGACACTACCTGCTGTGAATGCTCAGATTGCATATATCTTGACCACAAATTCATGGAACCATGATTGCTGTGCATTGAGAGGGATACAGCCATGCAGGAAACTGTGTTATATTACGGGAAACATATATAGATCCTATAATAAACTCAGTGAAATGGGAGAACTGAGAGCAAAAGCTTCCAACATATTTTGTATTGCTTTTATTCCTACCCACTGATATTGTGAATTTGGGCCACCTGCCTGACATGTCCTTTTATGTCCTGTTATTATGCTATGTTCTATCTTCTCTATACTCTGTTGAGTCTCTCGCCTTATTATTTTTGTATGTATCCTTGTACTTTATTGGTTTAAAACCATAATAAAAAGATTGAAAGCAAAGCCCTCTGACATTTTTAGCATAGGCTAATAAATACTGATAAAATAATATAGGCAACTATCTCTATATATTTAATCATAATTATGGTGGTCCAAAAGTCTCCAAACTACACCCCTACACCCTGATGGTTTCTCCTACTGTTAAGAATCCCTTTAGGAGTTGATATGCTTAAGTCAGTATTTCCCTTGTAAACTTGGACATCTTCCTTTCTTGTGCAGTATTGAGTGTAGGCACACCTGCAAGGTGTTCTTGAAAAACTGCTGAAGTTTGTCCATTAATTGTAATAAACCCTCCAATGCTTGGACATAACCACTTCATTTATTTGTAGTATGCTTTCATAGCTAGGGAAGGCTGTTAGTTACCAAACTCCCAGGTAGCATGTGAAAGGGGATTGTTGCGAAGCTCTTATTTTAAGGGAAACTTCTGTTATAAATTTGTCTGTCATAGAAATTGTTAGCTCATGAATGCCCTTTTTGGTTTCTGACCTTGCATGCTCTAGTCTTGTTTAAACAGCTTCTGACATCACCCCTGCAGTATTTACTATGGATTTGCCCTTCGGCTCTGATTACACTTGGCAATGACCCCTAGCATGATTCCCATCTGTACTTCTGTCTCAGTCTCTGGCATCATCTCTGCCCTGCAAGATGTAACATTTGGCCTTATCTTGATAATGCACTTTTGTAATGACTGATATTTTACCATAGCCTACCTAGGGGCTGGGTGCTGCTCTCCCAAGGACTATGCTCTCATCACACAAATTCCAGCCCCATCCCTAGGAATTGTAGTGAAATCTGGATATTTACAGAGGCAGAAGTTTGTCAAAAAGCTATTTTTATCATACTGGCTAACAGTTCTGAAGGGCTATTTTACCTGGTACCAGATAAGTGCACCTATCAAAGTGGTCACTTAGTGAATATTCTGTTACTTCACTTATTATTTTATCGTGATTGGAGGTTGTGTAGTACTGAGCAGATTACACAGCCAGGATCTCGCTGGAAACAGGTGAGTATGATACGGGATGGGGTAGAGGAATTAAAACAAAAAGTGTAACTGCAGTGAAAATATACTTCAACCACAACTATAATCTTTTTACAGATTTTTTTTCCCTATAGTTGTGTGCAATCAGTTTAACTCACATAACGTCATCAATAGGTGTTAATGTTTTAAAAACCTTTTTCCTGGTACCTACATGGCAGCATTCTAGCTATAGTGCTCTGCTCCCGTGGCCACATCAGGATCATAGGCTTAGATGTCTGGTTGCATGCCAGAAAGGAAACTATTATGGAGGGACTAAAGTGCAGAGTAGATAAGCTAACTTTGAGTTCCAGTGCCACAGTCCCAGTCAGTCAGAAGCTCCGTTCCAGGCTGGTTGGGCAACAGCTTAAGGATCTCCCCATGACCGCAGATCTTGTTTTCATTTCTCCAGCACAAACCTCAGGGGCTCCTGCAACTGGACTTTGCTGCAACATTAATCTGGAGGTATCTCCATTAAAATATATCTAGATATATGTGCACAATTCTAGCAGCATTCCTATTGGGCCCTTTGCTGATAATAGCTGGTTGTACATTGGATGTATGTAGTGCTATTAATCCCTTCTTATATAAAGCTTGTATTATTTCTATACTGGTGTGCATCTAGAGGAAATGCTTGTAGTTAATGTTATATGCTGGTTACAGTAGTTCTTTTGCTCTAAATTACTTTGTTTAGGTTATTAAAATAATTTCACAGTAAGGGAATCCTCTCTGTTCACAGAGACCCTGTTCTGGGAGGAGTCACTGCCAACTTTATTATCAAACCCACTCTTCCACTTGTGAAGGTTTTGGTTCTCTTATTGAATTTATTTATCCAAATTAATTGTGAAGATAGATACATGCATTACACATTCTAGTGAGAGAATTTGTTTTCCAGTGAAAAGAATGAAAAAAATAATAAATAATTGATTATAAGCTCAGTCTTTGGTAGTGCAAAAATGGCCAAATTCCAAGTGCCTTGTGCATGTCTAAAGTTACTTGTGCTTATTTAACAATTTAGATGACTTCTGTGCTCCCCTTCAGTTCCCCACTCACCTACTGGGATAAAACACATGCAGTGAGTGTAGTGGCAGTCCTCAGTAGTGATGGCTGAACGGTTCGCCCGGCGGTCGTTTCGCGGCGAATTTCGGCTGTTCGCGGTCTGCCCGTTCGGCGGACTATTGGCGCCGTTCGTGTTTTCTGTGTAAAAGAATTTTGACCTATGATGACACATCCATCATGGGGTACAGGACAACCAATTGAGACATTACAGCACATGGACACTTGGACATTCCCCCTAACTTATAAATAGACCCGATCCGGCGGCCATTTTACATTCTTTCTTCTGTCACTATAGGGAGAGGTTGCTGTGTGGAGCAGGGAGAGATTGCAGTGACCCAAATCGCTAGCTATTTGGTACACAAAAGTTCTTTTCAGGACTGGTATAGGTGTTAGGTGTAGTTCACAGTTCAGGATATAGGTTTGCTGTGCTACTGATTGTTGCAGCAACCTGAGTGTCTTTTGTCAGTTTAGAGAAAGGGACAGGACGGTGTGTCTGCTGTAGGGACAGTCAGTTTAGTCATTAGCTGTTACTATCAGGTCCACAAAAGTGCTATTCCAGTTATTGTTCCAGTAGCCTCTGTTTTGTCAGTTTATATAGGGACAGGCAGGAAGCAGTGTGTGAGGCAGTGAGGGTCAGTTTAATCAGTAGCTGTTACTATATTAGGTCCACAAAGGTTCTTTTCAGGACTGGTATCAGTGGTATGGTAATAGGCTTGTACACGTATAATATTCTTTCTTCCAAATATAGAAAGAATATTATACTTGACTGCTGCCCTTCTGCTGCAGTCTGCTAATCATTCACAACCTACTTGTTCCACAAAGCTCCTTATAAGGACTGGTAATAACCTGGTGTAGGGTGCTATAGTACATAGGGTTGAGTGAGGTACAGTCTGCCATTCTATAAGGACTGGTATAGGTCCACAATACATAGGGTTGAGGTGCACTACTGCTGACCACTGCCCTATACTGCAGCAGTCCTTCATCGGTATAGGAACTGACGTACAGTCTGCTAATCACTCACACACACCCTACTTGTTCCACAAAGGTCCTTATAAGGACTGGTAACTTGGTCTGTCTAGGGTGCTACAGTACATAGGGTTAAGTGAGGTACAGTCTGCCATTCTATAAGGACTGGTATAGGTCCACAATACATAGGGTTGAGGTGCACTACTGCTGACCGCTACCCTATACTGCAGCAGTCCTTCATCGGTATAGAGACTGACGTACAGTCTGCTAATCACTCACACACAACCTACTTGTTCCACAAAGGTCCTTATAAGGACTGGTAAGGTATAGGGTACTACAGTACATAGGGTTGAGTGAGGTACAGTCTGCTATTCTATAAGGACTGGTATAGGTCCACAATACATAGGGTTGAGGTGCACTACTACTGACCGCTGCCCTATACTGCAGCAGTCCTTCATCGGTATAGGGACTGACGTGCAGGAGCCAGGCCACCACACCGTTTCCACTTTAGTGCAAATGGGGGCCTTCATGCTCCAGTGTTTTAATAGGGACCCCCGTATAAAAAGCATAAGGGTCAAGGACCAGTACTGGGTGGCAACGTACTTAGACCCCCGATACAAACACAAAATGGCGGAAATGTTACCGCCGTCACAGAGGGCTGGCAGAATGGAGCACTTCCAGGCCTTGCTTCGAGAAATGCTGCATTCTGCCTTTGCGTACGCTGGCAGAGGAGCAATTCCCACTCCAAGAGAAGGAGTTGCGGGTACCAATCCAACAGCGCCTGCAAGAAGAGGCCGGTTTGAAGATGTGTTGGTGACTTCGGATATGAGGTCATTCTTTCAGCCGACCCATCGACAGGTGTCATCCGGATCCAGCATCAGGGAACGCCTAGACCGTCAGGTGTCCGACTATATCGGGTTAACGGCCGATGTGGATGCTCTGAGGAGTGATGAACCCCTGGACTACTGGGTGGGCAGGCTTGACCTCTGGCCAGAGCTTGCCCAATTTGCAATCGAACTGTTGGCTTGCCCCTCATCCAGTGTCCTGTCCGAAAGGACGCTCAGCGCAGCAGGGGGGATTGTGACCGATAAGCGTACTCGCCTAGCTCACGACAGTGTTAACTACCTCACATTTCTAAAAATGAATGAGGCATGGATCTCGGAGGAATTCAACACATGTGACCAGTAGACCATGTATATGTCTATAAACAATTTTTTTTATCGAGCACAGAGACCTTCTTTCTTCATTTGGCTCACTTCCTTGTCCAAAAAAAGCACACCGTACTATATGCCCGTACCCTCCTCTTTGAAGAGGTTGAGCGGTGTCATATTTCTACTGGGGCTGCTTATTATGAGGGGCTCCCACCATCCCTGTGCTGTGCTGACATCCTCCTGGGGCTGTACCTCTGCTGTGCATATTATGAGGGGCTCCCACCATCCCTGTGCTGTGCTGACTTCCTCCTGGGGCTGTACATCTGCTGTGCATATTTTGAGGTGCTCCCACCATCCCTGTGCTATGCTCATTATGAGGGGCTCCCACCATCCCTGTGCTGTGCTGACTTCCTCCTGGGGCTGCTTATTATGAGGGGCTCCCACCATCCCTGTGCTATGCTGACATCCTCCTGGGGCTGCTTATTATGAGGGGCTCCCACCATCCCTGTGCTATGCTGACATCCTCCTGGGGCTGCTTATTATGAGGGGCTCCCATCATCCCTGTGCTGTGCTGACATCCTCCTGGGGCTGCTTATTATGAGGGGCTCCCACCATCCCTGTGTTATGCTGACATCCTCCTGGGGCTGCTTATTATGAGGGGCTCCCACCATCCCTGTGCTATGCTCATTATGAGGGGCTCCCACCATCCCTGTGCTATGCTCATTATGAGGGGCTCCCACCATCCCTGTGCTATGCTGACTTCCTCCTGGGGCTGCTTACGGTGCAGGTGTCAGTGCTGTATATCACGGTGCTGATGTCAGTACTCTCTATCACGGTGCTGCTGTCAGTGCTGTATATCACGGTGCTGGTGTTAGCGCTTTATGTCATGCTGCTGATGTCAGTGCTCACTATCACGGTGCTGCTGTCAGTGCTGTATGTCACGGTGCTGGTGTTAGTGCTTTATGTCACGCTGCTGATGTCAGTGCTCTCTATCACGGTGCTGTTGTCAGATCACTCTATCATGGTGCAGGTGTCATTGCTGTATGTCACGCTGCTGATGTCAGTGCTCTCTATCACGGTGCTGCTGTCAGTGCTGTATATCACGGTGCTGGTGTTAGTGCTTTATGTCACGCTGCTGATGTCAGTGCTCTCTATCACGGTGCTGTTGTCAGATGACTCTATCACGGTGCAGGTGTCATTGCTGTATGTCACGCTGCTGGTGATCATCTCCTGCACCCTCTTTGCCTACCCTGACCTTCCCTCTCCTCCATTGCCTTCATGCGCTCCACAGTCCTGAATTGTCACAACAATTTTCCATATAAAAAAAGAATGCTTGTAGTTGTCGATCCCAGATTCACCTCATACATGTGTTATGTCATTGGCCATGTGGTGGGACTATGTTTGCACAGCTATTAATTATTTTGTGGCTGCAAATTTGACCTGTAGGTTTGCGAAGTTCGCCTCCCATTGAAGTCAATGGGGCCCGCCGCGAAGGTTCCGGTTCGCAAACTATCGGCCGCGTTCGCGAAACGTCCGGTCGGAAGTTCGTCCATCACTAGTCCTCAGAGCATTCACCTCCTCTTTAGCTCAGCAAACGATAGGGTATCCGAATCCTTGTGCCCCTCCGGGGGTAAGCTGCTTCCACGCATAGTGTAAATCCGAGTGATTTTATTACAAAGTAACGTTTAAAAACAATACTTGACACAATCAGGTGTATTAGCTAGCGTAACTTGGTTGCAGTACAGGAGCTCTGGACCAGCGTGCTTTCCACAGACCGGAATTCCACAACCGGAAATTACGTGTGTACCAAGCTCCACCTTGCGCGTTTCATCATAGAACGTGGTCTGAGGCAGTACCATCTTGGTTCAGCTCACGTCCATTATAGTGAGCGGTCTTGCAGGGTCCCCCCCCCGTCGTTCAGTTCGCAAATTGGTATATTTGATTACCGTGTGTATATTATACAACCCCTATATCTGATTGTCATACACATCCCATACATAGCCCTATGAATCCTGAAGAGGATTACTCTGATACGTATCTTCATACAGCTAGACCATTCTCCATAGGGATTTGTGTATGTTCGAGCCTTGCGCCCCTGGTGGTCAGATTTAAACGTTCACCCTGCAATTGTACTCTCCATTACAATACAAATATTATCAATTAAAACTCCAAAAACTCTAAAAATCCTAAATAATTCTAAAAATATAATGTACCCAAAGGAAAGAGTATTATTGCTTGATGGTCCTATTATTATTATAATTCTATATGCATCAGTACTACCAGGTGTTTAAATAATAGATATCTTACACTTTTTGTTACCATGCAGACATTATCAAGTAAGGCTGCATATACATTTATATATGTATATATATCATTGGTTGGTTCTCTTATGATTGTATACAGTATACACCACCCCTATGAATTCTGCTTTCCGATTGTCCCCGTTTATGGTGAACTGTGGTTTCCAACCTTCCATGTTGCCTGACTCATTTGTTCCACAGAGTATTCCTGCAGTAGAGGAGCATCTCTGTGGTCTTTGTTCCACTTGGGCACAAGTCCAGGAGGCTTTGTGACATGCTAATGATAGGTACAGACTCCATGCTGGCCGTAGACACCTGCCTGTGCCTTCTTACCAGGTTGGGGACAGGGTTTGGCTGACATCTCGCAACCTCCGACTTTGTGTTCCCTCTCTAAAGTTTGGACCTCGGTTTATTGGGCCTTTCCGTATTCTTCACAGGATTAACACAGTGGCTTACGCATTAGCCCTTCCTTCTAATATGCATATCTCAAATGTATTTCATGTCTCCTTATGGACCTTTGGTCTGCAATCGCTTTACCACCTTGGTGCCTCATCCTCACCCTGTACAGGTTGAGAACCATGAGGAGTATGAAGTACGGTCCATTGTTGATTCCCGTAGGTTCCATGGGCGCATATAGTACCTGCTGCATTGGAAAGGGTATAGTCCGGAGGAATGCTCTTGGGTCTCATCCTCGGAAGTACATGCCCCTGTCCTTCTCTGTGGTTTCCAAATACGTTTTCTCCTCAAGCCTGGTGGTCATCCGAGGGGGAGGGGTCATTGAAGATGGGGTACTGTCAGGGCTGGGCTCAGCCCTTCCTTCTCAAAGCTGGCCACTCTACTGTCGGCTAATTGCCAGCTCCTTTCTGGACATGTGACAGGTGACTCACCTGGTGACTCACCTGTTGATGATATCCTGCTTGTCAGTCCTGCTTACTTAAGCTGTTCAGCCCTGATGATCCCTGCCTTTGCCTTGTTCACATCTCTAGATATGCTCTCCTGTGTTCCTGTTAAAGACTTGCTCTGCTGACATTCCTTCTGGCTCCAGATCCTGCTTGCTGTTCTACCATGCTCATCTCTGTCTCCCTGACCTTTTGGCTTGTTTGTCTATCCTTTCCGCTTCCTGAACTCTGGCTATGCTTTAGCTACATTTACTGTTTACCTTTTTATTATTATTATTAAACAAGTGTGATTTAACTGTACTTCTGTCTTAGTGTGATTTATGGTTTCTGACAAGTAGAATTTTGGATAGGACCATATCTTCTTTCAGGATGGGCCAATATTTTCTAATGATCTGTTCTATGGATTGATATTGTGTATTGAACCCCGTAATATAAGCCACGTCAGTGTAGTTTTCTACTTTTTTGTCTTTTTTTGATCAGTAGTGTATTCCTATCCACTTTCTTTATTTCAGTTTTCAGTTTGACTAGGTTCTTTTCTTGTTAACCTTTTTACTGAAATCTTTTAATAAGAGTGTTGACTTGTGTTTCAAAGTCTTCCAAAGTGTGACAGTTTCTTCTAAGTCTCAGCAGTTGGCCTTTGGGGATATTCTCCTTCCACTTGTGGTGATGGCAGCTTGAAGATGGTATATATCCATTGCGGTCTGTTGTTTTGAAAAATGTTTTCATGTACAACTCATCCCCTTTTTAAATATCTGTAAATCCAAATAGACAATCTGTTGATGGTCCCATTTCCCAGTGAAAGAAAGGGATCTCATATTTGTTATGGTTAATTTCCCTAAGGAACTCTTCAAACGACTACACTGTTCCTTGCCATAAGATGATTAGATTGTCTATGTATCTTCGATACAATTTTATTTGGGGTATTTTCCTGTCATAAATATATTTCTCCTCCCACATATTCAAAAAAAGGTTGGCTACGCTTGGGGCATAACGTGCCCCCATGGCCACACCTTTTGTTTGAATGTAGTAATTTCTCCTATACCAGAAATAGTTACTTGCCATGGCTAATTGGAGACCTCCAAGGATGAATCCTATTTGTTATTGTCTCAATTTGATGTTTTCATGTAGTGCCTTCTTTACTCCTTTTAAGCTGTACAATGCTGGTATATAATGAGCTGACGTCTATTGTGGCAAGTAAGCAATTCTCAGCACCTTTAATGCATTGTAGTTATTAATTGTGTGCTATCTCTGAGGTACGATTTCCCTTTTTGCACCAACAGTTTTAAGAATTGGTCAAGGTACTCCTCTAGCCAGGAAAAGAGTGAATTCCGCTAATAATTGATCTTCCTGGTGGCTTGTGTATCTCTTATGAATTTTCGGCACGTAATATATTACAGGGGTTTTTGTGGATTCTGATAGGAGATAACCAGCTTCTTTCTTACTTAGTATTCTTTTATACTTCCCCCTTTTTGCAAGTGTTTTCAACTTCTTCTTATAGCGTAATTTGGAGTTCCCTTTTAGTTTCTTTTATGTGTTGTCAGGTCACTTGAGATCAGGTGACAGATGCACTCCATAGGAGTTGGAAGTGCACCACTAAGACCTTAGTGGACCTTAGGACTGACTGCTGTGGATAGTACCCAGGTAGGTTCAGGAAGCAGGTCTATTGGATCACTAACACAGATCCCAGTGGGAGCTAGAGCATAGATTCCCCAGGGCGTGGAGTCTAAGAGCCAGCAGATTTTCACCAGAGCCTCCAGTGGTGAGGATGGACTGCTCTGCAGTCTGGCTCTAGGTTGGGGCCCCTAGGGTCTCACAGCTCATGCTCTCGGTAGACTACAGGAGAAGGAAGCAGCAGGCTAGAACAAAAAGGGATAAGGCAGAGGTCAAAGCGACTAGCAGACAGGAACAACAGAGTACACGCCAAAGGTTCAGGGTCACAGGCAAGCAGAGATAGTCTGGGAAAGGTTAGGGTCACGAGCAGACAGGAATAGTCGAGAACACGCCAAGGTCGGTAACAGAGACAAACGAAGAGTACACGGCAAGCAGGAAGCAGGAAGCAAAACACACAATGGTTGATCAGCACTGCTGGCTTGCAGTGCACAGGTTAATATAGGGTTCCCTGATAGGGCCTGGGGTGGAGCCATGCTTAGAGGAGAGGTTCTAAAAACAGCCAGGTGAGAGTGGCTGGCCTCTTAATCTGAACACATGAGGAGAGGTAAGCTGACAGAGAAAGATTACTGCATAACCATGACAGTACCCCCCTCTTACGAGGCCTCCTCTCCCCCGCCTGAGCCCAGGCTTAAAGGGAAACTCCAAAGGAAACCTCCTCAACAGACAAGGTGCAAAGATCTCAGATGCAGTGATCTCCTGAAAACAAAGATCGATCTGGTTACACAAGGTGATGACACCGTCCAGATGTAAAAAGGTTGCAGCTACGGCCTCATTATTCCAGCTCAATTCAGCTGTGAGCATATGGAACTGAAGAGCATACTGTCCCACATAAGCGGACTCTTGACGGAAACGTAAAAGAGCGCTGGCTGCTGAGGAGACACAACCCGGTTCCTCAAAGATATTCCAAAAAAGTTTCAAGAAATCAGACAGGCTAGAAACCACTGCATCATTCAGTTCCCACAGAGGAGCAGCCCAGGCTAATGCCTCGCCAGACAGGAGAGATATAATATAGGCTGTCTTTGCCCAATTGGACAGGAAGTTTTGGGGCTGGAGTTCAAAATGCATTGTGCACTGGCTAAGGAACCCCCTGCAGGCCTTGGTGTTTCCAGAGAAGCGGCCCGGAGCTGGCAGTTGTAATGAATGTGTGGCTGCGACTGGTAAGACTGGTGCGATAGGTGCAGCAGCAGTTAGCGGTTGAGGTTGTTGAACCGGGGATCCTAATGAGACCTGAACCTGTTCAAAATGGGAGGCCAAATCCTGACGGAATCGCATCACCTGGGTCTGATGCGATTCCTGGGTCTCAAGTCTGTGAACTAGGCCCTGCAACGGATCATCTGCGGGTAGATGAACACTCTTATTAAAAGATTTCAAGAAAAAGGTTACCAAGAAAAGAACCTAGTCAAACTGAAAACTGAAATAAAGAAAGTGGATAGGAATGTACTACTGACCAAAAAAGACAAAAAAAGTAGAAAACTACACTTATGTGGCTTATATTACTGGGTTCAATACACAATATCAATCCACAGAACAGATCATTAGAAAATATTGGCCCATCCTGAAAGAAAATTGGGTCCTATCCAAAATTTCTACTGAAGAAACCTAGGTTTGTGTACAGAAGAGCTCCCACACTTAGAAACCATCTAGTCCATATTGTGACCGACCACCCAAAACCTGTCAAAATCTTCTCAGAAATGAAAGGATTTTATAGCTGCCAAAAATGCCTTCCATGTAGAGTGAGCAAGACTTTCACATTCATTATTTTTCATCAATCCTTATCCTCCTTCTCACATCCCACACACTCATTCTTCAAACATTGTTTTCAGTCCTTTTGTATGGTTTGTTTTCTGTTTTTCGTTTTTGGTTTTGGCTTTCACTCATTGCCTTCACCACACCTCACCATTTCTCATATTCACACTAGGGATGCTTGGAGCTCACCCGGACGTTTGCCTGTGATGACTGCCGCCCTATACATGCCCTCTCGGCTCCCGACACCGATGCTTTGGGGCGGCCTGGGGTCTTTGGCGCCCTGCCTTCCAGTGCATACATATCTGTAAGCCATCTTTTCTTATACAGATTTTTTGGGGGGGTTCTATCTATCCCCCCTACCCTGATTGAAAATACTTACCCACAAACATTTTCCTATTATAGATACCTTACATGTCTGCTCCTGAAGAGCGGTTTAAAGCCGCGAAACGCGTCGAGCTACCGATGTATGAACTACATAACCACCATGAGATGTGTTATATTCTTTCCAACATATTTGGGTTTTTGAGCCTATTGACAGTGCAGATACTATTACCCTAACAATTGTACCTAATTATGAGTATGGTGGTCCCTTTTATTTTACTCTGAATACTAATGGTTGTAAATATGTTATTATCAATTGTTACCAGGTTGCAGAATGACACCATGTTATGGGCACATTTTTGTATACATGGAATGAATTGTATGTAAATTAGTTTTTTATGTATTATTAAATCTTTATTTTCCACCATTTTACTCATCTTTGTCATCTTGAGCTTCATTTAAAGTCCCACTCCTTTTTGCATCACCGCCGCCTTCTGCCGTGGTGAAGCTTTTTTCAGATGATAGGGATGGAGGCACATGACTCTACCCAGCCATGGCTTCACTCAAAGTCCCAAACTTCCCAATTCCCCCCTTTTTTAGTATTTTTTTTAGAGTGAGCAAGAAGTAACCACGGAAAAGAGAGTCATTTAAATGTAGGGTTTCCAACAGGAAATATCAAATAACAGAGCTGATTACATGCAACAGCACCCGTGTCACCTACGTCATTGAGTGTCTGTGTCACCTGCAAAATGTAGGTAGGACCACCCTACCCCTATGTGTGAGGATCAGGAAACATATGAACAATATGCAGTGAGAAAGGGATTCCGGAAACACAACCTTTACAGACACTTCAAGGAAGTACATCACAGGGACCCCACAGGATTGACATTCTATGGAATAGACCAAATTAAGGGCCATTGGAGAGGTGGCAACAAGAAAATTTTAGTTTCACAGAACGAGACTAGGTGAATATACAATCATAATACTAGAACCACCAACCAATGATATATATATATATATATATATATATATATATATATATATGTGTATTTTTTCCCCTCTGAATGATTTGTAGATCTCTCTCTTTGTACACCATTAGAATATTAGCAGCCTTACTTGATAACGTCTGTATGGTAACAATAAGTGTAAAATATATATCATTTAAATAACCGGTAGTGCTGATGCATATAGAATTATAATAAAAGGACCATCAAGCAATAATACTATTTCCTTTGATTTGGGTACATCATCATTTTAGAATTATTTAGGATTTTTTTATTTGGAGTTTTACTTGATAATATCTGTATTGTACTGGAGAGCGCAATTGCAAGGCGTAAGTTTAAATATGACCACCGAGGGCGCAAGGCTCAAACATACACAGATCCCTATGGAGAATGGTCTATCTGTATGAAGATATGTAGCAGAGCAATCTTCTCCGGGATTCATAGGGCTATGTATAGGATGCGCATTACAATCAGATATAGGGGTTGTATAATACACATATGATAATCAAATATCCCATTTTGTGAACCCGCCTATGAGGGGTGGACCTTGCGAGACCGCTCACTATAACAGACGTGAGGTGAACCAAGATGGCACTATCTCAGATGAAGTCCTATGACAAAACGCGCAAGACAGAGCTTGGTACGCACTTACCAGTTGCGGAGTTCTGGTCTGTGGAACGCAAGCCAGTCCAGAGCTCCTGTACTGCAGCCAAGTTATGCTAGCTAATACACCTGACTGTGTCAAGTGGTGTTTTTAAACTTTACTTTTTAATAAAATCACTCTGAGCTACACTAGTACAGTAGTACAGTACCTGTCTCTTTGTCTATGAGGATATCTTGTGGCCTACCACAGAGGAGGAAATTACTGCCATGCTATCTACTGGAAGCTGCTTATGTTTGCTGAGCTAAGGAGGAGGTGAATGCTCCGAGGACTGCCACTACACTCACTCCGAGGACTGCCACTACACTCACTCCGAGGACTGCCACTACACTCACTCCGAGGACTGCCACTACACTCACATGCGTTTTACCCCTGCAGGGGTGCAAGGATCTGGTGAGTGGGGAACTGAGCACGAGTCACTTTGGACAAGCACAGGTCACTTGGAATTTTGCAATTTTTGCACTACCAAAGACTGAACTTATAATCAATTATTTGTAAATGTTTTCATTCTTTTCACTGGAAACAAATTCTCTCACTGGAATGTGTAATGCATTTATTTACCTTCACAATTAATTTGGATAGAATTGATTCTTTCTACACATTTATGATGTATTAGTTGGGATGAATTGTTTAGGATCAGTGGCGGCTGGTGCTCAAAATTTTTGGGGGGCGCAAACAAACTGAAAAATTCTGAAAACAAAAACCCATCAATTGCAGCCTTACTGTACCATCAATCGCAGCCTCTGTGGCATCAAACGCAGCCTCTGTGCCCATCAATTGCCGCCACTGTACCATCAAACGCAGCCACTGTGACCATCAATCGCCGCAACTGTGCCATCAAACACAGCCACTGTACCATCAAATGCAGCCACTGTGCCCATCAATTTCCGCCACTGTACCATCAAACACAGCCACTGTGCCATCAAATGCAGCCACTGTGCCCATCAGTTGCCGCCACTGTGCCATCAAACGCAGCCACTGGGCCATCAAACACAGCCACTGTGCTCATCAATTGCTGCCACTGTGCTATCAAACACAGCCACTGTGCCCATCAGACACAGCCACTGTGCCCATCAAACGCAGCCACTGCACAATATCAAATGCTCCCACTGTGCCATCAAATGCTGCCACTGTGCCATATCAAGTGCTCTCACTATGCCATCAAATGCTGCCACTGTGCCCCATCAAATGCTCCCACTGTGCCATATCAAATGCTGCCAGTGTGCCATATCGAATGCTGCCAGTGTTCCCCACGCCCACCGTCTGCACTTACCCTGTCTCGTGGGACAGCTCCTCGATGTCTTCTCCCGGCTTCTGCTATGATTGGACGCCTGATAGGCTTCCAAACACAGCGCCTGCCATTTCAGCCAATCAGGTGACAGATAACAGATCCGAGCACCTGATTAGCGGAGAGGCTGTTTAGTGTTAGGAAAGCGAATATTCATTCGCTTTTCTAACACAGTGGAGTGACCTGCGAGTGCCCAGCATGGCGCTCGCAGGTCACCTTTTTTGATGCCTATTAGAGCCCATGGCTCTAATCAGGTGCTTCAAAAACACCCCCCCCCGCCACTGTAATTTAGGTGCCTTGGGCCCGAAAAGGGGCCTGGCGCCTGAATAGCAAGTGGCAGCGGCGGCCATAGATAGATTCATGCAATGCATGAGTCTATCTATTGGTGCTAGAGGGGGTGGCAGGAGAGAGGGGACGGTGCCCGTGTGCCCTTATGGCTGCACCGCCACTGTTTAGGATAAGATTTAACTGTTGATTGGGAGAAAGAAAATTCACAATTACACCATGCACATTTATTTTAATAGTACAGGTTGGCACACACGTTTGCAATCAGAACAACCAATAGAGCTTTACTAGTATGCCATTTTTCAGGCACAGGGTGAAAACGGCCTTTATGACATCCATTCTACGTTGTGATTAACTACACTACCTAGCACTCACTATTCATTCCTCAAAGAGTGACATACTTTAGAGGATTACCCTTCAGGTGACGTTAGTGTTTATCACGTATCTATTGCATACTCACCTGGGAAGAGTGACTCAGTGTGGAGGATTACTCTTCAGGTGACGGGCAGCGCCACCCACCCCTAAACTCATATAACTTTCTGTACTTATGTCTCTTGCCTTCAGCCTTTACCTGATTTCTTCGCTTTCTAAATTCTTATCTCTTTTTATTAATTATTATTTCTGTATAGAGCTTGCGTACAAGCTCTAAAGGCTGGGGTATTGCCATATACCTGCGTTAAGGGTTATCTGGATGCAAGAACCTTGATTGATGTTCTAACCACTCTGCTTCGGATTAATACCATTAAGGCTGTTACTGTTTATATATCTGGTAAGCGCATCACTTATCCGGTGACAGGCACAGATTTTCAGTTGTGTGTGGATTCACGGTGGTGACATGCTAATCGCTGCGATATTGGAACATCTTATTGGACTTTAATTTTATAGTTTTTATGTTTATTTTCATATATAGTCTTCATTTCACATAGATTATATATTTTCTACTTATATATTTCTTTGTGATTATTACATGCACGTTAAGTGATTGCTTTCGGCAATTAGACATTTATCCTGTATGAATGCCATATGTCCTTTATATGTTTTTATTTATACAGTTATTTTAAATATATAGTGCTACTGGCGCAGCTCTCCATATTTTCTTTCACTCTTTTTATTAATGCATTCTTGTAGCAGCTTGAATGCCTCTGCTAACCATGAGGGACTCACCACAACTTCAAGATCTTCTTAAGTACAGGTAAGGGATCATCAGCTAAGGTAAGCCTGCTCCTATTCTCAGTCACAGAAATCCAGGAGAATATCATTGCGACATGAGAGGTTGGACAGAGAGAGCAACTCATCAAGCCCCCTCAGGTCTCTCATGCTAAACATTTAAAGCGATTGTATGGTCTTTTTTTTATTTTTACCTACAGGTAAGCCTATAATAAGGCTTACCTGTAGGTAAAAAAAAGTATCTCCTAAACCTGTATGGTTTAGGAGATATTCCCCTCGCAGTGAGCCGCTGACTGCAGTGACGCATGCGCACAGGGGATTCTCGGCTGGAAGCCCGGCAGACGCCGGACCCTACCGAAAATAAATCTCCCGCCCGCATGTGGCTCCGGCCACTCATATCGCCAGAGCCGCGATATCCGGAACACATGCCGAGGGAACATGTCAGCTCCCTCAGCGTGTATCAGGTGAGATGTCGGGGCCTCGTTCTAAGGTAAGTATTTCATAATGAGCTAGTATGCGGTGCATACTAGCTCATTATGACTTTTCCCTTACAGGTCTGAAAAAAAAAAAGATTTCAGCGGGTTTACTACTGCTTTAAATACAGGACCTCTCACAAATATTGTTATTTCTCTTCACCTGAGCACTCAATCCAACCAAAGGTTAAAGTATTCGGCTTGTGTGGCAGTGCTTTTCCAGAGAAACTGGTTTGCTGTGACTGTCTTTGAAACGTCTCCAGGGACAGAGATTTGAAAGTCAACAAATAACATTCCTATTGAAATTTTGTAAAGGCGTAGAGCCCTCAGATCCAGAGCAGAGCTCAAAGCCTTTTATAATTTGGCGATGCCATGCATACATCAAGATCAGGCTTCTCTGATGTCAACTGCCTTAGGTCTGGTGCAACCATAACCTCATGCTTAAAGAACACCTCCCTCCTAGCCCAGATTCTCTGGTGTCAGAGGAGTAGCAGTCCACTTCCTCACAGGAGTGGCCCAAAGCCCCAAGCCATTGGGATTTTTTATCTATGGTACTTATATAGTCAGGGGTCAAGTCCTGGGGGAAAAAGTGTGGGAACTCCCACCCAAGATCCACTCCCCCACCAAAAAAAAAAAAATGATACACTCATATGCATGAACACTTCAAAAGTGGTATTTTTCATCCAATTTTCGTATTGTGTGTATGAAGCTTAACTGTTAGTACATAAAAAAAAAAACCTCAGTAAACATAAATACGGTAATTCTCTGAATAATCAGCATTCATTCAATTGTGCTTCCATGCAAATGTGCACATCATGTTCTGATCTTTATTGGGGAATGTTATTTTGTATATAGAGTGTTTATGTGGTGAGTTTACACTTTTCATTGAACAGAGTTTGGATAACACAGGGTTAAACGGAAAGGTCATAAATGAACTGCACATTATCTGGACAGAATGCTTAGGGAGATAGTGATGTGTTCCTGCTTCCCTCCTGGCATTAAACTTTGACAGGTATTGTGCTCAGCTTACCACCCCAAACTGATGTTCCTCCCTCAGCTCACCTCTCTCCCTGCATGTCCTGTGAACAGAATAGCTATGCTCCTCCTCTGTGTTCTTTCATCATATGGCACTGAAGATAGAGGAGGAGGGGATTCAGCGGGACACACAGAGCAAGTATGCAGGAGACTGGGGTGGGGGGAAGATGAGGAGACAGGAAATCAGGAGGGGCCAGCAGGGAGGAGCGCATCACGAGAGGTCTGATTAAATACAATCTCTTAGCAGCAGGGACCTGATCTACCCATCAGCTAGCTGTGATTGACAGGTAGCTCGAAGAGGAGTAGCTCGGTCATGGGGCCCCCTACTAGCAATGCCTGAATGGTCAGTCCACCCCTGGTGTGCGGCACTTACTATTGCGAGCTGTGTCGGCAGCTGTTGGTGTAGCACCTGCCACACAGCTCGCATACTTCAAAGTCTTGCAGGACGTGGCTGCTAACGGGACCTGAGTTCCTGTTGTGGAAAAAGTACAGAAACTCCGTTCCCATGCGTTCCCGCAGGACTTGAGCTCTGTATATAGTGCTGTATATTTATGCAGCACTTTAGATACATTGTACATTAGTCCCTGCCCTCTTACAATCTAAGGTCCTTAACTCACATTCATATATACATACATACTAGGGCCAATTTAGACAGGAGCCAATTAACCTACCATCATGCCTTTGGTTTGTGGATGGAAGCTGGAGTGCCTGAAGGAAACCCATGCAGATACAGGAAGAATGTGCAAACTCCATGCAGGTATTGTGTGGTTGGGATTTTAAATTACAACCCTAATGCTGATAGGTAGAAATGCTAGCCACTTGTCCACAGTGTTGCGCGGCGACTTATATAGGGACAATGGGCGGGGTCACCGGGTGATGTCACCGCCCATTATGATGTCACAGTCCCAGAGGATACCGCCCCCCCTTTGCTCGCTCGTCCCCACCCTCTTTCCTGACCGGCCGGGCTGCGTGCTCAGATAAGGGTCTTATAAGGACCTGGGGGGGACCTCCACGCCGTTTTTTTGGCGTAGGGCTTCCCCTTTCTTTAAGTCCAGGTGACGGGGCCAGCGACGTGACAATCTTCCTTCACTAGTCCTGGCTACCTGGAGCCACGTTCAAAATGAACGGACTTTCCCCCATGTGTGGGCAAGTCCGTTCATTTCAAAAGTACGGCCCGCCATAGTCCGGTTGTGTGTGGGCAGGTCTGCTCATTCGGAAAGTCCGGCGGACTTTCCGGCAGTTTGTCCGCCTCTCTTCCTCTACAGAAGATACCTGCTATAAGTGTAGCACTAACCCCCAAATGAGCTGCTGGTTATTTTTGGTCTTACCATTACCCTCCGTTCTCCTTGCACGTCTAGGGGATGTCCCGTACGTGGTGTTCTTCTAAAGTGTCCTCCCCTGGAATGCTCGAAGTACACTGGGTCTCTCCCGAACCGGAGATGGCACCCAACCACCTCAGAATCCTCCTTTAGTTTCCTTGCCTTGGGATAGCCAGATCCAAGACATTAAAGTCAGGTGGATCCACACCCCAGGCCATAGCCTTCCTGGGGGCTGGTCAGGAGGACCAGGACCATGTAATCAGCACATCATACTGGACCGGAACCCCAAACCACGTAACATCCGCATCTTATGTACCCTCTCCCAGAAGCACAGCGAGAGCGCCCTTCCCACTGGGCTGGCTCAGAGAGAGAGTAACTTAAGCGCCTGACCAGACCACAGTTCCATGCCAGAAGAGACAGTGCCCCCTGTGGTCAGGCTGAACATCTCACAGTCCAGTCAAACTGATGCTGAGGCCCAATTTAGATAATTACACACAAACCAAACTGCAGTTTAGGCAACTTTAATTTTAGAAAAACCGCATATCGTGTGCTCTTCAGGAGCCGCCGTTACATAAGGGTGAAACTGCCACACGTAATTTCCTCCTCGATGATGTCAGGCTCCCAGAGCATGAGCCTATTAGGAACCATACCAGATAGCAAGGATAACTTGCCACAAATTTGTGGCAGTGTTGAATTGTAAGTCTGTTAGCTTGCTGCTCATTTTCACTGGCAAGTTGTACACTTGCGGAGCACTTGAAGCACAATTTCTAGTTGACACTTTTCCAGTTTGTAGCAGATTTGCGTGGCAAGTCTCTAGCAAAAACAAAGTTGCAGTGGTAAGTCTACAGCAAGAGCTCTGCAAGTCATAGTGACCCCTGTGGTGGGATGACTATTGCAGAACATAACTGAACCAGAACTTGCAGCAAACTTGCAGATTGTTTGCAAAGCAAGTTGATCTGGAGTAATGCCATGCGGACTTGCAGCAATTGTGCAACAAACTTGTGAAGCCTGGCAAGTCTAGCAATAGCTCAGCAAGTCAGTTGCAAACTTGCTTGCTATCTGGGATGGCCTCCTGTACACTAATGGTACCATGGGCACATTGGCACCTCAGAAAGTTGCAGAACGGTTTAATTTACAGTGGAAGAGGCAACATCTCATTCAGATCATAAAGAACCAGGAGTCTCTCATATGGTTTGACAAATTAGGTCCATTACTTTGGAACATAGTTACCACCAATGCCAGTGCAACTGGATGGAGGCCATTCAGATAGATAGGATAGATAGGACCTTCCCATGGAGTGAGTAGTTTCAAACGTGCTGTAAATATGAACAGCTCTAATGGCACTTACTACCTTAAAGTCCTACATTCAGGAATAGCCCATCATTCTTCGGATGGAACATGAGGAAACAGTTTGTTACATTCAGAATCAAGGGGGGACCCACAGCTGTAGTCCTCCTGGAGATCATCATGTTCTGGGCAGAGAGGATCCCGAAGATCCAGGATCTCAGGGCAATGTACCTCCCAGGTACCCAGAACACCAAAGCAGATCATCGCTCCAGGACCTTCCCAGACCACAAGCAGAGACTTCAGTAAAACATCTTCCAGAGTTGTAGGGTTTTTCTCAACTGGATTTAGTCACTTTCTCAAGCAACCAATGCTACCCAGGTTTCTGTCTCTCCATCCTCACCCTCTGTCAGGGGGCACAGATATATTGAACCCATTGTGGGATTGCCAATTAGTTTGTGCCCTTCTCCCACTTTTTCTGGTTAAGTTTGTAGTGAGACTGTTGTTGTAAGACTTCACAGTGATAACAATTGGCCAGCTGTTTGATCCATATATACTAGAAGTCATCCAGATATTTTCTTTTCCTCTGAAGGGTCCAGACCCAGGCTTCAGATTCAGCTCTTTAAAAGTTTCAGCTATTTCTGCAGTCACAAAAAAGTGGGCAAACACTTCAAACGATTGAACAGTTTATGCAGCTAATGAAGGCAGGCCTAAAATTATGACCCCCCCCCCCCCACAATAGAAATATCTTCCTGCAATGGGACCTTACAATTGTGTTACCTGCACTCTCTCTTGATCTCTTTGCTCTCACAGAAGATTATTCATGTGGAATAATACTCTTAAAATTAGCCCTACACCAGCAGAATTTCATTAGAATTTTTTAATTTTCAGAACATTTGTTCAGTTATCTAAGAGTTAAAGGGGATGAGTCGACAATCGGTTTCACGCAGAGCGAGCAAAATGGGAATTGAATTAAATGGGAATGAATTTCTAATCGTTGAATTTGAAATCGTTGAGAAATATCGTAACTAGTCTTGTCAAAAGTAATCTGGAAGTGACTCCCCTAGCTGCCAGGGGAACAGCTCCTCCGGTGAGGATGGGGGCAAGGTTTCAGAGCAGGATAGACATATACTGGTAGTGGGGACACAATTATTAGAAAAACAGATAGGGGAATCTGTCACAAAGACCATGATCGCCAAGCAATATGTTTTTTGCTGGGTGCTCGGGTTTGACACATCGCGGATTGCCTGGACAGATTGCTGGGCGGGGCTGGGGAGGACCCAGTTTTCATGGTACATATTGGTACCAATAACAAAGTAAGAGGAAGATGGAGCATTCTAAAAAATGATTTCAGGGACCACCTCAGCCCCAAGCCTCTTTTTTAAACTTGTTGTTTACAAGTTAAAATAATTTTTTTTGCTGGAAAATTACTTAGAACCCCCAAACATTATATATATTTTTTTCTAACACCCTGGAGAATAAAATGGCGGTCGTTGCAATACTTTCTGTCACAACGCATTTGCGCAGCGGTCTTACAAGTACACTTTAAAAAAAAAAAAAATACACTATTTTTAATAAAAAAAAAAAAAAGACAACAGTAAAGTTAGCCCAATTTTTTATATTGTGAAAGATAATGTTATGGCAAGTAAATTGATACCCAACATGTCATGCTTCAAAATTGCGCCCGCTTGTAGAATGGCGACAAACTTTTACCCTTAAAAAAATCTCCATAGGTGATGTTTAAAAATGTCTACAGGTTACCCGTTTGTAGTTACAGTGGAGGTCTAGGGCTAGAATTATTGCTCAATATGCACCGCACCATCGCGCATGCCTTACACGCCCACACTACTATATAAAGGACGCCAAGAGACACAGATGGCGCCATTCCCTTTTTCTCCTATAGAGATGCCGCAGGAGAGCACTACAAGGCAGGACAGCAAAAACTGGAGCCCAACTACAGAGTTTTCTATCTCCTCTAACAGGTTAAGATTACATCCTTGCCTTTTTATGGAGGGACTCTCTTGGACGTTTAAGGATAAGGGGGCAATCTCAGATGTTTACTATTTTGGTCTTTCCCTTGTAGTGCTCTTGGTAAATCCCTATACACATTCTTTCAAGCGCCATTTATGGATTCATTTGTCCAGTTTCCCTGTATGGGATGTTAAAGAGACTTGAGTGGACCTGTCGGAATGAGGTGAAGGCTTTCTCCCTCCCTCGGCTTTTGGGGAAACGTGTGTGCTTTTGTGAACCAAGTTTGACTAGTAAGTCATTGTATTTTGAAAATAGACTTTGTATTTGACAAATAATATGTTTGATATATATATGTAATGGATTTTGTTTAATCCATTATAGAGAATGTTACAATATCTCATCCCTGAAGATTATGTTTTCTAAAATATCGAAATGCGTTGGATGACTAGCTCATTCCACTACCACCAGTCTTCTGGGGGTCTTGGGATCATCAAGCGGACAGTATCATTCTCTCACAACTCATTGTTTTTAGATTGGATTTAGACTGTATATTATTTTTCCTTGTTATGCATTCTCTATGAATTGATGTTAAGATTTTATAAAATAAATGAAATATTCTTTATACATTTTCTTTTTTCTTATTGTTGCCTCCAAAATCCCACCAGATGAAACCAGGTTTTTGTCGATTTTTTTTGTACTCATTAGAAGGGATGATGGCAACCACATGCCAATAGACATGAGTTATAATTTTTATTACAAGAAATGTAAACATCCCTTGTAATAGAAAAAAAGCATGACAGGACCTCTTAAATATGATATTTGGGGTCAGAAAATAATTTATATGTCATATATAAATTCAAAAAGTATCAGTACAGCGCAAATACAAAATAATACAGTAAATATCATAAAGTGAAAAAAATATAAATAAAAAGTCCATATAGTGAGAGAGAAATTCAGAAAGAGTCCACTTGTGTAATGTATCTTCAATCAATATATCAAGTGACGATGTGATCCCTTCACCATTGAGCAAGTTGAACTCTCACCTCAACAAGTGGACCTCTGATAAATCAGATAGGTCAAAAACGCATGTTCCCATCAAGGGTAGATCATAAGGTTACAGCAGACCAAGCGGAAGCATTTCCAGGTAAGGTTCTCCTCCGTATCATCAGATCAATGTGATATCATATATGAAAAAGAACAGGCAAATCTAGTGCTCTCCGTAGATGTAAATTTATTAAACAAATAAATAAAAGACAAATACCACTCACATTTAAAGGCACTGATCTCCAGTGCTGAGTGCTCAGATAAAAAGTACCATGCATGGATCAGTGTGTCAGCTGGCGGATGACGTCACGACGCAGGTCACGTGGTCCGTACGCGTTGCGTCCCAGAAAGTAGGCGGGACTTCATCAGCGGTGACGGAATGACGTCGGACGGCCGCTTTTATACCAACACACCATTAAAGAACCAATAGCAAGCGGAGTTATGCGCAAGACAGATACCGTAGACAGCACGTATCAAACGTGACACCGGAACATAAATCTGCGCTCACTCCAAACACAGGAAGGAGAGAGAGAGCATCAAAAAATATATATATGCTATGGAGACATAAAAATAAAACCAGAGGGAAGTAAAATAATAGTCTGCTAATTGGCACCAAGATACAATCCTCTAATTATTCTCACATAAACTATGTGAAGACCGAAAAAAGGATATTGCCTAAATAAACAGTACAATATAATCCCCTGGTAAGTCAAAAAATAGAAATCTAGTGAATATACCCGCAATGCCGCTGACGTCATCAGAAAGCTACACTGATCCACACATGGATTGATAACAATATGTACCAAAATATAATTAAGAGCTAAAAATGGAAATACATAAAAAAATATATAATAATAAATATAAAAATAATAAAAATAATATAATTAAAATAAGAATAAAATACAAATAAAAAGAAAAAATTCTAATGTAATGAAAATAATTGAATTATCTGTCCGAAATGAAACAATTTAAATCAAAATCCACGTTTAGACCCCTCGGGGCAAGAACCCTTGTTTCATGGATCCAATAAGATTCATGTTTGCTTAGTTGGCGTATGAAGTTACCTCCACGCCAATGTTTGGTCACCTTCTCAATCCCCCAGAAACTCAAACCTCTGGGATTCTGAGAGTGCACCAATTTAAAATGGCGAGACACATTGTGGGTTTTTAAACCTTTTTTGATATTATTTACGTGTTCACCCAACCTCACGTGTAGGGGTCTGGAGGTTCTGCCGATATATTGGAGACCACATTCACATTGTAACATATATACCACCCCTATAGTAGAGCAGGTAATAAGTTTATCGATCTTATATTCCTTATTGTTACTTGTAGCTGTAAAAGATTTTCTCCTTTTTACATTGCATCTAGAGTGTCTGCATGCCGTACATCTACCGCACGCATAGAAGCCGGATAAGAAAGAGAAAAGTCTACTTTCAGTTTGTACAGGGGGATCGATAACACTTGGTGCTATTTGGTCACGTATTGATGGAGCCTTCTTATATATGAAAGAGGGCCGTGCAGGCAACAGAGGGCCCATCACTCGATCCTGTTTCAATATAAACCAATTTTTGGCAACAACCTTTTCAAATTTCTTATACTGTACGTTATAATCAAGAACCATTCTAAAGTTGACCCCTTCCACTCCTGATTCTTTTATCTTATCTCTAACCAGAAGGGATCTATCCATCTGTTGGACCAAAGAGATTTCATGTTCAAGAACAGAACGATCATATCCCTTTTCTTGGAATTTAGAGGATAGGGTATGGGCTTGATGCACGAAATCATCCATACTGGAGCAGTTCCGCCTTAATCTGACATACTGTCCCCTGGGGATATTGCATAACCAAGACTTATGGTGGCAGCTCCCCAGGGGAATGTACGAATTCCAAGAAAAGGGATATGATCGTTCTGTTCTTGAACATGAAATCTCTTTGGTCCAACAGATGGATAGATCCCTTCTGGTTAGAGATAAGATAAAAGAATCAGGAGTGGAAGGGGTCAACTTTAGAATGGTTCTTGATTATAACGTACAGTATAAGAAATTTGAAAAGGTTGTTGCCAAAAATTGGTTTATATTGAAACAGGATCGAGTGATGGGCCCTCTGTTGCCTGCACGGCCCTCTTTCATATATAAGAAGGCTCCATCAATACGTGACCAAATAGCACCAAGTGTTATCGATCCCCCTGTACAAACTGAAAGTAGACTTTTCTCTTTCTTATCCGGCTTCTATGCGTGCGGTAGATGTACGGCATGCAGACACTCTAGATGCAATGTAAAAAGGAGAAAATCTTTTACAGCTACAAGTAACAATAAGGAATATAAGATCGATAAACTTATTACCTGCTCTACTATAGGGGTGGTATATATGTTACAATGTGAATGTGGTCTCCAATATATCGGCAGAACCTCCAGACCCCTACACGTGAGGTTTGGTGAACACGTAAATAATATCAAAAAAGGTTTAAAAACCCACAATGTGTCTCGCCATTTTAAATTGGTGCACTCTCAGAATCCCAGAGGTTTGAGTTTCTGGGGGATTGAGAAGGTGACCAAACATTGGCGTGGAGGTAACTTCATACGCCAACTAAGCAAACGTGAATCTTATTGGATCCATGAAACAAGGGTTCTTGCCCCGAGGGGTCTAAACGTGGATTTTGATTTAAATTGTTTCATTTCGGACAGATAATTCAATTATTTTCATTACATTAGAATTTTTTCTTTTTATTTGTATTTTATTCTTATTTTAATTATATTATTTTTATTATTTTTATATTTATTATTATATATTTTTTTATGTATTTCCATTTTTAGCTCTGATTTATATTTTGGTACATATTGTTATCAATCCATGTGTGGATCAGTGTAGCTTTCTGATGACGTCAGCGGCATTGCGGGTATATTCACTAGATTTCTATTTTTTGACTTACCAGGGGATTATATTGTACTGTTTATTTAGGCAATATCCTTTTTTCGGTCTTCACATAGTTTATGTGAGAATAATTAGGGGATTGTATCTTGGTGCCAATTAGCAGACTATTATTTTACTTCCCTCTGGTTTTATTTTTATGTCTCCATAGCATATATATATTTTTTGATGCTCTCTCTCTCCTTCCTGTGTTTGGAGTGAGCGCAGATTTATGTTCCGGTGTCACGTTTGATACGTGCTGTCTACGGTATCTGTCTTGCGCATAACTCCGCTTGCTATTGGTTCTTTAATGGTGTGTTGGTATAAAAGCGGCCGTCCGACGTCATTCCGTCACCGCTGATGAAGTCCCGCCTACTTTCTGGGACGCAACGCGTACGGACCACGTGACCTGCGTCGTGACGTCATCCGCCAGCTGACACACTGATCCATGCATGGTACTTTTTATCTGAGCACTCAGCACTGGAGATCAGTGCCTTTAAATGTGAGTGGTATTTGTCTTTTATTTATTTGTTTAATAAATTTACATCTACGGAGAGCACTAGATTTGCCTGTTCTTTTTCATATATGATATCACATTGATCTGATGATACGGAGGAGAACCTTACCTGGAAATGCTTCCGCTTGGTCTGCTGTAACCTTATGATCTACCCTTGATGGGAACATGCGTTTTTGACCTATCTGATTTATCAGAGGTCCACTTGTTGAGGTGAGAGTTCAACTTGCTCAATGGTGAAGGGATCACATCGTCACTTGATATATTGATTGAAGATACATTACACAAGTGGACTCTTTCTGAATTTCTCTCTCACTATATGGACTTTTTATTTATATTTTTTTCACTTTATGATATTTACTGTATTATTTTGTATTTGCGCTGTACTGATACTTTTTGAATTTTGAAATGTGGGATTTGGTAATTTGACCTACAGTATTCTAGCTGCACTTTTATATATTTTTTCACTGTATTTGTTGTGTTTCTTAGCGCTGGTTGATTTTTCACTTGATATGTCATATATACACTAAAAATGCAATGAAAAAAATAGAATAAAAAATAAAAGTCTCCTTTAAAAGCTATGTGCAGAAGTGACGTTTGACGTCGGTTCTGCCATCCCATGCCATGGAGCTGAACAGGGGCCATCTTCCCCTCAGTCGGCAGCCAGGCATCCGCGGGAGAGGACGCGATCGTCTCCTCCGCTACCGGCGGGAATGGTAAGCGACGGAGACGAACCGAAGAGCGGCAGGAGGGGGTGGGCACCTCTCCCGCCGTGAATCTGCCACGGAGACCATTTTTATCGTAAACAGAATGTCGTTACCTGAAAATACTGGGGTTATGGCAGCTAGCTGCTGCCATAACCCCCAGGATTTAGCGTCAAAGAACTGACATATGGGTACATCGTTTTGCGTGAAGTGTTTAAAGAGGAAGTAAAGGCAAATTTTTTTTTTTAAAAGCACACCCTGTAAGGCAAAGGCATAATGAGCTAGTATGCATAGCATACTAGCTCATTATAAATAACTTACCTGAGAACAGTCCTCTGTCTTCCTCTTTGCCGCTGCCATAGATCCCGGAGCGACTTCTGGGTCTCACGGCTCCGGCTGTGATTCGCTGGAGCCGCAATGACGTCACTCCCGCGCATGCGCACGGGAGCCGACGCTCGCGGCATATCGCCGCGATCTGTGGCCTGCCCCAGTGTGCCTGCGCTCTGCTGTCTATGGCGCATGCGCTGTAGACAGCGGTGGTTGTCTTCGGGTAAATATCTCCTAAACCGTATAGGTTTAGGAGATATTTACTGGACCTACAGGTAAACCTTAATCTAGGCTTACCTGTAGGTCAAAGGGTTTACAACCACTTTAAAGGATAAATTCACCTTTCATAACATATTACACGTTTATACCCATATTCAGGGTGTAACATGTAACATGTTACAAACGGACCAGCCTCGGCACCTCCCTGATCCCTGATCTGGCAGCTAGTGGGGATCTCCTCCCCCTCCCTCTAGTCACAATAAAAAAAAAAGGGCCAAGTGGTGGTCCATCCATGCGTCCGCGTCACTCATTCACAGACAGTCTTTCACTACCAGACTTTGAATTTTATGGGCTGAAGTCTTCCTCCAAACATTACATCCGATGTACAAGTCAGCCACAGATAGTTATTAACTTTTCATATTTATGATTCAGTTACAGTACGTTTTGCCAAGTACATATTTAATTCTACCACAATGAAAAGAGTTCTTATAAATTGTTTTGTGACTTATTTAGCTAAACCGCAGTGTGTGAATTATCATTTTATTAAAAGCTTCCTTATACATTCATGGGCAGGCCAGTTTATCCTTATATCTCACACACTGCTTGGCTTTACAGATTAATATTCACCATGACACATAATAAAGCAATGTAGAGGAGGATAGGAGGCTGGTATTAATTTGTTACCATGCTATAAATCAATTGGCAATCTAGCTTTATGGTATCGCGCTAATCATGTTATCAAGCAGGTGCTGTCTTACAGGACTAGAAGACATGCTAAAAAAAAAAGTTCCTGTTATTTGTATCTAAATGTTAATTTTACTCACACTACTAATGAAGATGCCATATAATGGAAGGCAGATGTAAGGGGGTACTTACTTTGTGACATGTCCCACATAGCTTGCTTTGTCCCAGCACCAATAGCATGCTGGGCTTATACACGGTGCTGCGTATGCACAGCTCTGTGTACAGCTAGAAGAAAATTGCTGGCAGGCAGAAAAGGAGTAAACTTACAGAATCTATTCTCCAATGAAAGACTACCTGCTAGCAAAAAATAAAAGCCTTTGTGAACTGTCTAATAACTGGTGGGTTTGCAGGCAAAAGAGAAAGGATAATTAACCACTTCCGGACCGCCACATGCCTATATACGTCGGCTGTTTGAAGACGGATATCTTTGTTATGGCAGCAGCTAGCCGCCATAACCCCGGTATCCTCTTCTTCAGCGGGCGGTCTGGTTTCCGATAATAGTGGTCTCTGTGATGGATTCACCGCAAGATCACTTTTATTGGTGGCGGGAGAGGGGCCCCACCTCCTGCCGTTCTATGGTGCCCTCCGCTGCTTACCGGAGCCGTCGACAGCAGCGGAGGCAATCGGGTCTTCTTCTATTTGTGGTATGGAGACGAGTGAGGGGAAGACGGCCCCCACTCGTCTCCATACCTTTGCAGGCGGAAGCAACGTCAAAACGCCTCTTCCGCCCAAAGGGACATTTTTTTTTTTTTCAAATTACAAAATTATTTATTTATTTTTTATTGCATTTTAGTGTAAATATGAGATCTGAGGACTTTTTGATCCCAGATCTTATATTTAAGAGGCCCTGTCATGCTTTTTTTCTATTACAAGGGATGTTTACATTCCTTGTAATAGGAATAAAAGTGAATAAAAGTGACAATTTTTTCTTTTAAAAGAACAGTGTAAAAATAAAAAACAAAAGGTAAAATATATAAGAATTTTTTTTTTAAACACGCCGGTCCTGCCGAGCTCGCGTACAGAAGGGAACACATACGTGAGTAGCGCCCACATATGAAAACTTTGTTCAAACCACACACGTAAGGGCCGGTTCACACTGCAGGCGAGGCGAGGCGACTCCGACTTGCCTCGCCGCGACCTGCCGCGGCCTCAGCGGCGACTTGCAAATGACTTCTGTATAGAAGTCAATGCAAGTCGCCCCCAGGTCGCCCAAACGTAGTACAGGAACCTTTTTTCTGAGTCGGAGCGACTCGAGTCGCTCCTCTCAGAACGGTTCCATTGTACAGAACGGGGGCGACTTGCGAGAGCGAGGCGAGGCGAGTCGTGTCGCCTCGCATCGCCCGCTGTGTGAACCGGCTCTTAGGTATCGCCACAATCGGTAGAGCGAGAGCAATAATTCTAGCCCTAGACCTCCTCTGTAACATGCAACCTGTAGAATTTTTTTAAACGTTGCCTATGGAGGTTTTTTTAAGGGTAAAAGTTTGTCGCCATTCCACGAGCGGGCGCAATTTTGAAGCGTGACATGTTGGGTATCAATTTACTCGGCGTAACATTATCTTTCACAATCTAAAAAAAAATTGGGCTAACTTTACTGCTGTCTTGTTTTTTAATTAAAAAAAGTGTATTTTTTTTTAAAAAAGTGCGCTTGTAAGACCACTGCACAAATACGGTGTGGAAGAAAGTATTGCAGCAACCGCCATTTTATTCTCTAGGGTGTTAAAAAAAAAAAAGTATAATGTTTGGGGGTTCTAAGTAATTTTCTATAAAAAAAAACGTTTTTTAACTTGCAAACAATAAATCTCAGAAGAGGCTCGGTCCTTAAAGCGGTTCTGCACCTTTAAAAAAAATATTAAAAGCCAGCAGCTACAAATATTGCAGCTGCTGGCTTTTAATATTTTTTTTAAAGGTGCAGAACCGCTTAAAGGACCGAGCCTCTTTCTGAGATTTATTGTTTGCAACTTTTAATAAATTCACACTTACCTGTCCCAGGGTCCAGCGATGTCGGCGGCAGATGACGAGCGATCGCTCGTCTCTCTGCTGTCCCCGCCGCCATCCTCTGTCAGGGAATCGGGAAGTGCAGCGTTGCGGCTTCACTGCCAGGTTCCCTACTGCGCATGCGCGAGTCGCGCTGCGCGTCTCTGCTGGTCCCCGCTGTGTCCTGGGCACTGTGTTTCCCAGAACACAACGGGGGGGGGCATCTGCTGCGGTCTGCGGCGGTCTGTCCCGGAAGTGGGTGCAGATACCTGGATTATCCAGGTAACTGCACCCCCCTCCCCCCTGAAATGTGCCGATTGTGGCACCGGAGGGGGGGAGGCATCACATGAACGGAACTTCCACTTTAGGGTGGAGAGCCGCTATAAGCGGTTAAGGAATATACCTTTGCATCGTTTGCAAAGTGATAGTGACATATGATTTTATTTTTATATATGAACTCACAACACTGTAAATACAATATATTGCATTGTAATATTTATATATAAAAAAACAGATAACATTAGTGTTTAGAAGATCGTATGCATAGCTCCTGACTGTTCCTGATTTCGAGGGACTGTCCCTGATTTGAAACAAAGTCCCTCTGTCCCTCTTTCCTCTTCATTCGTTCCTCATTTTGGTCTGATCTATATAGTTGTATATAAAATGCACTTTTTATCTTTCAAAAGTGTTTCCCAGTGCTAAACCTTTCATCCAATTTCTAAATTGCTGAATTTCTAAATTTCAATGTAGCTATAAAGGAATAGTAGTGGTAAAAAAAAGCACTTGTGGGTTTAACTGATCACTTTTTTTGTATAATTCTCCTTTAAGGGGGTGTGGCAGGGGGTGTGTCCTATGCTTACATACTTTTGCTAATAGGTGTCCCTCGTTCCCATCTCAAACAATTTGGAAGTATGCATATCTCCCAACTTTTTGACATCTGTGCCGACTCAGCAGTGCCTATCTGTGCCGACTCAGCAGTGCCCATCTGCCGCCTCAGCAGTGCCCATCTGCCGCCTCATCAGTGCACATCCGTGCAATAAATCTGCACATCTGTGCAATAAATCAGTGCATATCTGTGCCGACCCATCAGTGCCCATTTGTGCCACCTCAAAAGCGCCCATCTGTGCCACCTCAAAAGCGCCCATCTGTGCCACCTCAAAAGCGCCCATCTGTATAATCAGTGCACATCTGTGCCACCTCATCAGTGCACATCTGTGCCACCTCATCAGTGCCCATCAGTGCTACCATGGCTAAACGAGTTTTTTCCGCTGAGGAGGCGTACCAAATTATTTCCACGGCCGACGAGAGCAACGGGGAGCTCTCCTCTTCAGATTCCTTTTCAGATTCGGATTCTGAAGCCGACATAAATTATGAGCCAGTCCTCAGCAGTGAAACACTGACTGAATCCGAGGAGGAAGATATCCGGCCCATCAAACGAAGGCGTTCTAGTGAGGCAGTGCCGTCCGCCAGCACCGCAGTGCCATCCACCAGCACCGCAGTGCCGTCCACCAGCACCGCAGTGCCGTCCACCAGCACCGCAGTGCCCCGGCAAGAAAGGCCAAGTACCAGTGGGGTGTCATCTCAGCTCCAAAGGGTTAGGAGCCATGCTGGCCTTCCCTATGCCCTTCAGAAGCCCTTGTGGCTTCCTCCTAATTCAGGAGAGGCCAATGTTCCCCCTTTCACCGCCCAGCCAGGAGTCCAGGTGGACACGGAGAATTTTACCCCAATAGATTTTTTTTATTTAATCTTTACGGAGGATATGTTGTCGTCAATTGTGGCCCAGTGCAACCTGTATGCACAACAATTTATTTTGCAAAATCCGACCTCTTATTATGCCCGTCCCTACGAATGGAGAGACCTAACGGTGGAGGAGTTCAAGGTTTTTTTAGGTCTCACATTTAATATGGGACTCAACAAAAAAAATCAATTACGTACCTACTGGTCAACCCACCCCCTCCACCACTCACCGCTCTTCTCCGCGGTAATGCCCAGAACCAGGTATCAGATCATCCTGAGGTACTTACATTTCAGCGACAATTCCCAGTGCCTTCCACGAAATGATCCAAATTATGACCGGCTTTACAAAATTCGACCAATACTGAATTATTTTTCAGAACATTCCCCAAATTGTTTACCCCAGACCAACACATATGTGTGGATGAGTCCCTTATTAAATTTAGCGGCAGGCTTAGAATGAAGCAATTTATGCCCAGCAAAAGGGCCCGCTATGGGGTGAAGGTCTACAAATTATGCGACCGAGCCACAGGGTACACATATTCATTCATGGTGTATGAAGGGAAGGACACCCAGCTGCAGCCCCCTAATTGTCCGGACTACTTGGGATCCAGCGGAAAAATTGTTTGGGACCTCATATACCCCCTATTGGATAAAGGCTACCACCTGTATGTAGATAACTTCTACACATCTCTGCCCCTGTTCCACAACCTTCACCGGAAGAAGACGCCAGCATGTGGCACCGTAAAAAGGAATCGGAAGGGCTTTCCTCAAAGTCTTGTGAATAAGAAGCTGCGAAAAGGAGAAACCGCAAGTCTGAGAAACAAGGAGGTTCTGGCAGTGAAGTGGAGGGACAGAAGGGATGTGTATATGTTATCTTCTATCCACAACGATACCTTAGTGGAAATCCCCAGAAGGAATGGCCCCGTAAAGAAACCCAAATGCATTTCCGAATACAATTTGTTCATGGGAGGAGTCGACTTCAACGACCAAATGATGGAACCATATCTTGTCACAAGACGGACATACCATTGGTACAAAAAAGTAGCAATTTATTTTTTTCAATTGGCCATTTATAATTCCTATGTCATTTACCGCAACTCCACCCAAAACCCCAAACGTTTCTTTGGCTACCAGGAGGAAGTTTTCACTGCCCTTATTTTCCCAAACGGCCCACCAGAAAATATCCGATCAGACGTTGTTAGTCGACTCTCCGAGCGCCACTTTCCCGATAAAATCCCCCCCAAACCAACAGGCCAAAGACATCAAAAAAGATGTAAGGTGTGTACCAGAGCAGGAGTCAGAAGAGACACATCTTATTATTGTGCACAATGTCCTTCCCAACCAGGCCTCTGCATAGGCGACTGTTTTCGGCGTTACCATACTTCAATAAATTTTTTGTGAAGTATGGTAAACATAATCCTCAGTTCCTGCCTTCATACACCTTCACACCCCTTATGCCACTGCCTGCTCTGTAACTGACCCTGGCTTGTTATTTGACCACTCTTATGCCTGCCGATTCTGTACATACCGTTGCCTGATCTGGAACTGACCCTGGACTGTTATTCGACCATGCTTCTGCCTAACGATTCTGTACATACCTCTGCCTGATCTGGAACTGACCCTGGACTGTTATTCGACCATGCTTCTGTCTAACGATTCTGTACATATCTCTGCCTGATCTGGAACTGACCTTGGACTGTTTGACCACGATATTTGCCTGCCTCTTGGACTGATCTTGTATTCTGCAACTGGACTAGTGGGATTCAACACGGGGTCTCACATATGTGAGGGGCTCCAGTATAGTTTTTCTGGAAGAAGAAAACTATTTTCTTTGTTTTCTTATTCCTAGATTAGGGTCTGGAGACTCGGAGGCTTCAAAGAGATTTGGGAGGAAGAAGCCTCTACCCCTATCCCCATTCGGTCCTGAACGAGGCTCTACTTCTGTCTGCTGCCTGTAGGACTTACTGCCATCATGCCACACTGACCATACCACAAGGACCTGCCTACTACCAGGACCAATATTTTTGGCACTGCTGACATCTCTGCACTGACCCTGGACTGTAATATGGACAGTATCCCTGCCTGCTGCCTGAAAAACTGTGTTCGCTGTTGCTGACAAAGTCCCTGCCTGCTGCCTGGACCAGTGATATCCTCCTGTGGACAACTGCGCTTCTAAATCCACAGGTAATCTTTTCTTTACTCTTTGCTCAGCATAATGTATTTGGGGGTGTAATTCTTGGTATGTGCAGGCTATGTGTCCCTGGAACGCCGACGGTGTTTCTTGCATGTCGCGCCTCTGTATGTGGCCAGGCTGTGTAAACGTCTCACACATGTGGTATTGCCATACTCAGGAGGAGTAGTAGAATGTATTTTGGGGTGTTATTTTTGCTATGTAAATGCTATGCGTTGGAAATATCTTATAAACGGACAACTTTGTGTAAAAAAAAATGCGTTTTAATTTTTTTCCACATTTTCCGAAAACTTCTGGAAAAAAATGAACCATTGAAAAGACTCAATATGCCTCATAGATTATACGTTGGGGTGTTAGCTTTCCAAAATGGGGTCATTTTCTGGACGTTTCCATTGCCCTGGTGTTCCAGGGCCTTCAAAACTGTAATAGGTGGTTGAGAAATGAAATGTGTAATTTATGCTCCTAGAATGCCTGAAGGTGCTACTTCAAAATTATGCCTCTGTATGTGGTCAGGCTGTGTAAAAGTCTCACACATGTGGTATCGTTATACTCAGGAGGAGTAGGAGAATGTATTTTGGGGTGCTATTTTTGCTATGTAAATGCTATGCGTTGAAAATATCTTATAAACGGACAACTTTGTGTAAAAAAAAAAATGCGTTTTAATTTTTTTCCACATTTTCCGAAAACTTCTGGAAAAAAATGAACCATTGAAAAGACTCAATATGCCTCATAGATTATACGTTGGGGTGTTAGCTTTCCAAAATGGGGTCATTTTCTGGACGTTTCCATTGCCCTGGTGTTCCAGGGCCTTCAAAACTGTAATAGGTGGTTGAGAAATGAAATGTGTAATTTATGCTCCTAGAATGCCTGAAGGTGCTACTTCAAAATTAGGCCTCTGTATGTGGTCAGGCTGTGTGAAAGTCTCACACATGTGGTATCGTTATACTCAGGAGGAGTAGGAGAATGTATTTTGGGGTGTTATTTGTGGTATGCACATTCCGTGTGGGAGAAATAAGCTATTACAATGAAAATTTTGTGAAAAAAAAAAAATCGTAATTTTGCAAAGAATTGTGGGAAAAAATGACAACTTAAAATAACTCACCATGCCTCTTACTAAATACATTGGAATGTCTACTTTCCAAAAAGGGGTCATTTGGGGGGCATTTGTACTTTCCTGGCTTGTTAGGGTCTGAAGAATGGAGATAGGCCTTAGTACATCAGATGTGATCTTTTTTTGCAAATCTTTATGATTTGCACCATAGCTTGTAGACTCTATAAATTTCACACAGATCATATAATATGCAAAAATGTGGGTTATTTTTACCAAAGATGTGTAGTAGTATAAATTGTGGCCAAAATGTATTAATAAAAATTGCTAATTTGCTAAATTTTGTCACAGAAACGAAGAAAAATTCATTTTTTTTCAAAATTTTTGGTCTTTTTTCATTTATAGCGCAGAAAATAAAAAACCGAGAGGTGATCAAATACCACCAAAAGAAAGCTCTATTGGTATGAAGAAAAGGACAAAAAAATCATTTGGTTACAGTGTTGCATGACTGAGTAATTGTCATTCAAAATGTGAGAGCACTGAAAGCTGAAAATTGGTCTGGGACTGAGGGGGGTTTAAGTGCCCAGTAAGCAAGTGGTTAAAGAAGCAATCTTATGGTATTTATTAGATCCTTTCATTTGGTTTAAATTACAGAAAGCAGAATTAAACCACATTTTTTAAGCCCCCCCCCCCCATGTGCTAGTAGTCATAATGTGCTAGTATGCACTGCATATTAGAACATTTATAGCAGATTTACCTGTCGGATGATCCACCCCAGCACTGTGCCAGCAATTGGTTGGTTTGGTATTTGTTTCTTTTTCAAATGATAAGTAGGTATATGACTGGTGGAATGGCAGGGCATATATTTTGTCTGTAAATGAACAGTCTGTTGTCCATAGTAATGAATCAGATTCTTGTTTTAAGGCATGGGAGATGAAAAAAGAAAATCTAAATGCTGTAAAGCAAAATATATTATGTCTTAAAATGGACATGCATTACAACCCAGCTGTGCAATATCCTTAGATTTACCATCAATCGTGTACTATGAGGGTCCAGCTTATTTTATATCAACTCAATAGATTGCTTAGGTAAGCCCTCATGCTGTATATCATTGGCAGATCTAAAATTGTACAGAGGTTGTATCAAAATTCAACATCAGCTTTGGACAATGCCTTCCTTAGGGCCCATTCAAACGTTGTGCAATACAATATAAAAAATAAATACAAATAGAAGAAAATAATAGTTTTTTATGGGTCATGTTCACACCAGAAAGGTATATTCTTCGACAGACCATAGCAGTGCGATTTTATGTTTCCATAATATCACACTGCACAGAAACGCACGTAAACGCATCAAAATGCATCGCAACTCACCTCTCGCCTAGAACAATAGGTCAGAGAAAATATGCCTTTGAAAAAAAAATGCAGAAAATGCGCATAAAAACGCACAGGAACATGTATGGAAATGCGCCACAACACAATGCACCGCAGACACGTTATGTGCATTGTAGTGTAAATGGGCCCTTAGATGGATCAATTCATTTGTATGACAAAGAGGATTATTTGTGAATATATAGAATATGATTCCGTTAACACATAAAAAAATCACCCTATTTATAGCCAAAAATTATAATTTATTTAATTCAGCTTTTTTTTTGCAAAAAACATTCAAACTTTCTCGAGGATAAATTGTAAGATTCAATTTCCTCCAGTTTTTAACATGTTAACCAAATAAGCTTTAGCGCATGCACTGTACCAGCGATGACCCCGCGATGCACTTGCCATAATGCAGGACTAGACAGTGCGACAGCCACTAGGTGGCGCCCCAATCCACACATGGATATCTGTCTAATGCATCCTTATGGGACTTGAAGGATATTTGTGGAAGCAAAATAAAAGATAGAGACAAATGTCAGACGGCTGTACAAAGAAGACCTAAAATAAATGAAGCATGTGATTGATGTGTGCATTCGGGACAGTACCTAACACATAACCTAGTAAATCTGACATTATTATGAACATCATGCGGCTATTTGATGAAGCACAAGAAGAGCTGGGGGATGGGCAAAGGTAAAAGGGAGGTCTACTTAACCCCGAACAACCCGAGATGGAATTTACCGCTCCACTGTAAACTATATAACTTCACGGATATCTGTTTCTGTTTCTCAACAATTTTTTATCGCTGATGCCTTTTTTTGTATTCATTACCATTATTTTTTTTCACCATCTGACCATATTTTTTTGGTTGCGCGGTTATGTTTGCAAATAGAAACTGGTAATATTTCTTATAACAATATTATCATGACTTACAGTATGTGTGTAAAGTTTACATTCACATCTTTATGTAAAACATTTATTAGCATTCTATAAAATGTATCTTAAGGTGGCAATACACTATACAATCTGATTGTACAATCTCCTTAAGGCTGGATTCACACCTATGCATTTTTTGTATTTTTTGCATTTTTCAGATTTGCACTACAGAACGTGTTCCATAGGAAACCATGTTAACTGGACTGTATCTGCAAAATGCAAAAAGCACTAAAAATGCATAGGTGTGAATCCAGCCTTAAGCCCCATACACACGATCGGACTTTGTACAAACTTTCCCGTGGACTTTTGTACAAAGGGCGTGGTCCACAAGTTTGTATTGCATACACACGGTCGGACTTTTTGACAACAAACATGAACGTAGTGACGTCACAACGTACTGACGCCACTTCAAAAGAGGACGTTCAATGACTCCAGCGCCACCTTTGGTCAACTTCTGTATTGTAGTCCGATTGTTTGCATTGGTTCTGAGCATGCGTGTTTGTACCTTGTACAAAAGTCCGATGCTTTTGCATACACACGGTCGGACTTTGCTCCATCGGACTTTTGTTGCCAGAAAGTTTGTCCGTTTGCAGAGCCAACAAAAGTCAGATGAAAACAGAAAAAGTTTGTCCGATGGAGCGTACACACAGTCGGATGTTGCTCCAAAACAGCTAATTTGCATGTTTGTTGTCAAAAAGTCAGACCGTGTGTACGGGCCTTTAGATCTACCATGAACTATGTAGTACAAGGGCTTACCTGATTGGATAGAGATTGAATGCATTGTACAGGTGTTTCCTCCTATTAACCCACTTGTCTTCTGGCCACTTTCACCCCCTTGTTGCCGGGCTGATTTTCAGCTTTAAGGCCTGGTTCACATCTATGCATTTTTTTAGTGCGCTTTCAGTTTTGCAGAAACACACTACAGTCCATTTAACATGTTTTCTATGGATGTGGATCACATCTGTGCATATTATCGAAAGGGCCAGGAATTTTTTTTTTCTGGTTCTATAGACTTCAATGGATCAAAAATGTGTATTGAAAACTGCAAAATGCACCTGGGATATGCAAACTGAATTTTTTGTGCTTTTAGCATTTTGCAGATTTGCACTACAGTCCATTTAACATGGTTTCCTATGAACCACGTTCTGTAGTGCAAATCTGCAAAATGCAAAAAGCACTAAAAATGCGTAGGTGCATAGGCGTGTGCAGGGTAGGGTTGCCACTTTAGTGGTGCACCGTAATTTTTTTTTTTTTTTAGTATACACTATAGGATTGTAACAGGCTTAGTACACCTTTGGACACAACAGGGAGAATAGTAATGAAGCGCACATAGTGCCCCCTCGCCATCCTGTTAAACTCTGTTCCGAGCCACATTCCTGTCAGGATCCGGGCTACTCTGTGCAAATCCACTGCAACAGAGCAGGTAAGTATAACATGTTTATTATTTTCAACAACAACAAAAAAAACTAGACTTTAGTATCACTTTAATGACAGAACTACCAAAGGAAAAAAGTGTAAGGACTAGTGGTGGGCTGCAATACTATATATTTTTGTTCTTGGGTTTAGATATGCATGTAAAATAACCTTACAGACCAAGAGACTAAGTAGGGGTGGGCAACTCCTGGCACTGGTACCGCAAGCGGCACTCAAAGCCTCTTTTGCCGGCACTCGACTGCCTCCCAATCAGCGGAGCAGTGCAGGGAAGTGTCAGTGAGACACTAATGCATTCAGGACAAGGAATGTCATTGGCCACTGCTAAAGCCAATTGCAGTCCTGCTAGCCCCGTCCACCATCTGGAGGAAGATGACTCGCTTGGTTGCCACTACCAATCTCAGAAAGAAGGGATTTCACTGTAAAAAACACAATCCGGTGACAGTTTGTGGAATTATTGTTGAACTTCTGAGAACTTTGTTGAAATTATTCCTGAACCTTTGTGTCACTTGTTACTGAACCCCTCTGCACTCTGTGTCCCTTTAAGCCACAGCCAGTATTCAGCGCAATGAAAATTGCACCCAACCAACTTATGATCCTGTACACAGGCCCACTGCTTTCAGAAAATGCCCCTGATCCATTCCAAATGCTTGTATGTGACATCACAGACATCACATACATTCCATATATCACATACATAACATACAAGCACATGGGCTGGATGCGAGAGTTGGATTAGAAGGATGAGTGTGCCAGGACAGGTAGATGTCTCATCTCTGCTTCCTTTCACAACTCTGCATATCATGCATATAATAGATGAGAAGAGGGTACAGCGGTGGGGAAAATGAGCGGGGGGGGGGGGGGTTCAGAGGTGGAACAGAAGAGCAGGAGGGTACAGTGGTGGGGCAGATGTGCAGGGAGGTACAGTGGTGGAAGGGATGAGAAGGGGGTTCAGCAGTGGGGCAGATGTGAAAGGAGGTGTATTGGTGGGGTAGATGAGCAGGGGGTTACAGTGGTGGGGCAGGAGAGCAGGGGGAACAGAGGTGGGGCAGAAGAGCAGGGGATTACAGTGATGGAGCAGATTAGCAGGGGGGTACATTGGTGGGGCAGATGACAAAGCGGGTTACAGTGGTGCGGCTGATGAGCAGATGGTTTCAGTGATAGGACAGATGAGAAGGTGATTCAGTAGTGAGACAGAAGTGTATGGGGATACGGTGGTGGAGCAGATGTGCAAGGAGGTACAGTGGTGGGGCAGATGAGCACGGGGGTTACAGTGGTGGGACAGAAGAACAAGATGTTACAGTGGTGGGGCAGATTTGCAGGAGGTACAGTGGTGGGAGGGATGAGAAGGGGCTCAGCGGTGGGACAGAAAAGCAGGGTAGTACAGTGAGGGGTCAGATGTGCAGGGGGTTACAGTGGTGGGACATATGAGCAGGGGTAGTACTGTGGTGGAGCAGATGGACAGGGTAGTACAGTGGTGGGGCAGATGTGCAGGGTTGCACAGTGTTGGGGCAGATGAGAAAGGGGGTATAGTGGTGGGGCAGATGTGCAGGGGGTTACAGTGGTGGGGCAGATGGGCAAGGGGTTACAGTGGTGGGGCAGATGAGCAGGGTGTTACAGTGGTGGGGCAGATGTGCAGGGTGTTACAGCGGTGGGGCAGATGAGCAGGGTGATACATTGATGGGATAGATGTACAGGGGGTACAGTGGTGGGGCAGATGTGCAGGGGGTTACAGTGATCTGAGGTGTGTAGTTGCATGAATTGGGGCACACTCAATTTCTCTGAAAACATTTTTTGGCACACTGTGCTCAAAACGTTGCCTACCCCTGGACTACAGTGTGAATGGGCCCATAGCATACAATACTGTTGTGTTCAGATCTTTAAAAATGATGGGTCTGCAGCCAGCATACTGTACCCCATACCTCCCAACTTTTTGAGATGGGAATGAGGGACACATATCAGCAAAAGTATGCACGCATAGGACACACCCCTTGCCACACCCCCTTAAAGGAGAATTGTACAAAAAAAAAACAAGATTAGTTAAAGCGGGAGTCCACCGGGACTCCGCGTTTTTTTATTTTTTTTTTTTAAAAAGCCAGCAGCTACAAATACTGCAGCTGCTGACTTTTAAAATAGTGACACTTACCTGTCCAGCGCGCCCGCGATGTCGGCACCCGAAGCCGATCTCTAGATCGTCACTCGGGTGCTGCCGCCGCCATCTTGGGTATGGGAATCAGGAAATGGAGCCTTTCGGGTTCATTTCCCGGTTCCCTACTGCGCATGCGCGAGTTGCGCTGCCCAATAAGGACGGTCCCCGCTGCCTCTGGGATCTGTGTGTTTCCCAGCAGGCAGCGGGGCACTTGCGGAAGGGGGCGGGCACTTGCGGAAAGGGGCGTAATCTACGCCCCTTTCCGCAGAGAGCTATCCCGGAAGTGGGTGCAGTTACCTGGATTATCCAGGTAACTGCACCCCCCTCCCCCCTGAAAGGTGCCAATTGTGGCGCCGGAGGGGGGGGGGATTCCGATGAGCGGAAGGTCCATTTTAGGGTGGACCTCCGCTTTAAACCCACAAGTGCTTCTTTATCACTACTATTCCTTTATATTGACTTTTGGCATTTACACATGCAGCAATTTAGAAATCAGATGAAATGTTTAGCGCTGGAAAACACTTTTTAATAGATAAAAAGTGCATTTTATATACATCTATACAGATCAGACCAAAATGAGGGGCAAATGAGGAGGAATGAGGGACAGAGGCACATTGCTCCAAATCAGGGACAGTTCCTCAAAATCAGGGACAGTTGGGAGCCATGTGTACCCCCATGTCCAGGAGCCTTTTAATCGTCTAAACCAAGGAACTCAAGGCACATTATGGTTAAAAAAATAAATAAAGGTAAACCCACTTTTTTTTATATTATATGTAAAAATACAGAATTGGTTGTAATAGTTCATATAACGTATTACTCCTGGCAGCAGTCACTGTGGGGTGGGAATAGTTAAAGGGAAGCCATGTGCTGCAGCACTGAAGAAACAATGTCTCCTCGTGTACCATGAATACAGACAGTATCCCACAATTCATCTCCATCCCAGCACCACCTCCTACTCCATAGAAAAGCGCCGCTCTTCCCCTTGTGATTGGCTCCTGCAGACACCCTGGCTGGGAGATGAGTTTAGATTCCCCCCATCTGCTGTGCAGTGTGATGGATTCCCCCCTGTGCTGCCCCCCCAGCCCCCCAGCACTTATAGGATCCTGTCTGATCGATTGAGACTTATCATCAAATGTACTTCACATACAAGGCAAGATCAGAGTGACCGAGACACCGCAGAAATCACTTTTCATATCCAAGATGTCGTTGCCCACTAATAATTTCTGGAGATATTTTTATTATTACTACCAGTGCATGTGAAAAAGTGTGACGCTTTTATTGTATGGCGCTATTGCTGCAACAAAGTTTTAGGGCTGGTTCACACTACAAAAACGCACTCCAGATCTGTTCTGAGGCTGGATTCACACCTATGCAGTTTTAGTGCTTTTTGCATTTTGCAGATTTGCACTACAGAACGTGTTCCAAAGGAGACCATGTTAAATGGACTGTAGTGCAAATCTGCAAAATGCAAAAAGCACTAAAAATGCATAGGTGTGAATCCAGCCTGAATGTGTTTTTTGCATGCGCGTTTTCAGCATGTTTTGGGTGCATTCTGTTACGTTTTCAGATGCATTCCAGATGCTTTTTTTATCTCAGTTTTTTAAATTTCACTCTACTTGTGTCCGGTGCGTTTTTAATGCGTTCCAGTGCATTCTGGCGCATTTTTAATGCGTTTTACTGTATTCCAGTCCAGTGCAGAAAAAATTCAGCATGTTCTATTTTTTTCTGGAACTGACTGCACTGCTGTGAACTATGCCATTTGCAACCATATAACCTACTTTCCAGACATTTTTAAACTGGCCCTTAACCACTTCCCGACCAGCGCACGACGATGTACGTCGACAGAATGGCACGGGCAGGCATATTGGCGTACAGGTACGTCCAATATTCAATGCCGCCCTGACATCGGGAGCGCGCCGCCGGCGGCACGCTCCCCGCGCTAGTTGGGACCCCCGTGAGTCCGGTCGCGGGACCCGCGGACTCGATCGCCGCGGGCATCCCCGCGATCGTCTCACGGAGCGGCCGAATGGAGGAAATGCTGTGTAAACAACATTTCTCCATTCTGCCTAGCAACTAGTGACGCTGATCTCTGCTCTATGTGATTGGAGCAGAGATCAGTGTTCACTAAATGAAAGCCCAACCCCCCCACAGTTAGTAACACACCCCTAGGAACACTTAACCCCTACACTGCCACCCACTGGTTAACCCTTTCACTGCCAGTGTCATTTACACAGGAATCACTGCATTTATATAGCAGTGATTACTGTATAAATGACAATGGTCCCAAAAATGTGTCAAAAATGTCCGATGGGTCCCCCACAATGTCGCAGTCACAATAAAAATCGCTGATCGCCGCCATTACTAGTAAAAAAAAAAAGAATAAAAAATTATTAATAAAAATGCTATAAAACTATCCCTATTTTGTAAACGCTATAACTTTTGCGCAAACCAATCAATAATCGCTTATTGCGATTTTTTTTTACCAAAAATATGTAGAAGAATACGTATCGGCCTAAACTGAGGGAAAAAAATGTTTTTTTATATATTTTTGGGGGATATTTATTATAACAAAAAGTAAAAAATAATGCGTTTTTTTCAAAATTGTCGCTCTATTTTTGGTTATTTGCACAAAAAATAAAAACCGCAGGGGTGATCAAATACCACCAAAAGAAAGCTCTATTTGTGGGGAAAAAAAGACGTCAATTTTGTTTGGGAGCCACGTCGCACGATTGTCAGTTAAAGCGACGCAGTGCCGAATCGCAAAAAGGGGTCTGGTCTTTGACCAGCAAATTGGTCCGGTCTGCAAGTGGTTAAAGAATAATTTTGCCATATTGGTGATAAAGAAAGCCGAGGGAAATAAGATCTTTTCTGTGCTAGAGTCATTTGTTGATTTTGTCACACCTCTGGGTTTACTCTGCAACAAAATTTGTCCTGAACCACTTGTCTACCAAGGTATGTTTATAAACCGCATGGTAGACATGATGCTGTAGCTGCAAGCTTGGTACAGAACTTAAAGTGGTATTAAACCCACAACCTACAATGTAATATATTGCAGCCTATTAATCAGTAAATGCGTGGCTGCATTTGTTTTCTTTTTAAGGGTCAGTTCACACCACGTGCAGTCAGGGGCGGATCCACAGTCTAGTCTCGGGAGGGGCACTGCCAGAAAATACGTTTTTTTGGGTGGCATTTTATCAGGGAAATGGCTGTTGTTGGCTCTTCATTCATCACGGCACCATGGTTGTTATGGTGTCAGGATGATTGAAGCACATTATTTCTATTATTACATTGTTATATAAAATTAAATAGTTCTACTCACCATAATGCAGAATCAATAGGAGCCCTGAGCGTGTCACTTGCCACGTTGCCTGTCACCAGATGCAGATTTTCACTTGCCACATCACCTGCCACACGTTGTGGATTGTCACTCGCCACGTTGCCTGCCACATGTGCATTGTCACCTGCCACAGGTTGTGGATTGTCACTTGCCACGTTGCCTGCCACACGCTGCGCATTGTCACTTGCCACACGTGGTGGATTGTCACTTGCCACCAGATGTGGATTGTCACCTGCTTTGTCACTTGCCATGTTGCCCTCCCCCCAGATGCGGATTGTCACATGCCATGTTGCCTGCCACAGGTTGCGGATTGTCACCTGACACACATTGCGGATTGTCACTTGCTATGTCGCCTGCCCCAAATGTGGATTGTCACTTGCCACGTCACCTGCCACACATTGCGGATTGTCACTTGCCTGCCATAATTTTCACTTGCTGTGTCACTTTCCTGCTAAGGTGGTCTTGCTGTGTCCCAGAGTCAGGCAGCAGATAACCAGTCAGGCAGCAGAGTGATGATGCAATCTCTCTGCTACCCGCAGCTGCCTGCACAGTAAGGGTGGAACTTCAAGGATGTAGGGCAGGCACCGGGTGGCGAGAGATGATGTCTCTCTGCTCCCCCTCCCGCTGGCTCCCTGATTGGCCAGCAACCCGCTCACATATCGAGCCGTCCAGCTGCCCACTCTCTCTCTCCTGCCTGCTCACCGCCCCAGCCGCCCGGCCCACCCGCACTCTCACCCACGGAGTCACCCACCTGCTCTTTCATCCGCGGAGTCACCCATCCGCACTCTCACCTGCAGAGCCGCCGCTCTCTCACCCATGGAGCCACCTGCCCACTCATTCACCCGCATTCTCGGAAGGGGCAATTGCCCCGTTGCCCCCCCTGGATCCGCCCCTGCATGCAGTCCAGTGTATTTTTTTCTGCATCAAAAACGCATAGAAAGTAGGTTATATGGTTTCCAAAGGCATAGTTCACACCAGTGCAGTCAGTTCCAGAGCTTTACAGTTGCAGGAAAAAAAAGTAGAAAACACATCAAAAACGCACTGGACTGCATCAAAAATGTATCAAAAATCCACAGGACTCCAATACAGCAAAAAAAAAAAACAGGAAAAAAGAAAAAAAAAGCATCTGGAATGCATTACGGAAACGCATCAAAAATGCACCGTAACGCACCAAAAATGCGTTAAAAAAATGCGCATGCAGAAACACATCCAGAACGGGTCTGGAGTATGTTTTTGTCGTGTGAACCAGCCCATATGTTGCGTACACACGAACGGAAATTCGGCCAGCAAAAGAGCGATGAGAGCTTTAGGTCGGAAAATGCGATCGTGTGTATGCTCCATTGGACTTTTGCTGCTGAATTTCAGCCAGCAAAAGATTGAGCGCGTGTTCTCAATTTTTTGGTGGGAAAAAGTTCCTATCCGAAAATGCGTTCATGTGTATGCAATTCCGACGCGCAAAAAATCACGCATGCTCAGATTCAAATAGGAGACGGAAGCTATTGGCTACTAGGTAATGAACTTCCTTTTTCTAGTCCCGTCGTACGTGTTGTACGTCACTGCGTTCTTGGCGGTCGGAATTTGGTGTGACCGTGTGTATGCAAGACAGCTTGAGCGAAATCCCATCGGAATTCCATCGGGAAAACCATCAGAGCTTTTTCCTACCAAAATTCAGATCGTGTGTATGCAGCATTAAGCTTTTCCCCCCTCTGTTTTCACCTGGTGATCAGGCCAGGAACACCCCTCCTATTAGATTGCCCCTTCACTGGATGAAGGAGCACAGAGGGTACCTTTGGACAGCACAGTGGTGTAGTGGTTAGCACTTTCACCTAGCAGCAATAGGGTTGCTGGTTCAAATCCCAACCATGACACTATCTGCCTGGAGTTTGCATGTTTTCCCTGTGCCTGCGTGGGTTTCCTCCGGGTACTCCAGTTTCCTCCCACACTCCAAAGACATGCTGGTAGGTTAATTAGACCCTGTCCAAAAAAATTGGCCATAATATGTGTATGTCAATGTTGTAAGTGTGTTGGGACTCTACAGGTTAAGGACCGCATAAATAGCTGCAGGTGGACACCGGTGGCAAGAAAAGCGCCCTGAGGCGATTCAGTTCGTATAGGTAGCGCTATACAATTCATTCAGCATTGTCAGCCTGAGAGGAGGGGAGTGTTAGATGTACTATCAGATTTAAATACACTAATAAATTGAAGCCAAACTCCAGATCGCACTTTATAAGCAATTACAGCAAATGTGTTTTTTTTTTCTAGGTTTTACATGAATAAAAAAAAGCTGATCATTGTAAGCACCCCTGCTAGTGTTAGATGGTTTGTCTCATCCATGGAACTGATACATTCTGCTAGAGAGCTTGTTATTTTGAAAAGCAACAGACTAATCGTCTGGATCACTAGATGAATATAGAAGAAAGAAAGCCTAAAAAAAGCCATCACATCTAAGAATTGGTAAGCTGCAATGTTAATAATGTTTGCTTTTGGGTTTAATACCCCTTTAAAAGCCGGTGAAGGGCCTTAGGATAAAAGTGATTGGATGGCTCTAGAACTGCCCAATCACTTTTATGGGGCGCTCAAAGGACTTTCTAACCGACCCCACCAAGCAATGGCAGTGGAAGCAATAATTCTAGAGCCATAGTCCATTGTTAATGCTTAACTGATAACCTGTAAAGACTTTTAAATCATTGCCTATGGACAATTTTGGGCACCATTGTTTTTTTGCAAATCCACAGGCATTTGCAATCTTACTCCTGCAGTGCAAGAGTTACCTGCATGTTTAGATCCAGGGGACATAGAGAAGAAGATTAAGGGCACTTTCACACTAGGGCGGGGGGGTGTCGGCGGTAAAGCGATGCTATTTTTAGCAGTGCTTTACCGTCGTTTTAGTGTCGCTTTTCGGCCGATGAAGGGGTTAATAGCACCTGCAAAGCAAGTGTGGTGCGGGGGCGCTTTAGGAGCGGTATATATATATATATATATATATATATATATATATATATACCGCTCCTGAAGCGCCCCAAAGATGCTGCTTGCAGGACTTTTTAACGTCCCAAGTTTTTAACGTCCCACAAGCGCACCGCTCCAGTATGAAAGCATTCGAGCTTTCACATTGGAGTGACAGGAGAGGCGCTTTGCAGGCGCTATTTTTAGTGCTAAAATGCCTGTGATGTACCTCAGGGTGAAAGTGGCCTAAGGCCGACCATACACAGTATGAATCTTGTGCCAAGTTCCTGCTGATCAACTCGGGTACAACCAGCCTGCCGGATTCTCTTGTGATTATCACTAGCGGCTGCTATAGATAATCACTGTCCTCTCCCAATAGGTATGGCTTTCCCAGCCCACCCCCCTGCCGGGAGAAGACAATGGCCTGGCAACCTGTGGTTGCAGCAAAGAAATTGGCTCTGTGTATGGCCGGCCTTGCATACCCGATTCTCAACTCCTTCGATCAGGCTTCTCTATTCTTCACAGCATTTTCTCCTCATGTTCCAGCGATCCATGGTCCAGATGTCATTAACCACTTTCCACCCACGCATTGATTTCAATGGGCTGCCTTAATACAATGTACATTAACACACCACAGGAATGTAAATGGGCCCTAAAGTGCAAGACAAGGATAAACAATAGTAATGAAAAACAAAACATATTCTGTATATTTCTGCATTTTATGCTAATTTTCCCATGTTTTATCCCCTTAAAATGACTCTGTCACAGGTGAAGTAGGCAGGCTGTCATTAAAGGCCTCCTTCTGAAAATACTAGATGCCTGGCTGTGTCTGGCTTCAATATGTCACAGTCCTAATCACTGACCACTGACCACAGAAGATGACAGCATTTTTGTCTTTCGTTGTTTGGATTACTTTTGTTTTGCTTTGGATCCTTTTTGGACTTTTATTGATGGAACAGCATTCATTTACCATTACAACTCACTGTTTGGGAACTTGTTGATTTTTATCTGGGTCCCGTTTTGTCCCCTTTGGGTGGCTGTTACGTATCTCTTATGCTGTACCAGGTTTACACTCAAAGGCCAACAGTGGTAAAACCACTCATCCTACTATATGTCTTACTTTGTACAATTGCTCATGAATTCAGCAATTGTAATACCCCCTGAAGAAGGCTCATACTTTTTGCGAGTTGAAACATGTTGGGGTTTACACACTCACTTAGTCCTTTTTCCCTAAAAAAAAAAAATCTTGTTTGTTATTATTACAGTGCCTTGAAAGAGTATTCATACCCCTTGAAATATTCCACATTTTGTCATGTTACAACCAAAAACGTAATTGTATTTTATGTGATAGAACAACACAAAGTTGCACATAATTGTGAAGTGGAAGGAAAATAATAAATGGTTTTCAAAATGTTTTACAAAAAAATATGTGAAAAGTGTGGTTTACATTTGTATGGCGCCCCCCTGAGTCAATACTTTGTAGAACCACCTTTCGCTGCATTACAGCTGCAAGTATTTGTGGGGATGTACCTGCTGTTACCAGCTTTGCACATCTAGAAAGTGACATTTTTACCCGTTCTTTGCAAAATAGCTCAAGCTCGGTCAGATTAGATGGAGAGTGTCTGTGAACAGCAATTTTCAAGTTTTGCCACAGATTCTCAATTGGATTTAGGTCTGGACTTTGACTGGGTCATTCTAACACATGAATATGCTTTTATCTGAACCATTCCATTGTAGCTCTGGCTGTATGTTTAGGGTAGTTGTCCTGCTGGAAGATGAATCTCTGCCCCAGTCTCAAGTCTTTTGCAGACGCTAACAGGTTTTCCTCTAAGATTGCCCTGTATTTGGCTCCATCCATCTTCCCATCAACTCTGATCAGCTTCCCTGTCCCTGCTGAAGAAAAGCATCCCCACAACATGATGCTAAATGTTAAAACTATTTATCATTTTCCTTTTACTTCACAATTATGTGCCACTTTGTGTTGGTCTATCACATAAAATCCCTATAAAATACATTTAAGTTTTTGGTTATAACATGACAAAATGTGGCAAATTTCAAGGGGTATGAATACTTTATCAAGGCACTGTATATCAGGGTGTGGCACCTTGTTAGTATTTGGGTCTACAGTCGTGGCCAAAAGTTTTGAGAATGACACAAATATTAATTTTCACAAAATCCGCTGCTTCAGTTTTTTTTAGATCTTTTTGTCAGTTGTTACTTTGGTGTACTGAAGTATAATTTCAAGCATTTCATAAGTGTCAAAGGCTTTTATTAACAATTACATTAAGTTTATGAAAAGAGTCAATATTTGCAGTGGTGACCCTTCTTTTTTAAAACCTCTGCAACTCACCCTGGGCCACATACTGACTGATGGCGGCCTATTTTTGCATAATCAATGCTTGGAGTTTGTAAGAATTTTTTTTTGTTCACCCGCTTCTTGAGGCTTGACCACAAGTTCTCAATATGATTAGGGTCTGGGGAGTTTCCTGGCCATGGACCCAAATTTCGATGTTTTGTTCCCCAAGCCACTCAGTTATCACTTTTGCCTTATGGTTTCAAAACCCTATTTAACATATGTCTGGGGAATCGAATCGGATCGGATGAAAATGGACAGGCTGTCCATTTTCATTCGATCTTCATAGAGGACAGTGGGGATCTGACAGGTCCATCTCCGCACAGTGAGCGGAGATGGACCGGTCATCCGCCTGCTCAGCAGTTTGTTCAAGAAAAACGTTTTTTTGTGCTGCTTCAAATTTTCCTATCACTGTGGCTGAAACTGAACGTAGATATGACCCCACTAACATTTAGAAAATCAAATGAACTTAAAGTGATATTAAACCCAAAAGCAACCATTTATTATATTGCAACTTATCAATTCTGAGGTGCAATGGCTGCATTAGTTCTCATTTTTAGCCCTTCTTTTCTTTATTTTGACCCAGTAATCCTCTCAGTTAGCCTGTGATTTTTCAACAGAACAAGATGCTGAAAAATCACAGACTACAATCAATTGTGTAAATTTTCACTTAAAGTAACATAAAAGTAAAAAAAAAAAAAAAAAAAGGTAACACTTACCTATTCTGTGCAAGGAAATTGCACAAAAACATCACTTTCCTCCTGTTCCCGCAATTTCACGCTGAAGCTGTAGGTTCCTTGCCTCCTTCAGGTGCCTAAGCTTGGTGATAAGGAGGCACCTGTGTGTTCCCGTCAGGTCCTGCGCAGAACTGTGTACGCCCATAGACACACACTGCGCTGATAAGCCACAGCTCCTCTGCCTTTTCACATAGCTCTGCTGCCCTCAGTTTCCCCTGTGATACCAGGAAGTGAAGGCTTCAGCTGCAGCTGGAGACAGCACTGGAGTGGTGACATGGAGCCAGGTAAGTGTTTAGAGATGGAAAGGGGTAGAAAAGGGGGTGGGAAGTTTTTTACTTTAATGCAGAAAATGCATTAAATCGGAACGAAACCCATCAATGTAACAGTTTCCCAATACAGTTACATTTAATGCATGCCTTGAATGATAAGGCTCCATTCACATTTGACGTTTTGGGGTCTTGGGCAGAATTGCTGCGATTCTTCCAGCAATTTCAAATCGCACTACAATCGCAAAAATGCATGTTCGGGTGCCATTGATTTTCAATGCCACCTAAAATGCAGAGTTCACCGCACAAAGCTTGTCACCCAAAAAGGAGCAGTAGCTTCTTTTTGGCTACAAGCTTTGTGTGTTGCGGTTTGCCGTGCTAATAATCACGTGATAATTGCTGCAAAACTGTACTGCACTTAGGTGCCATTGAAAATGAATGACACCCGATTATGTGTTTTGCGATTGTAGTGTGATTTGAGATTGCAGTGATCCCAAAATGCCAAATGTGAATGGAGTCTGTGACAGTTGCTTGTGCTCTTAAAGGAACTGTCAAGCTACTATCAAATGGCTGGTGTCATAACTGCTCACATGTTCAGCCCCACAGCAACTTCAGATCAAATGGAAGCTATGATGATCGATTCCGTGGTTGTGAAGGATGGTTTAGTACACATAGCGCAGTAGTGATGGCAGAACTCGATCCGACGTGTTTCGTCTGAATAGACCCCAGATGACGTCAAGTGAGACGAAACGCGGCTGGTCGAGTGCTACCATCACTACTGCACTTTTTTTATGTCCGTTAAGCCTTTGACTGCTACAGAAATTCCCTATTATGATGGTGGTTATCTGGATCATTGAAGGTTCCATATCATACATAGTCTTTATCACTATAAGTCTGGCTGACTTAAGAGGTGTATGCCCCTTTAAGTCCACTATTTCCAGTAAGCCTTCATGCAATTAGTGGCGGTCTCCTCACAAGATTCTCCTCCTTTTTCAACATTCCTTTTCAACATGTCTGTTCTGAAGATACTTTAGAAATGTTGTTCTATTGATATTTGATGCCAATCCTAACTCACGTGGTGGACTTTATTATATCAATATTTCAGTATTGTTGTAGTTTTATTGACATTTAATTCTAATTATTCACGTGGTGGACTTTATATCATTTTTTTTAGTATTGTTGATACACAATATTATATTTTCACAGTTTTTTACTTTTTTCTATATGATATATCTAAGCGCTGCAATTTTTCCTTTTGATATTTGCATACATTAGTTTAAATGGAGCTGTGCTTAGAACGTACGCTTCCACTTCCTCCTGGCACAGTTACTGGCAGCAAATGGAAAGCTCCTGTTTACCGCAATTAGGAGCTTTCTGATCATGTGACCGCGGTGACAGCCATCACAACAGTCACATGACCATAAGCCCCACCTCCCAGAATTCTAAACCCCTTAAATGGCCAGCAGGCGCTGGCTCCAGTGGGTTAAAGACCAGTTAACACACGAATCGCACGGGAATGCCGTCTGCTGAAATTGCACAAAAAGTAATGTATGCACTCATTTTTTAAAAACTCACCACACCAAATTGCATTGTATTGCAGTACAAATGCAGTACAGAATCTGCGTTTGGGGTGTCGTTAGGAATATATTGACACCTGCAGCAGATTGCACACCCAATGCCTTTTGAATGTAGTGTGGAAAACAACCATGGAATGCGGGTTTCCCGCACCACGCTCCGATCACATGACCACAACCAATGTGCACTGCTGCTTTCAAACAAATCGAAGTGAAGAGGGAAAATGAGAGGTAAAGGAGCTTGTTCAGGATGTTATAAGGAGGCAGATAAAACAGTCATAAAAAATAGATTACAGAGCACTTAAAGTGTTACTAAACCCAAGACCCTGCATTCACTAAATCTGGCCTCCCACAGTACACAGAATAGTGCAATAGTTTTAGTAAATATAAACTGCTAAATACCTTCTCTCATCAGCAGTATATAGCAGTCTTATGACTTCTATCAGTGTCTGGTTAAATCTTGTCGTTTTCCTCTGACTATCCTATGAGACTGGAGGACCCCTGACCCTCTGTCTGGACAGTGCTGATTGCCTCTGTGCTGATCACATGCACCCTCCCAAGATTAAATAAATAAATAAATGAATAGCAATACACACCAAACTGAGCATGTGAAGAGAGTCCCCTATGCTCTGTACAATCAGGACATGGCTTGGGGTAGAAGGGGAGGAACAGAGAAGACAGGATCAAACAGCCTTTTTACACAATGCAAAGGATTAGCTCTTAGGTTCTAAAGTGAGTATAACAAGCATGCCTTACTGCATATACAGACTGATTTTACTGTTGTGGGTTTAGTAACACTTTAACCACATAAGCCCTGGACCATTTTGCTGGCCAAAGACCAGGCCACTTTTTGCAATTCGGCACTGCGTCGCTTTAACTGACAATTGCGCGGCCGTGCGATGTGGCTCCCAAACAAAATTGACGTCCTTTTTTTCCCACAAATGGAGCTTTCTTTTGGTGGTATTTGATCACCTCTGCGGTTTTTATTTTTTGCTCTATAAACAAAAAAAGAGCGTAAATTTTGAAAAAACGCAATATTTTTAACTTTTTGCTATAATAAATATCCCCCAAAAATGTATAAAATTTTTTTTTTCCTCAGTTTAGGCCGATACGTATTCTTCTACCTATTTTTTGGTAAAAAAAAAAAAAAATCGCAATGAGCGATTGATTGCTTTGCGCAAAAGTTATAGTGTTTACAAAATAGTGTTATGGCATTTTTATTAATATATATATATATTTTTTTTTACTAGTAATGGCGGCGATCAGCGATTTTTATTGTGACTGCGACATTATGGCGGACACATCGGACATTTTTGACACATTTTTGGGACCATTGTCATTTATACAGCAACCAGTGCTTTACAAATGCAGTGGTTCCTGTGTAAATGACACTGGCAGTGAAGGGGTTAATCACTAGGTGGCAGTGCAGGAGTTTAGTGTGTCCTAGGGGCGTGTTGCTAACTGTGGGGGGCATGGCTGTGCTTTACACATCACTGATCTCTGCTCCAATCACAGGGAGCTGATATCAGTGTCACTGTTGCTAGGCAGGACAGGACAGGGAGATTCTTGTTTATCTACCCATCCTTCCTCCCCATGAGACGATCGTGGGTATCTCCGCAGCAATCGGACTCACGGAGGTCCCGACCGGCACACTTGCTCCCTGGCGGCGACACACACGTGATGACATGGCAGAAAATTTAAAGGGACGTACGTGTATGCCCTTTTGCCTGTCTGTGCCATTCTGCCTATGTACATCGGCGTGTGCCGGTCGGGAAGTGGTTAATGAGTAACTACACTTTTGTTGAGAAAAAAAACATTCCCCTCTGGGAGATCTGTGTACATTGCAAGGATTTTAATAAACTGTGTTGCAGATTCCTACCTTTCCGTATTCTGAAGAAATCCATGTGTGTTTGTCTGTGTCCATTTGACAAGTGAATCTAATGGGAGTGGTTTCATGGTTATCAATCAGCTTCTACACCTGCAAGGCTCTAATGAGGAAAACTGTGGGGTCTGCATCCCTTTAAATGTGATTTCCTACTGAGAGTTTAAATTTTTGTTGCAGGGGATGCCTGAAATCTTACTTGTATCTTAATGTAGACTTCTGGGAAAATTGGTGAGCCAATCACACAAGCAGGAAATGATGTTTCTGGGGAGTGGTCAGTACACACTGTGTGTAAAGAACACCTCCAGGTAGCCATATTGCATTTTACAGAAAATTACAGTGGCTTCAGATTGAAAAGGAAAGGTCATTTTTAATAACATTGAATTACAATATGACTTGTGTCGCAATGATATACACTTTATTATTTTTTTTTATTTGCTTTTATTTCCCCAAGAAAGTGGACTTAGCCTTTTAGTACTGGATGCGTATGATATATATTTGGAGAATAAGGACATTGTTTAGTATCACTTTAATTATCCAATCATGTAAAATGAAAATTCCCCGTTGACTAAGTTCACCTGCACACGATCGGATGATTGAAGTGAATATTCACCAAATTTATTATATTAGAAGAGTCTCGGCTCCTCTAGTAAATCAGGACAAATATCTCTATACAGCTCTCGTCCTTTGGACTGAGAAAGCATCGGTCGATTTTACAATCGTTGGCTGCTGTGCTTTATACGCCGGGGCTGCTTTTTTCCTTGCAGCTCTTTCTATTATCCTTTCCTCCTACTGGGGACTGCTGTCCATTGAATGCCATGATGACAGTCCCTCTTTGGCCTCTAGGTGACACTGTTGATCTGTTTTTCCTGCGACATCCTGCCTGGCATCCTGTATGTGCGGTGTAACTGTCTGCTGTTTAACCATTTTTTACAAGGATCCAGACCTTTCATCAGAACACATCCTGAAAGCAGCTGTTGGGAAATAATAATGTTATTGTTGGGATGCCTTTTTTATTGTAGAGGTCATTGCTTCTGCAAGGGAGGATGTTTATGTCTGTACTTTGATTATAAAGTTAATCCCAGATGAGCTAAATGCTACTATTACCTTAAAATATTGCAACCAGGGCCAGACGCACGTTGCACCGCTTCCGAATGTAAAACCATTGAGAGATATTATTATTATTACACAGCTGTTTATAGGTCACTGATATAGGACAGGGACTTATTGGCTATTATAGTGCAAACAACACCGGTGTAGCGTAATGACACTCAATCAGATACCATTTTTTAAGCAGCTAAAGCTGAATTCTGGAATAAGAGAATGTTTAAATGCAAGAGGTGTGTGTATTCTTACTGGAATCTTGGTGTGCTTTGTGCATTTCCTCCAGATCAGTAATTCAGTTTGAAAATTGCCTTTGAAATAAAGACCGGCCAATCCTGCTCCCTCTTCTTGTGCAGTGTGACTGGTCTTGTCTCCGCCCCCTAGTTTTCTGCAGGCAACCTGTAGTGGGTGGGGCCTGCTGGGTCCCTCCCACAGGTCTACTCTCTGCACAGGCTATGTACAGCACAGTGATGATGATACTGCTTCATTTACATGACATCTGGATGCAAGCAAAGTACATTTTTATCCTTATTAGCTAGTGAGGTATACAGTATATTTTAATCAAAATTGTTTGTATCTGCAGTTCAACTTGAACTGCTTGCCGAGCATCGCACACAGATATACGTCGGCAGAATGGCACATGGGTGTACAGGTACGTCCCTTTAAATTTGTTGCCTATCGGGCGTGCCTGCGGGTCCCGGGAACTCGATGTTCACCGGCGGCCCGCGATTGTGGTGTGGAGACGTAGAATGGGGAGATACCTATGTAAACAAGGCATTTCCCCGCTCTGCCTGGTTACAAGACAGAGATCTACTGCTCCCTGTCATTAGGAGCAGTGATCACTGTCATGTCCTAGGTAGCCCACCCCCCCACAGTTAGAATCACTCCCTAGGGCACACTTAATGCCTTGATCGCTCCCTAGTGTTTAACCCCCTTTCCTGCCAGGGAAGGGGTTAAAAAAAAAGATTTTGATTTTAAATTAGACACTAATAAAACTGCTAAGTGTGAGCATTTGCCTAATTTTCTTACAATAAAAAGGCAGCAGTTTTACAGTCAAGTACCTGACACCCTCTCATACTTTGTGTCACTATACTTCTCTCTACTACATTAAACGGGAGTATGCAAAAAATAGAAAACAGTTATTCGATTTTTTGTGTCTGCCTCTATGCTGTGCTTTTTGTATTCACAACAGGCAGAAGAAATACGGCTGCAATTAAACTGAATAGGGTCAGTTGGCCCGTGTGCAAGAGCCCATATGCTCCATTCACACCTGAGCTTAGCACAGATGTTTTTTTAGCTTTATTGTGAGCTTTTAGAGGAGCATTTTTGGAGCGTCACCATTCATTTGAATGGGCCTCCCTCTGCTCCAAAAAACGCTCCAAAGAAGCTCCTGTACCAAATCTTGGCACAGAGCCATGTTCATTTGGCATTGAGATTGTAGCTAGCCATTAAGAAATAATGGCATCCCAAGCGCGTCCCACTTTTTACCGCATTTCTGGAATCGCGGGTAGAATTGCGGTGATTCCGCCCACGATTCCAATCACCTAGGTATAGATGGAACCTAAAAGCTGCATTCACATCTGAGCGGAGTAATTTTCTGTGATTTGTGTGCTTATACATGCATTTTAGAAACATATTTCAAGTGTTTTACATGTGTGCTGAAGCTTTAGGTGTTTTTGTTAAAGCCAATTGACACCATAAGACCCCTTTCACACCAGGGCGTTTTGCAGGCGCTATAGCGTTAGAAATAGCGCCTGCAATCTGGCCAAAAAAAGCTGCACCATTGTCTGTAGTGTGAAAGCCCGAGGGCTTTTTACACTACAGCGGTGCGCTGGCAGGACGTCAGGGAAAAGTCCTGCCAGCAGCTTCCTTGGAGCGGTGAAGGAGCGGTGTGTTTACCACTCCTCCACCGCTGCTCCCCATTGAAATCAATGGGGCAGCGCTGTAATACCGCCGGCAAAACGCCGCTATTGCCGCGTATTGCCGGCTTTTTTAACCCTTTCTCGGCCGCTAGCGGGGGTAAAAGCGCCCTGTTAGCGGCCGAAATGCGCCGCAAAACCGATAAAAATAGCCGCGTTTTACCGCCCACGCTATGGGCGGTGTGGTGTGAAAGGGGTCTTATAAGAGGGGAAAAAAACAAAAATGTTTGATTTGTGCGTTTTTAAAGTGGTTGTAAAACCTTTACAGCCACTTTTTACTACAGGCAAGCCTGTAATTAGGCTCACCTGTGGCTACCCAGGATATCTCCTAAACCTGCACGGTTTAGGAGATATCCCCTGTATTTGCATGTGCTGACGTCATCAGCACATGCGCACTGAAGCAAACTGAAGTAATGGCACGTACGTGTTATACGCCGATAAATTTGGTATATATACAATGGGGAAAATAATTATTTGATCCCCTGCAGGTTTTGTACATTTGTCTACTAACAAAGAAATTAAGGGGTATCATTTTTTTTTTTTACCGTAGGTGTATTTTAACCACTTGCCTACCAGGCACTTACACCCCCTTCCTGCCCAAGCCATTTTTCAGCTTTCAGCGCTGTTGCACTTTTTGAATGACAATTGCGCGGTCATGCTACAATGTACCCAAACAAATATTTTACATTTTTCTTCACACAAATGGAGCTTTCTTTTGGTGATATTTAATCACTGCTGGGTTTTTTATTTCCCCCCCCCCCCCCCAAAAAAAAGACCCAAAACTTTGGAAAAAAATGAGCTTAGTTTTTTTCTGTCAGCAAATTTTGTAACTAAGTAATTTTCCGCCTTCACTGATGTGCGTTGATGAGGCGGCACTGATGGGCACTGATAGGCTGAACTGGTGGGCATTGATGAGGTGGCACTTATGGGCACTGATTAGGTGGCGCTGATGAGGAGGCATTAATATGCCATGCTTATGGGCACTGATAGGTGGCACTGATGAGCACTGATAGGCGGCACTGATAGGAGGCACGGATAGGTGGTACTGATGGGCACTGATGGGCATTGATGGGTGACACTGATGGGTGACACTGATGGGAGACACTGATGGGCATTACTGATAGGCATTGATTGACAGCAGTGATGGGCATTGATGTTCAGCACTGATAGGCGGCACTGATTGGCATCATTAATGGGCACGGATTGGTGGCACTTGTGGGCAGTGGTGGGCACTGATAGCTGACATTGGTGGGCAATGGTGGGCACTGATTTGTGACACTATATTGTAATCAGGGCACTGACGATTAGTGCCCTGATTACATTCCTAGATGTCCCCCTGCGTGGAGATGCCACTGATTGGTTCTCCTCGCCATACACTCTGTCAATGTATGGCAAGGAGAGCCAATTACCGGCACTTTCTTGTTTACATGTGACCGGCTGTGTGCAATCACATGGTTAAGGAGCTGCAGATGCGGCTCTTTACAGAGATCGGGGTCGCGCCGTGTCCTAGCTACACAGCATGGCCGCGATCGCCGCTCGGGGTGCCCCCACGGGTGTGCGAGAGCGGCCGTTCTGGTACGCCATTGTTTCATTTGACGGCAGGGCGGACGGCAAGTAGTTAAATGATAGAGACAGAATATGAACCAAAAATCCAGAAAAAAACACAATACAAATGTTATAAATTGAGTTGCAGTTCAGTACGTAAAATAAGTATTTGATCCCCAAGCAAGACATGACTTAGTACTTGGTGGAGAAACCCTTATTGGCAAGCAGAGGTAAGACGTTTCTTGTAGACGGTGACCAGGTTTGCACACATCTCAGCAGGGATTTTGGCCCATACCTCTTTACAGATTATCTCTAAATCCTTAAGGTTCCTTGGCTGTCCCTTGGCAACTCAAAGTTTTAACTCCCTCTATAAAATTTCTATAGTATTAAGGTCTGAAGACTGGCTAGGCCAACTCCATGACCTTAATGTGGTTCTTCTTGAGCCATACGTTTGTTGTCTAGGCGCTGTTTTTGTTTTTGGGTCATTGTCATGCTGGAAGACCCATCCACAACCCATTTTCAGTGTTCTGGCTGAGGGAAGAAGGTTCTCATCCAAGATTTTACAATAAATGGCCCCATCCATTGGCCCCTCAATGTTGCAAAGTCAGCCTGTACTTTTAGCAGAGAAACAGCCCCAAAGCATCATGTTTCCATCTTCGTGCTTCACTGTAGGGATGGTGTTATTAGCATCATAGTCAGCATTTTTCTTCCTCCAAACATGGCGAGTCGAGTTAATGCCAAACAGCTCAATTTCGGTCTCATCTGACCATACACTTTCTCCCAATCCTTCTCTGAATCATTTGGATGTTCATTGGCATGACTGATCGTGAGGATCATCACAAAACTGCTCTGTGATAATGTACTTTAGGGGCGCTCTCACACCATGTTACAGAGATAGCATAGTTGCAAAATTTTCTGGATAAGATTAGCAAAAAGAGAGCTTTTTATTTATGCAGTAGTTCACCAGTTTGATAAAATAACATGTTACTAGAATCCAAATTAATTTTGCTCTATATTTGCTAAGTTCAGTGTATTATCTTTAGAAATAATTAACTGAAATGGCCCAGCAGGGAGCTGAGTTTCCACTGCTGATTACTTAGCATAAGGAATCACAAAGGGGGTTATTTACGAAACGCAAATCTACTTTACACTGAGGGTGCACTTGGAAGTGCAGCCGCTCTAAATCTAAGGGGTAGATCTGAAATGAGTGGAAGCTCTTCTGATTTTATCATCCAATCATGTACAAGCTAAAATGCTGTTTTTATTTTTCCTTGCATGTCCCCCTCGGATCCACAGCGACTTTATTTCCAAGTGTACTTGCAGTGCAAAGTGGATTTTCCTTTAGTAAATAACCCCCAAAGCTTATCACTCAGTAAGTCAGAGCTATCTCTTTATTGAACTTTAATACTCTATAATGCTGTGAGTAAAATTTCTGCAAAATGTTTTGCAAAATATGTATTGGAGGCAATGGGGAAAGTGAATTTAAGGTGTTTTTTTCAAGGGGCAGTGGGGTTTAAATGGCTTGAAGGGTTACATAATCCCTTTTCAATTTCCCTCAATGCTTTAAATTGTAGTGATCACAGAAAGAAAGGCTGTAAAAAAGTAACATAAAATTTTTTAAGCAACAGAACACAAATGATAAATTACATAAATAAAGGAAATAAATACAAAGCACACAAAATGAAATAAACTCAACTACTGTATACTCACCAAGTTTTACTTAACCACTTAAGGACTGAACCTCTTTCTGAGATTTGTTATTTACAAGTTAAAACAGTTTTTTTTCTAAAACCCTAGAGAATAAAATGGCAGTCGTTGCAATACTTTTCTTCACACCGTATTTGCGCAGCGGTCTTACAAGCGCACTTTTTTTGGAAAAAATACAGTTTTTTTAATTAAAAAATAAGACAACAGTAAAGTTAGCCCATTTTTTTTATGTTGGGAAAGATAATGTTTCGCTGAGTAAATTGATACTCAACATATTACGCTTTAAAATTGCGCCCGCTCGTGGAATGGCGACAAACTTTTACCCTTAAAAATCTCCATAGGCGATGTTTAAAAAAATCTGCATTCTTGCATGTTTTGAGTTACTGAGGAGGTTGAGGACTAGAATTATTGCACTCACTCTACCGATCACGGTGATACCTCACATTAGTGGTTTGAACACCGTTTTCATATGGGGGCGCTACTCACATCTGCGGTCGCTTCTGCGCGCAATCTCAGTGGGACAGGGCGCGTTTAAAAAAAATCTTCTTATTTATTTTACCTATTACTGTTCTTTAAAAAAAAAAATTGTGTCACTTATTGCTATTAAAAGAAATGTAAACATCCCTTGTAATAGAAAAAAAGCATGACAGGACCTCTTAAATATGAGATCTGGGGTCAAAAGGACCCCAGATCTCATATTTATACTAAGATGCAATAAAAAAAAAAGGCCCTTTAAGAGCTACGTGTGAAAGTGAAGTTTTGACGTCGCTTCCGCCCTGCAATGATATGGAGACAGGTGGGGGCCGTCTTCCCCTCACTCGTCTCTATGTCAAGCCAGGAGAAGGATCCGATTGCCTCCGCAACTAACGATGGCTCCGGAAAGTGGCAGAGGGCACCAGAGCATGGTGGGAGGGGGCCTCTCCCACTGCCGATAAAAGTCGCAGAGACCACTTTTATCTGAAAGCGGGCGTCTGTTGAAGAAGAGGATACCGGGGCTATGGCAGCCAACTGCTCCCATAACAACAATATTCCTCTTCAGGGCGGTCCGTAAGTAGTTATGCAGCTTGTAGGTGGTGTGACTGTCATCTGTATCAGCTCTGCTCACCTCAATGAGTTCCTGTCTCAAGCCTGCTGGGAGCTCTGACAAGCCTGGCATCTAAAACCTGCAATCCATGCGGAGTGCCCCTTTAACTTCAGCTGGATCTCCATGCACAATTAGACCCCTTTCACACTGGGGCCACAGCCACGTTATCGCTAAGGCGCCACTCATTTTAGCAGTGCTTTATTGCTGTTTAATCAGCGCTTTTTGGATGCTAGTGGAGCGCATTTATTCCCAAAGAAGGGGTTAAAAACATCCGCGTTGCTGCGCTTCCGAATCGGCGCTTATTCATTCCAATAGGCAGGGAGTTTTAGGAGAGCTAAATACAGTGCTCCCAAACTGCCTCAAAGATGCTGCTTGCAGGACTTTTTGGAACGTCCCATAAGCGCACCACCCAAGTGTGAATGAATGGGAGGCGGATTTCAGGCGCTTGACAGAGGCTATTTCCAGTGCTAAAGCGCCTGAAAACCGCCCCAGTGTGAAGTGGGTCTTACTGTTTCTGACCTGATGTTCTGCCAGCCTGCCTGGGACCACATCACCTGCTGTAAGCACTCCTAATAACACTCGTGTTCCTCCTGCCCCTCTGTACTAGACATGTGCAATTCTGATCACCCTGTTACACATTGGTGTCATTGGTAGAGTGTACAGTATGATCACCGAACACTGTACTAGTGTCACTAGTGACATCAGCACCATTTAGTCAGTTGGCATCACTTCCAGCCAGTGTCAGTTAGCTCCAGTTTGTCTGCCATACTATCACATTCGCACTATAAGTGTCTGATCTCGGCCATTACTAGTATAGCGTCTATATCTGTATAAAATCCAGTATACCATATATACCATAGTTTATAGATGCTGTAACTTTCACACAAACCAATTAATATACTCATGTTGGGATTTTTTTTAACACCAAAGACTCTGGTACTCGGAAACCCGTGATAATTTGGTCACTATGTGGTCACATGATCACAATGTCAACAAAGTTGTTGTCAGTGAATTCATTCATAACAGATGTGTTTCCTATGCTGGGATTGGCCCACAGCTTTAACATGGTACCTGGGCCAATCACAGCACCCTGTACCATGTGATTAGCTATTGCTAATCACAGATCAATAGTGATCACAGCTGCCATGAATGTAACCCATTCATAACAGTTGAAAACTTTGCAATGATCTTCACTGTAACAGCAAACAAAGTGTAAAAAATAATCCCTGATCACCCCCTCAGAGTAGTACTATTGCATAATTATATGTTATTATGATGACACTGAACTACTTTGATGAAAGTATGTATAAAAAGGTAAAAAAATTTTTTTTAAATATTGAATAAAAAATTATTTACATTTTATTTATCTTTTAACATATTACATATTATCACCAGTCAGTGTCCCTGATCGCTGCCACATCAGTCATCTGATGACACTGTACTGCATTAGTAATAGTATGTAAAAAAAAAAAATTGTGAAAAATAACTAATTTTATTACATTTCTTTGTCTTCAAAATATGGTGACAAAAAAATACAATTTAAAAAAAAAACTTGCCATGCCTCTTTCTACTGTCTACTTTCCAAAAAGGGGTCATTTGGCGGGTATTTATACTGTCCTAGCATTTTAGGGCTGTCAGTACATCAGAATTGATATTTTTTTTTACCAAAGACATGTAGCAGAATGCATTTTTGCATTCTTTTTTAAATTTTATGACGAAATTAGATTTTATTGAATATGTTTTATGACAGAAATGAGAAAATATCTTTTTTTTAAACACAATTTATAGTTGTTTTTCATTTATACCGCAAAATATAAAAAACCCAGTGGTGATCAAATACCATAAAAAGAAAGCTCTATTTGTGTTACAAAATGATAAGATTTTTATTTGCGTACAGTGTTGCATGACCGTGCAATTGCCAGTTATAGTAGTGCAGTGCTGAATAGCAAAGAATGCTCTGCTCATGAAGGAGGTAAAAGCTTCGGGAGCCAAGATGGTTAAAACCAAATTTATTTCTTGTTTAATTTTTTTTTATCTGTGTTGCAATGGGAAAACTACCTTTATTTACTTCAGCAAAGGCTGTTTCCTGATTGGCCAAAGCACCAGGAGATCCTATTGGATGCCTAGTGTTGTGGAAGAGGAGACACTGGAGCCGGACCTGCCGCTGCTGCTGCCTGGAGGACACAGCCAGCAAGGAGAGGAGGACACAGCCAGCGAGGAAAGGAGGACACAGCCAGCGAGGAGAGAAGGATACAGCCAGCCCTGCAGCTGGTCGCATAGTAAATGACGGATCTGTGGGGGAGGGGGGGTTAGCTGGCTGACAGTGCCATCAATGTCACGCTGACGCACCCCCCGGGGGGATAGTGCTGTTTTTTTGCTGCCACCCCAGAAGAAAAGCCTGCCAGCCACCACTGATTTAAATACTTACTCTCCTATAGAAGAAGTGCGATTAAATCTCTCCAAAGTAAGGAAAATCCCCTCTTAGCCCCTGTACACACGGTCGGAGATTTCGACAACCAAATCCGTCGGATTTTGTCCGTCGGATCTTGTCCGAAACTGTTGCATACACACGGTCGGACTAAGTTGTCGAAAAATCCGATCATTCAGAACGCGATGATGTAATTTCGTTACGATGGGACTACGTTCAGGCTAGTAGCCAATAGCTTTGATGTAGGAATTTGATCTGAGCATGCGTGGCACTTGGTCCGATCAAAATTCTCTACACATGATCGGAGTATGTCCGATCGAACCAGTTGGTCGGGAAATATTTCTAACAAGTTGGAAAATTGGGTCTGACGGATATTCCGATGGAATCAGTCCGATGCATACCACACACAGTTGGATTATCCGACAACACGGTCCGATAGGACACATTCCGACGGATTCTCCGACCGTGTGTACAAGGGCTTAGACAGTCGTCACTAGAAAATACATGTAACAATAATAAATGTTGCTGCGCGAAACATAGATATTGAATAAACAAGTGTCCATGAAGTCTGAACAACTAGTGCTGCTCTAAATAGTGCAGGTGAATTCTTTGCTGAATATCCAATAACAGTGAGTGTAATTGATGTGCATTTTATTCACCCAAGTGCACCTCCACAGATATTGATATAAAATGCCTCCTTACCAGAGGTCTAGACTCCAAATAAGCCTCTAGACAGCATGATATGCAAGTATCGAAGATCCAATCAGCTTCCTCTATTATATTCTCCCTTGTTACCTCCTCCCATGCTTGCCTTCAAGACTTCTCCAGAGCCTCAACCATGCTCTGGAACTCCCTGCCCCAGTATATCCAATCAGCCCCTAACCTGTCCACCTTTAGGAGATCCCTGAAAACTCATATATTCAGAGAAGCTTATCCCACACCCACCTAACTGTCCCCAAGCCGTTACCTTTTGTACCACCACCCCCTCCCTTTAGAATGTAAGCTCTACGTGCAGGGCCCTCCTGTACCTTTTGTATTGTACTGTAATTGTGTTGTCCCCCCTATACGTTGTAAAGTGCTGCATAAACTGTTGGCACTATTAAATCGTGTATAATTATAATAATAATAATAATAATGGTACTATCATGGCTGATGATAAAGTTTACTCCATAGAAGGGCCCATGAAGAAGAGATAAAACAGCCACATAGTGTAAAACTGCTTGACAGTTTATTAAAAGAAATCAGTGTATTGACCAGTATACAGGGTTGGCATGCATGGTACCTTATGGACATGGACTCCACCCAATGCGTTTAATGAACATCATCATCTGGCTGCCCCAGATAATGTTAATTCTAACTAAAGAATTTACCTGCACTATTTAGAACAGCACTAGTTGTTCAGACTTTATGGACACTTATTTATTAACCACTTACAGACTGGACCATTTTGCTGACAATTGCGCGGTCATGCGATGTGGCTCCCAAACAAAATTGACGTCCTTTTTTCCCACAAATAGAGCTTTCTTTTGGTGGTATTTGATCACCCCTGCGTTTTTTTTTTTGCGCTATAAACAAAAATAGAGCAACAATTTTGAAAAAAACGCATCATTTTATACTTTTTGTTATAATAAATACCCCCCAAAAATATATAAAAAACATTTTTTCCCTCAGTTTAGGCCGATACGTATTCTTCTACATATTTTTGGTAAAAAAAATCGCAATAAGCGATTATTGATTGGTTTGCACAAAAGTTATAGCATTTACAAAATAGGGATAGTTTTATGGCATTTTTATTAATAATTTTTTTTAATTTATTTTTTTACTAGTAATGACAGCGATCAACGATTTGTATTGTGACTGTGACATTGCGGCGGACACATCGGACATTTTTGACACATTTTTGGGACCATTGTCATTTATACAGCAATCACTGCTATATAAATGCAGTGATTCCTGTGTAAATGACACTGGCAGTGAAGGGGTTAACCAGTGGGTGGCAGTGTAGGGGTTAAGTGTTCCTAGGGGTGTGTTACTAACTCTGGGGGGGTGGGCTTTCATTTTGTGAACACTGATCTCTGCTCCAATCACATGGAGCATTGATCAGCGTCACTAGTTGCTAGGCAGAGTGGGGAAATGCTGTTTACAACGGCATTTCCTCCATTCAGCCGCCCCGTGAGACAATCGCGGGTATGCCCGCGGCGATCGAGTCCGCGGGACCCACGACCGGACTCACGGGGGTTCCGACTGGCAGGCGAGCGTGCCGGCACGCTTGCGATGGCAGGGTGGCATTGAAGATTGGACGTACCTGTACACCAATATGCCTGCCCGTGCCATTCTGCCGACGTACATCGGCGTGCGCCGGTCGGGAACCGGTTAAATATCTATGTTTAGAGAGGCAAATTTTTTTATTGTTTCATGTTTACTACGATTGGTCCTGTTTTTTCTTGTTGCCAGCAGCTTTTTTTGTTTATGTTGTACCAGAAAATACATGTCCATTGGGAGATGTTCCCTATATTCTGGTAAAAAATGTCTTGATTTCTTTAGGTCTGAAGACAATGGTTTCCAGCAATAAAAAGAGGTTCTAACCCCTCCAAACTCTACACAAAAGTTTTTAGATACACTTTAACAGGCATAATCTACTGTAGCTGGCACAATTACTTATTTTATATAGTGCCTTGAATAAGTATTCATACCACTTGAAATTTTCCACATTTTGTTAAACCAAAAATGTAAATGTATTTATTTGGGATTTTATGTGAACACAAATTGGCACATAATTGTGAAATGGTTTTCAATTTTTTTTTACAAATAAAGATGTGAAAAGTGTGGTATACATTTGTATTCAGCCCCAAGTCAATACTTTGTAGAACCACCTTTTTCTGCAATTACAGCTGCAAGTCTTTTTGGGGATGTCTTTACCAACATTGTACATGTAGAGAGTGACATTTTTGCCCATTCTCCTTTGCAAAATAGCTCAAGCTCTGTCAGATTGGATGGAGAGCGTCTGTGAACAGAAATTTTCATGCCTTGCCACAAATTCTCACTTGGATTTAGCTCTGGACGTTGACTGGGTCATTCTAACACATGAATATGCTTTGATCTAAACCATTCCATTGCAGCTCTGGCTGTATGTTTAGGGTTGTTGTCTGCAGTCTTCTGGAGTCTTCTAAGATTGCCCTGTCTTTGCCTCCATCCATCTTCCCATCAACTCTGACCAGCTTCCCCATTCCTGCTGAAGAAAAGGATCCCCACAACATCATGCTGCCTCCACCATGTTTCACGGTGGGGATGGTGTGTTCAGGGTGTTCATTTTCCGCCACACATCGCATTTTTCTTTTAAGCGAAAAAGTTTAATTTTGGTGTAATCTGAGAAAAGAGCACTTTCTTCCACGTGTTTTCTGTATCTCCCACGTGGCTTCTCTCAAACTTCAAATGGGACTTATGTTTTTCTTTCCCCAATGACTTTCTTCTTGCCACTCTTCCATAAAGGCCAGATTTGTGGAGTGCACAAATAATAGTTGCCCTGTGTACAGATTCTCCCACCTGAGCTGTGGATCTCTGCAGCTCCTCCAGAGTTACCATGGGTGTTCTTGGCTGCTTCTCTGATTAATGCTCTCCTTGCCCGGCCTGTCAGTATAGGTGGATGGCCATGTCTTGGTAGGTTTGCAGTTTTGCCATACTCTATCCATTTGCAGATGATGGATTGAACAGTGCTCCGTGAGATGTTCAAAGCTTGGGATATTTTTTTTATAACCTAACCCTCCTTTAAACCTCTCCACAACTTTATCCCTGAGCTGTCTGGTGTGTTCCTTCGCCTTCATGATTCTGTTTGTTCACTAGGTTCTCTAACAAACCTCTGAGGGCTTCACAGAAGAGCTGTATTTATACTGAGACTAAATTACAAACAAGCGGACTCTATTTAGTAATTAGATGACTTCTGAAGGCAATTGGTTCCACTAGATTTTAGTTGGGGGGTATCAGAGTAAAGGGGGCAGAATACAAATGCACGCCACACTTTTCATATATTTATTTGTAAAAAAAAATTGAAAACCATTTATCATTTTCCTTCCACTTCACAATTATGTGTCACTTTGTGTTGGTCTATCACATAAAATTCCAAATAAAATAAATTTACATTTTTGGTTGTAACATGACAAAATATGGAAAATGTCAAGGGGTATGAATACTTCTAGTTTCTAGGCTCTGAATTACATATGATCTGCCTTTTCCAAAAACAACAAAAGAAATGCCCAGATTCCAACCTTTAAAGCTGTGAACAAGCTGGGAGGAAACTGGCTGCACGAGACTGGAAAACAGGCAGCAATCCCGCATTATTCACCAGCCTTTACATGTGCAAGTACAAAGGACATACTGGGCTTAATTGTGAGTCACATCTCCTCCCAGGAACTGGGGACAGCAATTCCCAGCATCTGTTTCCTTAACTGTCACCCAGAGGATTCTCAGGTTAGATGACAATAAGCAAAAATAGGCATCACAAGCATGAGGCATCACAGAGCTCCATATTACACCTATTCATTAGATGGCATTCTTCCTTTGCTTAATGACCACTTAGTTTGCCTTATAATTTCATTCCATTTATATGTAAAATGCATCTTAATTTACGTAGAAGCAAGGCAGGGATCTGATCACTTCTATTTCTGTAAAAAGCTCCTCATTAGCTTGAAGAACTGTGCAAAAAAAGAAAAAGAACACTTTTTAAAAGTCACGTAACTCTTTATGGGGTCTATGTATAAAAAAAATGTTTTGCAAATGTCTCATTTCATTTGTGCCAAAGTCACGAACAATACCAGTAATTTTTGTAGTTTGTGTAAAATGTCAGTTTATATTCCCTTTTCACCGGACAACTGTAATGTTCCTTAATATATTTGATCCTAATAGAAAAAATACATTTGAAAAACGTAGGAGGTAAAGAACTTTTGACCAATAGAAAGAAAAGCTTAAAAGAGAAGTATGGGTTTGGGCTTTTTTTATTTTATTTATACTTACCTAGGTGGATGCAGCATGGGTCCGATTCTGTATCTGTCCACCCATCGCCTCTAAATGTTAAAGAGGAAGTAAACCCTTATGAGTTTACTTCCTCTTTGATTTCCTGCAAAGGTAAAGCATAATGGACTACTATGCATCGCATAGTAGTCCATTATGTGTCACTTACCTGACACAGGAGCCAGCGAAGTCACCGATGTCCCCTGTAGTTCCGAGCGTCCATCTTCTTGGTGGGTCTCCGTGGGTCTTGCTGCTCCGGCGCTGTGATTCGCCGGAGCAGCGATGATGTCACTCTCACGCATGCACACGTGAGCCGACACTCGTGGCATATCGCCGCGATCTGCGGCTTACCCAGTGCGCCTGCGCGCCGCTGTCTACGGCTGTCTTCAGGTAAATATATCCTAAACCGTATAGGTTTAGGAGATGTTTCTTGGACCTACAGGTAAGCCTTAATCTAGGCTTACCTGAAGGTCAAAGTGGTTTGTAAGGGTTTACAACCACTTTAAAGCTCCTGGTTGTTAGGGAGCTGCCATCCGCTAGCAAACTACCCAGTGATTTATCTCTGCTTTGCTCAGCCAGGTATTCCCAGTTGACAAGTGAATGCATACAAAGGAGTGTGGACAATGTAAAATAAATGGGGGATCCCCACAAAATTCATACCAGGGCCTTCAGGACTGGTATGGATTGTTAGGAAAACCCCCACAAATTGATGTCCTCCTTTGAATCTGGTATGAATTTACGTGGGGAGCCCCACACAAAAAACAAACAAGAAAAAAAAAGCAAGGGGTTCCCTTAAAATCTGTATGATACCAGACCTTTATGCGAGCATGCAGCCTGGCTGGTCAGGAAAGGAGGGAAGAGCTCCTGAATACTAGGTCACATGCCCTCAATATGGAGACCTTATCCTCATGTTGATGAGATCAGAGGTCTCTAACACAACCCTGGCCTGGTAGTTGTGGGGGTCTGTGGACCAAGGGACTGCCTTGAATAATAAGAGGGACCCCAGATACCACACCCCAATGTAAATAAGTATGGGGTACATAGTAAATTAGCACCAAGTTTGCATCCAAATCAAATCAATTCTTCTAACTAAACTGCACACAGTTTTTGAAGTAACTCCGCGGGTAGGTTGTTTCAGACATCTTAGAGCAGGAGCAGGCAACCTGGGGCCCTCCAGCTGATGAGGAATTAAATTTCCTATGAAGCATTGCAAGACTGGCAGTTACAATTACTCCCAGAGGCATGATGGGACTTGTAGTTCTGCAACAGCTGGAGGGCCCCAGGTTGCCTACCCCTGTCTTAGAGAACTAACCATCTTCTGTGGATGTAGGCTGCCTTAAATCCATCTGTCTCTTCATGTAATCCCAGACTGACTTGATGATGTTGAGATCAGGGCTCTGTAGAGGGCCAAACTATTACTTCTAGGACTCCTTGTTCTTAATGGCATTAGCTGTATGTTTGGGGTCGTTGTCCTGCTGCAGAATAAATTTGGGGCCAATCACGCACCTCACTGATGGTAACTATCTGCTTGTGTTTCTCAGAATTGAGAACACCATTGATCCTGACCAAATATCCAACTCCATTTGCAGAAATGTAGCCCTAAACTTGCTAGAAACCTACAGCATGCTTCAGCGTTGCCTGCAGACTCTCATTATTGTACTGTTCTAGAGCTCTTTTTTGAACAAACTGCCGCCTGCTACAGCCAAATATGTCCAATTTCCAATTTTGACTCATCATTCTAGAGCACCTGCTGCCATTTTTCTGCACCCAGTTCCTCTGTTTTCATGCATAGGAGGTGTAAACAAGCTAAGTGACTCAACTATGCATGAAAACACAGGAACTGGGGTGCAGAAAATGGCAGTAGGCACTCTGGACTGATGTCAAAATTTGAAATATTTGGCTGTAGAAGAAGGCAGTTTGTGGGGAGGTGCAGTATAGTGCTATGGCAGTAATTACACAGACTCCAGATGTAGAGAACAGAACTTGTATTAATGTAGAATACAGTAAGGGTCCGTTCACACAGGGGCAACTCCGATCCGACTTCAGGTCGCCCCTAGTCGCCTCAGGTCGGACAACATTTAAAAAGCAATGTAAGTGAATGAGAGGCGTCTTAATGCACACTACTCAAGTCGCTCCGACTTCAGAAAAGGTTCCTGTACTACTTGAATTCGACTTGTAGGCGACTGGTACCCATTGATTTCAATGGAGGTCGCCTCCAAGTCGGATCTCCGTTTATACGGAGGCGACTCTCACAGGATTATCAGCTCTCAAGAGGGAACTCCACGCCAAATTTATGAAAAAAATTTGGCGTGGGTTCCCCCTCCGAGAGCATACCAGGCCCTTAGGTCTGGTATGAATTCCAAGGGGAACTCCCTACGCCGAAAAAACGGCGTGGGGGTCCCCCCCCAGATTCATACCAGACCCTTATCTGAGCACGCTACCCGGCCGGCCAGGAAAGGGGGTGGGGACGAGCGTGCGCCCCCCCTCCTGAGCCGTACCAGGCCGCGTGCCCTCAACATGGGGGGGTGCCTTGGGGAAGGGGGGGCTGCGCGGCCCCCCCACCCCAAAGCACCTTGTCCCCATGTTGATGAGGACAAGGGCCTCTTTCCGACAACCCTGGCTGTTGGTTGTCGGGGTCTGCGGGCGGGGGGCTTATCGGAATCCGGGAGCCCCCTTTAATAAGGGGGCCCCGGATACCGGCCCCCCACCCTATGTGAATGAGTATGGGGTACAATGTACCCCTACCCATTCACCTGTAAAATAAAAGTACCAAAAAAAACACAACACAGGGTTAAAATATTTTATTGCACAGCTCTGGGGGTCTTCCGTCTTCGGGGGTCTTCTCGACGGACTCCTCCGCTATCTTCTTGTAGCTCTTTTGCTAGCGGAGGAGTCCGGCTTTCTTCCTCGCCGCCGGCCTCTTCTCCCGACTTCGGGGGTCTTGTCCCCCCCCCTCTTCGGTTCTTCTGCCGGGCCACCGCGCCTTCTTATAGCTCTTTTACAGGCGGTGGCCCGGTCTTCTGTCGCCACCGTCGCCGCCGCCGCCGCCTTCCGTTCTTCTTCTTCTTCTTCTTCTCCAGGAGATGTTGCCTCGACGCTCTCTCCGGCCGGAATGCCAGGGACGCGCTCCGCTGCCACTTATATAGGGACAATGGGGCGGTGTCACATGGCTTTATGTCACATGGGTTGGTCACATGGTGACCCCGCCCCCTTACGATGTCATAGTCCCCATGTGACATCAACCCATGTGACCAACCCATGTGACATAAAGCCATGTGACACCGCCCCATTGTCCCTATATAAGTGGCAGCGGAGCGCGTCCCTGGCATTCCGGCCGGAGAGAGCGTCGAGGCAACATCTCCTGGAGAAGAAGAAGAAGAAGAAGAACGGAAGCCGGCGGGGACGGCGGCGACAGAAGACCGGGCCACCTCCTGTAAAAGAGCTATAAGAAGGCGCGGTGGCCCGGCAGAAGAACCGAAGAGGGGGACAAGACCCCCGAAGTCGGGAGAAGAGGCCGGCGGCGAGGAAGAAAGCCGGACTCCTCCACTAGCAAAAGAGCTACAAGAAGATAGCGGAGGAGTCCGGCGAGAAGACCCCCGAAGACGGAAGACACCCGGAGCTGTGCAATAAAATATTTTAACCCTGTGTTGTGTTTTTTTTGGTACTTTTATTTTACAGGTGAATGGGTAGGGGTACATTGTACCCCATACGCATTCACATAGGGTGGGGGGCCGGTATCCGGGGCCGCGCGGCCTGGTACAAGGCACCCCCCCATGTTGAGGGCACGCGGCCTGGTACGGCTCAGGAGGGGGGCGCACGCTCGTCCCCACCCCCTTTCCTGGCCGGCCGGGTAGCGTGCTCGGATAAGGGTCTGGTATGAATCTGGGGGGGACCCCCACGCCGTTTTTTCGCTCTGGGGTTGATCCTGGGTGCTTAGAGAATAATTGTCTCCTGGTGCTTACAAAACTTATGCTCAGACATTCCTGTGGTTAACATAGTAATCTTTAATTCCCGGGGAAGCCAGTGAAAGGTGAAACATATTGAGAGTAGAAGTTACTGTAACTACATATATTTATTACATGGATATTCCTTGATGGTTTTAATGCACATTTACAACACTAGGCTCTGGACTCTGGACCTATTGATTGACTTGTGTACAACCAGCCTGTCTGGTTTTTCCCAAATGATTAGTGCCGCTGGCTATAGCTGGCAACACTAATCATTGTGTTCTGCTGACAGGGAAGGCTGCCTGATGGCAAAACACAATCGCGCTGAGGAAGGGATTCCCCAATGAACACTAACTGTATTGATGGGGTAAACAAGCAATTTTCTTTATTTTTTACTGCTGACGGAAGGAAACAAAATTGCATATCCTATGGCCTGCCTTACTGTTAGAAGTGCTTTCCCCTAACTTTTTTTTATTATTCAGATACTTTCCTCTTTGCTCTTGGGCGGGGATGAAATGCCTTGCTAAGGAGTGTATTTATAAAAATGCAAACATCTTTGCATGCATGCAAACTGCATTTACCCGTATTTATTGGCGTATAACATGCACATTCATTTTAAGAGGGAAGTTTCAAAACTTAAATTTTTGTATTGGCATATAACACGCCCGCGCTATTTGCACCCGATTTTCATGGTGAAAAAGTGAGTGTTATACGCAAATAAATACAGTATATCTGTTCTGTGGGAATGGGGGCAAAAACAAATAGGGAATAAATGTTATAAACTACTTGCTTGCTGCACTATGGTTCTTGATGGAATTCTGGAGGGGAGCTTGTGAACTAGATGTGCGTGGCTTTAAGCCCTTATAACAGTAGGCATTTTGTTTGATAAATAAATTTGCACATAGGAGTAGATGTATAGATTTTATTACCATGGGAATTTGATGTTTTTTTATTTTATTTTAAATAATTGCATTTAACCACTTGCCGACCAGCCACCGTCATTATACTGTGGCAGGTTGGCATGGCTGCGCAAATCTCCCTAGGTGTACATCAGCTTTAAGAGCGATAGGAGGCGCGTGCGATCGCTCCACAGAGAGCCGTAACGGGGATCTGTGTATGTAAACAAACATATTCTGGTTCTGACAGTGGGGTAGAGAGAGATCTGCTGTTCCTAGTAATCAGGAACAGCGATCTCTCTCCTCCTCCAGTCAGTACACTTCCCCCCACAGTTAGAAACACCTCCCTAGGGAACACATTTAACCCCGTTATCGCCCCCTAGTGTTAACCTCTTTCCTGCCAGTGACATTTATACAGTAATTAGAGGCTATTTTTAGCTCTGTATGTATTATATCGCTGTATAAATGTCACTGGTCCCACAAAAGTGTCAAAAGTGTCCGATCTGTCCGCCACAATGTCGCAGTCCCACTAAAGATCACAAATCGCCACCATCACTAGTAAAAAATAAATAAATAAATAATAAAAAATGCCATAAATCTATCCCTTATTTTGTAGACTCTATAACTTTTGCGCAAACCAATCAGTATACACTTATTGCAATTTCTTTTACCAAAAATATGTAGAAGAATACATATTGGCCTAAACTGTTGCTCTTTTTTTGTCGATAGCGCAAAAAAAAAAAATACAGAGGTGATCAAATACCACCAAAAGAAAACTCTATTTGTGGGGAAAAAAAGGACATCAATTTTGTTTGGGTGCAACGTCACATAGAGGCGCAATTGTCAGTTAGAGCTACGAAGTGCCAGATCGCAAAAAAATGGCCGGTCATTAAGGGGGCAAATCCTTCCTGTCCTTAAGTGGTTAAAGAAGTTCTACAGGCAGAAGGTTTTTTTTTTTACCTTAATGATTCTATGCATTAAGATAAAAAGCCTTCTGTGTGTAACAGCTGCCCCAGCACCCCCTAAAATCTATCTGTGCCCCCTCTCTGTCCAGTGATGTCCACAAATCCCTCGGCCGTCCAGGACTCTCCCTCCTGATTGGCTAAGACACAGCATCAATGTCATTGGCTCTCGCAGCTGCCAACCAATGTCAGCCAAAGTCAGATAGCCAATCAGGGGAGAAAGGGGCAGGGCCGAATGGCAGCTCTGTGTCTGAATGGACAGACAGAGCTGCAGCTCAGCTCGGGTGCCCCCATAGCAAGCCTTGACAGGAGGGAGGGGTCAGGAGCAGCGAAGAGAGACCTGATAAGAGGAGGATCCGGGCTGCTCTGTGCAAAACCAAAGTATATGTTATTTTTTTGTTTTTGTTAATTTTTTTTAAATTCACCTAATTAGTAAATAGGGTCCACCTGTATGTCATTTAATCTTAGTATGAATACAGCTGTTCTGCGAAGCCCTCAGAGGTTTGTTAGAGAACCTTAGTGAACAAACAGCATCATGAAGGCCAAGGAACACACTAGAAAGGTCAGGGATAAAGTTGTGGAGAAATTTAAAGCAGGGTCAGGTTATAAAAAAAGTATCCAAAGCTTTGAACATCTCCCGGAGTACTGTTCAATCCATCATCCGAAAATGGAAAGAGTATGGCACAACTGCAAAGCTACCAAGACATGGCCATCCACCTATACTGACAGGCTGGGCAAGGACAGCATTACTCTAAGAAGCACCCAAGAGGCTTATGGTAACTCTGGAGGACCTGCAAAGATCCACAGCTCAGGTGGTAGAATCTGGCCACAGGACAAATATTAGTTGTGCACTGCACAAATATGGAGTGTCTTTATGGAAGAGTGGCAAGAAGAAAGCCATTGTTGAAAGAAAGCCATAAAAAGTCCCATTTACAGTTTGCGTGAAGCCATGTGGGGGACACAGCAAACATGTGAAAGAAGGTGCTCTGGTCAGATTATACGAGAATATAACTTTTTGGCCTAAAAGCAAAATGCTATGTGTGGCAGAAACGAACCTTGCACATCACTCTGGACACACCATCCCCACTGTGAAAAATGGTGATGGTAGCATCATGTTGTGGGGATTCTTTCTTAAACTTTAGAAAGTTTGGAGACCCCTGGTTTAGATCAAAGCATATTCATGTGTTAGAAAGGCCAAGTCAAAGTCCAGACCTAAATCCAATTGAGAATCTGTGGCAAGATCTGAAAATTGCAGTTCACAGAAGCTCTCCATCCAATCTGACAGAGCTGAGCTATTTTGCAAAGAATAATTGGCAAAAATGTCAGCTGTAACTGTAGCAAAAGATGCTTCTACAAAGTTTTGACTCAGAAGGGCTGACTACAAATGCATGCCACACTTTTCACATATTTATTTGTGAAAAACTTTGAAAACCATTTATTATTTTCCTTCCACTTAACAATTATGTGCCACTTTGTGTTGATCTATCACATAAAATTCCAATAAAATACATCAACTTTTTTGGTTGTAACATGACAAAATGTGGAAAATTTCCAGGGATAAGAATACTTTTTTCAAGGCATTGTATAACTATCACGTGGATGTTATAAGTTGCACTAGTAAATACAGCTGGATAAAACAAAAATGCGTCTGTATTCATTTTAGGCTGCAAAGCAACAAAAAGTCATTTTATAAAGGGTGGTGGTTCTTTTCAATACCTGCTGTATTAGTATAAAATAAAGAGAATGTTGTATCTTCTCAGTCCATAAAATGTTAGTACACATGTGGCGTTGCCGTGTCAGCTGTTAATTCAACAGTTCAGAATCTGGAAGTCATTGTTCTTCATGATGAAAATAACACGTGGCTTTCATCCCTAAATCAAAGTCCTTGGACACTTTTAGATGTTGCTCGGCTTTGGAAAGCACTTGTTTCTACCTTTCCTGTGTTAAACATAACCACATCTCCAGAGGATGCTCTCTTACAAACATTGTATAAGTTTTGATTTTAAGGGAAACTCCATATTTTGTTTTCCGTTCTGGTAAATTATATTAAAAACTCCAAGCAAATACCCAAATACATAGATATGAAACACATATTTTTCATGCCTTAGCTGACAAATGAGTTAGAATTATCTGCAGCCAGTCTTGTGATTTACACACAACTTTATGACTTGTGTAAATCATAAAACTGGCTGTACAGAACTACAGATCAGTTGACAAGGCAAACAGTAGGTATCTACAGTATGTATAGTAACTGTGTATTTAGCTGTTTGTATGGGGTTCCACTCAAGTTGTTTTATTTTTCTAAATGGGGCATTACAAGAGAACTATGGGCAAAACCTTTTTAGCAATACTTCTCTTCTGGGTCATAGGATTGCCCTTATTTCTGCACTCCTGCTTACTGGGGACTTAAACCCCCCTCCTATCCAGACCAATTTTCAGCTTTCAGCACTGATGGACTTTGAATGACAATTGCGCAGTCATACAACACTGTACCCAAATGAAATGTAAAAAGAATGAATAAAAAAAAAAACTTGTTATAAAAGTTTAAAACGGGTAATTTTTGTCCGTCATTGATGTACGCTGATGAGGCGGCAGTGATTGGCACTGATAAGTTGCAGTGATGGGCACTGATAGGGGGCAGTGATGGGCACTGATCGGTTACACTGATAGTCAGCACTTCTATGTGGCACTGATTGGCACCACTGGTGGGCATAGATAGGTGGCACTTGTGGGCATAGATAGGTGGCACTTGTGGGCATTGATAGGTGGTACTTGTGGGCACTTTCAGGTTCCAATTACGAGGCATAATTGCCTCTTCCGTTTTGGGACCAATGTCCCTTTAAGGTCAAATGGCGATCAGCTTTTTTTTTCTCCTTCGCTGTCAGCGCAAGGATAAAAAAAAAAGATCACCAAGCTTTTGTTTTGATCACATGGTAAGGGCCCGCGACCGAGTCTCAGTGTCTCAGTGACTCGATGATCACAGCGCACGCAGGGAGCGTGCACAGGGGAGGCCATCATATGATGGCCTCCAGGGAATTCACATCCGCGCTGTGCCCATCATTTGGCCATAGCGCGGATGTCAGGTGGTTAAAGCCTGCTGTCAGCTGACATCAAAGACCTGGTCCCAGGCTCTGGAAGGAGCTCAACTTTAAGGTCGGGACCCTTCCAGAGCCTAGGACTGGCTCTGTGGTGTCATGCTGGGATCCACCCAGATATCTGACCAGCAGCTGGATCAGCATGCCACTGAGAGCCTGAGCCAGCTGCTTCTGCTCCCTCCCCTGTCTGATGCTCCAGTTAGCATTGGAGGGGCAGAGCAGAGAGCCAGTGACTGGCAGTTACTGCCCTCTACTCAGTGAAGACCGAGAACCGAGCGATCAGTTGGAGCCAGGGTTGGAACAACAGAGCCGGTGGGGGACAGCTGCAGAATTTTTTTATTTCCATTTCTCCTTTAAAGACTTCAACAAATGCTGATTAACCGCTTAAACTCCAGAAAATGTCACCCCTTCATGACCAGGCCATTTTTCGCTATTCAACACTTTGCTACTTTGGCAATTGTGCAGTCATGCATTACTGAATGCATTACTGTAATAAAATTAATATCATTTAATTTTTAGTTAATTTTACACAAATTGAACTTTAAGTTCACAATAAGTTAATATTAATTGGATTGTGTGAAAGTTATAGTGTCTTCAAACTATGGTATATATACTGGAATTTATGCAGCTATAGACACTACACTGTAATGGTGATGATCAGTGACTAAGGCCGCGTACACACGCGCGGACTGTTCGGCCAACTTTGTCCGCTGAACAGTGTTTCGGCGGACAGTCCGCCCGTGTGTGGGCTTTCAGCGGACAGTTTCAGCGAACAGTCCGCTGAACAAGGTTTTTCGGAAATTCCGAAAAACTGTCCGCTGAAACTTTGTTTCAGCGAACAGTCCCCTCGTGTGTAGGCTTGTTCGTCAAACTAAGTTCCGCGCATGCTCAGAAAGGATTTACACGCCGAAAGTTATAATGCAGTGTATAGGACGTCGTATTTTTCGTCCCGTCGTACGTGCCGTTCACGTCATCGCGCACGGTTTCAGCAAACTGTTCGTTCGTCGTGTGTGGCCATGTCCGTCCATGCTAATTTTGAGCGGACTGTTTGCTGAAACTGTTTGACGGACAAAGTTGGGCGAACAGTCCCCGCGTGTGTACGCGGCCTTATGGTGTGACTGTGATAGGTCACAGTCTAACAAGAACCGTCTGGGATTGTCAATAACTGATACTGATGTCGCTAGTGACACTAATACAGGGATCTGTGATAATACTGTACGCTGACTCTGTGTACCTAACAAGTGTATTGTGCGCTGCTTTTACTTACTAATCTGGCTGTTTTTTCTCCCTGCTTTTCAGGGAGAAGGAAAAAACTGATTGCTGTTTGCACACAGAGTTCTGTGTATTTGTAAACACAGAACTCTGTGTGTGATTGTACACAGCCGATCAGCAGGTTTCGGTCATAATCAATGGGTGAAATCTCCTACCAAATTTGTGCTGTGTCCAATCACAGCACAGGTTGGTAGAGGGCATGTACATGTACATTGCTGTGCCTGCATCTGCTGCCCTATACATCATGGCCCATACTCATGTACCCCATACTCATTCATATGGGGGGAGGGAATCTGGGGGCCCTCTTACTAAATGGGGCTTTCAAATGGGTTTTCAGATTCTGATAAGTTACCCCCTGCACCACCGCAACCACCGGACCAGGGTTGTGGGAAAGAGACCCTTGTGCTCATCAACATGGGGCAAGGTGCTTTGGGGGAGGGGGAGCCCTCCCTACTCCAAAGCACCACCCCTCCCCATTTTGAGGCAGCACACTCCCAACACAAACACTGGTATGCATATATGTGTCCTCACGGATAAAGACCCGCTTCAGCAGGGCCAAATATATGTGTACAGGCAGGCGGGGTTTACATGTTGTGGTGACAATTCTCTAAGAGGAAGATCTCCTTTTATTTCCTGCTGTATCTTTGGGACAAAAAAGGGAGGATAAATCCTCCCAATAAAACAAAGACAGCCAAAAAAAAATAATGACTTGACAGGGTCTTAACCGCTTGCCGACTGCCCCATGCCGCTATACGTCTGCAAAAGGGCTCGTACAGGCAAACTAACGTACCTGTACGTGGCCCTTTAAGAGGTAGCACACGCCCACGTCAAGTCGGGTCGCGGGTCCCCACGATCGCCTCATGGAGAGGAAGGATGGGGAGATGCTAATGTAAACAAGCATCTCCCCGTTGTGCCTAGTGACAGTGTCACAGAAGCAGAGATCAGTGATGTGTCACACGTAACCATGCCTCCCCCACGGTTAGAAACACTCCCCAGGGCACACTTAATCCATACACTGCCCCCTAGTGGTTAACACAGGAATCAGTGCATTTGTATAGCACTGATTGCTGTATAAATGACAATGGTCCGTCATAATGTCGCAGTCACGCTAAAAATTGCTAAACGCTGCCATTACTAGTAAAAAAAAAATTATTAACAAAATGAATAAAAATGCCATAAAACTATCCCCTTTTTTGTAAATGCTATAACTTTTGCGCAAACCAATCAATAAGTGCTTATTGCGATATTTTTTTTTTTTTACCAAAAATATGTAGAGGAATACGTATCGGCCTAAACTGAGGAAAAAAAAAAAAATATATATATATAGCAAAATGTAAAAAATAATGCTTTTTTTTTTCAAAATGATCACTCTTTTTTTTGTTTATAGTGCAAAAATAAAAACCGCAGGGGTGATCAAATACTACCAAAAGAAAGCTCTATTTGCGAGAAAAAAGGAAGTAAATTTTGTTTGGGAGCCACGTTGCACGACCACACAATTGTCAGTTAAAGCAACGCAGTGCCAAATCGCAAAAAGTGCTCTGGTCAGGAAGGGGGTAAATTCTTCCGCGGCTGAAGTGGTTAAACATTCCCTACTATATCCAAAATACAAAAATGTAAAAAGAGTCTCTACTTTAGTACATACATTTTTAAGCTGAACTCCAGCCTTCTACCCACTTCCTGGCTCCCTAGAAGAAAATGTGGGGGTTCTAGGGCCCACCAGTATGTACAAATAATTTTGAGAACATACTAAACAACATATAAAAAATATAATATATTATATTGTACAAACTTTGTATAACTTTAAAAACATGTGAAAAATATTTAACTACACAGACAAGATCATCTCGTATAAAAAAGATCATTGTGAAGTGTACTGCTACAATAACGCGTTTCGTGGTTGAACACCACTTGTTCAGATTGGCCTATTCACTTGTAACAGGATATTCCATTAGGGAAAATGTGAAAACAACATACAATTGAGCAAATATGTACATACAAAGGTATGTAACTTACCTATTTTATTCAATGCACCATTAGCCTCTCCAGAACACCACCCCCCCCCCCCCCCCAAAAAAAAAAAAAAAATTAAAACAGCAAACAACTACTTACAAACACAAACAACATGTCAAGAGCAAAGTTCAGATCTTCTCAAGCTGCAGGGTGGCATAAAAAAGGAACCAACCATAGGGGATGGGATGGGCAATTCTGTCTAGTCCAAAGTATATATACTACACAAAAGCTTGACATACATATCCAAATATATTGGGCTTAACATAATGTCATAGGTACTTACTGACAATGGACTGGTGAACAGATACATTTTTAGCAAACTAAAATCTGAAAGAAAAGAGATTCCTCATACCAAGATTCATAACCATCTCTCTAAAGGTTAAATGGCTCATATCCAAAGGCCAAGCAAGGCAACGAGATTTAGAAAAACATCTGCTCCCCTGGCTCCCTCCACCTCCTAAAGCACTCACAGTCGATTTCAGTAAAAAAAAAAGAAAAAAAAAAAGAAGAAGAAACTTTCATGTTCAATCTTCTAGCTCACAGATGTCAAACTGGCAGCCCTCCAGCTGTTGCTGAACTACAAGTCCCATGAGGCATTGCAAGGCTGACCATTACAAACATGACTCCCACAGGCCAAGGCATGATGGGATTTGTAGTTTAGCAACAGCTAGAGGGCTGTCAGCTTGACACCCCTGTATAGCTGGTCTGATGATGTCACCAAGGCCTCTGCTTCTTCCTCTGGTGGCTGCGAGGGGACTGGCATATTTCCAGGACTGAGAGCAATTAGATAATAACGTGTGAGAGCAGCTCAGTTCTGGAGTACCTTGGGCCCACCCTACATGATAACTTGCCCCCTAGGGGCATAATGACAAAATGTCTTTGTGCCCTGAAGAGGACCACCTGTGTGGGGCAGAGAAGGAAGTTGGGGAGAGCACTGGAGCATGGAAAGGTTAAAGTAGAACTATAGGCAAAAGATTTTTTTCCTTTTGGATAGAGCAAGGGAGGGTTATAACCCTGGTCAGATTTGTTTGCACCATCTGTGTCCCATTGCAGAGATTTACCTTCACTTCCTGTCCCATAGCCAAACAGGAAGTGAGAGGAAATCCCTGCAAATTAAGGGAATTCCTTGGGGACCCCCAGGTCAACAGAACTAGTGTCCCCATTGGAAGATTTCCCCACTATTACTTTTCTGGGGACAGCCCAAAATTTGGGTAATTTCTTTCACTTTTGCTTTCAATCATAGTGGTAAACAGGACAAATAGAGAGGGTGAATCTCCCTAATGGGGGGCACAGACCACAATAAAAACCTGACAGGTGTTCTAATCCCTTTCCACTATACCCAAAACTACAAAAAAAGTTTTGCCTTTAGTTATAATTTAACCACTTGCCGACCAGCCATAGTACATATACTGCGACAGGTACCCGTACATCGCTTTGTGTAATAGATACTCACGCGTCAGGAGAGCTCCTGTGGGTCAGGCGGACTGGATGTCCACCGGCAACCCACCATCACTCCACAGAAAGGCAGAACGGGGATCCTCGTTCTGACAGGAGACAACAGCGATCTCTGTTTTGTCCCAGTAAGCTCATCCCCCACACAGCTAGAACACACCCAGGGAACACAGTAAACCCCTTGATTGCCCCCTAGTGTTAAACCCTACCCTGCCAGTATCATTTATACATTGATCAGTGAATTTTTTTAGCACTGATCACTGTAATAATGTCACTTCTTCCCAAAAAAGTGTCACTTGGAGTGGGATTTGTCCTCTGTAATGCGCAGTCCCACTAAAAATCGCAGATCGCCACCATTACCAGTAAACATATTTAATAAAAAATCCATAAATCTATCCCCTATTTTGTAGACGCTAAAACTTTTGCGCAAACCAATCAATATATTTTTTTTAACCAGAAATCTGTAGCAGAATACATATTGGCCTAAACTAATGAATACATTTGTTTTTGTATATTTTTTTGGGATATGTATTATAGCAGAAAGTAAAAATAATTATTTTCTTTTCAAAATTGTCAGCCTTTATTTGTTTATAGAGCAAAAAATAAAAACCGCAGAGGTGATCATATACCACCAAAAGAAAGCTCTATTTGTGGGGACAAAAAGGACATCAATTTTGTTTGGGGACAGCATTGCACGACCGCACAATTGTCAGTTAACCCGACCCAGTGCCTTATCGCAAAAAATGGCCTGGTCATTAAGGGGGTAAATCCTTCCTGGGGTAAACTGGTTAAGGAAGAGATTTTTATTTTATTTTTTATTTAGGAGGCTGTGTGGACTAAAAAATAAAAAAACCCTGACAATCTGCTTTAATATACTTTAAGAACTTGGGGACAGAAAAGACCAGATATAAACAGGGTTACTTCTAGAACTAAAGATATAAAAAAACAAATAGGTTTGAAATATATATAACTTTTTCCCTTTTGTGATCTTTGTAAAAAAATAATAATACCAATCGTCAACTTCTGGAGGAACCCTATGTTTTCACATAACCCTGGTTGAGAAAGCCTGATTCACTCTGTTTCTTCTAATATATGCCTGTTTCTGTCTACCCCTTATACAGTAAATAGTTGCACATTGTGGTACCCCTTGCACCTTTATGTGTGTTACTGAGGACTAGGCTGTCTTTTTAACCCTTTTATTTGCGTTACCCGATGTCCCTGCTTCAATAATTAGTTCCATTAAGAAATACGTTATTAGTAAGTGCCTATTCAGGATGAAATCTGGAAATCTGCAGTACAAAAGAGCTGCTTCCCCATGGGTGCTGGAAGCCTCACATACAGCTCTAATTAGCTGGTCTTCATGGAAATTTCAAAGAGATTTTTGACAGTATTGTGTCTGTTTCCTGTAAGTTTCTAAAAAGAAATAGAGACGCAGGCAGTTGTGTTTAGGTGAAGTTTTAGTTGAAGTTCTAGGATTTGGGAGGCTCAAAATTGCACATCTACACTTTTTATTTTTGTACTTAAAGTGGTTGTGACCCAAAAAAAAAAAAAATAAAGATATTTTTTCCTTTAAAGCATGAATAACAGCACAGTGATGTGTAATTTGGCCCCTTGTATCATATACTGTAAAATACCTGGCAGATCCTGTCTGGTTCTTCCCTCCCCCTGTAAACTGACCCCCGTTTATCATGGCTGCTGATCCCTGACACCGTGGTCAGTTTACGTGCCTCCGTTATCCGCAGCTCTCCTCTGTCCTCCCCTCCTGCTTCTATCATGCGTCTCCTTGCTACAATCTCCTCTGTTATAGTAAATGATGTGCCCCAGTGTATGTTTTTTTTTTAAATAAGCCACTGTATACCTTATTTTATAGGGCCGATTGTCGCTCATGTGACCGCCTGCCTCTCTCCTCCTCCTGGCTGACGTCAGCGGGGGATTCTCAGTCCGTCCTGCTGTAGCTGTCAGATCGAGAGAGGAGAGAGGTGAGCAGGCATGTGAGTGATGACCTGCTGCACAACGAGAAACCCGATGCAAGTGGCTGGCGGGCGTGATTGCCACCAGTCACACGCGATTGCGTGCACGAGAGCAGGAACAGGGATTTGTTCTGTCAGGAGAGAGGATACATATCGTTTGTTCCTACTAAGTTGGAAAGACAATATAACGCTTCCTTCAGTCATCCTATCCCCTCACAGTTAGAACACACCTAGGGAACGCACATTTAACTCCTTGATCACCCCCTAGTGTTAACCCCTTCCATGCCAGTGACATTTACACAGTAATCAGTGCATTTTTATTGCACTGATCGCAGTGTAAATGTCAATGGTCCCAAAAATGTGTTAAAAGTATCCAATCTGTCCACCGCAATGTCGCATTACCGATAAAAATCTCAGATCACCGCCATTACTAGTAAAAATAATAATAATAATAAGGCCATAAAAATGACATAAATCTTTCCAATAGTTTGTAGACACTATAACTTTTGCGCAAACCCATCACATACACTCTTTGCATTTTTTTTACCAAAAATACATAGAAGAATATATATTGACCTAAACTGAGGAAGAATTGTGTTTTTTTTAAAACATTTTTTGGGCATATTTATTATAGCGAAAAGTAAAAAATATTTATTTTTTCCAAAACTGTTTCCCTTTTTTGTTTATAGCGCAAAAAATAAAAAAGAGTTGATCAAATACCACCAAAATAAAGCTCTATTTGTGGGAAAAAAGGACGTAAATTTTGTTTGTGTACAGCATCACACAACCATGCAATTGTCAGTTAAAGCGACACAGCGCAAAAAATGGCTTGGTCATTAAGCAGCCAAATCTTCCGGTCTGTAAGTGGTTAAAAAACACATACACTGGGACACATCATTTACTATAACAGAGGAGATTGTAGCAAGAAGACTCAATGACTTAGCAACCACTTTTAGCCTAGTACACACAACCGGCATTTGGCCTGGTCTGTCGAAGTGGCATGAAAGAAAAGGTTCTTCCGATCAATCAAGAATAGTTAAATCCCCCAAACATTATATGATTTCTGAACTCAGACATCCTGACATGGAATAAAATGGTGGTAGTTACAACATTTTATGTCACACAATATTGGTGCCATGTTTTATCAAGCTCAAAATTTCAGTAAAAAATAAACTAAAATAAATTTTAGGCCACAAAAACATGTATATATTATCAGCGTTTTTCGTAAAATATAATAGAATGGAATGTACCAAGAGGTTGCTTTCATCACAGCCGTCAGTCGGCTTGTAAAGTGTATGTAATAAAAAGGGGGAAATGGCGCTGCTAAAAATAAAGGTGATAAAATATCCCCCCTAGCCCAGTCGGGGTCAAGGGCAAAGGTAAGTGTTTACTGAATAAACTCTAATGGGTTAATATTAATATCATCCAAATTGCAAACAAATGTGAAGTGCAGTTCACTAAGCAGTGTATAAAAAGGCTTAAAATAAATGAAAAATCCTCTCTCATCAAAGAATGTAATACATCAACAAAAAAATAAAAATCAATTATAACGTGAATCCTTAATTACGAGATAAAGTGTCAAGTGTAATTAATTGATAATAAAAAATCTGTAAATAATTCAAGCTGAAAAAATATATATAATATAATATATATATATAACACTATAAAAAATAAAAAGAGTCCATATATCAATATATAATTTTTTCCGTGTCCCCTATGCTTATTTCAATATAAAAAGTGTATAAAAGTGCTTTGTGCTAGTATGCAAATATGGCAACTTTATATCCTCTTCTGTGCATCAAAATAAAGTGACTTCTTTTGCATTAGATAAAGTGACCAAGTGGATCCAAATAAGGTGACTTCTTGTGCTCCCCCTCAAGTATGTGCACTTACCAATAGCCCCCACCCTTGCAGGGGTAAGGAGCGTGTAATAACCTGCTTCACCAATTCAGATATTCCCAACAAGCGATTAACTTCTCCTATTACGGACCAGAATGTGTATAAACCGGCATCCACATGTAATCAAAAATGGGCATCCATAGCGTAAATCCAATAAAAGTATATTTATTGGTATGTTGCAAATATAAAAAGGACTATTAGTTAAAAAAACAGGGCTAAAACACACTGCCCCACTGACAAGAATGGCTGAAAACGACCAGTTCCTAGGTCTGGACAGTGTGCGTTCCACAGACCAATACGAACAAACCAGAAGTAGTTGAAAGGGACGTTGACGTCGATGTGTACTCGGTCCCGCCTTGTGCATTTCGTCACTGGACGTCGTCTGAGGCCTTCATCCCAATTGTTCCTTTGAGGTATTGTATCACTCTTTTTACTGGGTTCCAGTCATGCTGACATGGAGCTCAGACTTTCCTGCATAGTATGCCCACCACTGTGGTATATGTCTGGTCTTGTCACAGTAGCAACATATATGTCATGGTTTTGCAGTAATGTTTGTCTGTAAGCTTACCTCTCCATGTGTTCAGATTAAGAGGCCAGCCCCTATCAGGAAACTCCTATATTAACCTGTGCACTGCAAGCCAGCTCTGCTGATCAATATTGTGTGTTTTGCTTTCATTTGCAACTTGCTATGTCTTCTACGTCTGATTCCGGTTACTGATCTTGGCTTATTTTTGACTATCCTTACCCGCTTGTTACCCCGATTTTTGGCTTTCTCCTGACTAACCCTTCCTGCTTGTTGCCCTGACCTTTTGGCTATCTCCTGACTATCCTTTGTTGTAGCTTTCTGCTGCTTCCACTCTAGCTCCCTGTAGTCTACCGCGAGCATGAGCTGGGAGGCCCTAGGGGTCACGACCTGGAGCCAGACTGCAGCTAAATCCATTCCCACCACTAGGGGCTTCTGGTGAACACCCGCTGGCTCTTAGTCTGCACGCCCTGGGAAATCTCACGCTATAGCTCTCAGTGTTATTTGTGTAGGTACTACAGAGTACTAAAGAGTACCTGCTCTTCTGTATATCCTAGAGCTCCATCCGCAACAGTCAACCATAGGGTCCTTGCGGTGCACTCCAGACCCCAATGGGATGCATCTGTCACCTGGGCTCAGGTGACCTCACAATATAGCAGCATACAGATTGCTCTGTGATACGTGTCATTGATGGGTAACAAGTTTTCTGCTTCATTGCTCTTTTGATAGCCTGGTTCCATAGGAGTTTTCACTTCCTTTGCATCTTGCATTTCTAATTGTTTCAAGATTTCTGAGATTTTCTGAGATTGGTTGAAAGATACCTTCCATCTTTTTCTCTCTCTATTTTGATTCCCAGATAGTAGTTAATGTTCCCTAGCTCTTTGATTTCAACATTTTCTTTCAGCTTGTGCTTGTAATCCCCTTCTTGTTCAAAACGGACTACAATGTCATTGACATACATAAGGATGTACAGCATATCCATCTGTCGCCTTTTTTTGGAGTAGAGACACGGGTCTGCTTTATTTCTGAGACAGGGATCTGCTTTACTTCTTGAGAACCCCTCTTTAGCAAGTACTTTGTTCACTTTCTCATTCCATATCCTTGCAGATTGCTTAAGACCATAGATGCTCTTCTGAAGCTTACACAAAAGGGTGTCTCCTTGCCTAAATCCTGGTGGTTGCTCCATGTAGCCCTTCCCGGCTGCAACACTAAGAATCGCTCTGATGGTGTAGTGTTTTATGACGGGAGCGAATGTTTCATTGTGATCTTCACCAAAGTTCTGAGAGTAACCCTTGGCAACTAGTCTGGCTTTGTATTTGTGGATATTCCCATCTGCTTCTGACTTTATTTTGAAAGTCCACTTACTTCCTATAGTTTTGCGGTTAGGAGGGAGTTCTGTGGGTGTCCATGTTTTATTTTCTTGAAGTGACTGTAATTCTTCTGCTGCTGCTTTTCTCCATTTATTGACTTCACATTTTGGCAGCTTTTAAATTTCTTGGCAGGATGTTGGTTCAAGTATGCTGTGTGTTTTGACAGTGCATGACAACTTTCGGGGTTCCCTTTGTAGTCCGAGTGGATCTTCTGACTTTAGGCAATTCAGCAGGATCTGGTGGGGAACTTGATTTAGGTGATGTGAGTTCCAACTCTTGTTGTGACTCCTGCAAAGGTTTATTTTGGTTGACCTTTTCTTCTGGTTTGCTTGGCATATTCAGTTCACAGCTTTCAGGGATCGATGTTTCTGATGATGGGCTCTCATCAAAATAAACACTATAGCTTATTGTCACTTTGTCAGTCTTTGGGTGTAGGATTCTGTAATCCTTACTTTGCTCACTGTAGCCTACTAGAATGCCCTCTATGGCTCTGTTCTCCGGCTTGAATCACTTTTCACTTGGAATATAGGCATATGCTTTACATCCAAACACTCTGATGTGCCCTATGCTAGACTTTGATCCATGCCACATTTCGAATGGAGTACATTTAAGGGTAGTCTGTTTTGTAGGTAGGTTGCAGTCATAACTGCTTCTCCCCTGTACTTGTGAGGTAGGTTAGCAACTGACAAATGCATCTGGTTATTTCTTTAAGAATGCGATTTTTCCTTTCTGCTACACCGTTTTGTTCAGGAGTGTACATACAATAATCATCAATGAAAGTCAGTAGATATCTGTTCCCACCTGACGTGGGAGTTTTCATTGAACCGCATATGTCACTGTGTATGATCTTCAGGGGGTGGATAGTTTTTCTTTGAGATGCCTGTGGAAGGGGAGCACATGTGGCGTTAGCTTCAATACAGCACTTGCATTTCATGGACACTTTGCAAGGCATCATTGACAAATCTTCTGATAAGCCTCTCTTTATAATGTCCTGTATAGCTTCTGGACTTCTGTGCCCCAGCTGCCTGTGCCGTAAGTGAATACATTTGCTGTGTAGGTCATTACAGACTATATTGGCTTGCTGGTCTGTGGTGATAAGCCTGTATAGGTGATCATCCAGGTTTCCTATTGCGAGGAATTTCTTATTATTGTGAATTGTGCATTCATCACTCTGGAACTTAACTTCCGAGACCGTTGTTTGCAAGACTTTTCACTGACCGAAGTCTAGTTCTGGAACACACAGCACTTTTTTTAACAAGGATATTCTGCTTTTCTTGTGGTGTAATGCAGTTCAGGAAGCCCTGGCCTTTGCCTTAGAATGTAATGCTTTTCCTGTTTGCTAGGAAAATGTTGTCTTTTGCACTGTAATCAATGTTTGTGAAGAAGGTCTCATCGCTAGTCATGTAGCTTGTCGCTCCTGAGTCTATGCACCAGCCATTTAGCTTGCCACTCTGTGTCACTTTAAAGGTACCACTCCATGATGTGTCTGCAGTTTCCATTGTGATTGCTTTGACTTTTTTGTAACTAGTTCTAGCTTTCATTGCTCGGTTTTCCAGATAGAACAGTCCTTTTTTAAGTGACCAGTCCTTTTACAGTGATAACAGGTTTCTCTGCTATCTTTGTTGTACTTTGTTCCTTTGTACATTTTAAGAGCTTTGTCATCATGGTGTGTATTTTCTTTCCTTCTGTCATATTCATAAATTAATTTGCCTTTGACATATTCCAGTGTTAGCTCCTGCTTGGGTCTGGTTTCTAAAAAGTTAATAAGAGCAGTACTGTATATGTCTCTGGAAGGCTGCAGAGGAGCAGGGTAACAATATGGTCATCTTTGATGTGCCCTCCAATGGCACGCAACTGCTCTATGATCTCTTTGCTGACCTTTTTCTAGTCTCATCCTGTATAATTTTTGTAGCAAAAACAGTTTGCTGTTTAGATTTGAATGCTCATGCAGATTTTGTAATGCAGTCCACATACCTTTGCCCATTTTCTCTGTTGTTATATATATAAGCTGGTCATCTTCCACTAGCAAGCTTATAAACAATTTTGCTTGTCTATCCTTCCTATCCCAGTTGTCCCTCTCTCCATCAGTGGGTCTGTCTTTATTTAGCACTTGCCACAAGTCATCCTTGTTCAGAAGCATTTGTAGCCTAAACTTCCAAAGCTGGTAATTGGCATTGTTCAGCTTTGCAATAGCAAACTTCATGTCTGAACCGCTTGCCATGTTACAGTAGCTTGTATACAGTATTCACTGACTTGCTGTACTCACTGAGTATTCTTTCCAGTGCCTCTGGGTGCTGCTGGGTTTGCTGAGTGCCTGGGACCCATAACCTACTAGCTGAGTATTGAAAAATCTTGTTTGGAAGCTTCTTGAATACAGTAAACGGCTTTGCTTTTATGGAGGATTGAAATGTGTGTCTTTCAGAATGGAGAAACATGAACAGGAAGCAAAAATATACAAGTACACTGAGCATAGACAGGGTGTACAGCCGATGACTATATTAACATAGAATGCCTATTATAACACTGCAGTGCCACTTGCTGGTATAGATAGGTCTAATACATGTATATACTTCACATTATAGAAAGCTACTTTCTGTTGCTTTTCCAACACATGGTAGGTTGGCAGCGAAGTGTACAATTCACTGCTGTATTGTTGTGTGTGTGTGTGGGGCTCAGCTGGGTGACCAGCTTGGCATATGCATGCATTTTTCCATTCTCCATCTTTGTGCTTTAATCTATTTCTGGAGCTGCACACTGCTCTCATCCTGAAAACTTTTCACTGCTGTCTGCCTATTTTTACACATATTAAAAAATGATCATTTAGCCAAATATAAATTATTTATGAATACATATAAACGTGTGAACACCCCATTTACTGGTACAAAGCATGTACAATCCCCCTGTCAGTAGGCATGTAGCTGGTTGGTCATACAGAGGCAGAAAGGGACATTTTTAAATCATGTGAGTTAGATTTGCTTTAAATTCATGGAAATAGCTAAGCTATTCAAAAGAAACAAGATAACAAAGTACAGCACAGTACATAAAGGTTTATAAAGTATTTACAGCATTCTGAGAATTTACTGTAATCCAGCTTTGTTTCCGCATAACACTGTGTATTTTGAGATAAGAAATGGGGACAATACTGCAGTTGGTTTTAGACTACTGAAGACAAAAGCTACTGCGATTTATAGAAATCGAGTAAATCCACTGGGTACACTTGAAATGGCTTTTATGTTTGATGCAAAATATATTCATTCACATGTAGAGGAACACTTCTGCTTTGAAAGTTAATAAACAGGAAAATAATTATGTTACTGATATTTGGAAAGTCTGTGCCAAGACTGAGCCACTGTGGAATAGGGAAAGAACAGACAGGAACACTATAAGTTTGAACTGTGGCCAGTAAAGACTTCATTGTACTAGTGAATGATAGAGGAGCAGATCATTTTGTGAGGGAACAAGGTTTATCTTCAAGTCATGGCAAAAGTGGAGGACTATGTGTCAGGGCCAGTAAAGAGCATTTTACACAGAATACATGGGACAGGAGTGCATAACACTCAGAGTGCAGAGGTCAGACGTTCATATCATGCACAGAGTGCAGGGCACAGAAGTGTATAACATACTGAGCACAGTGGTCAGGAGTGTGTAACACACAGAGCAGGGGTAAGTAACGTATAGTGTACAGGGGTAGCAATTGTATAAGACACAGAGGGCAGTCATCAGGAGTGTGAAAGACACAGAGAGCAGGAATGAGGAATGTGTAAAACACAGAGAACAGGAGTCAGGAGTGCATAGCCTACAGAGTACAGGGCTCAGATGTGTATAACACATAGAATACAGGGGTCAAGAGTGTGTAATACACATAGAATACAGGGGGTCAGGAGTGTGTAATACACAGAATGCAGGGGTCAGGAGTGTGTAATACACAGAATGCAGGGGTCAGGAGTGTGTAATACACAAAATATGGGGGTCAGGAGTGTGTAATACACAGAATTCCAAATGTCAGGAGTAAGTATTGCGCAAAGTGCAGGGGTCAGTAGGGAGTTAAACACAGACAGTAAGGGTCAGGAGTGCATAACATAAAGAATAAAGGTAGTCAGGAGTAAGTAACGCACAGAGCACAGGGGCCAGTGCCTACCCTCCCACTGGTACATATTCCCTCCCACAGCACAGCTCCCCCCCCCCTCCAGTACAGTTGTCTGCTCTCCAGTACAGCTCTTCCTCCTCAGTACACCCCCCCCCCCCCCCCCAATACAGAGTACAGTTCTTCCTCTGTAAAATACACCTTCCAGACCAAGGCAATTCAGAAAAAGGAAAGTCCTCCATCAGCTGGGTCATATGACTGGAGCCGGGGGAGGAGCAGCCACCTTCGCTCAGGCAGGCTGAAGGAGCAACTCCTGCTTTGGGTGGCTGGTGCGGTTGTCTGCACTGTGGATGCTCGGGGGGGGGGGGGGGGGGGGGGTTGGCCTCCCCCCTCCACCTTTATCTATGCCCTTGGTGTCTTTGCAGAGCTTTGGGTATGATAAAGCCTTAATTCCTGGATCCATATCTTAGCCAGACCTCATTATTATTATTAGCCTCAGCTGTGCACAAGCTCTTATATATGTGAGCTTAATGATGCTCAGGGCTCTCTCTCGCTCTATGCTGTGGAGCCTGCTGCTGGGTGAAAAGGCTGAGTGCTCACAGATACATGTGCTGCCTGCTTGTTTTAGGGAACCCATTAGGGACGACTCTGTAAGTCAGTCACTGACCTAAGTTGTAGATAGTGTCTTAGATAAGCAATTTTTTGTCCCTATCTCTTGCATGGTTTACAGCTGCTAATTCCAGTTAAGCATGGTTCCCTCACAATATACAATATATATGTAGCACTACCCCCGAAGGAGCCGCTTGAATATGTTTGGTTCTGTACTCTGCCTCTCGACCCCAAGAACAGTCCCAGCCCCTCTGGCACACCTGGTAAGAATGTAGGAGTGCGACAACACCAATAACAAGACATGTTATAATAAAACACAGAAATTGTCTTTACTGTGAAGTTTCTTTGAAGTAGTAACAAACAGTAGCAGTATATCTGAACAAAGGGCAAATATATCTCAAATAATTAACCTGTATAATAATGACTGAGATCAAGAGCAATATTCTTAGTGGTACTGTCAGGCTGCTCTCAGGGGATTTCTCAACAGCGAATAACCCCGACAGCAGAGGGAAAACACTTTAACAATGAGAGATCACAAGATGGCAAACACTATAATGGATTGGTCACCACTCTACTTAAACTGGGCTCTATGAGTCCAGGCAGGAGGAGAGCAGTGGAATGACTCTTTCTTTTGTCAGACCTCTCTCTTCTGTCCCCTGACACCACAGGCCCAGAAAACCATAAACACTGTACCTAATACAGCATTAAACAATGTAACTCCAGAGTTCAAATTACCCCGCTCATACACCACATATGCAGAGCCCTGGTTGTGTGTGTGTGTGTGTGCCCCAGTAACTTCAGTCCTTAGGGAGAAGAAGACCTTGAATCTTCAGCTAGCCACTTTAGTTGGAGCATTAGGTATTCTGTTTGGCAGAGTACAATTGCAGTATACTGGCAGTATTCAGGTAACAAGGCGGACCCTGTGACTGCTCAACAGGGGGTAAGCGTGACCCAGGTTCTGGCAAGTGTGGGCAAATAGGTAAATTGTCTACATGCAGTGTCCTTCTTTCTGAAAATGGGAAAGTTCCTGCTCCCCAATCCTGCGGTCATGGTCATGCAAGATGTCCTGGAACAAGGCATGCTCTTCAGGTAACGCAACTAGCTACCTCACAACTGGAACACTTCATGTCGTCAGTACAGGTGCCTCTAGAGAGGCACCTGGGATCCCCTCTCAGACAGGATGCACCCCAACTGGCTGTGGATTCTTGGAACAACCCCCATGCTGATCTGGGAGGCAACAAATCTCCAATCAAAAACAGGAAGAAGATCTGGACAGCGGCACTCAAAAAATGTTTTTTTGGCTTTTATTCAAAAATTCTTGTGAACAAAATACAAAAATACAAGCCACAGCAGGAACAGACAGGAGCTAACATGTTTAACATTTCAATGTAATGCTTAGTCTGTTCTTCTCCATTGCCTCATGGTGTCTGTCAGACAAAAGCATGTTGGGAATTGTGGTCTTGTCCCCATAGAATTGTGAATTCGCGCAGGAATCGGATCGCATAGGTGAGCGCTAATCTAATGCGAGATCTTACATCTTACAGACATTGCATGTAATCGGGTGTGAATCACATGCAATGTCTGTGATCACAGTAGTGTGAACCTGGGCTTAATGAGTTTGCATTGATTTCAGCATGTGCAAATTGCTCCATGCTGAAATCAATGCAAACCCATTAAACAGTCTGCATTCATTGAAAATTCATGTACTGCAAAGTGCTCTGTGCTATAATCAATACATAATTCATATACACTAATCTTTGATATTATGAAACTGGTGAGGTGGCACTCTTAAACTGCACTGATAAGGTGGCACTGATATGCTGTACTGATGGCCACTGATAGGCTGTACTGTGACCCCTGATGAGGCGGCACTGATGGCCATTGATAGGCTGCACTGCTGGCCACTGATAGGCTGCCCTGGTGGCCCCTGATAGGCTTCACTGATGGCCACTGATAGGCTGAACTGGTGGCCCCTGATGAGGCTGCACTGATGGCCCCTGATGAGATCACACTGGTGGCCCTTGATGAGGCTTGCACTGATGGCCACTGATGAAACTCGCACTGGTGGCCCCTGATGAGGTTGCACTGGTGGCCTCTGATGAGGTTGCACTGGTGGTCCCTGATGAGGCCACACTGGTGGCCTCTGATGAGGCTGCACTGGTTCCCCCGGATGAGGCTGTACTGGTGGCCCCTATTGAGGCTGCACTGGTGGTCCCTGATGAGGCCGCACTGATGGACACTGATGAGTGATTGATGTAAGTATTGAGTGAATGGTTTGTGATTGTGTGTGCTAATGTAAAGAGATGAAGAAGTGGAGCTCTAAGAGGAAAAGGTGGAGCTGAAAGTGGAAGGGATGTGGTTTATAGATGATAAGTCTTAAACAGGCAGGGATGTGGTCTTGACAGAAAGGGGTGGGTCGTATTTAAATTAGGGGGTGCATGAGTTTAGTCAGGCCTAGGGCAGCACAAAATCTAAATATACCACTGGTCAGGGATCACATTGGCAAACCCATCCATCCTCTAGGTGCCCGTGCGACCTCCCTGTCACATTCAGTTTTACGTGAACAAATGGGAAAGTGGTAAAGTGCAGCTCTAAAAGTGAAGGTGAAAGTGAGATTTCCCTGACGGGATCAAACTAGTAACAAACCATTTCTGATGTGCATAAATCATGATAAAATACATACAATATTACTCTAATATACAAACAACATTAATGATGATGTTTACATAAACCAACAGTGCATATATATATTAAAAATGAAAGTCTCTAAAGTGACTCCAATGTATAAAGTGACTTGCGAGATAAATCTGTGAACTAGTTGTCTGTTGATAATCCACCACCAAAAGGAAAGAGGCTTACCAGACAAGTTGAACCCAACTAGGCATACGCCTGATGAGTCAACAGAGCTTGTGGTGTAACACAGCCAGGGAAGAAAATCAGCATACACAATTTCCGATGTAGACCAATCAGGCAGGGTTCCGTCACAATGCATAACATCAATGGGTATCCAGCAAGGGAACAGTGACCAAAGATCACTAGGGCCACTCAATACTTACATCAATCACTCATCAGTGTCCATCAGTGCAGCCTCATCAGGGATCCTCTCAGTATTATATATGGTAAAATGAAACAAATTGGGCCACATAGTGTGATTCCATTTACATAAAAGGCATTTTATTGCAATAAGTAAAATGGGCACTCACATTTGATAAGGCATTAAAAGGCATGCAAGTAAAATCAAATATCGCAGTGGCATCAGTAGAGCCCGTCCCGACCGGTTTAGTCTCAATAAGACATCTCTTTTCTTTTTTCCACACATTCAGTTTTACGCCTGAACAAGAGGGGTGGTGGGGGTGCCACATACAAAAACGGATCCCCTCCATTTTCCTCCTGCAGCCACTGAAAGCCTACTTCTCCTCCTCTCCATCCCGCTGGCATTCAGCGGCTGCAGAAAGACAATGGAAAGTATTGGTTTCTGTATATGCCGCCCTTGCCACCCCTCCTGACCAGGTTACTCTTAACACTTACTTTCCTGCTTCCTGGGCCCCCTGTGTGCTTTCCCTTTCACTCCCCCCACTCGCAGCGCTGCTGGCTTTCCCTCCTCCCGCCGGCTGCTGCGGGGGGATGTTTCAGGATGGAGAGTGGGGAAGGGACTGGTAAATATGTAATTTACTGGCCTCTTCCTTCTCTGAAAGAACACAGTGACTGATCGGTACCAAGGGATCAAACAGCAACAGTTTCTTTAAGATCTCTCTATCAAGCTTCTACTTACTGTGTATCTGGGCACCAAAATTGAAATTTACCTAAACCTATTAGCAACCTAACTAGGAGGGTGCTACATATGGCAGTGTATTACACATTACTTGTGTTCAGGAGTGATTAGTACAAGTGGTCAGGAAATTGGGTGACTTTCAAAGAGAGAAAATGTATGGTACCCGTTTATTTGGTGCATTTGTAGACATCACAGCCAAATAGTTTTGAGCAACAGTTGCCACTGTTATGGATGCATACACAAAGCATGGCAAAACTTTATTAGTGAAGAATAGTGACTGAAAACTGAAAATAAATGACAGGGCGCATCAATAACACCAAAGTGCAGCAAAGGTTAGAGCAAAACTCCCTACTGCCCATACAAAACTACATTTATAGAAGAGCTGAAACAAATGCTAAAATGTAATTGTGATTTTACTACTTGTAAATCTCTTTTAAACCTTGAGGCTGAATTGCTCCATGGTGTCTGTAGCTACAGATGTCAGTGAGGACTTTGTGAACTTCTTCCTGTACATTAGAAGTTGCAGCAAGTCTGATAGTGTCTGCCTCATTTTCTGGCTGGAGGATGCGCAACACCATCTAACCCTTTACTCCCCAGGCTTACTGTCGATTGCCTGCCCCTTCCATTTATTACACATCATTTCTAAGATGTGCATTAAATGGAAGGAGCATGGTGGCTTAGCATTACATGTGGGCATTTCCTACAGCAGTCTGGGAATGCAGTCTACTTAGGAAAGCCCACTCCTCCGGACTAATGTGTACCCATCAATGCATTATATTTGCATAATTTCTCCCAAGAGCCAGCCCACTGACTGTATTTGGGCTGATTACTCTTGAGAAGGATACTGTACCAAGGTGCTGTGATTTTTTTAGGAAGCTATGTACAGCCCCGTACCAACTCCTATCACCAGCCATAATCTGCCTGCATTGCGTTGAGAAGCACAGCAATACAGTGATGACATCACTGGATCTAAAAAAAAGGTTAATAATAAAAATAGAAAGGTTTTATTTTTATTTAATTGGCATGTTGACAAGGGGGAAAGAAGCGTAGGCAAATTATAAATGGATTAAACTTCGGCGTCAAAAATATGTAGATTCAAATGTCCATAGTCTGGCCACAGTTCTACTGACCTAGTGACCTTTAACCCTTTGATTGTCAATAGCAGTTCCATTTGATGGGTTCCTTTGTTCACCTAACACCAGTGTAAAAAGTAAATTGAGTTTTGTCAATCTTAGCTACACACATACACTATATTACCAAAAGTATTTGGATGACTACCTTTACACGCACATGAACCAGTAGGGTTAGTCCATAGGGTTCAATATTGAGTTGGCCCACCCTTTGCAGCTATAGCAGCTTCAACTCTTCTGAGAAGGCTGTCCACAAGGGTTAGGAGTGTGTCAATGGGAATGTTTGATCATTCTTCCAGAAGCGCATTTGTGAGGTCAGGCACTGACGATAAGGCCTGACTCGCAGTCTCAGCTCTAATTCATCCCAAAGGTGTCCTATTGGGTTGAGATCAGGACTCTGTGCAGGCCAGTCAAGTTCATCCACCCCAAACTTGCTCATCCGTGTCTTTATGGACCTTGTTTTGTGCACTGGTGTGCAGTCATGTTGGAACAGGAAGGGGCCGTCCCCAAACTGTTCCCACAAAGTTGGGAGCATAAAATTGTCCAAAATGTCTTGGTATGCTGACACCTTAAGAATTCCCTTCACTGCAACTAAGGCGCCAAGCCCAAGCCCTGAAAAAAAACCCCACACCATAATCCATCAAATGATTTGGACCAGTGCACAAAGCAAGGTCCATAAAGACATGGATGAGCACGTTTGAGGTGGAGGAACATGACTGGCCTTCACAGAGTCCTGATCTCAACCCAAAAGGACACCTTTGGGATGAATTAAAGTGTAGACTGCGAGCCAGGCCTTCTTGTTAGTGCCTGGCCTCACAAATGCACTTCTGGAAGAATGATCAAACATTCCCATAGACACACTCCTAAACCTTGTGGACAGCCTTCCCAGAGGAGTTGACGCTGTTATAGCTACAAAGGGTGGGACAACTCAATATTGACCCCTACAGACTAAGACTGGGATGCCATTAAAGTTTATGCATGTGTAAAGGCAGGTTTCCTAATACTTTTGACAATATAGTGTATATACCCCTATTCAATAAGGCTAACTTCAATCCATAGCAGTCAATCAGAATCCAACATACACTGAAATCTGAGTGGTTGTGGTGAGTTACTGCACTTAGAACTCCAGCCAATAATTTTGCACTACTTTCTTTGAAATAAGCCTTTGTGTAGTGAGATTGTGTATGTAGTGAATTCTGCACATATGGAATCTAGTTAGTATGCTCATTGTCCGGCTTCACTGACTACAGCGCAGTCCACAGTGTAAACCTTATAAAATAAGCCTAACAATGTTCTAGCATAATATTACACTCATATCAGGAGGATGTCTTTTATTCATGAACTGTTATGATAATGATCACCTTTCTTAATACAGATTGTCCTAAAGATCGGGTATTTGACATGTCTGATTCAATATGGTAATGACTAAGTCCGTGAGCCTCAGCTAAAGTATAATAAGCCATCATCCTTAAACCGCAGATCAAAATTGGTAATTCAAGAGCAATTTTATTAATAAGCGCAATTTAATGCAGCAATTGACTGTATTTGCCATCTATTGAATGCTAATTACTTCTCCTTTGACAAGTTGACGATTTCTTAATTACTTGAGGGCAAGGGAGAGTTTTGTGGTGCATGTGATAAACATTACGACACTAATGATTTTTTGTCACATTTGTAATTTAATTGTGTGACTCCCGAGTTCCTCATTTTTCAAGAGCAGGTAAAGGTTTCCTGCAAGGGGAAACTGCCAGCTATCCTAAAATGGGCATAATATACATACCATTTATAAGACTATTGCTTTCATAAGTATGAACATACAGTATATGGACAATGAAGTACTGGCATTCAGCATATAGTGAAGTTAATCTGAATGCAGCTAACAATCAAGGCAGACAATATGAAGAAGGAGCAGTTGTGGGACTTGTTAGGTGAAAACATTAACACCCCTTTCACACCAGGGCATTTTGCAGGCACTATAGCGTTAGAAATAGCGCCTGCAAATCGCCCTAAAGAAGCTGCACCATTGTTTGTAGTGTGAAAGCCCAGAGGCTTTCACACTACAGCTGTGCGCTGGCAGGACATCAAAAAAAAGTCCTGCCAGCAGCTTCTTTGGAGCGGTGAAGGAGCAGTGTGTTTACCGCTCCTCCACCGCTGCTCCCCATCAATGGGGCAGCGCTGTAATGCTGCTGGCAAAACGCCGCTATTGCGGCGTATTGCCGGCAGTTTTAACCCTTTTGCGGCCGCTAGCGGGGGGTAAAAGCGCCCACTAGTGGCCGAAATGCGCCGCAAATCCGGCAGTAAAACGTCGCTAAAAATATCCGCAAAGGGCGGTGTGGTGTGAAAGGGGTCTAAAAGCGGGTTTATTGTTGCTGTTTATTTGTATTATTTTATTTTTTATTATTTTTGTAGCACCTAAATTTTTTGACCCACACACTAGATGTTTAATCAGAACAGAGGCAAGTCATTAGTGGTTTACCACAAGTCTCTGTATTAGGTCCTGTTCTATTTAATCTATATGTAAGTGAAATACTGATACAAGGTTTGTTGGGCAAGGTATGGCTTTTTGCTGGTGACACAAAAGTGTGCAATAGGGTTGATATCCCTGGAGGAGTCTGTAACATGGAACATGATTTGGCATTGCTGGAAGATTGGTCAAAGCAATGGAAACTGCAGTTCAATGTTTCTAAATGTAAAATAATGCATCTAGGGAAAAAGAATATACTGAGAGAGTACAACATTGGAGAGCCAACTGTCAAAGCTGGGCTCAGCCCTTCCTTCTCTGAGCTGGCCGCTCAGGTGTCAGCTAATTGCCAGCTCCTATCTCTCCACAGTGACTCACCTGTTGATGATAGGCTGTTTTTCAGTCCTGCCTACTTTAGCTGCCCAGCCCAGATGATCTCTGCCTTCACCTTGGTCACATCTCTAGAGACGCTCTCCTGTGTTTCTGTTAAAGACTTGCTTGGCTGACATTCCTTCTGGCTCAAGATCCTGCTTGCTGTTCTACTACGCTCATCTCTGGCTTCCTGACATTTTGGCTTGTCTGACTATCCGTTCCGGTTCCTGAACTCTGGCTATGCTTTGACTACATTTACTCTGTTTACCTTTTTTTGTTATTATTAAACAAGTGAGATTTAACTGTACTTCTGTCTCAGTCTGATTCATGGTTTCTGACACCAACACGACAGGGGAAAAAAGATTTAGGAGTACTTTTTTCAGATTGTTGTAAAATGAGCAAACAGTGGTACCAGGCAGTGGGAAACATTAATAGAATTCTAGGATATATCACTAGAAGGGTCACCAGCAGGAGGAAGGAGGTTCTGATTCCCCTATATAGATCTTTAGTGAGACCTAATTTAGAATACTGTATCCATTTCTGGAGATCTCACTTACAAAAAAATTGATAAGTTAGAACAAGTCTAGAGACTTGTAACAAAAATGGTGGAAGAGCTGAGGGATAAAACATCAGAAGTCAATTCAGGAACCTAAAATGTACAGTCTTAAGGAATGAAAAGAAAGGGGAGACATGATTAAAACCTTTAAATACCTGAGGTTGGTAAATAAGGTTCAAGAGGGCAGTATTCTCAATATAAATACAAGATCAAGAACACAGGGATATGATTTCAAACTAGCGGAAGGAAAGTACAAAATTAATCTTAGAAAGTATTATTTTACCTTATTGGTAGTTGATGGAATAGACTCTAGTGAGTCAGTCAACACCAGTGTTAATTTAGTCGACAAAAATGACGAAAACATTTTAGTCAACTAAATGAATACTATTTTAGTCGACTAAAATACGACTAAAACTAAAACAATTGAAATGACTAAAATACGACTAAAACTAAAATGCCATTTTAGTCAAAAGACTATAATGGGATTAAAACTAAAATGCCATTTTAGTCAAAAGACTAAGACTAAAACTAAATTTAAATTTTACTTCAAAATTAACACTGGTCTGTAGTGCACATTCATACCTCAATACCATAAATAATAACATATTCGATTTTTCACTCCAGCAGTATATAATGAGTTTGGAAATTGTAGAGAAATGTTAACTAATGCATTACAATTGAATTACACTCATTAGATTGTAGACGACTAAAATGAGTTTTAGTCGACTAAAATGTACTGGAAATTTAGTCGACTAAATATGACTAAAACTAAAACAATTGCAGAAGACTAAAATGGGACTAAAACTAAAATGACATTTTAGTCCTAAGACTAAGATTAAAACTAAATTGAAATTTGCTGCCAAAATTAACACTGGTTAACCTGTTTTTTTTTTTTTTTTTTGGTCTGCCGTCACTCTATGTTTCTATGATTACATAGTATTAGTATTAGAGCCGGTTCACACAGGGGCAACCCAGGATCTGACTTCAGGTCACTCAGGTGGTAGTGAATGGAGCCTTCTTAATGTACACTACAGCAGTTGCTCCGACTTCAAAAAAGGTTCCTGTACGACTTCAAACCGACTTCTAGGCGACGTGTACCCATTGATTTCAATGGAAGTCACCTTCAAGTCGGATCTGCATCTATATTAAAGCGACAATGTCATCTCTTTAATATTAAAAACCGGCATGGGTTCCCCTCCAAGGGCAAACTAGGCCCTTAGGTCTCGTATGGAACCCCCTACGCCCCTTATGATGTCACAGTCCCAGCATGCCCTGGAACTTGACACCATAAGGTGCGGGATCACTGTGTGAAATCACTCGGTGACCACGCCCCATGCCTATATAAGTCGTCGCGCACCTTTGGGGGGACCCCACACCATTTTTTCGGTGTGGGGGGTTCCCCTTAAATTCCATACCAGACCTAAGGGCCTGGTATGCTCTTGGAGGGGAACCCATGCTGGTTTTTTATTTAAAAATTGGCGTGGAGTTCCCCCTCAAGAGCTGGTTATTCTGTGATTGGCCACGGCCAAAGTTGCCTGGCCTGGGGGCGACTTAACCACTACAATGCAGGGCACTTTCCCCCTTCCTTCCCAGCCCAATTTTCAGCTTTCAGCGCTCTCGCACTTTCAATGACAATTGCGCGGTCATGCTACACTGTACCCAAATGAAAATTTTATCATTTTGATCGCACAAATAGAGCTTTATTTTGGTGGTATTTATTCATGATTCTGTTTTTTATTTTTTGCGATATAAGAGCAAAAATAGCGGAAATTTGGAAAAAAAACAATATTTTAAAAGAAATCCAATAAAATCTAATTTTGTTGTAAATTTAAGCCAAAATGTATTCTGCTACATGTTTTTGGTAAAAATAAATTCCGTTAAGTGTATAATAATTGGTTTGTGTGATCACGGACATATGTACGCAAATGATCATGTACAGATGTGTGCAGCTGATCACGGACATATGTGTGCAAATAATCATTGGGACATGTGATTTTAGTGGGACATATGTGGGGGACATGTCTTTTTATTATTTGGGGACATGTGTGTTTTTGGGGACATGTGTGTTTTATACTAGACTGGTGATCAGTGAGTAAAAAGCTGTAAAAACAGCTCATACTCACTGATCACCAGGCGGCTGCAGCGATCTGCTCTCCTTTCCTCAGCGATGACTTCCGTGTGAGGAGAGGAGAGCCGATTGCCCAGCAACCAGCTATTTGTTTACATCACATGACGGCTGTGATTGGACACGGCCGTCATGTTATCAGGAGGGCCAATCACAGAGCTCTCCTGCCGATCCGAGATGCGCCGTGTCCGGTTGACACGAGCGTATCGGGATCGCACCGCTGCGCGGGCATGCACTCGCCAATTACCCTCCTTCTGAAGGACGTTCGTGAATGTCCAGTCAGAAGGAGGAGGCTCCCACCCGGCCGTATATATACATTGGCTGGGTGGGAAGTAGTTAAAGTCGTATTGTAAGTCGCCCCAAGTCGCGCTGTTAATCATACTCAAGTCGTGTCCAAGTTGCCTCCAAAAGTCACACTGGAAGTCGTGTTGCCCCTGTGTGAACCGGCTCATAATGTTTAGTTTAACATATAAAGTAAAAAATAAATAAAAAATTGTTACTGCTTCTGTACCATTGCAGGAGAAGTGCTTTCCATTTCAGCACCATGGACAGTGCATAATTAAAGTAAAATATACCCTAGCATTTTAAAAAAAAAATGTTCCCTCCTCCTACCTATACTGCCTGTCCTGTGTAAAAAAGATCTGTATACTTACCTTTTTCAGTCTGGTCCAGTCCAGTCATGTGATCCTGCAGCCTGGCTCCCCTGTAACATGGAACGCTGGACAATGGCTGGGAATTTCAGGAGTCATAACTTCACCCATAGGCTCCCATTGCCCCTCCGTTGTCAGTGCTCACCTGTAGCTGCTTCGCACTGACACAGGAGAGCCAGAGCTGCAGGATCATGTGATCAGAATTAGATAAGCATACAGATCTTTTTTACAATTTATACAGGATTGGCAGGATGGGTAGAAGGAGTGTGGAGGGAACTTTTTTTAAGAATGGTTAGTGTTAATTCCACCTTAGGCTACATTAATATGTTGCATCTCAGACACCATTGCATTATACGTAGTATAAGTTTAAGAACTACTGTCTGTTATAATAGAGTAAAAGTTTTGTGACTGACAAAATGTTACGTTTTAACAGTATTGCTATACCAGTGATTATTGCCCTATAGTAAAATGTCATATAGGTAATACTAGGAATTTATCTAAAAATACTGTGCTATGCACATAAATAAACAATAGCAACCAGCACTATAATATTAACAAAAATTATGTGAATGAATAAAGTGAAAACTGAAAGAGAAAAGAATGAAATGTTGAGTATTGACCTATCAACATACCGTGATATACAAAATAAATTGTGATTAGCATATACAAAAAACTCTAACACCATCATCTGATTGATAGTGTCTCTAAACAAAGTGCACTGTGCAAATTATAAATCAACATTGGCAGTATAGTCCCATTGGTGATTAACACATTAATCCATTAGTATATATTGGCAGGAAGGAATCCAGGAGGGTAGGACTAAAGGCGTCACCGCTCTCTGTGTGCATCCACCACCCAGGGGAGAAGATGAAATACTCTTACCAGAAGGTAGCATCAATCAGGCATGTGATATCAAAGCTCTGGGTAGCGAGTGGTGCAATTCCTCCTCCTCAGCTGAGCCACCTCAGGCAACCTGGACACGGCATGTGAGACTATGGACCAGGATGGCAATGTCCCAGATGGTAAAAACCTCCTTCCACCATGATCACTGTTAGAAATGGCACACTCAGTGCGCCTGCGCCCGATGTCTATGGCGCATGCACCGTAGACATCGGTGCCAATATTTCTGCAAATATCTCAACCCTTTTAGGTTTGGGAGATATTTATTGCACCTACAGGTAAGCCTTAATCTAGGCACTGCGTCGCTTTAACTGGCAATTGCGCAGTCGTGTGATGCTGTACCCAAACAAAATTGACGTCTTTTTTCACCACAAATAGAGCTTTCTTTTGGTGGTATTTGATCATCTCTGTGGTTTTTATTTTTTGCGCTATAAAAAAAAGAGCGACAATTTTTACTTTTTGCTATAATAAATATCCCCCCCCCCCAAAAAAAATAAAAATAAAAATATATATATTAAAAAAATGTCCTCAGTTTATGCCGATATGTATTCTTCTATATATTTTTGGCAAAGAAAAAAATCGCAATAAGCGTAAATTGATTGGTTTACGCAAAAGTTATAGTGTCTACAGAATAGGGGATAGTTTGGCATTTTTATTATAATGTTTTTTTTATTAGTAATGGCGGCGATCTGCGTTTTTTGTCATGACTGCAAAAGTATCGACACTATTTTGGGCCATTGTCATTTATACAGTGATCAGTGCTTTAAAAATGCACTGCTTACTGTGTAAATGACACTGGCAGGGAAGGGATTAACCAGTAGGGGGCGATGAAGGGGTTAAGTGTGTCCTAGGGAGTGATTCTAACCGTTGGAGGGAGGGGCTACCTAGGACATGACAGCGATCACAGGGAGCTATGATCTCTGTCATGACACAAGGCAGAATGGGGAAATGCCTCGTTTACAAAGGCATCTCCCCGTTCGTCCTCTCCACACCGCAATTGTGGGCCGCCGGAGAACAGACGCATGAGCCCGAAAGGCAGCAAATTTAAAGGGACGTACCTGTACGCCCATTTGCCTACCTGCGCCATTCTACAGACGTATATCTGTGTGTGTGCCGGTCGACAAGCGGTTAAAGTGAGAGATTCAATGTTATGTTTAAAGCTCAATTCCATGTTTAATTCCTCCTCCCCCAGTCCCCCTCCCCCCTTCTTAGCAATACCCATCAAAAAAACATAATATAAATAGTTAAAATGCAAAAATAATAATAACAAAGTGCATATAAATACAGTACATAAAAATGTGCAAATAGTGCCAGACAATAAAGTGCATAGAAATATCCGGATTTGTTTCTATTTGGCATGATCATTTTCGTTTTATGCACCATTTTGCACTATTTGCATGGATTGATTGCTTGATGTTATTTAGTATATTGATATACATTTTTTTTTGCACTTTATTACGGATATTTCTATGCACTTTATTGTCTGGCACTATTTGCACATTTTTATGTACTGTATTTATATGCACTTTGTTATTATTATTTTTGCATTTTAACTATTTATATTATGGTTTTTTGAGTATACACATGTAGCTTCCTTATAGTTAGCGCCACATAAATTACCCCCCCTTTAATAGCTGAAGCGGGCTGAAGTCTTCCTGCATTGAAGAATTGTCAGGCTCGGGTTTGTTCCTGCGACCAGTCAGTGGAGAGAAAGTGGGGGGACATTCCAGGAGGGAAATCTGGGTTCAGTTTAACCGCAATGATATGCTGGTTTGGGTGCATACTTTTTGGAAGTAGTGTAGGAAGGGTCCAATAAGCAGATGTTGTCGTAGAGACGGCATTTCGGGTTCATCCGTGGGGTGGAGGCTAATGGGATGGTTGTGAATGACGCTTCCAGAGGGACCCAGTCTTTAGATGTGGAGTGCACGTTCCAGTCGACTATTCTGGATAGGTGGACAGCTTTGCAGTAGTTAGATATGTCGGGTAGACCAATCCCTTCTAAATGTTTTGGACTTGTAAGGTGCTGGAAGCTAATTCTAGGCCTTCAGCCTCCCCAAAGGAATCTGGAGCAGATGGTTTTGTACGTCTTAGCCCTTGTACACACGGTCGGAGAATCCGTCGGAATGTGTCCTATCGGACCGTGTTGTCGGATAATCCGACTGTGTGTGGTATGCATCGGACTGATGCCGTCGGAATATCCGTCGGACCCAATTTTCCAACTTGTTGGAAATATTTTCCGACAAACTGGTCCGATAGGACATACTCCAATCATGTGTAGAGAATTTTGATCGGACAAAGTGCCACGCATGCTCAGATCAAATTCCTACATCAAAGCTATTGGCTACTAGCCTGAATGTAGTCCCATCATAACGAAATTACGTCATCATGTTCTGAAAGATCGGATTTTTCGACAACTTTGTCCGACTGTGTGTATGCAACAGTTTCGGACAAGATCCGACGGACAAAATCCGACGGATTTGGTTGTCGAAATCTCCGACCGTGTGTACAGGGGCTAAAAGAAGGCTGGTGGGACATGTATAGGGATGGCTTGTAAAATGTATAGTAGTATTTATCTTTAGGATGGCAGCCCCACCGAACCAAGAAAATATAGGTTTGTTCCATTTGGTATGGTCGGTGGTAAGTTTGTCCAGAAGGGGCCAGTGGTTCTTTGTGTATGGGTCGGACATGTTAGAAGGGATCTGGATGCCTAGGTATGCTACTGAGTCGTTCTTCCAGTAGAATGGAAAATTGTCTCTGCATTGTGTTTTTATTTCTGGTGGGAGGGATATGTTGAGGGAGTATGATTTTGAGAAGTTGATTTTGAGATTGGAAGGACTGGAATTCGGATAGAAGGACTGGCAAAGTTGTCAGGGGTTCCATTAAAAACAGTAGGATGTCGTCTGCGAACGCTGCGTATTTAAATTCTTTACCTGGCGATCAAATGCCTTTGATGTCATGATTGAGTCTCAATTTCTGTAAGAAGGGTTCCAGCTTAAGAATGAAGAGGGTCGGGGATAGGGGGCACCCTTGCCTCATGCCATTACAGATGGGGAAGGTGTCTGACAGAGTGTTATTAACCCTCACTTTGGCTGTTGGGTTGGAATACAGTGAAAGTATGAAGTTCAGCATGTGAGGGCCCAGTCCTAAGGCTTGTAACACTGCTTCCATATAATCCCAGGACACTCTGTCAAACGCCTTCTCCGCATCTAGGGACAGAAAGAAACCCTTCTGTCCGGACTGGGTTGTAGGTTGATGACCTTGATTGTATTGTATTGTATTGTCCCTGGCTTCATGTCCAGGGACTAACCCTACTTGTTCTGATGTGATGAGAGAGGGGAGGAGGAGGAGAAGTCTGTTCGCTAGGATCTTGGTGAATATTTTAATGTCGACATTTAATAGAGAGATCGGTCTATAGCTTCCTGCGTTAGTGAGGTCTTTGTCTGATTTTGGTATAACTGCTATGTGGGCCTCAAGTAATCCCTGTGTGAGTGTCCTCGAAGAGGAGGTTGATTTGAATGCCTTAAGAAAAAGAGTTTGAAGAGTCTCTGTGAATGATTTATAGTAAACAGCAGTTAGACCGCCTGGGCCTGGGCTTTTAGCGGGTTTTAGTTGCTTTACTGCTTGTTGCCATTCTTTGGGCGAGATCAGGGAGTCAAGTGTTTCGGCTGTTTCTGGCAGGATTTTACCTATGGAGAAATTGTCTAGGAGAGCACAGATTTCCCTCTGTCTCTGTTGAGAGGAGGTGTTGGCTGAGTTAAGATTGTATAGGGAGGCATAGTATTTCTCAAATTTGTGCGCAATATCGCAACTCTTTTCGTAAGTTTTACCCATTGGGGAGCGGATTTGGTGTACTGTCTGTTTGGCTTTTTTTGTACAGATTACCTGGGCCAGCAGGTGACCCGATTTATTCCCGAACTCGTAGAGGAGTTTCTTGGTGAGAATACATTTTTTTTCAAGGTTACGGCCTAATTCTTCTCATATCCGTGTACGAACGTCCGTTAGCTCCGAGTGGGTGCTCTGGGCCAAAGTGTGTTTGTGCGTCGCCTCCAGTGTCTTCAATTTTGCAAACAGGTCTGCGAGTTTAGCTGATTTTTATTTTCTGATCGCGGCGGCTGTGGAAATAAGTTTGCCTCACACTACGCATTTGTGAGTCTCCTACTGTGTTAGCTGCAACACTTCAGGTGAGTCATTCTCATCGAAGTAATGGGTTAGGCATTCTTGGATTTCCTTAACCCTGGCTTGGTCTGTCAATATACTCTAGTCCAGTCTCCAGATGTGGGTTTGTGTTAGTTTGTCTGGGAATGTGAGTGTTACCATAATGGGATGATGGTTGGAGAACATCATGGGTTCTATTATTCTTGAGGTCAGTTAGTGGAGGTCTTGTTGTGTAATGAAGAGATAATCGAGGCGGGAGTATCTTTTGTGTGGTATGGAGAAGAAGGTAAAATCTTTCTCTTTTGGGCGGAGCGTTCGCCAAGTGTCGTGGAGTAACAAGTCTTGTAAGCTTTTCCTGATTTGTTTAATGGCTCTATAAGGTAGGTGGGAAGAGCCTGATGAGGTGTCAAGAAGCGGGTCCAACGGGACATTCATATCGCCCCCCAGGATTAACGTCCCCTCCTGGAAGGTGGTCAGGCTGTTTGTTATATCTCGGATAAAGGGTACATGGGCCAAGTTGGGGCTATATATATTAGCAAGTGTGACTATTCTGTTATTGAGGGTCCCTTTGAGGAAGAGGAACTTGCTTTGGACATCTGGAAGGGTGTCGGATATCTAGATAGGCACATTTTTGGAAAGAAGGATGGAGACTCCTTTTACTTTTGATGTGGGGAAAGTGGCCTGAAAGCTGCAGGGAAAGGCATGATTGTGTAGTTTGGGAATTGAGTTCTTCTGAAATGGGGCTCTCTGGGGTCTTTAGGCCCTTATCATTCAGAGAGATGAGCTTCAAGATGGAGTTAGTGGTGCGTGTCTTAGAGGACATCATTGCGGTGATTGGGGGGGGGGGGGGGGGCTGGCAATATTAGAGGTGGCCCAGGAAGAGGAGACCATGGAATGAGCTGGAGAATGACCAAGGGTTGGACTGAAAAAAAAAGGGAAAGGAGAAAGAGGAGGGGGGAAGATCGGGGGTGGAAGGGAGAGAGGGGGTATAGGGTATGTAAAAATGGGGTGGTGCTGAGAGACGGGGGGCGGCAGAGGGAAGGAGGGTAGTTTAATGAAGTTAGGTGCGGAGGGATAAGTATCAGGGAATAATACCGGGTGAGGGTACAAACCTGTCGACGCTCTGTGTGGGGGGATTGCGGTCAACTATGACTACCAGAGTCTGTTGTGTGGGGGTGGTGGGAAAGGTATCACAAGAGGTACAGGCTCCGAGTCCCAGAGAGGCCTAAGGGATATAATATTTGGTGTGAAACGAATGTCATCTGAGGTTCGGGAGAGGGGTGGAGGGGGTAGACCCCCTGCACCCTTGGGTTCAACCCCTGGAGCTTCATGCTTATAGAGATCTGGAGTTCAAATGGAGGGTTAGAGTGCTGTTTGCAAGGTGTGTACTTTCAGCTCGGGGGGAATCTTGTGGGGGAGTTCAGCGATATTGTAGTGGCGAGAGAGTGACTAGTGGGTGTTGGGATGATGTCTATTGTTTAGAGAAGGCCTCCTTGTGCGGAGGGTGTCACATTAAGATGGACGGTTGGACATTAGGATTACAATCAATACATGACATTTAATAACTAAAGGTCTACATCTATAGAACAAAACCCACACTATAAAACAAAACGGACAGCCAGTACACTGGTACCTGCTAACAGAACTTGTGGTTCCTCTGGATCCGAGGGAGGAGCTTCCAACCACACCTCCGTTATGTTGGAAGAAGCCGTGTACCCGTTTATGTCTCTTTTTAGGAGGTCACTAGGGGGCTTAGTTGAAGTCCAGTTTAATTAACTATTTAAGTGTGTCTCAGTTATTAGTGGCATTTCGGGTTATGAGGGTTGGAGATATTTTACCTGGACGCTCCCCTCTCGGTTTGCCAGAGTCTGGACTAGGGCTGATGCGTGCTTGGCTGAGACGCTCGGTCAGCCATTCGCTGGAAAACGAGAACGAACCCTTATTAAGTCTTTAAGGGAAGGTGACCATTCATTCTTATCCCGGGAGAGCAGAGGGTAGAGAGTTAGGGGTAGTGTGCAATGAGAAAGGAGGACAGTCTGTAGGAGTGGGGTAGATAGGTAATGAGAGGGTTGTCATGGAGAAAAGGAGGGAGGGGGGAGTGATAGACAGTATAGAGAGCAGGGTAAGGCATACTTGCCCACTTCTTTTTATACTCTTTCTTTTTTTGTATATAATGTTCATAGCACAATATGTTTCCCCTTCTATATTCCCCCGCCCTGAGCCTTATCGCCTTGCATGGTGGTCTGGTATTAGGCAGAGTAGAAGGGGGGGATGCTCAGGTCCTGCTGCCTCTTCAGTTCTGCATGTTGGCTCGAGGGTTTAGAGGGTTTAGAGCTAGAACTTGTGAAATGCGTCTGGAGATGCGATAAGGCGGGAGTTTTGTCCTTAGGTGAGTGTTTAAAGTTCGGTGCCATGTGGGAACCTGAAGGGTGTCGAAGGCTGGTTGCTTCTGAGGTAGTCCTGTCCTGAGAAGCCTTTTTGCTCATTGCTCAAGCCCTGCAGTCTGAGTTTTGGAGCTGTGCTTTCGGACTATCAGTCTGACTCGGGTTGCGTAGCTCCTTAGGTTCCCAAATTACCCTTCGGGAAGGTTTGGCTTTCTTGCGGTGTGCATTGCATTGTCCCGGTATCTATGAATAGTCCTTGACTGACCTGCACAAGGTGTATAGATGTGCATGGCTTCTTGAACGGTTCTTTTCAAGATCTCCATTTTGGAGGAGTGGGGGATGAATTAGGAAGTTGAAGTTCACTTTTCAATAGATACCGCGCAAAGCAAGAGCAGCCATGGCTATTGTAACTAGGGGTGCTGGAGTAAGGCAAACAAAACAGGCTCTAAAGTCATGTAAAAAGCAGGCAGGAAGACACTGTCCTTTTCAATGGATCCGAGCCCTTCTGTGCGGTGATGCCGTGGGACTGCCGTTCCTTGGGATTTCCGCCACTCTCTGAGGAGAGTGAAGTGGAGGAGGATGGTAGGCTTGGCAGCGGCACCTTCCGATGCTAAAGTTGCCTGCCTCTTCCATTCCTTCCATGGATTTTGGTCTGTTGAGTGACGGCAGTCTAAAATCACTATACTAGTCTGGCAGGTCTACCAGCGGTATATCTAAGGTGGAGCAAAAATGTTCCAGATCTTCGGGAACTCTGAGGCTCGCTGAGCGCCCTTGGTGTGATGACAGAAGGGAAATTTCCAGCGATACTGGATGGATCTCTACCGCAGGGTGTCTAGCAGAGGTCTCAGCTCCCTTCTGCGTTGTAGGGTGATGTTAGACAGATCCTGAAAGATCTTGATGTTGGCTCCACCGTATAGCATCTGGTTTCTGCTTCTAGCTTTACGCAGGATTTCTTCCTTGAGCGGGAAGTCTGTGAGGCAGCATACTGCATCACTCAGCGGGTCTGTGTCTCTCTCCTTCAGGCAAAGCGTCCTATGCACTCTTTCAAATGCGATTGGTGTGTCCAGGGGCCTCTCTAGAAGATCGTTGAAGATACAAGTTACAGCTTGTGAGAGCGTGCTGGGGTCTGAAGATTCAGGGATTCCCCTTAACCTGAGGTTGTGGCGTCTCCCTCTGTTATCCAGGTCCTCCATGTGGTGGTTGATTTCCCGCAGATGCATAGCGTGCGATTCCGTCAGTTGTTGGACATGGCAGAGGGATGCGTCATGGTGAGCCTGGGAAATCTCCACTTCCTCCACTCTCAGGGTGATTGAATGTCTGTTCTCAAATCCAATATTGTGGCCGCTAGCGTGTTTTTAATGTGGGCAGCAACGCTCCTGAGGTCCTCCAAGCTTAGTGCTGGTGGCTCCCAGTTCTCCAGATCTCCTCTGGTGCGCAGCGGGCTCCTGCTGTGGGAGCGAGAACCACGTGAGGGCGCAGATTGTGAGGCTTGTGCGCTGCCTCTAGGCCTTGACCGGAGGATTTCGGGTATCTGCCGGCTTAGCTGTTTGTCCTGCTCCAGAGGTGAGTGGGACCTTGTCGCTGATGTATTCCCATCGGCTCTCTCCATTATCCTACTGCAGGGGATCAGTCTGCTTGCTGATCGCTAATGTGGCTGGGCCTCGTGGACGGGAGCTCATCTTGTTACGGTGCCAAACCACGCCCCCCTTTTTCAGAGGCTTTACTTCCTCTTTATTGCTGCTCATGTCCTTTAGCCTGTCCCTGTCCACATGCAGTACAGTGTTACTAGGCATATTTCTCAATTCTTGCTGGCAACAATTTTTTTGCAGGCCTTTTTTTTAAAAGTGTGATAACAGTGAAGTATGCTTTGGCAATGCAGAGCAGAGAAGGTTACAGTCTCTTTTGGGAAAGCATGTGACAGGGTGATTTACAGACAGGAGATTGTTCGAGAAAAGAGCAGTGTTGTCACAAGGTGCCTAAACAAGGACCTTTATATTAGTATCACCAGCTGTAAAGCTTGTGATTTAAAAGATGTGGTTTCCAAAGAAAATAATCTTGATAAAGCTCATAAGAGATACAGTATGAGATTTAAAGCCATAGATGGTGCAAAACTCGACCGGTTCAGCAAGAACCAGCTGAGACTTAATCCATCTAAATACAGGCTGATTGTACCCAAGTCGATCCATCGATCAACTTAAGTACAACCAGCCTGTCGGATTTCCAGCATGTGATTATTGCCTAGCGGCTATAGCTGCTAGCAAAAATCATTGTGTTCTCCTTGCAGGGATGACTCAGGTTCCCCCCTGCCTGGAGAACACAATAGCTCCGCGAGAAGGAATCAATTGATTTTCTTTCCTGCCACCAGGGGAAAATCACATAATCTGCTGTAGTCGTTTTCATTACAGATCTGTACAGCCAAAAATCTTTTTAAGGACCAATATACGTCTGCAATAATTGATCCATTGTCTACAGCTTAGCTACTTTTTTCAGTTAATTGTGGACTTTTACATTTTGTTTAGACAGGATTTTTTTTTCTCAGAGAATAGGTGCAGGAACTCACACTCCCCAGCCAACTTCCTGCCCCCAACCATGCTGTTCCTTGAGGACAGAAGTAAAGCAACATCAAATAATCTGTGCTTTGCACAAGGCACACGAGGCACAGACTACCACACTCAGGAGTGAATAATACACAGGGCTGTGGAGTGTATACTGTGCAGTGCAGAGGTGTGTGTATTACACAAGGCACAGAAACAAATCAGCACAAGTGACAATAGTTACATATTTCTTCCCAAGGTTACTGACTATTGCACAACTCTGTGCCTCCCATTCACAGCTCATCTCTAGACCCCTGTCCACATCTCACCTCCTTTTCCCCTTGTCCACAGCTCATCTCTAGACCCCTGTCCACATCTCACCTCCTTTTCCCCTTGTCCACAGCTCACCTTTTCGTCCTTTGCCCACAGCTCACCTCTTCCTTTGTTTACATTTCACCTCCTCTTCCCCTTGTCCACAGCTCACCTCTTCTTTCTCTGTCCACAGCTCACTTCTTCCTCTGTCCACAGCTCACCTCTTCTTCCTCTGTCCACAGCTTACCTCTTCTTCCTCTGTCCACAGCTCACCTCTTCTTCCTCTGTCAACAGCACACCTCTTCTTCCCCTTGTCCACGGCTCACCTCTTCTTCCTCTGTCCACAGCTCACCTCTTCTTCCTCTGTCCACAGCTCACCTCTTCTTCCTCTGTCAACAGCTCACCTCTTCTTCCTCTGTCAACAGCTCACCTCTTCTTCCTCTGTCAATAGCACACCTCTTCTTCCTCTGTCCACAGCTTACCTCTTCTTCCTCTGTCCACAGCTCACCTCTTCTTCCTCTCTCAACAGCTCACCTCTTCTTCCCCTTGTCCACAGCTCACCTCTTCTTCCTCTGTCCACAGCTCACCTCTTCTTCCTCTGTCCACAGCTCACCTCTTCTTCCTCTGTCAACAGCTCACCTCTTCTTCCTCTGTCAACAGCTCACCTCTTCTTCCTCTGTCAACAGCACACCTCTTCTTCCTCTGTCCACAGCTCACCTCTTCTTCCTCTGTCCACAGCTCACCTCTTCTTCCTCTGTCCACATCTCACCTCCTCTTCCCCTTGTCCACAGCTCACCTCTTCCTCTGTTCACATTTCACCTCCTCTTCTCCTTGTCCACAGCTCACCTCTTTTCCTCTGACCACAGCTCACCTCTTTTCCTCTGACCACAGCTCACCTCTTCTTCCTCTGCCCACAGCTCACCTCTTCTTCCTCTGTCAACAGCTCACCTCTTCTTCTTCTGTCCACAGCTCACCTCCTCTTCCCCTTGTCCACAGCTCACCTCTTCCTCCTTGCTCTACAACTCACCTCTTCTTCCTCTGTCCACAGAGCACACATCTGTACTCCTGTCCAAACTTTACCTTACACAACACCCCAGTATTCCCCTAAATTGCTTCTCTGCACAACCACCCCCTTCCCCATTTCCCTCCGAATGTGTCACCTGCAAAAATCCCCTCCCCAGCTCTTACCTCTGTACAGCCAGCCCCCCAGCTCTCAATATTTACTGATTTTCATAAATCTACCCTAAACTCTTCATAGCTCTCACCTCCACAGACCCCCCCCCCCCACACACACTTTTACAGCTCTCACCTCTGCACAAATCCCCCCACACTCTTTATAACCCCCCACCCTTTCCAAATCCCCCTTCACAGCTCTCACCTCTTTACAAATCCCCCCACATTCTTCAAAAATTCCCCCTTTACTAATCCACTCCCACCCTTATTCACTAATTTCCCTATCCACTCTTCACAAATTCCCCTAACGTCCTCACAAATTCCCCACCTCCTTCTTTACAAATGCCGCCTCCACACTTCACAATTCCCCTCCCCCTTCTTCACAAATTCCCCCTCCATGCTTCACAAATTCTCCTCCCCTTTCTTCACTTTCTTCACAAATGTTCCCCTCCAAACTTCTCAAATCCCCCCTTCTTCACAAATTCCCCATGCTTCACAAATTCCATAGTTTCATAGTAGGTAAGGTTGAATAAAGACAAAAGTCCATCCAGTTCAACCTGTGTAGGTGCCCATGTGTCAATGCCTATAATTATTTACCATATCCCTGTATGATGTGTTCCTAAAGATGCATATTTAAGAGTCTCTTAAAAATATCAATACACCCTCCACCAATTGTGGCAGAGAGCTCCACATCCTTATTGCCCTGACAGTGAAAACTCCCTTTAAGATTTCTCATTGTGTGGCCCCGTGTCCTCTTACACTCCTTGAGACTAATTTTTTTTCCCTATGCTGGGATCGCCATTAAAGTATTTGTAAATCGCTATCATATCTCCTCTCAAGCGTTGTTTCTCCAGCGAGAAAAAAATTAAGTGTTTGCAGTCATTCCTCATAATTGAGGTCCCCTTATTAGGTTTGTTGCCCTTCTTTGGACTCTGTCCAGTTCCAGCACATGCCTTCTGAGAACTGGTGACCAGAACTGGACAGAATACTCCAGGTGTGGTCTAACCAGAGTTTTAGAAAGTGGTAGGATTATCGTTCTATCTCTGGAGTATATCCCTTTTTTTATGCATGCTAATATTCTGCTGACTTTGGTAGCTGCAGCTTGACATTGCATACTATTGCTCAATCTGTCATCTACAAGGACCCGCATATCTTTCTCCATCTTTGGTTTCCCCCTAGTGAGTAGTTTCCATTTATGTTTTTTGCCCCCAAGTGCATCATATTACATTTTTCCACATTGTTCCCCTCCCCCTTCATTCACAAATTCCCCCCTTTCTTCATAAATCCCCTCCATTCTTCATAAATTCCCCCATCCTCCATTCTTCATAAATTCCCCTCTCCACAAATCCCCTCCTCCTTCACTCTTCAGAGCTCTTACCTCTTCTCAAATCCCCCCCCCTCCCCTTCTCACAGTTCTTACCTTTTCACAAATCTCCCCGCCCCCCAGATGTCACTTCTGTACTGCACCTCTAATCTCCCCGCAGCTGCCTCTCTGCAAAGCCCCCCCCCCCCCTTCCTCCACTGCTCTCTTTCACTTTTTGAGCCTTACAGGAGTGCAGCCGACAGTTCTGTGCTAGATGTGTGCCGTGCTTTTTTCCCAACATATCAGAACTTAACACAGAGCTAAAGACTGAGGAGATTCGGAACACTTCACTTGGTTCTGTGCTTCACAGGTGGGACAGGCAAGAACAGGAGCAGCTTCCTGAGGCAGGAACGGCAAAGAAAGAAAACAAAATGCAGAAATTTAAGGTCGGGACCGGGGGCACCCATAAACATATGCCTTACCTTCCCATGCCCTGGATGCCTGGCAATAGCACACAGAAACTGGTAGAGGAGGTGAGTAGTTCAAAAACTTCCACTACCACCTTCTTTGATTAGTGATAGGTTGGAGAGGATGGGCCTAGCCAGAGGTGGCGGAACGCTGCTCAGCCACATTTTTAGCCAAAAAAAAGCCATGGTTTTTGATTATAACTTTTAGCTTGACATGATTACAGTGTGTTGGGCTGTTGTTGCTGATATTCTGTTCAAGAGCTGCCTTGTCAGGAGTGTGTAAACACTCCTGTTCTTTGATAGCTGCTGGTCTCATTCCAGCATCCTGGTTTTGGCTATGATGCATCCCTGTCTGTTTGTCCACCTGCAAGGTGATTGATGTTGCCAGTCCCTGGGTGAATTCCAAACCTGATTTAAGCCAGCCAAGCCTGCAACCTCATACTTGTGATATTGCACTTGTTACACGTGCCCTGTTTGTCTGCCCTTCTCTGCTAGATTGGATTCCCTCGTTGACGACCTTGGATCGGATATTAACTACTCTCTGAACTCTGCCTGCCTTTTGACTACGGATTTGATCCTAACTATTCTGGACCTTGCCTGCCTTGTACCTGGACTGCCACTGAACTATTTTGCCTGTCTGCCAACTGCAAGTACCTGTTTGCTGTGCCTGGTAGCCAAGCACTATAGCACTGTGTATAAGTTCTGGGGGCAACTGAGTACTGGGGGCCTGCTTGCCCTATGGGAAAGGAGGCTGCTATAGGATAGGTGAAGAACACAGAAGATAGCTATAGTGTCTGGCCCCCTGTGTTAGGGGTAAGCATGACATGTCTTTTTTGTAGCACCTCATTGCATCATTTGAAAAAAAAATACTGTAAAAGCACTGTGTGCCCAAAACAAAGAAAGCACATCCTCACCCAAATTATGCCACAACCCCTGACTGTATGCCTACTTTTTATAAAAGAAGACAATAGGCAACAGGCAGCAGTTTTGTTACACTGGAAGTAAATGTGTGCTGTCCCTTTAGAAGAGACTGATCAGCAGCAAGGTGGTAGTTTAATGTATCCAGGTAGCATAGTATAAATTATATAGAAACAAACAAGACAAATTTGTTTTGTAAAATAAAAATGACAGAGTAGTATATCTAATATTCTTTTGAAAAATATAAGCAGAAGCAACACAGTATGTAAGCGGCACAAATAGGCCAAAATGTGTAAAACAAGGCAGTTTTTTTATTAGCAAGTTTATATTTTTTTAAGTGGCAAGTAAAAATGCCAGTCCGAGTGTACTCGGTAGCCACAACCTAAGAGCAATTCTGCAGCAAAATCCATTACTCCTTGCAGGGTAGGGTGGTGAATGCCAGGCAGCTTCTTAGCCCTTGTACACACGGTCAGACATTCCGACAACAAAATCCGTCGGATTTTGTCCGACGGATTTTGTCCGAAACTTGTGTTGCATACACACGGTCGGACAAAGTTGTCGGAAAATCCGATCGTACGTAATGTGATGACATTATTATATTACTACGTTCAGCCTAGTAGCCAATAGCTTTGGTATAGGAATTTGATCTGAGCATGCATGGCACTTTGTCTGATCGGAATTCTCTACACACAATCGGACAAAGTCCGATCGGATCACGTTGTCGGAAAGTTTTATAGCCCACACACAGTCAGATTATCTGACAACATGGTCCGATCGGACATTTTCCGTCGGAATGTCCGACCGTGTGTAAGGGCTTAGACTTTGCACCTCAGGTCTTGGGCAAATCGGTCACTTTTTAGGACAACAAGCACAGGCCAAAATGTAGAAAAACAAGGCAGTGAGAACAAATATTGAGACAGAATGCACAGAGATTTCTTTAAAAAAAATGTTTTAATTTCAGCTCGTTTTGTATTTGAGGGGATCAGTTTATATTCATGCAAAGAAAAGATGGGAAGGAAAAGAAAAAGTTAAGGTTTCAGGAGATAAAAATGTTGGCAGCATTGGCATCAACTGCGTGGATAACAAGGAAAAGTATTTGATCTTTTCTTAGTTAAAGTGGAAGTTCAACCCAAAACGAACTAACCCTAAATCTACTGGTAGCCACATTCTTAGCCCACGTACACACGGTCGGAGATTTTGCCAACCAAATCCGTCGGATTTTGCCAGTCGGATTTAGTCCGACGGATTGTGTCCGAAACTGTTGCATACACACGGTCGGGCCAAGTTGGCGAAAAATCCAATCTTTCAGAACGTGATGACGTAATTTCGTTACGATGGGACTACATTCAGGCTAGTAGCCAATAGCTTTGATGTAGGAATTTGATCTGAGCATGCGTGGCACTTGGTCCGATGAAAATGCTCTACACATGAACGGATTAGGTCCGTCCGGCCCAGTTGGTCGGGAAATATTTCCAACATGTTGGAAAATTGGGTCGGACGGAGATTCGGACGGAATCAGTCCGATGCATACCACACACAGTCGGATTATCTGACGACACGGTCCGATAAGACTCATTCCGACAGATTCTCCGACCGTGTGTACAAGGGCTAAGACTAATCTATCTAACTCTTTAAAGCAAAAATCGCTATACATACCTTACTTACATACTACTTACATACCTTACTAACTAAACATACCTTACTTATGAACTTAGTTCATTTTTGATGAACTTCTGCTTTAAGCATGTGTAAATTAAGGTTGTTTATTTTATCAGTAACATATTCAGTGGGTGTTTGGTCTCATTAATTTTATTAAAATGTAGTTTCCTAGTCACAAATCCTTCCTACTGCCCTGAATGTCCTCTTTTCACACATGCAGCAGGGCAGGCTACAACCTTAAGTGCATATTGGTCCACCTCCAACAAGTGGTACATCCTTGACACCCAGTGGTCCATGTTATGAGCACTTGTAAACATTGTAGTTACAACCCTGCTTTCCCTGCCTCGGTTTGTTTGGACAGAGCAGGGATAGCCGTAAGAGGAAAAAAACGTAAAAGTATAAAAATGTTTTAAACTGTAACTAATTTTTATAAAGAAATTAGGTGGGAAAATGTTACGGTGTGACTGCCCAGGCCATTAACTAGAGGAAGAGGCTAGTTTTGCCAACTGGTATGGAAGCAGTTGAAGTGCCAAACTAGCATACAAGAGCTGGGCATGTGGAGGTTTTGGGGAATTTTTTGTCCTCTGCTACAGCAAAAACCTAGCATAGGAAGGTTGTTATTGGAGACCGTGGGGTGGGTGCTGGCGAGTTCTGCTTTACGTTTCAAGGCTTCACTCTGGAGAAAGGCAGGAAGCCTGTGGACCTAGGATTGTAAGCTTAACCAACTACTAAACATTCAAGGGGTCTGATCATGTGAAAGATTAAAAAACAAATCTTGCAAGATTCCCATCTCTGAATTCTTCTGTTATACTCAAATCAGACACTTTCTTAATTTCTTAACTCAGGACCGAACTACTTCCCCATGAATATTAATTACTTATAAAGACAGATATCTCACCAAGCCTCAGGCATAGGGCAGTGGCGGCCGGTGAAGTTTTGGGATGGTTGGGCGCCAGACTTTCTTTTTGACCCCTCCCACTTCTCATAAGGCCCACCTCTTATAGAATCCACCCACTCAGTCCCCTTTATTCCACTTGCTTCCACCCTATGTGCCAGGAGTATACAGCTCAGAATCACTGGACAGAGTATACAGCTCAGAATCACAGGACAGAGTATATAGCTCAACCTCACAGATCAGGCTATATAGCTCAGACTCACAGATCAGGGTATACAGCTCAGCATTACAGATCAGGGTATATAGCTCAGCATTACAGATCAAGATATATAGCTCAGCCTCACAGATCAGGGTATATAGCTCAGCCTCACAGATCAGGGTATATAGCTCAGCATTACAGATCAGGGTATATAGCTCAGCATTAAATATCAGGGTATACTGCTCAGCATTACAGAGCAGGGTATACAGCTCAGCATTATAGATGAGGGTATACAGCTTAGCATTACAGATCAGGGTATATGGCTCAGCCTCACAGATCAGGGTATATAGTTCAGCCCCACAGATCAGGGTATGCAGGTATACATCATCTGTCCTGTATAAAGCTAGCTATATACACCCACCTTCCGTCCTGTATATAGAGACCTTCCTCTATCATCACTGACTGCAGATATACATCATCTGTCCTGTATACAGCTATATATACAGTACTAGGACAGATGATGTATATCTGCAGTGGATTATGATGTTCCCCTAGGAACACTTAACCCCTACACTGCCACCCACTGGTTAACCCCTTCATTGCCAGTGTCATTTACACAGGAATCACTGCATTTATATAGCAGTGATTACTGTATAAATGACAATGGTTCCAAAAATGTGTCAAAAATGTCCGATGTGTCCGCCGAATGTGGCAATGTCACAATCACAATAAAAATCGCTGATCGCCGCCATTACTAGTAAATAAAAAAATAATAAAAAATTATTAATAAAAACGCCATAAAACTATCCCTATTTTGTAAACGCTATAACTTTTGCGCAAACCAATCAATAATCGCTTATTGCGATTTTTTTTACCAAAATCATGTAGAAGAATACGTATCGGCCTAAACTGAGGGAAAAAAATGTTTTTTTAGATATTTTTGGGGGATATTTATTATGACAAAAAGTAAAAAATAATGCGTTTTTTTTCAAAATTGTCGCTCTTTTTGTTTATGGCGCAAAAAATAAAAACCGCAGGGGTGATCAAATATCACCAAAAGAAAGCTCTATTTGTGGGAAAAAAAGGACGTCAATTTTGTTTGGGAGCCACGTCGCACGACCGCGCAATTGTCAGTTAAAGCGACGCAGTGCCGAATCGCAAAAAGTGGTCTGGTCTTTGACCAGCAAAATGGTCCGGTCTGTAAGTGGTTAAATTGTAGCCAATGTTGTCGTGGTTGTTTATTCTATGTATAAACTGGGTGACAGGGTTCTGCCTAGAGTGGGGGCTGTGCATGACACAGTGTTTACTCCTTTAGAAAGAATTTCAGCATAAATATGAGATAAAATGGCAAATATTTTAGAACGATGTTTTTAATTTTGTTATACTCAGTGCTGAAAGGGGTGGAAAAGACAGGGGTTTGAAAAGATGAATTTGCATAACATCTATTTCTAATTCTGTTACTTGTACCATCTCTTAGTAGGTGCTCCCGTAGGGGTGTTATCAGCAATATTCATAGCTCTATGTAGGATTGTTCTGGGATAACCTCTATCCTCAAAGCATTTCAACATATTTTCTGCCTCACGTTTGTAACCCCTGCCATTGATACAAATCCATTTTAGTCTCAGGAATTGTACCACAGGAATTTCTCTTAAGGTGTGCATAGAGTGGCTTGAATCATAATATAATAATATAATAATAATAATACCTTGACTGACAGTCACTGCTCTCTGCTCAAAGTGGACTGAAAACTGAGCGATCGGCTGTCATGTGATCACGTAGTTCTTGGTTTAAGTGTTGGATTGATGCTGCAGCCACATAGATGAGTATGATTATTTTTTTTTTTTTTTTTTTAATCCCGCTCTTATCTTTTTATTTCCTATTTAGTCACATTAAGCTAGACTTGAAAACTGTAATTTTCAAGACATTTTGGTAGCTTATCCAAGTCCCTTCTTCAGTTTCAATAATGTAGTAAAACATACAGCATTTACAATATATTCATATGTGTAGCACAGACACCTTAACACAATCACCATGGAATGTGTCAAGAATATATTGATTGTCCAAGAGCAGAGTGGGACATAGAAAAGTTGTGGAATCACCCTGCTCTATTTACATAATCCCATTCTTGGTGCCTTTCAAATGGCTGAAGGTGTAATTTGTCAAGTTGTGGGGTAGAGATTCTTTGTATGTGGAAGACAAATGGTTTCAAAGGATGTTGATGGCCTCTTTCACACCTCTTGCGAAACCAGTTGCCCTCCCTGTCCAAAATGTGAGCATCACTTACATACTGTCCTTTAAAAAATGCCTAAGGTTTATTAAAACTGTTGAGTCTTGACCTGTAGAATTTGCTTTCATATGTTGGGACATTAATTTATTGAGAGGTTGTTTTATTTCTGGAGTTGTTTTGATGTTTTGTCCTTTGGATGTACAAGCCTCTGCCTCTGTGTATTGCTGGGCTTGAAAAGTATGGAAGAGACTGGAATACAATGTTGTTTAAGCACTCCAGCTACATACTGTATTACGTATTGTATTGTATTACGTTCTTCTCTCTTCAGTTCGATGGTTTTTGCCTCACCCTCTTGATGTTTGAACAAAATTCCCATCTAGGTAGCCACACACTTTCAAAGCCCTCCAGAGATGTTTTCTTCTCTTTGTCTTTAGATTTTGATTATGTTGTTACCATCTCAGCTCCATGTTTCAGAGTTTGTGCTCCAGTGGGTTATGCTCCAGTGGGTGGGGGGAGTCATAAAGCAGATACTGGGGGTTGCTTTACTGTAGACCTCAATGTCCAAGTTATCCCCCCTTCTTGACATGTAATACAGTTCTAATCTTGGCCCATGCATCATCCACATAACTGAACCAGTGACTTGGTGTTATTCATCAGAATGGATGTAAGGTCTTCTTCTTCACGTGCATACAAGTTAGCTATAATGGGAGATGTACTTTATCCCATAGCATAGCCATGTTACTATCTGATTTTATAAAATATGATTTTACCTAGTCCAGTTGTTTTCCCCTCATCCAGATGTTATACCCCTACCGACCACTTACTCATCCTCACTCGTGTCATCAGTTCCAAACTCTACTTGAGAGTATGGTCCTCTAGCATCACCTGGCTGCATTCATTTGAAATCACATTGCTGAGTGACGTTAGCAAACCTGGTCAAGGCAGATTCCACTAAAAACCCACTGGATGTTGATGGTAACGCCATGCAAACATTGCTGGTATTTGTTGTGGAACATATCGCTTTATGCCGTGTGCACACGATCGGATTTTCCAACAGGAAATGTTGGATGTGAGCTTGTTGATGGTAAGTCTGACCGTTTGTGTGCTCCATTGGACATTTGTTGTCGGACTTTCTGCTAACAAATGTTGGCTAGCATGCTCTAAAATTTTCCACCAACAAATGTGTGTTGCCTGACTTTCCGATCGTGTGTACACAAGTCCCTCAGACAAAAGACCAAAGTACAAACACGCATGCATGGAAACAGAAGTGGTCGGTCTTGTAAATTAGCGTTTGTAGTGGAGAATTAACATTCATGACATGGCAAATTATGAAATCTCCAAATGCAGTGCCCAATTCTCTTCTGCTTTAATGGCATAATAATGAAGTTGCTTTGCTGGCGATACTGATGAAGTTATTGCAAACGAATCTTCAAAGGCTTTTTTTTGCTAGTGATATCAAAAATAATATGATGTTTTTTTGTTTTTTTTTCATTTTTGCAAGTTACCACAACACCATTATTCACTAGTTTTTAAGAACAAAGATACAACTATGTTGGTGTCCCTTGTCAATTTTACATTGTATTTTTTAAAATGTAACTGCCTACTCCCAAACTGTCATTTGAAGTAAAACATATAGCCAAGTATTATTCTCCACATTTTTTTTATTGTGCATTAAAAAAAGAAAACAAATAAAATTAGATATGCTATCTGCCAATAGAACTTAACCAAAAAGTACATTCTATGCATCCAAAAATCTAGAAATATACCAAATCAAATCATTATTCAACCAAAAAAATAATGTCAAAGCAATAACTCCAAGGCCAATAATAAATAATATGTTATCTCCTCAAATTCTGCAACATGTCTGGTTGACGAATGGCCATTCATAAACAACCTGAAAGCATGAATCAACACTCACCAAACTTCTTCTAACACAAAATTAGTAGAAGGAACCCAAAGTGTGGCGCTAAAGAGCTGAAAAAACACGTAGAACGTCTAGTACGTCACTACATTCGTAATTGTTGGCTAACATTCGTGTGACCGTGTGTGTGCAAGACAGGTTTGAGCCAACACCCTTCGAACAAAATTTCACGGTTTTGTTGTCGGAAAGTCCGATTGTGTGTAAGAGGCATTAGACTTCTATTGGATATACTGTAGCCAAAAAAAAATGTCACTCGGATCAAGAAAATGTATTTTAAAGTTTGTTCTCATGTTACAGTGCCTTGCGAAAGTATTCGGCCCCCTTGAACTTTTCAATCTTTTGCCACATTTCAGGCTTCAAACATAAAGATATAAAATTTAAATTTTTTGTGAAGAATCACCAACAAGTGGGACACAATTGTGAAGTGGAATGAAATCTATTGGATATTTTAAACTTTTTTAGCAAATAAAAAACTGAAAAGTGCTTCGTGCAAAATTATTCGGCCGCTTTACTTTCAGTGCAGCAAACTCACTCCAGAAGTACAGCGAGGATCTCTGAATGATCCAATGTTGTCCTAAATCACTGATGGTGATAACTAGAATCCACCTGTGTGTAATCAAGTCTCTGTATAAATGCACCTGCTCTGTGATAGTCTCAGGGTTCTGTTGAAAGCGCAGAGAGCATCATGAAGACCAAGGAACACACCAGGCAGGTCCGTAATACTGTTGTGGAGAAGTTTAAAGCCGGATTTGGATACAAAAAAAATTCCCAAGCTTTAAACATCCCAAGGAGCACTGTGCAAGTGATCATTTTGAAATAAAAGGAGTATCATACCACTGCAAATCTACCAAGACCTGGCCGTCCCTCTAAACTTTCAGCTCAGACAAGGAGAAGACTGATCAGAGATGCAGCCAAGAGGCCCATGATCTCTCTGGATGAACTGCAGAGAACTACAGCTGAGGTGGGAGAGTCTGTCCATAGGACAACAATCAGTCGTACACTGCACAAATCTGGCCTTTATGGAAGAGTGGCAAGAAGAAAGCCATTTCTCAAAAATATCCATAAAAAGTCTCGTCTAAAGTTTGCCACAAGTCACCTGGGAGACACACCAAACATGCGGAAGAAGGTGCTCTGGTCAGATGAAACCAAAATCGAACATTTTGCCCACAATGCAAAACGATATGTTTGGCGTAAAAGTAACACAGCTCATCACCCTCAACACACCATCCCCACTGTCAAACATGGTGGTGGCAGCATCATGGTTTGGGCCTGCTTTTCTTCAGCAGGGACAGGGAAGATGGTTAAAATTGAGGGGAAGATGGATGCAGCCAAATACAGGACCATTCTGGATGAAAACCTGTTGGAGTCTGCAAAAGACCTGAAACAAGACAATGATCCCAAACATACATCAATATCTATAAAGGAATGGTTCACAAATAAACGTATCCAGGTGTTAGAACGGCCAAGTCAAAGTCCAGACCTGAATCCAATCGAGAATCTGTGGAAAGAGCTGAAAACTGCTGTTCACAAATGCTCTCCATCCAACCTCACTGAGATCGAGCTGTTTTGCAAGGAAGAATGGGCAAGAATTTCAGTCTCTTGATGTGCAAAACTGATAGAGACATACCCCAAGCGACTTGCAGCTGTAATCGCAGCAAAAGGTGGCTCTACAAAGTATTAACGCAAGGGGGCCGAATAATTTTGCACGCCCCATTTTTCATTTTTTTATTAGTTAAAAAAGTTTCAAAAATCCAATAGATTTCGTTCCACTTCACAATTGTGTCCCACTTGTTGGTGATTCTTCACAAAAAATATGAGTTTGTCTTGTTTATTCTGATTCGTTGTTCCAAATGAATTTGCAATTTTTAGAAGTTATTTTAGACTCATTCATTATGTCGTTTGAAGAAAAAACTGCGTGGAATAGCTGGTTGTTAAGGAGAGAGCGGCCCCCTGTCCTTAACAAGTATGACTCATGTGCTGTCAGCTCCCCCAAAAGCACCTTGTACCCATGTTGATAAGAACAAGGGCCTCTTCCCCACAATCCTGACCCAGGGGTTGTGGGGGTGCAAGAGGTAGCATATCGGAATCTGGAAGCCTCCTTTAATAATGAAGCCCCCAGATCACGACCCCCCATGTGAATGGGTATTGGGTACATAGTACCCAATACTCATTCACATGGGGGGTTATTGGGTACACAGTACCCATACTCGTTTTTTTTTTTGACGAGTACTTTATTCAAAACTCCCTCCAACAATTAATGTACCCCGAAATAAATCCTGCTGCCTGCTAAGCACGACTGGTCCCGTCAAGAGACACTCGCCGAATGACAGCTACTTCTCCCCAGCTGGTAAGTAAACATGGGGGCAGGGTCACCCAGTGATGTCCCCGGGTGACCACGCCCCATATGAGATCATGCACGGGGGTCCCTGAGTAATGTCATAAGGGTGGAGTCACCCGTTATCCTTCATGCATAACATCATGTGGGAGAGTGAAACTGCCCCCATGTTTACTTACCACCGGGCAAGAAGTAGCTGTCATTTGGTGAGTGCCTTTCAATGGGACTGGTTGTGTTTTACGGGTAGTGGGACTCTTTTCTTTTGTGCGTGTCGGTGGCTAGCGTTCATCATGATTGATGTTGGATCTAACAGCCTATAACCTTTTATTGTAACAGCTAGTAGGGTCACTCTTTAGTGATTTATAAGTGTTGGCATCACTAGGAAGAGTGATCTCCTTGGAATGGTATTGGGGTATACAGTATTTATGACTGGGGTGCACCTCCCCTTGTCTGCTGGCAGAATGGTAATGCTCAAATCTCTACTAAGCAATGTAACAACCCTCCTTTATAGTGAGGTCAAGTTGTCATAGATTGCTTTGGCACTGAACAGGACTGCTGAGTTGTTCAGCCTCTTCTACCAGTATGTGGTTATTATTGATAGATCACAATTCAAACCTTCATCCATTTGAATGGAAAAAGTAATGCCTATGTAAACTTCATAACATCAATCATGGGATTATGTAGAACAGAGTGGTTCCACAACTTTCATGCCTCCCATCCTGGACTTGGACAATCAACATCTACCTTGAAACATTACATGGAGATTTGATTAGGGGGTCTGTGTTACCTGTGTAGATATACTGTAAATGCCGGGATATGCTCTTGATACTCATTAGAATTGAAGAAGTGGCTTGCAAAAGCTACAAAATGTCTTCAACACTACAGAACAAATTAAATTGAATGTAACTACTACTAGTTATACCATGACTTGGATAAATGAAGATCTTCAGACATACATTATCAAAAGGAAACTTTTTGACATAAATAACTCATTAACTGCATTTAAACAAAAACAATGGCATTTGAAATAGAGACATAAATGATGAATAAACAAAAACTGTACATCAGAAATAAAGTTCATTAAAATGGGTAGGTCAAGAAGAAGAGGTCATTTAAAGTCAAGCCATGATTTTCTAACTCCCTTAGCCTCTGCCAAGCAGCCTAATCTAAAGGTACTTTCATTAGAAAACATTCACTTTGATTACCTCATTGATTTCCAGACAGTGAAACAAATATCTTATCCTTATGAAATGCATTGAGCGCTTCTAATGTCATGTCTCACTTATTGACTGTGCTGCCCTGACAACATGAAAATTCTAATATTGACCTGATCACTTTTGCAAGAACTTATTACTTTAAATTGCAAACACAGCATATTGATGTTTTATTAAGCTACACAATGTCTGTGTATATTAAAGGAAACTTTGCAGGTCCTCTACTAATAAAGCGAATACTTAAAGTGGTTAAAAAGACTTAAGATTTTTTTTTTTACTTATTACATTCTATACATCAAAGTGGTTGTAAGCTTCAGTCATGGAATCTGAACAAAGCACATATATCTGTAGTGTTTACTTATCTCTCTCCAAAGCTCTAATTGTCGTTTCTCTCTGGTGCTTCATTCCTCTCTTATCTGCATGAGTAATTTCTGAGAAGTTTCCTTGACACATTTGTGTCGTGGAGGGAGCTCAGAATGGAGCTTATCTATTTAGAACACAGTTCTTCTGCTGTGTGGAGGGGTGTGTGTTCCTTTCCTCCAATCAGCTCTCGCGATTTTAACACTTTTTCCTTTTGAAAGGGTGTAGAGAGGAGAAGACTGCAGATAAACAAGTAAAACCTATGCAGTATGATTTGTTGTATCTCTGTGTATGACTTGAGCCTGTTCACTTCACTGGGTATGTCTGAGGGTTTACAACCAATTTAAAGAGGAACTGCAGTCTGCTCACATAATTTGTAATAAAAACATCTTTGCCATTCTGAAGTTTCCCTCCAACCACTTATATTTTATATATACTGCGACTCTGTACTTGCCAAATATGCTGCAGAAATCTCCCTTCACTGAGTCTGGCTGCAACCTTTTTAACTGTGGACAGCTGAAACTGCTGCCTGTTCACTTTCTGGATTTACACAAACACACAGTGGCACACCTCCAGCTCTGAAGCTCTCATTGGCCCTCTTATGACTCATCCCTCTTCCCTTCCTGACAAACTCTCACAAGAGTAAAAGAGAGAGCTATGCATGATGTCATAAGCCTAGGCTTTTTTACAGACAAGAAACAGGAAGTGGGCTGTATAAGGTATTTACTGGCAGAAAAAAAAAGTTTTACTATCCAAAGTTAAAAAAACAACAGCGGAAGATATACTAGATGGAAGATGAAAAAATTACTGAAGTTCCACTTTAAGGTAAACAAACATCCAGTATCAGCTCCTCCTAACTGCTTCTCTTTCGATCCACGTGTCTGCTCTCTCTACACAGGCACAGAGGCAGTAGCGGGAGCGGGCTGAGTCATGCTGTGTGTGTGTGTGTCTATAGACACACAGAGCCTGGCTCCAGAGAGAGCCTGCACATCTGCCCCCTATAGCAAAGTAGGCTAGACACAGAAGAGGAAGAGCCAAAATCGCCAGCAGGGGATCCTAGAAGAAAAGTTTCAATACTGCTGCACAGAGCAGGTGAGCATAACATATTTGTTATTTTTGTAAAAACAAATGTGTCTTTAATACCGTCTTAATAAAGAAAGCTGAAAGAAAGAAAGCTGAAATAGTATAACGATTTACATTATTTTATTCAATTAATTTTCTATCCAGATGTTTTTCTTTCATATAACCTCTATTCACAGGTTTTCCTTAATTCTCTTCAGTACCCTGACAGTAAGATCCCTGCAATAGGGTTCTCACTTAAATTCATATGACACACCCAATAAAAAAGGGCTTGTGATTTTGTTAGGCAAAGAATGTACAGGAGGACTGAGCCCCTTGCCACTCTTTGAAATTACCCTGGAACAGGATAGAGCCAGGGCCTTTGGTCGGGAGATCTTACTAGTGAAATCTTTGAGTACCTCAGGTGGTGCTCCACTGAACCAGTCAAGATGGGCACTTGCAAGGGTCTGAATCTCTGCTGTTATACCGCTTAGGTACAGGTGTGTGCTGTTATTTGGTTGTATTTGATTCTTGGCAGAATAGAACAGTAAGACAAGTGTCAAAATTGAAGGCACCCACGGAGGCTGACCTGTCTTTTGCTAAAATTTGTGGTTGAAAATTTGCCCTCTGCTCAGGCTGCTAGAGGAGCACACAATTGCCATTTAACAAAAACATTATTTTTCGTTGCAACCCTGCCAAAGTCTTTGTTATATATGTCAGCACTGAGCATTGGAAGGTGTAAGGCCACTGCACCTCTGAAAAGGAATGCAAATATATATTTTAAAATTAAACAATGACTAACGCACTGTAAAACATATTGTGCTGGGTCTACTCATCAAAAATTGAGGCAACTATTTGCATCAGCTTTTTAACCACTTCCCCACCGGCGTACGCCTATGTACTTTGGCAGAATGGCACAGACAGGCAAATGGGCGTACTTGTACGTCCCTTTAAATTTGCCGCTGTGCCATCGCATGCAGGCCGACAGTGGGGCGCACACGCTGGCCCGGACCTCCATGAGTCGGGTCACGGGTCGCGCAGAGTCAATCGCCACGGGGATACCCGTAAACGCCTCACGGAGATGAATAACGGGGAGATGCTAATGTAAAAAAGCATCTCCCCGTTCTGTCTAGTGACAGTGTCACTGATCTCTGCTCCCTGTTTTTGGGAGCAGAGATCAATGATGTGTCACACATAGCCACGCCTTCCGCAGTTAGAAACACTTCCCAAGGCACACTTAACCCTTACACTGTCCCCTTGTGGTTAACCCCTTCACTGCCAGTGTCATTTACACAGGAATCAGTGCATTTGTATAGCACTGATTGCTGTAAAAATGACAATGGTACCAAAAATGTGTCAAAAATGTCCGATGTGTCCGCCATAACATCGCAGTCACAATAAAAATCGCTGATCACCGCCATTACTAGTAAAAAGAAATTATTAGTAAAAATGCCATAAAACTATCCCCTATTTTGTAAATGCTATAACTTTTGCACAAACCAATCAATAAATGCTTATTGCGATTTTTTTATACCAAAAATATGTAGAGGAATACGTATCGGCCTAAACTGAGGAAAAAAAAATATTTTTTATGCATTTTTGGGGGAAATTTATTATAGCAAAATGTAAAAAAAAAATATTTTTTTTCAAAATTGTCGCTCTTTTTTTGTTTATACCAAAAGAAAGCTCTATTTTTTGAGGGAAAAAAATTCATTATTTTTTTACTTTCTGCTACAATACATATAAAAAAATATAAAAAACACATTTATTCATCAGTTTAGGCTAATATATATTTTTCTACATATTTTTGGGTAAAGAAAAACTCAATAGGTGTATATTGATTGGTGTGCACAAACATTATCACGTCTACAATCTATGGGATAGATTTAGGGACTTCTATTGTTTTTTATTGTTTTTACTGGTAATGACGGCGATCTGCAATTGTTAGCAGGACTGCGACATTGCAGTGGACAAATTTGACCCCAAATCACACTTTTTGGGGACCAGTGACATTATTACATTGATCAGTGCTATAAAAATGTACTGATCACTGTATAAATGACACTGGCAGGGAAAGGGTTAACACTAGGGGGCGCTTAAGGGCTTAAGTGTGTTCCCTAAGTGTGTTCTAACTGTAGGGGGGGATGGGCTTCGAGGGGCATGACAGAAATAGCTGTTCCCGAATAGTGATGGACGAACTTCCGACGGGACGTTTCGCGAACGCGAAACGCGAACGGGCACAAACGTTCGCGAAAACGACCGTTCGCCGCGGGCTCCATTGACTTCAATGGGAGGCGAATTTCGCAAACCTTTAGGTCGAATTTGCGGCCACGGGGTAATTATTAGGGGGTAGCACGTAGTCCCACCACCTGGACAATAGCATAATACATGTATGAGGTGAATTTGGGATCGATAACTACAAGCATTTTTTTTTTATTTGGGAAATTGTTCTGACAATTCAGGACTATGGAGCTAATGAAGGCAATGGAGGAGAGGGAAGGTCAGGGACCAGGGTAGGCAAACAAGAGGGTGCAGGAGATACAGAGCACTGACAGCAGCACCGTAATACAGAGCACTGACATCAGCACCGTGACATACAGCGCTGACAGCAGCTCCGTGACATACAGCGCTGACAGCAGCTCCGTGACATACAGCGCTGACAGCAGCTCCGTGACATACAGCGCTGACAGCAGCTCCGTGACATACAGCGCTGACAGCAGCTCCGTGACATACAGCGCTGACAGCAGCACCGTGACATACAGCGCTGACAGCAGCTCCGTGACATACAGCGCTGACAGCAGCTCCGTGACATACAGCGCTGACAGCAGCTCCGTGACATACAGCGCTGACAGCAGCTCCGTGACATACAGCGCTGACAGCAGCTCCGTGACATACAGCGCTGACAGCAGCACCGTGACATACAGCGCTGACAGCAGCTCCGTGACATACAGCGCTGACAGCAGCTCCGTGACATACAGCGCTGACAGCAGCTCCGTGACATACAGCGCTGACAGCAGCTCCGTGACATACAGCGCTGACAGCAGCTCCGTGACATACAGCGCTGACAGCAGCTCCGTGACATACAGCGCTGACAGCAGCTCCGTGACATACAGCGCTGACAGCAGCTCCGTGACATACAGCGCTGACAGCAGCTCCGTGACATACAGCGCTGACAGCAGCTCCGTGACATACAGCGCTGACAGCAGCTCCGTGACATACAGCGCTGACAGCAGCACCGTAAGCAGCCCCAGGAGGAAGTCAGCACAGCACAGGGATGGTGTGATCCCCTCATAATAAGAACCCCCAGGAGGAAGTCAGCACAGCACAGGGATGGTGGGAGCCCCTCATAATAAGAACACCCAGGAGGAAGTCAGCACAGCACAGGGATGGTGGGAACCCCTCATAATAAGCAGCCCCAGTAGAAATATGACACCGCTCAACCTCTTCAAAGAGGAGGGTAGGGGCATATAGTACGGTGTGCTTTTTTGGGTCAGGGAAGTGAGCCAAATGAATTAAGAAGGTCTGTGTGCTTGATTCCAAAAATTGTTTATAGACATATACATGGTCTACTGATCACATGTGTTGAATTCCTCCGAGATCCATGCCTCATTCATTTTTAGAAATGTGAGGTAGTTAACACTGTGGTGAGCTAGGCGAGTACGCTTATCGGTCACAATCCCCCCTGCTGCGCTGAACGTCCTTTCGGACAGGACACTGGATGAGGGGCAAGCCAACAGTTCGATTGCAAATTGGGCAAGCTCTGGCCAGAGGTCAAGCCTGCCCACCCAGTAGTCTAGGGGTTCATCACTCCTCAGAGCGTCCACATCGGCCGTTAACCCAATGTAGTCGGACACCTGACGGTCTAGGCGTTCCCTGATGCTGGATCCGGATGACACCTGTCGATGGGTCGGCTGAAAGAATGACCTCATATCCGAAGTCACCAACACATCTTCAAACCGGCCTCTTCTTGCAGGCGCTGTTGGATTGGTACCCGCAAATCCTTCTCTGGGAGTGGGAATTGCTCCTCTGCCAGCGCACGCAAAAGCAGAATGCAGCATTTCTCGAAGCAAGGCCTGGAAGTGCTGCATTCTGACAGCCCTCTGCGACGGCGGTAACATTTCCGCCATTTTGTGTTTGTACCGGGGGTCTAAGTACGTTGCCACCCAGTACTGGTCCTTGACCCTCATGCTTTTTATACGGGGGTCCCTATTAAAACACTGGAGCATGAAGGCCCCCATTTGCACTAAAGTGGAAGCGGTGTGGTGGCCTGGCTCCTGCTCATCATCCAGGATAATGTCGTCCTCTTCATTCTCCTCTCCCCATCCTCGCACAACAGGGATCCCAGAAAGGTTTAAAGCATGCTCTTCTTGCTCCTGCTCATCCGCCCCGGCACCATCCTCCTCTGACTCCTCATCAGACTCCTGTTGTTGACTTGTCTCAGATAGAGTAGCCCCCCCTGGGAATTCATCCAGCATTGCGACTTCCTCATCTTCCCGCTCCTGCTCCTCCACAGCCTGATCAATGACACGACGCAATGCACGCTCCAGAAAGAAGGCATAAGGTACCATGTCACTGATGGCGCCATGGCTGCGACTGACCAGTTTGGTGATCTCCTCAAATGGCCGCAGAAGTCTGCATGTGTCGCGCATGAGCAGCCACTGGCGCGGTGAAAAAAAACCCAGCTCCCCAGAACCGTTTCTTTCGCAGAGTTCATACAGGTAGACGTTAACTGCACGTTTCTGCTGGAGCAGCCTATCAAGCATATAGAAGGTTGAGTTCCATCGCGTCGGGCAATCGCAAATAAGACGTCTGACCGGCAGATGGTGTCGCCGCTGAATGTCAGCAAGGCGAGCCATGGCCGTGTAAGATCTTCTGAAATGGGCCGAGATTTTCCTTGCCTGCCGCAAGATGTCCTGGACCCCAGGGTATTTGACAAGGAATCGCTGCACGACCAAGTTTAAGACGTGTGCCATGCACGGCACGTGCGTGATTTTGCCCTGTTTCAATGCGCTAAGCAGATTGGCACCGTTGTCACACACCACTTTACCAACTGTCAAATTGAGCGGTGTTAGCCACTCATCTGCCTGTGAACGCAAAGCTGAAAGGAGTGCCGGGCCAGTGTGGCTCTTTGCTTCCAGGCACAACAGACGCAGCACGGCATGGCAACGTCTCACCTGGCATGTGGAATAGGTTCTGGGGAGCTTGGGCGGTGCAGTGGAAGAGACGCTAGCAGCGGAAAAGGAGGAGGCAGCTGAGGAGGAGAGGGAGGAGGATGGAGTAGGAGGAGGAGAAGAAGAGTCAGGCCTGCATGCAATCCGTGGCGGTAAAACCAAATCTACACGGGTGCCACGGGTTACATGCTTGACGGCCGTCAGAAGGTTCACCCAGTGGGCAGTAAAACTGATATACCTTCCCTGCCCGTGTTTGCTAGACCACGTGTCTGTGGTCAGATGTATCTTGGCACCGACACTGTGTGCCAGAGATACATTCACTTGCCGCTGAACATGGCCATATAGCTCTGGGATGCCCTTCTCTGAGAAATACTTCCTTCCTGGGACCTTCCATTGTGGTGTTCCAATGGCCACAAATTTGCGAAAGGCCTCCGAGTCCACCAGTTTATATGGCAGTAGTTGGCGGGCTATGAGTTCTGACAAGCCAGCCGCCAACCGTTGGGCAAGAGGGTTATCCGGCGTCATCATTTTTTTACGCTCAAACATTAGGCCCACGGAAGCCTGCCTTTTTGCAGAAAAATGTGAGCTTGGCGTGATGGAAGGTGGAGTGGAGGACAATTGTGAGGAGAGAGGAGAAGGAGAAGTAGAAGACGAGGCTGGACGGTGAGAGCCTGCAGTGTGGCTTTGTGTGTTCCGTTGCTCCCACTGGGCTCGGTGATGGCTGCTCATGTGCCTTCTTAAGGCGGTCGTCCCTAGGTGAGTATTGGGCTTACCGCGACTAACGCGTTGACTGCAAAGATTGCAGATGGCAACGCTATTGTCAGCAGCGGACACGTTAAAAAAAGCCCACACTGCGGAGCCATGTGCCGGTGTCCTGGGAGCGCCAGATGTGACCGTACATGGTCGATGACTCGCTCCTGATACATTTGCAGTCTGCTTTGTCCCTGCTGTGCAATGTAAGTCATTGCTGCTTCTCCTCCCTATCTGCTGGTCCATATCTCCCTCTGAACTCCCCTCCTCTTCCTCTCTTGTGGGCACCCACGTGACATCACTAGACACGTCATCATCAACGTCACCTTCCCCACCGCTATAAGTAGAGTAGGCAGCAACACCGGGGACCAACCTCCTCCTTGGGCTGATCTGGGTACTGGCGTCAGACTGCTGAGTAGCGCTTGTTGCTACCTCCTCTTCCTGATCCAATACCAAGAGTGGCTGCGCATCAGAAATGTCCTCTTGATATGGATCGGAAAATAATTCCAGTGACTCAAGCGGAAGGTATGTGGTGGTGGTGGTGGTGGTCGTGTTGTTGGTGGTAGTGTCTTTGGGGGTGCACATAGCAGAGAGTGAAGAAGAGGGTGCAGATCGAGAGGATGAGGAGGGTGCAGAAGAGTAAGGCTGAGCGAGCCACTCAACCAAGTCTGGTGCATCCTTTAAAGTAATTGAACGCACCTTCTGCAACTTCCCACTTTGGCTCAAGCCTGTTGCTCCTGCCCTACCCCTACCACCCCTGCGGAAGGGCCTGCCTCTTCCTCTGCATGTCATTTTTTAAATGACCCTGTGACAAAACTCTTAGTCCCTATACCGCTGAAGGACTGCTGCAGTATAGGTGAGCGGTCAGCAGTGGTGCACGTCAACCCTATCTATTGTGGACCTATAGCGGTCCTTACAGAACAGCAGACTGTACCGCACTCAAGCCTATGTACCGTAGCACCCTATACCAAGTTACCAGTCCTTATAAGAACTTTTGTGGACCAAGCAGGTTGTGTATTAGTGTTTAGCAGACTGTACGTCAGTCCCTATACCGCTGAAGGACTGCTGCAGTATAGGGCAGCGGTCAGCAGTGGTGCACGTCAACCCTATCTATTGTGGACCTATAGCGGTCCTTACAGAACAGCAGACTGTACCGCACTCAAGCCTATGTACCGTAGCACCCTATACCAAGTTACCAGTCCTTATAAGAACTTTTGTGGACCAAGCAGGTTGTGTATTAGTGTTTAGCAGACTGTACGTCAGTCCCTATACCGCTGAAGGACTGCTGCAGTATAGGGCAGCGGTCAGCAGTGGTGCACGTCAACCCTATCTATTGTGGACCGATAGCGGTCCTTACAGAACAGCAGACTGTACCGCACTCAAGCCTATGTACCGTAGCACCCTATACCAAGTTACCAGTCCTTATAAGAACTTTTGTGGACCAAGCAGGTTGTGTGTTAGTGATTAGCAGACTGTACGTCAGTCCCTATACCAATGAAGGACTGCTGCAGTATAGGGCAGCGGTCAGCAGTAGTGCACGGCAACCCTATGTATTGTGGACCGATAGCGGTCCTTACAGAACAGCAGACTGTAACGCACTCAGGCCTATGTACCGTAGCACCCTATACCAAGTTACCAGTCCTTATAAGAACTTTTGTGGACCAAGCAGGTTGTGTGTTAGTGATTAGCAGACTGTACGTCAGTCCCTATACCAATGAAGGACTGCTGCAGTATAGGGCAGCGGTCAGCAGTAGTGCACGGCAACCCTATGTATTGTGGACCGATAGCGGTCCTTACAGAACAGCAGACTGTAACGCACTCAGGCCTATGTACCGTAGCACCCTATACCAAGTTACCAGTCCTTATAAGAACTTTTGTGGACCAAGCAGGTTGTGTGTTAGTGATTAGCAGACTGTACGTCAGTCCCTATACCAATGAAGGACTGCTGCAGTATAGGGCAGCGGTCAGCAGTAGTGCACGGCAACCCTATGTATTGTGGACCGATAGCGGTCCTTACAGAACAGCAGACTGTAACGCACTCAGGCCTATGTACCGTAGCACCCTATACCAAGTTACCAGTCCTTATAAGAACTTTTGTGGACCAAGCAGGTTGTGTGTTAGTGATTAGCAGACTGTACGTCAGTCCCTATACCAATGAAGGACTGCTGCAGTATAGGGCAGCGGTCAGCAGTAGTGCACGGCAACCCTATGTATTGTGGACCGATAGCGGTCCTTACAGAACAGCAGACTGTACTGCACTCAGGCCTATGTACCGTAGCACCCTATACCAAGTTACCAGTCCTTATAAAAACTTTTGTGGACCAAGCAGGTTGTGTGTTAGTGTTTAGCAGACTGTGCGTCAGTCCCTATACCGCTGAAGGACTGCTGCAGTATAGGGCAGCGGTCAGCAGTAGTGCACGGCAACCCTATGTATTGTGGACCGATAGCGGTCCTTACAGAACAGCAGACTGTAACGCACTCAGGCCTATGTACCGTAGCACCCTATACCAAGTTACCAGTCCTTATAAGAACTTTTGTGGACCAAGCAGGTTGTGTGTTAGTGATTAGCAGACTGTACGTCAGTCCCTATACCAATGAAGGACTGCTGCAGTATAGGGCAGCGGTCAGCAGTAGTGCACGGCAACCCTATGTATTGTGGACCGATAGCGGTCCTTACAGAACAGCAGACTGTAACGCACTCAGGCCTATGTACCGTAGCACCCTATACCAAGTTACCAGTCCTTATAAGAACTTTTGTGGACCAAGCAGGTTGTGTGTTAGTGATTAGCAGACTGTACGTCAGTCCCTATACCAATGAAGGACTGCTGCAGTATAGGGCAGCGGTCAGCAGTAGTGCACGGCAACCCTATGTATTGTGGACCGATAGCGGTCCTTACAGAACAGCAGACTGTAACGCACTCAGGCCTATGTACCGTAGCACCCTATACCAAGTTACCAGTCCTTATAAGAACTTTTGTGGACCAAGCAGGTTGTGTGTTAGTGATTAGCAGACTGTACGTCAGTCCCTATACCAATGAAGGACTGCTGCAGTATAGGGCAGCGGTCAGCAGTAGTGCACGGCAACCCTATGTATTGTGGACCGATAGCGGTCCTTACAGAACAGCAGACTGTACTGCACTCAGGCCTATGTACCGTAGCACCCTATACCAAGTTACCAGTCCTTATAAAAACTTTTGTGGACCAAGCAGGTTGTGTGTTAGTGTTTAGCAGACTGTGCGTCAGTCCCTATACCGCTGAAGGACTGCTGCAGTATAGGGCAGCGGTCAGCAGTAGTGCACGGCAACCCTATGTATTGTGGACCGATAGCGGTCCTTACAGAACAGCAGACTGTAACGCACTCAGGCCTATGTACCGTAGCACCCTATACCAAGTTACCAGTCCTTATAAGAACTTTTGTGGACCAAGCAGGTTGTGTGTTAGTGATTAGCAGACTGTACGTCAGTCCCTATACCAATGAAGGACTGCTGCAGTATAGGGCAGCGGTCAGCAGTAGTGCACGGCAACCCTATGTATTGTGGACCGATAGCGGTCCTTACAGAACAGCAGACTGTAACGCACTCAGGCCTATGTACCGTAGCACCCTATACCAAGTTACCAGTCCTTATAAGAACTTTTGTGGACCAAGCAGGTTGTGTGTTAGTGATTAGCAGACTGTACGTCAGTCCCTATACCAATGAAGGACTGCTGCAGTATAGGGCAGCGGTCAGCAGTAGTGCACGGCAACCCTATGTATTGTGGACCGATAGCGGTCCTTACAGAACAGCAGACTGTAACGCACTCAGGCCTATGTACCGTAGCACCCTATACCAAGTTACCAGTCCTTATAAGAACTTTTGTGGACCAAGCAGGTTGTGTGTTAGTGATTAGCAGACTGTACGTCAGTCCCTATACCAATGAAGGACTGCTGCAGTATAGGGCAGCGGTCAGCAGTAGTGCACGGCAACCCTATGTATTGTGGACCGATAGCGGTCCTTACAGAACAGCAGACTGTAACGCACTCAGGCCTATGTACCGTAGCACCCTATACCAAGTTACCAGTCCTTATAAGAACTTTTGTGGACCAAGCAGGTTGTGTGTTAGTGATTAGCAGACTGTACGTCAGTCCCTATACCAATGAAGGACTGCTGCAGTATAGGGCAGCGGTCAGCAGTAGTGCACGGCAACCCTATGTATTGTGGACCGATAGCGGTCCTTACAGAACAGCAGACTGTAACGCACTCAGGCCTATGTACCGTAGCACCCTATACCAAGTTACCAGTCCTTATAAGAACTTTTGTGGACCAAGCAGGTTGTGTGTTAGTGATTAGCAGACTGTACGTCAGTCCCTATACCAATGAAGGACTGCTGCAGTATAGGGCAGCGGTCAGCAGTAGTGCACGGCAACCCTATGTATTGTGGACCGATAGCGGTCCTTACAGAACAGCAGACTGTACTGCACTCAGGCCTATGTACCGTAGCACCCTATACCAAGTTACCAGTCCTTATAAAAACTTTTGTGGACCAAGCAGGTTGTGTGTTAGTGTTTAGCAGACTGTGCGTCAGTCCCTATACCGCTGAAGGACTGCTGCAGTATAGGGCAGCGGTCAGCAGTAGTGCACGGCAACCCTATGTATTGTGGACCGATAGCGGTCCTTACAGAACAGCAGACTGTAACGCACTCAGGCCTATGTACCGTAGCACCCTATACCAAGTTACCAGTCCTTATAAGAACTTTTGTGGACCAAGCAGGTTGTGTGTTAGTGATTAGCAGACTGTACGTCAGTCCCTATACCAATGAAGGACTGCTGCAGTATAGGGCAGCGGTCAGCAGTAGTGCACGGCAACCCTATGTATTGTGGACCGATAGCGGTCCTTACAGAACAGCAGACTGTAACGCACTCAGGCCTATGTACCGTAGCACCCTATACCAAGTTACCAGTCCTTATAAGAACTTTTGTGGACCAAGCAGGTTGTGTGTTAGTGATTAGCAGACTGTACGTCAGTCCCTATACCAATGAAGGACTGCTGCAGTATAGGGCAGCGGTCAGCAGTAGTGCACGGCAACCCTATGTATTGTGGACCGATAGCGGTCCTTACAGAACAGCAGACTGTAACGCACTCAGGCCTATGTACCGTAGCACCCTATACCAAGTTACCAGTCCTTATAAGAACTTTTGTGGACCAAGCAGGTTGTGTGTTAGTGATTAGCAGACTGTACGTCAGTCCCTATACCAATGAAGGACTGCTGCAGTATAGGGCAGCGGTCAGCAGTAGTGCACGGCAACCCTATGTATTGTGGACCGATAGCGGTCCTTACAGAACAGCAGACTGTACTGCACTCAGGCCTATGTACCGTAGCACCCTATACCAAGTTACCAGTCCTTATAAAAACTTTTGTGGACCAAGCAGGTTGTGTGTTAGTGTTTAGCAGACTGTGCGTCAGTCCCTATACCGCTGAAGGACTGCTGCAGTATAGGGCAGCGGTCAGCAGTAGTGCACGGCAACCCTATGTATTGTGGACCGATAGCGGTCCTTACAGAACAGCAGACTGTAACGCACTCAGGCCTATGTACCGTAGCACCCTATACCAAGTTACCAGTCCTTATAAGAACTTTTGTGGACCAAGCAGGTTGTGTGTTAGTGATTAGCAGACTGTACGTCAGTCCCTATACCAATGAAGGACTGCTGCAGTATAGGGCAGCGGTCAGCAGTAGTGCACGGCAACCCTATGTATTGTGGACCGATAGCGGTCCTTACAGAACAGCAGACTGTAACGCACTCAGGCCTATGTACCGTAGCACCCTATACCAAGTTACCAGTCCTTATAAGAACTTTTGTGGACCAAGCAGGTTGTGTGTTAGTGATTAGCAGACTGTACGTCAGTCCCTATACCAATGAAGGACTGCTGCAGTATAGGGCAGCGGTCAGCAGTAGTGCACGGCAACCCTATGTATTGTGGACCGATAGCGGTCCTTACAGAACAGCAGACTGTAACGCACTCAGGCCTATGTACCGTAGCACCCTATACCAAGTTACCAGTCCTTATAAGAACTTTTGTGGACCAAGCAGGTTGTGTGTTAGTGATTAGCAGACTGTACGTCAGTCCCTATACCAATGAAGGACTGCTGCAGTATAGGGCAGCGGTCAGCAGTAGTGCACGGCAACCCTATGTATTGTGGACCGATAGCGGTCCTTACAGAACAGCAGACTGTACCGCACCCAAGCCTATGTACCGTAGCACCCTAGACAGACCAAGTTACCAGTCCTGATAAAGAGCTTTGTGGAACAAGTGAGTTGTGAATGATTAGCAGACTGCAGCAGAAGGGCAGCAGTCAAGTATAATATTCTTTCTATATTTGGAAGAAAGAATATTATACGTGTACAAGCCTATTACCGTACCACTGATACCAGTCCTGAAAAGAACCTTTGTGGAACTAATAGTAACAGCAAGTCTTTAAAATTATCCTCACTGCCTGACACACTGCTTCCTGCCTGTCCCTATACAAATTGGCAAAAAAGAGTAGGCTGGAACGATTAGCTGGAACAGCTCTTTTGTGGACCTGATAGTAACAGCTAATGATGATGATGATGATGATGATGAAGAAAGACTAATCTGGCTGAGCTGTCCCTAAAATAGCAGCATACAGCGCTCTGTCCCTTTATCTAAACTGACAAAAGAAACTCAGGCTGCTGACCTAACACCTATACCAGTCCTGAAAAGAACTTTTGTGTACCAAATAGCTAGCGTTTTCTCTGTCCCTACTCCACACAGGATCCTTTCCCTACAGTGACAGAAGAAAGAATGTAAAATGGCCACCGGATCGGGTGTATTTATAGGTTAGGGGGAATGTCCAAGTGTCCATGAGCTGTCATGTCTCAATTGGTTGTCCTGTAACACATGATAAACGTGTCACGAAAGGTTAAAGTTCTTGTATACATTAAACACGTAAGTCCGCCGGGGCGAACGACGGAAAAAGGCGTTCGAACCCGCGGACGGCGAAAGTCGGAAATTCGCCGCGAAACGACCGCCGGGCGAACCGTTCGGCCATCACTATTCCCGAACACTGGGAACAGAAGATCTCTGACATGTCATCTAGCAGAACAGGGAATCGCCTTGTTTACATCTGCCTCTGTATACCGCAATCGTGGGTCGCTGGCGAGTCTTCCAGATCTCCCGCAGCATACGGTTGGCACGCACGTCTGCTATCTCCTGTGCAGAGGCCGACGTACACCTACAGTGGTTTGCGCAGGAGAGTCGACCTGCCGCAGTATAGTGGTGGTGGCAGGTCGGCAAGTGGTTAAAGTATAAACTTTTGAAGATATATTTTACGTTTTCAGGGTAGCTCCGGCTAAAAGCATAAATGAGTCCCATAATCATTTTTTCTGAAACAAAATGAGAGTGCTATATGAAAAAATACACTACTGTATACCAATATGAAAAAAACAAAAGAACTCTGGATAGCCACACTCCGGATCAGGTAAAATAGATTGTGCCTTTATTGTTTCCACTAAAAAACCTTCACATCATGCGAGTCACAACAGCAAAGGGAATGTAGAACAAGGAATTCTGACGCGTTTCATGCTGAATTTAGCGCTTACTCATAGCTTGTATACCAATATGCTTGTTTTTCCTGCCAGTGCAGCATAAATATGGTATATTTGTTTTTGGAATGTAACAACATGCAGATTAGATTATGTAACCTACAGCCCCGCCCACTTTGCATACGTGCAAAGTGGGCAGGGCTGTAGGTTACATAATCTAATGTTGAATGTCCAATATCTCAAAAACCGAACAAACAGAAATTTTGTTTTCGTGGTACAAATCAGCACAGCCACAGCACAAACAAATTGTATAATTGTTTTTAAAATGTAATAACATGTGGTGCAAAGTGGGAGAGGTATCATCAACTATAATGCGCAACATCTCTGAAACCAAACCAGCACATATGTTCGTTTTTGCATCACAAATCGGCACAGATGCAGTGCAAATGAATGTTGTTGCAAATGAATCTTTGTTTTTTAATTTTAATAACATTGGGTGCAAAGTGGGCGGGGCTTGATGTTACATAATCTGAATTTGAATACCAATATCTCAAAAGCTGAATTGGCTGAAACATTCATTTTTGTGGCACAAAATAGTTTTTAAGCTTAACAGCTGGAGGTCCCTCACCCTGCATCTTGTTTGTGTTCTGCTGCATGCGGTAAGTGCAAACTTTGCGTGCGCACAAGTAAGTGGTCTCAATAGGTTTATACAATGGACGTATGTCCATTCATTATAAATATATTAATCGACAAATGAAATAAACATTTTGGATGGTATATGTTAAGCAACATTTAAAGCAAGAGAACGATAATTTTTCATTGTTCACTCTTACCCTTTAATGGCATTGCATAGCTTTGTATTGACTTGGAAAAATTCTTGCCACTGGTGGTGCTCTTTTGTCCTGATGGGCCTCAAACATATGGGAACTACCTTGTGCAGGCTTTCAAAGTTTCAAAAGACGTCAAACTCTTTAAAATATGCCACATCCTGTTTGTCAAACATGCGTCCCACAATTTCAGTCAAATGAAACGTAAATGTACCTCAATTAGAATATGGAAATACACATACATTAAGTTTTATCTAGATTACTCAATATTATACATTATTTTTGTAAATGTAAAAGGTGTGTTTTAAGAACTAATGAAAATTAAGTAAGGTACTTAAAATATCAAAGTAAATTAATTAACTCTTATTTTTATGTTGAAAATTATAAAATGTATATTGTAAAATTGCAAGCCAACAGAATAATTTTTATCACTGCAGGTATAGTTGCAATATCTTAACAAATAAAAGCTTAAATATTCAAATGACTATACAAATACTCCTCGCTTTAAACACTTACCTGTTTAATGACCACTCGGACTTATGACCAGCTCTGCCCACCTGAACGATGCACTATACATCATTGTATTATACAGTACAGAATTTTCGATTGTGTTCTGCACTTATGCAAATTAAAACAACGCTATTGAGCTGGAGTTTTGTGTTTTGACCTTTTTTTCACAATACAGTACAGTACAGTAGTTAAGAATGCTTAAAATATTGATTACTTGTGGCTCCTCATTTAACGACCAATTCGTTTAATGATCTAGTCATTGGAACGGAACCTGGTCATTAAGCGAAGAGTACCTGTACATGCTACTTATTGGTGACTGCTTCTTTTTAAATATGAGTTTTTATTAATGCCCAACATGGGCAAAGACAATAGGTACAACATACATAGAAACTTTCAAAAGGAAGGGGGGTCAACATAATCAACATCAACGCATGGAGTGAGAATTAATACAGGGTTCATATACATTTCCAAAATGTTATTATATTTTCAGTAACAAGTACCTCTTAAATTGACATTGTGGGCCTAGTGCCCTGTCAATCAGTAAATCTCTAGTCTGAGGGGGTGAAGTTGGAAAACCTCGGTCCTCTGCCATCTCCTCTCCCTCCCCTCCACCCCCCCGGCTGCCCCCCACCCCATCCAGGCAGAACTCCTACTCTAGAGGCAGGGGGTGGAGGAGGGAGCAAGGGCCACGAAAGAGGGAAAACCATAGAGGGGGCTGGGGGGGGGGGACCATGGGTGGGGTGGAACAGGAGTGGGGAGGATATTGGGGAGCCCTGGTTGATTCAGGATGGTCCCTGGACTCCTCTTTCTTTGGTGTATTGGCTTCATCAAGAAGTCCTAAGGGGATACCTTCTGAGAAGAAGATGAACCGGTGCCACAGATCCCATGTCTCTTTGTATTTTTCTTGCTGTTGTCTCGCAGTGAGCACCAAGTCTTCCATTTTACTAATGTCTTCTACTTTCTGGATCCAGCTAGCTACCGTTAGTTGGCTTTGACTTTTCCATTGAAGTGGGATACAAGCTTTTGTGGCATTTAACAGGTGACGTATAATAGACGGAAACCTTGTATTGGGTGTCTCCCATCGTTAGGCCTTGGATGTGTGGGTTGCATCTGATTTTACATAGGAATGGCTCTAGTGATAAGGCAAAAAGGAGGGTTGACAGCAGGCAGCCCTGTCTAGTCCCGTTCGTTACCGGGAGGGGGTCAGATAGGATTCCATTTACTTTAACTTGTGCGGTAAGGGTAGAGTATATTTGAGTGATCCCTCTAGTCATGGTTTTCGCAAGTCCTATATATCTAAGGACCGAGAACATGTATTCCCAGTTAACCCTATCGAAGTCTTTTTCCGCTTCTGTGTTTATGAAAACGGAGAGCGTGTGGGTCGGCAATGTGTATTAGGTTTAGTACTTTAATTGTACTATCCCTAGCTTCTCTAGTGGGGATAAAGCCTACTTGAGCTAAATGGACTAATGATTGTAGGTGGCAGGCTAGCCGGGTCGCTAGAATCTTGGTGAATAACCTCCTATATTTAGGAGGGAAATCAGCGGGTAGCTGCTGCATACTGTGGGGTCTTTGTCCTCTTTAGGTATGACCGTGATATGTGCCGGTAAGGTATCACTAGATAAGGCTGTCTCCTATTTTGTTATAAAAGGACACCATATGGGGGCTAAGGGATAGGAGTAACGTATTATAGGACTGTAAGGTAAGGCCGTTTGGCCCTGGGGCCTTACCTGGTTTTGTTGAGTTTAGTGCTAGTTCTAATTCTTATGTCGTAATCGAGGCATCTAATTCGGCTATGTTTTCCAGTGTCAGTGTGGGGATTTGGGCGGAGGAAAGATAGGCCTCAATCAGGGGTTGCCTACTGAAGGGGGCTGGGATATTATACAGATTAGCATAATATTCATTAAAGGTGTTGGCAATGTGCTGTGGTAAGCTGACCTTTGTGTTGGTTGCTGTCTTAATGTGGGGAATGTATGTCTGCATTCTAATTTCTTTAACTGCCCTAGCTAAGAGGCTTCCGCATTTATTTCCCGACTCGTAGGTTATGAGGTGACATGACTTCTCTTTATAGTAGCTTTTTGAGCTGGGCTGGACCACTATCTCGCCACTGTGATGGGTTTGAGGTACCAAGGAATTTCTTTTGTTTCCAAGTAAGGCAAAGGGCAACCTGTAAAGAAGCAGATCCAAACCTGCGAAAACTAATTTCGGTGAGGTTTCATACTGATTTCAGAGAGGTGACGCTTCACGCTGGAACCCGCTCCCTCCCCCCCAATAAAATGCAGCATTACCAGTGCCAATTAAATGCAGCTATACCAGTGCCCAATGAAATGCAGCCTAATCAGACAGCTGCACGGGCTGAGCTACTGGCCCTGGGGTCTGGCTGCTAGGGCCTGGCTGCTGGGGCCAAGGGTCTGGCTGCTGGAGCTAAGCTGCTGGTCCTGGGGTCTGGCTGCAATGGGGCTGGTGAGCCATCCCAGTCAGAGAATTCCATGGAAGGAAGGGGGTGGGCTGGGACAGAGGGGGGGGGACAGTCCATACTGCTGTCCCCAGCCTGCTGCATGGGTACTTTTTCTGGGGGTTGGTCCAGCCGATTTAGCAGGGAAGGAGAGGCATGGGCGGAGGTGTGATCTGCAGGCTGTAGCAATTAAAAGAAGAAAAACTTTCCCCAGACAAAAAGACTCTTTCTCCACTTTTGGGTGTGGCAGCACAGTGATCTCCTGTGCAACAAGTACATGACAGTCCCGGTCTGCCCGGCGGATTGATATAGAAGGGACTGTGGAGAACGCTTGACAGGGGAACATTTTTGTTTATTTTAATTGCTACAGCCAGCAGATCACCGTCTGCTCTCTGCCTGTGCCCACCCCCCTCCTTCCCTGCTGAATCCGATAGACCAACCCCAAAGAAAAGTACCCATGCAGCAGCCAAAGCAGGCTGGGGACAGTAGTATGGGCTGTCCCCCCCCCCCGCCTCAGCTCGCAGTGCCTTACATCCGCCTGTCACTCAGCCACAGACAGAGTTCCTCCATTCGGCCACTCGGGCTGCTCTGTCTGTCTGTGGCTGAGTGACAGACTGAGGCCGGGAGCTCGCAGGCAAATGTGGGAGACTCCCACAGCTTGCGGGAGACTTGAGATGTCTGGATTTGCTGAATTGGTTTCAGTAAACTCAAATCCTCTAGACATGGGTACAGTATATTGCACTGCTTTACTAAATAGCACTATACATATGATGCAAGTGAATTTTGTGTGTGTACATTATTTCTGTTACTAGTCTACATTTCTGATTTTGTATATAAAATATGGTCCTGCAGCACAACATTCTAGGCAGGCACTTGAGTGAGAGAAATGTCCTGATTCTTGCAGTATTAACCGCCAAAATAGGTAATGCCAATGCTTTAATTCATTATGATGTCATCACAATGGAGACTAGCTTTAGCAGTCTTCTTACCACAGCAGTAATTCATATGTATAACTCTTTGCTTTTGGTAGCCAAATGTCTGCAATGATTTACCTTGCCCCTAATGTGCACCATTTACGTTTGTAAAATACTGAGATGCTTGCATTATTGTCAAAAGGTGTTCAGAATTCAGAAGTGCAAGCATACTGAATGTGCATTTGTTGGGGTCAGATAAAAGTGAATGTATTAAAGGAATATCTATGTGGAAAACAAATGCATGCAGAGCATGGAAATGTATAATTAAATACAAATATATTATTTATTCATGCTTTTGCAGAATTACAAGAATGTATCCTAATTCCATCACCAGTGGTGCTGCTAGGATTTGTGGAAGACCTGGGTCAACCTGAGGAAAGAGATGTCCATGGTTAATGGTGGCAGTGGTCACATTGCACTGACAAAGTAACTCGGGTGCTTGATTGCCATCGCAGGGCACAGCAATACATTTTTCTCTAGAGTTACTGACAGGCTATGTACTAACAAAATATGAATTGGTTAAGGTGCTGCCTACAAGAGTCTGCAAAGTACACATAATCTATATGACAAAGAATATATATTTTTGAATATAACCAGGGCTTTTTTTTTTTTAGCAGGAATGTGGGGGAACACCGTTCTGGTACCTCAAGTACTGAATGTACAGTATGTAATGGCAAGGGTTGCTTGAGCATGCTGGAGAGTCTATTGATGCTGACTGCTGGGAATTTATTGTTGCTGGGGGGATCTATTGTTGTTGAGTGGGATCTATTGTTTCTGGGGAGGTCTATTCTTGCTGGGGGGGGGTCTTATGGTGCTGTTGGGTCAATTGCTGCTGAGAGGAATCTGTTGAGGGAGAGTATTAATGCTGGCTGCTGGGAGAACTGTTGTTGCTGGTGGGGGTCTATTGTTGCTGAGGGTATAAAATGCTGCTGGGTGATTCTATTGTTGCTGGCTGCAGGTGGTCTCTTTTACTTGCTATCATAAATAAATTATATACAAATTACTTAGCACAACACAATGATACTTGGTTCTGTATTCTCTAAAAGCAGAGGTACTGGGAGATGGGTGGGGGGTGGGACCAAGAGTAATGCCGCGTACACACGGCTGGACTTTTCGACAGACTTGGTCCAGCGGACAATCCAACGGACTTTGCAGCTGAAGCCCTCCGTACTTCCAAATGAACGGACTTGGCCACACACGATCACTCCAAAAGTCTGACGGATTCGAACGTGATGATGTAGAATAAGGAAGTTCATAGCCAGAAGCCAATAGCTGCCCTAATGTCGGGTTTAGTCTGTTGGACTAGCACACAGACCGGATTTTTCGACCGGACTCGAGTCCGTTGGAAAGATTTGAAACCAGTTTTATTTCTAGGCCTTTTGGGAAGAAAAAGTCCGCTGGAGCCCACACACGATCGAATTGTCCGACGGACTCTGGTCCACCTGACCAAGTCCGCCAGAAAGTACGATTGTGTGTACGCGGAATTAGTGTTTGAAGGGTGGTAGGAGCAGACCTGGGGTGACTCAGAAAGTGGAAATGCCCGCATTGATTCTCTGAGAAAAAAAGCCCTGAATGCAACTTTTCTATTTGATATGATGTTCTGCACAGATAAAGTAGTCATGAAGCTAGCCTTAAAAAGGAAACAAATAAAATATTTGGTAACTACATAGCAGCAAGCAAATGTTAGAACATTGAACACTTTGGGCAAAAGTTTTTAATATACAACATAGCTTGTAGAGTGCAGCATTTTGGTGTTTTGAATGTTCAGTATATTGTACTGGGTGTGGTAGACAGTAATTTGTGATGTACAGCACAGTTTACAGAATGTTACTGTCCACAAGAAAAATCAAATGTGATTTACTCATTAGACTACCTGCAATAGAAACAACACATTTAGACAAATTAGCCCTTTAATATGATATCTCATTAACTTCTACTTACTCCTAAACATGTGAAAAGGATGATAATAAACAATAGTCATTGACAAACATTTCTTTTTTCAACTGGCACTGCTATGATATTCTTTTTTTTTTCTCAAATAATTATTTATTCACTTTTCAAGTTACATGGTAAATATCAAATATCATGTTGTAAATTCCAAGTAACAATACATAAGAGAATACATTCAACAGAGTCATGTGTCCATACAGTATTGGTGTACATTTTGTGTCTCAAGCAAAGGATGTGGGTCCGAGTCCGCTGCCCTGGGACAGTCACCCCTTTTGGGAGCTAGGTGTGACTGCCGAGGTGGAGTATTGAATGCAAGTTCTGTTGTAATGCTACGATGGGGGTTCATCAATATGCTCCATTAATCAATATTCACCTGGAGTTGATAAATCATAACTAAACGAAAGAACTTCAGAACTGTATAAACTTTGCAAACTATGGATCAACCGAGGTGTTTAGGTAGGTTGAGATATACTAGTGTCAGTGTGAACAGTAATAGTCAATATTAATCAATCGTAAGTAGTTTTATGTGTTTTATATCAGCGTTCCCATTTCTGCCATTGGGGTTGGAATGTGTGGTGTTTTCCTTCTATACCTGCAAGCATGCTTTCGTATGTATAATGCGTATGAAGAGTGCGTATAATTTCTATTACTTTGGGTGGTTCTTGAGCTCTCCGATGCCTTAGTATTACTAGTCTGGAGGCTAGGAATAGGTGGGTGGAGAAGTTCCTATGGAGTTTTGGGATTTCCTCGATTCCTATATTTAGAATTGCTAGAGAGGGAGAGGGTTGGGTCCGCAAACCTGTTATTTGACGAAATATAGTGAATACTTCTTTCTAGAATCTTGAGAGTTTCCCGCAACTCCATAAGATATGAAGGATAGTGCCCGTCTGTGAACAGTTTCTCCAACACGTTGCAGCAGGTGTGGATGGATTGAATTTAGCTATTTTATGTTAGGTACCATCGTTGTATGACCTTATGGGAAAGTTCCCATAGGTTAGTGCATTTTGTAGTAGTGTGGGTATAACTTATAGCTTCAAGCCATTGGTCTGATGTGAAAGATTGTTTGAGATCTCGTTCCCAAGCTACCATGGAGTTTGATTTAGAAAAGATTGATTTGTTGTTGAGAAAATGGTAAAAGAGTGAGATACCCCCCTTACGGTGAATTGTGTCAGTGAGGTACGTTTTTACTTTCCAGTACAGGTCGTAGTTAGGTGTGTGTTTAGATTTGAGGTATGACGCAACTCGAGTGTAGGTGAAATGCTCTGATGTGGGTAAATCATAGTCCTGCTGTAAGGTCTCAAATGATTTCATCTTGTCATTAGAGTATAGATCTTATATACTGTACAATCCTGACATTGACCATTTGTCTAGGTTTAGGTCTGGGATAAGTAACGGTAGAGAGGATAGTGGGATAAGGAGGTGTAGATTGGGAGATGCTAGGGTTTTGAAGGCCGTCATGGTCTTCCACGCATTTAGTGACGCTATCATTGGTAAGGGCAGTTGTGCATCTCTCTTCTTAAAGTGAGCGTGGATGTCTATGTAGTCATAGAGGTTTCTGCCTGGTATCAGGGTTTGCTCTATTTCCTCCCATAAGGTAGTGGGCTGTACTGCGAACCATTTCCTGAGTTGTGCTAATGGTGCCGCAAGCCAATAGTCTGCTAAGATAACAAAAATATGGAAGCCTGGTGCTTGAAAGCACAGCTAGTACCCCTAGGGATTTAGATCCAATAGACCAAGCAGTAGTTAAAATATATATGTACTTTTTATTAGTTTACAAGATACATAGGTAGGTAATGCATGTATCATATAAACAGGGTACTTGACGATGCTTGATACAGAGCAGGCTTTAGTGCCCGTTCACACTACCGCGACTTGTCAGGCGACTTAGCCGCCTGACAAGTCGCGCTCCGTTCTGTACTATGGAACCGTTCTAATAGGAGCGACTCAAGTCGCTCCGACTTAGAAAAAGGTTCCTGTACTATTTTCGGGGCGACTTCAGGCGACTTGCATTGACTTCTATACAGAAGTCATTTTGCAAGTCGCCGCTGAAGTCGTGTGCAGGTCGCGTCTGTGAGTCGCGCTGCAAGTCGCGTCGCCCCTGTGTGAACGGGCACTTAGACGATATGTACAGTAGAAAATATTTATAATCTAGAATGTAAATGTACAAAGAGAGTAAGTATAAACAAAGGTACAAAAATATGAGGCTATGACCACATTTTAACCACGGTAATAAAACTGATATGGATTAGTATTACTTACAGGTCTAGCACAGCATCAGTTTTCAGCAGCAGAGGGTCAAGTGTTCAAAATAGATGCAAAAACTGCCAACAGGGCAGGGTTTTGCTGGTGTAGATGTAATATACAGGCCTGTAGATGGTCAGGCAGATATAAATGTGCAAGCTCCAGGTCAATTGTGGCTGCAGGAGCTCAGCTGTTTGGTATTAAAAGCCCAAACAGCAAGCCAATGGCATCAGTGTGCACAGAGAAAAGAGTCTGCTATGAGAACATAATAGAGTATAATACAATGCGGCAATGAAATAGAGCCAGAGTAAAAATTTGCAATGGCAGAATTGCTGCGCAGAAAAAAGTACTGACCTGAGTGCACAGAGTGAGGGCAAGTTCCACCTGGGCGGTATGCAACACACGGCATGCTCTTGGCCTGGTTGCAGGCCTAATATAGTCAGCCATAATGAGAGTCAGCTGTAGACAGGCGCCATCAGGCAGCCTGCTACAGCTACCCCCTGGTGGTGAACTGAGGCTGTGCAGACCAGCAATGTGTAAAGGCTGGTAATCACAGGAGATAGCGGAGGTAACAAAATACATAATGCATTGTTACAAACAAATACATATAAGTAATATAACTGTCATGACAATGTATGGCAACAGAATGTAGAATAAAAAATATGTATAATATATATATATAGGCAACAAGATATCTACAAACTGTAAAGAATTAAATATGAAATTTATTCTCCAAAAGGGGGCTGAGAGTTAAATGACTGAAGAAAAAGCAATGTTATCTGCCAGAAAGAACATTGATTATAGATCCAGTTCACACACACCTGACTGCAAGCCCTCGAGAAAGGGTTTAAAATTAAATGCCTCATTGAGACCAGGAGGTGCGGTAGTGTTGAGGTGGAAAATCCACCTCAATTCGCTTTGTAGCGGCAGTTTGTTGTAGTAACCACCTCTCGGGTTAGGGGGGATATGATCCAAAGCAAGAAACCGTGTTTTGGGATTGTGATCAGGGTAGACTAGGTGGCAATGTCGTCCGATGGGCAAGTCTGGGTCTTTAGTGTGAATACTAGTGATGGGACGATAAATTTGCTTCCAAAGTGGTAACTTGGTCTTTCCTACATAGTAGCAGCCCCATTCACACGATAGGAGGTATACTACACCTATCGTGCAACAATTAACATAGTGCTGTGGATAGAAGGGGTGCCCATTAGGTAGGTCAACCTGTTTCTCAGTATTCATGTATTTACAGTATTCACAGTTGCCGCATTGGAAAGTGCCACAGAATTTAGTGGCGTTAAGAGTATTCCTGGAATATTCACTATGCACAAGTTTATCGCGTAAAGAAGGGGCTTGCCTATATGTAAGAAGTGGCTGTGGGGGTACAAAGGGTGCAAGGGAGGCAGTGATCTGTGGTGAGTATCTGCCAATATTTGGACAGAATATATTTAATCTGATGATGCTGTGAATAGTACATGGTAATAATGCGTAAAGGGGAATGGGGTTTAACCTGTGTTTTTGAAAGGAGATCACTTCTAGATCTGGCCTTGGCCTTTTTGTATGCAATTTTGAGTGTTTTGTTGGAATTGCCCCTAGCTAGGAGTCTACTTCTCAGCAAGGCAGCTTCCTGTTCGAAAAAAATTTTGGTGGAGAAATTTCATCGTGCTCGCAAATATTGCGCAAATGGGATGGATTGCAATAATGGTTTAGGATGAGAGCTATCTGCTGAGAGAATATTATTGCCAGCAGTTGGCTTTCGGAATAATTTGCTCTGCAAAGAGCCATGGTTATCCTTAATGATGGTTAGATCCAGAAAGGATATAGTGGACAAATCATAAGACATAGTAAAGCGTAAGTTAAGTTTATTAGTGGGATTCAAAAAATGGAAAAATTGGTGTAATAGGTCCACGGGGCCAGTCCATAGTAACAAACGGGGTCAGGTGACGGGTGGCCCCGCCCTCCTCATATAAGAAATGTCAGGTTGCCAGGATCCGCACAGTGTCTCCGCCAGTGGAGACAGAGGATGGATGGACTGCTCTGCGCTGGAGGGAGTGATCACCTATCACTGGATCAGATCAGCCATCACTGGATCCCGGAGAGATGATCATCGCTGGATGGCAAGAGTGGATTACCACCGTTGGAATCTTTTTTAAATTTTTTTATTTTTAATAAAGGACTTTTTCAATGGTGTGTGTGTCTTTTTTAACATTCTTTTACACTTTCTTTGTGAAATGGTAGGGGTACTTTTGTACCCCCTTACCATTTCAAAGGGGGGGCTGGGATCTGGGGGTCTCCTTGTTAAAGGGGGCTTACAGATTCTGATAAGCCCCCCCGCCCACAGACCCCCACAACCACCAGCCAGGGTTGTGGGGGTGAGGCCCTTGTCCTCATCAACATGGGGACAAGGTGCTTTGAAGGGTCACAGACCCCCAAAGCATCCTCCCAATGTTGAGGGCATGTGGCCTGGTACAGTTCAGGAGGGGGGGCGCTCTCTCGTCCCCCCTCTTTTCCTTTGGCCTGCCAGGTTGCGTGCTCGGATAAAGGGTCTGGTATGGATTTTTAGGGGGAACTCCACCCCATTTTTTAAAAAAAAATTTGTGTGGAGTTCCCCTTAAAATCCATACCAGACCTGAAGGGTCTGGTGTGGATATTTAGGGGGAACCCCACGTCATTTTTTAAAAAATTTGATGCGGGGTTCCCCTTAATGTCCATACCAGACCTGAAGGGCCTGGTAATTGAATTTGGGGGAACCCCACGCTTTTTTTTATCAATAACTTTCAATGAATGTTCTCTGTATTACGGGGAGCCGACAATTCATTATAGCCATGAGTGATTTTAAATTACTTTTTTTCCTGCAGAAATGACACTTTGTGCAGGGACAGTTCTAAGCACGGGAAACATGCGCCCCTTTACAGGCATACTATAGACACCCCCCCAAATACGAAATTTAAAGGAATATTACACTTTTATTGTTTCACGTTAAGCATTGTTAAAATCACTGCTCCCAAAAAATGTCATTTTTTAAAACTTTTTTTTGCATTGATACATGTCCCCTGGGGCAGGACCCAGGTCCCCAAACACTTTTTAGGACAATAACTTGCATATTAGCCTTTATAATTAGCACTTTAGATTTCTCCCATAGACTTGTACAGAGTGTTCCATGGCTTTTCGAATTTGTCGCGAACACCCCAAACAGGCAAACAGGCAATTTTCGAGTCGAACTCGAAGCTCATCCCTACCCAAGGCTAATAATGAAGGCACTGCCAGAGTCAAACTGAGGTCAGTCCATAGATATTTGTAGCATGCTTCCCGACATGTTTCAGAAATTTATATTGGTACATATTTTTCTTCATCAGGGGGGATTTACTTGGGGTAACTTTATCTGTATCTGCAACATAAATATGATACATAATATATGTGCAGTGACATGTATAAACAAATAGTATCATATAATTAATTTATTCAATGTTTTGCGTCAAAAGGTACTTACATATGGATTTCATAGAAATAACATGGAAGAAACATAAAAACAATGGCCTATAAATCACGTTGGCTGCAGGAGCTCAGACAGATGCACCCTGGGTTTGATATATATATATGTATATTCATGTATAATGAGTTTTATTGGTGTACTTTGTGTAAAAAAACTTTTAATGATTGTTGTCTGTTGGCAATACCCACCGTTTTTTTATCTAAATAAAGTGGCACATAGTTGCCTTTTATATACTTCTGTACCTGTATACTTTTTTCTGCCTAAAAAGTCCAAGGGGGCAGCTCTTAATGCACTAGTTGCACTAGCTAACTAACTAACTAACTAGCTAACTAACTAATGCACTAGTTGCTTTGTTTAGAGAACAGAGAAAAAAATAAGTAATTTAATTGAGTTTTTGCATTTAAAGGGGTTGTAAACGTAAAAGTTTTTTACTATGCATTAAGGTGAAAAAACATCTGACAATACCGCCCCCTCCCCTGTTTTACTTACCTGACCCCTTGAAAGTCATGCGCTCGCCCCTTACATCCCTATTCGCCGCTCACCCTGGCCGTTGATTGGCTAGAGTGGATGGATTGAAAGCAGTGCAGCTATTGGCTCGCGCTGCTGTCAATCCCATCTAATGACGCGGTGCGCTGTGGGCAGGGCCGAGTGATACAGTGAGCAGCTACGGCCGCCAACTGTATCACGGGAGCGTGCCTGCAAGCACTCCACACCATGCGAGGGAGCTCGCATGAAGTTGTGGAGTCCTTGTGGCAGGGAGCCAAGACAGCCGCCGAGGGACCCCAGAAGAGCACTCTGTGCAAAACGAACTGCACAGTGGAGGTAAGTATAACATGTTTGTTATTTAAAAAAAAAAAAAATTGCCTTTAGTGATCCTTTAAAACTGACAACTCACTTTTTGATTTAAATTTTCAGTCAACACTGTATGTGTTGCTTTATTTATTAGTTTATTTGACCGTGAATTGCTTGTTTAGAAACACTTGTTCCTAGATTGTGAAACCAAAAATAGAGAAAAATATGGACTTTACTGTGCCAATCATAACCCTAGAAAAAAAGAGAAATATACACATATTAAGAGCAATTTTATTATGCATCATAACACTAAAAGGTTATATAAAAAACACGATATACAATCACATTAAAAGAAGATTTCCCTGACAGAGCGCTAGTCATGCTTGGCCCAAACTTACCACATAAATAGAAAACATATGGTTATATAAGCATCCCAATAAAATCATACATCAAGAGACCATGTGAGAACACATATGAACCGTGTATGAATAGTGCTGCATTCAATAAGAAAGCACCCAAAACAGCCCAGGGAAAAGGGAGGGAAGAGGATAGGGTGCAGAAGTTGTATATAAGCCAAACATAGGGCCACCTTCCTGAGTAAACTCACCAGGTAAATACCCACATTGTGAATGTCCTCCCCTCCACCTGGCTGCATCCCTCCCTCTCTTCTGTCCACCTGGCTCTATCCTCCGCTCCATCCTCCTCTCCACCTGGCTGCACCCCCCTCTCTTCTGTTCACCTGGCTCTGCCCTCCCCTCCACCTGAGTGCATCCCCCCTCTCCTCTGTCCACCTGGCTCCATCCTCCTCTCCACCTGGCAGTACCACCCTCTCCTCTGTCCACCTGGCTCCTTCCTCCTCTCCACCTGGCCACACCCCCTCTCTTCTATCCACCTGGCTCCATACTCCTCTCCACCTGGCTGCACCCCCCCTCTCTTCTGTCCACCTTGCTCTGTCCTCCCCTCCACCTGGCTGCATCCCCCTGACCCTCTCTTCTGTCCACCTGGCTCTGTCCTCCCCTCCACCTGGGATTGTCCCCCCTCTCATCTGTCCACTTGGCTCTATCCTCCCCTCTGCCTAGCTGTATCCCCCCTCTCTTCTGTCCACCTGGCTCCATCCTCCTCTCCACCTGTCTCTCTCCTCCCCTCCACCTGGCTGCATAGCCCTCTCTTCTGTCCACCTGGCTCTATCCTCCCCTCCACCTGGCTGCATCCCTCCTCTATTCTGTCTACCCGGCTCTTTCCCCCTCCCTTCTCCTGACTCTGTCTCCTCTTTTCCTCCATCCACCTGGATGCGGGGGAATTGCCCTGGGTGGCCACGCTAGGCAAGTTTGTGGAGCTAAGTGCCAGAAGCTTTTGTTTTATTTAAACATGTTCTCTTAAGTCCCTCCCACTGTTAACACAATTTGGTCACACCCACTGTTCACTGCTGCTCTCTCCGTAGGGCATCTAAAGGTTTCCCAGGTCTTTTATAATCCTATAGTGTATACTAAAAAGAAAAATATTAATAAAAAAACATCGAACATGATGCTGGCGCTCAGTGGTAAATGCCTGTAAAAACCCAGTGGAGGAAGACAGCAAACAGAATCTCTGCAATGTGCATAGCCAGATTCTCTTCTCTACTTCCATATGAAGCAGGCTAAATATAACTAGAAGACATAAAGAAAATGGTAATTGTCATTATTTATTATTTGGTTTTAAAAAAAAAAGGCTACTAAGTCTAAAATGCCTGTGCCAGTGGTGTATTTAGGTTTTGTACTGCCCTACGCCTGACTAAACTCATGCACCCCCTAATTTAAATGTGACCCATCCTTTTCTGTCAAGCCCAGACCCCTTCATGTTTAAGACCTGCCCTATAATGTGTAAACCACACCCCTTCCTCTTTAAGCTCCATCTTGATGGTGCTATATAAGTACCTGAAATAAATAAATGAATAATAAATTAGTACAGTGACAATGCATATTTTTAGCACTGATTACTGTGTGTGGGCTTCAGCGGACTTAGAAATAGAACATGTTTTAAATCTTTCCGACTGAATCAATCCCTATCCGACAGACCAAAAATTACACAAGGGCAGCTATTGGCTACTGGCTATTGAACTTCCTTTTCTAGTCCCGCCATACGTCATCACATTCTAAACGTGTGTAGGCAAGTCCATTTCAGCGGAACTCTGTCGGAAAGACCGTCAGTTTATACTGACGGAAAGTCCGGTCATGTGTACGTGGAATTAGTGTCCGATTTGTCCGCCGAAATGGCACATTCCTACCATGTACATGAAAGAGTAAAGACCGGGCATCCATAGTGTAAATCCATAGTGTAGGAAGCACTTGTAGCTCAGGAACGAGCAGTTCTATATGTGAGTAGCAGCTACTTCTTATGTATTTTTTGACAAATAAAATGGATTTACAGTATGGATGCCCATGCCCGGTCTTTACTCTTTCAACATGTATATGGAGTAGAGAAGTAAATATGAGGCTGACCCGATCTATCTTTCACAAGGCACAGATATTGTATTGTGTCGGTGAATGAGGACACATAGGAGGGGTGCACAGAGTGTTTCACCTGGAGCACTGGAATTATGCATACAGAGGCACTGAGCACTTTCATATCACAGCTTATTATTGTATATAAATTATGTATGGATTATAGCACAGAGCACTTTGGAGCATACACATTTTCACTGACTGTTTAATACATTTTTTTAGCACGGAGCACTTTATTGCAGTATCTGAATATTAATTTAATGCATATTGAGCACTTTGTATTTGATTGATCCTATTGCTCCTAAGATAGAAAGAAGTTGTAAACTGAATGCAACTGCTCATGTTGAGAGAAGGAAGATACATGGTGCTTTCTATCCTCAAAGAGAAAGCTTCTGTCCTGCCTGATACTTATCAGACCCATGTGGCATTTAGTTACAGCTTTTGTCCAGGTCTGACAAGCAGCAGGTCTACACCACCAGGGACATTGCTGGAGCCATGTGTTTGCCGGGGACAGACCTATGTAGCATGGATTGGAGCCGTAGGAAGTGTTCTTAAAATCCTCCTCTGCCCTGTGTTAGCTACATAGGTATGACTGACAGGAGGTGGGCAGAGACAGGAGCCAATAACTACGGTACATTGTTCAAACTTCTCCTCGTGTACATGCCACACAGGCTTTACAATTGGCAGTAAAATTTGCACTGGAACTAGCACACTTACATGATTTAGGAGGATGCACCAGTGCTTGCTGGGCGGGCAGTCTTGCTGGCTGGCCTGCCTGGGAGTTAACCATTTCCTCTTCTCGCCCAGTGAGTCGACAAAGAGGAGGCCAGAAGGGTGCCACGGAGGAAGGTAGGTGGAGCATTAGTCTCTGCCTCCGGCAGTTGTACTGAGTGTGGCCGGTCTGCTCAAATACCGGATGTTTTTTGGGGGCACCAGTCCCTGCCCGCCCGGGCACAGTCCATCCCATACCACAATGACACTGGCTCCATACCATACAGTGTAGCGGCTACACAAAAGCCACCGGCCGCCACAGACTATTTTGCAGCAGGAGCCAGGTGAATGGGGGAGCTTTTTATCATGTGGGGGGCAGCTTTTTTTCCTCCCCCCCACAAAATTCCACCCTAGGCCTGGGCCTTGTTGGCCTAGGCTAAGACACTGGCCTGTGCCTATTATTTGTTCCAGTCCGGCCCTGATGACAACTCTTGTTTTTCGGTGATAAAAGTAAGATGAGTATACTAAAGTTCAGTCCTCTATAAGACCTCATTTACATGGCACATATGTCTGTACAACATGAAGAATGCATTGGTTTATGTTGCCCAGAGGGAACCCAGGAGATACAGGTATTGTGAACAGCCCCATGTACAAATCAATGACAGGCTGTGGCTGTATGCTGGTATCTGCACATCTGGGTGTGTATAAGGACAAATGAACATCCTTTCACGCAAACTGTCTGCATCCAGGACTGCACATCCATCCTTGTACACATGTGTATGCTTTGATGTGCGATTACCAGCATACAGCTTCAGCCTGTCATTGATTTGTAGAGGCAGCTGTATGCAACAACAATCACCGCAGGGCTCAGAAATCTGCTTGTATTTATGTGGTATACGGACCTCTGCATTTACGTGAATGAGGCCAAAATGTTTTTCTTTTCTTTTTTTTTAACATCTAACAAAGGCACACTCACTTTTTTGCATTTAAAACATTCGTAGAAAGCTTTCCTATTGCATCAGCTATAATCTTCAGTTATTAAGGAAAGTTTTTTATACTACTGTATATAAGAAGTGTAATTTCAAAGCACAAACACACAAGTGATTTATAGTTTGTGAGGAATGTGTTGGCCCAAAAAAGAAGATACGTAGCTCTCACCAATCTAAACAAGAAAAAAAAAAAAAAAAAAGAAGATGGAATTCTGCTGTACTTGCAACAAAAATGATCGTATTTATTATGGTTTAGTGTTGTTTCTCAAGCTGAAAAGATTTATACTAAATACGATCATAACAACAACCAATATAATAGAAAATATTGAACAATGTATAAGGAAAGTTAGAGAAATAGTGGATGTGCTGTTTACAGTATATGAACCAAAATGGATTTACTACCGTTTTTAGGACCCCTTCATCAGGGCGTTGATCTAGAAGAAGAGCAGTATCTGGGCTTAGTAACAATGGAGTGATCTCAAAGGGGAGTTTCCGAAAATAGTGTCTTTTTCAGATTCCAGTTTAGGCTGTCCAATGAAGGGGGACCCTTTGAACCCCTGAAATGCATTGATATTTTAATGAACTTTAAATAAATAAACTTTTAGACTTTGCAAAAATGTTAGGCGCTTTGCTCACCAAACTCCAGTTTACGTGAGACATGTGCCAACCCTCAGCCATTACTCTTTGGAGAGCTGCTTTCAAGGAAAATTCATTATTTTTGACAAGTATAGATACCAAAACAGGATCCAGCACCCCATACCTCTTACCTACACTTACAATCTAAATGATTCCTAGATCCAGTATCTAGAGACAAGCCCATTGCAAATACAGAGTGCATATTGGGTGATGCAGAGATCTAATTTGGTAATGCAGTGAACCCATTGGATGATGCACAGAACCCATTGGATAATGCAGAAAGTCCTTTTGCCGCGTACACACGATCGGAATTCTCATCGGAAAAAGCTCTGATGGTTTTTCCGTCGGAATTCCGTCGGAATTCCGCTCAAACTGTCTTGCCTACACATGGTGACACCAAATTCCGACCGCCAAGAACACAGTGATGTAGAACACATATGACGAGAATAGAAAAAGGAAGTTCAATACCTAGTAGCCAATAGTTTCCATCTCATAGTTGAATCTGAGCAATGTGTGAGTTTTTGCGTGTCGGAATTGCATACACGCGATCGGAATTTCCAATAGAAAGTTTTTCCATAGGGAAAATTGAGAACATGCTATAAATTTTTTGCTGGTGGGAATTCGGCCAGGTAAATTCTGATGGAGCATACACACGGTCGCATTTTCCGATGAAAAGCTCTCATCGGTCTTTTGCTGGCCGAAATTTCGATCGTGGGTATGTGGCAGAGAAAACATGCAGAGAAAACATACAGTAGTCTGATGCAGGGAGCCCACATGGTGATGCGGTGAGGCCATTGGATGATGCAGATAGCTCTTTGGGTGATACAGAGAAGACATAGGGTGACGCAGAAAGCATATTGGGTGTTGCAAAGATCACATTGGCTGAGGCAGAGATCATATTAGATGCCACAAATTGTAATACAATTTAGATGTGACTGCTTTGAATACTTTCTCTTACATGAATATTCCTAAAACCACCCCCCTTCCAAAGGGACGTATTATGTGACCCGCATACACTAAGTTAACAGTATTTATCTAACAAGGCCATAACAGCAGAGCCATACTAAACTTCCCAGGCTTCCAGGAATGACAGCCCTCTCCCTTGGGGGAATTGCTGCCATATTTATTAATGATGACTTCAGATGGGGAACTCCAGCTAAATTATAATTTATAGATAGGATAATTTATTGCTGTGTATGCATAGTCAATTCAGCAATGTGGAAACATGTGATTACATTGTAAGATTAAATGGAGAGTTATGCACTATATACTAAAACATATTATGAAACCAATATGTTGGTGAAAACATATACAATATATATATATATATATATATATATATATATATATATATATATATATATATATATATATATACACACTAGATATACATATGTGTGTATACTGTATGTATATAGAGTGTGTAAAGGTATATATGTTACAATCAAAAAAATAAATTTATTTTATTGGGATTTTATGTGATAGATCAACACAAAGTGGCACATAATTGTGAAGTGGAAAGAGAATGATAAATTGTTTTCAACATTTTTTACAAATAAATATGTGAAAAATGTAGCGTGCATTAGTATTCAGCCCCCCTAAGTCAATACTTTGTAGAACCACCTTTCGCTGCAATTACAGCTGCAAGTCTTTTTGGGGATGTCTCTACCAGCTTTGCACATCTAGAGAGTGATATTTTTGCCCATTCTTCTTTGCAAAATAGCTCAAGCTCTGTCAGATTGTATGGAGAGTGTCTATGAACAGCAAATTTTCAAGTCTTGCCTCAGATTTTCAATTGGATTTAGGTCTGGATTTTGACTGGGCCATTCTAACACATGAACATGCTTTGATCTAAACCAGGGGTCTCCAAACTTTCTAAAATATACTGTCCTTCAGACTTTGGGTGGGCCGAGCTGTGGCCAGCTAGAATAGAAAACTTTTCTGGCATCAGAGTAAACAGTGTCCCATCTTTGGTATTAGGGGGAGGAATAGTGCCCCATTGGTGATGTCAGTAGAAGAAGTTATGCTCCATTTCTGGGGCAAAATAGTGTCTTATATCAGTGGGATGAATAGTGCCCCAAGGGGCCAGATAAAGGCAAGCAAAGGGCTGCATCTGACCCCTGGGGCTGAAGTTTGGAGACCCCGATCTAAACATTCCATTGTAGCTCTGGCTGTATGTTTAGGGTCATTATCCTGCTAGAAGGTGAACTTCCACCCCAATCTCAAGTCTTTTGCAGACTCTACCAGGTTTTCTTCTAAGATTGCCCTGTATTTGGCTCCATCCATCTTCCCATGAACTCTGACCAGCTTCCCTGTCTCTGCTGAAGAAAAGCATCCCCACAACAGGATGCTAACACCACCACCATGTTTCATGGTGGGAATGGTGTGCTCAGGGTGCTGTGCAGGGTTCATTTTACTTCACACAAAGCGTTTTGCTTTTGGGCCAAAAAGTTCAATTTTGGTCTCATTTGACCAGGGCACCTTCTTTCACGTTTGCTGTTTCCCCCACATGGCTTCTCGCAAACTCCAAAGGGGGCTTCTTATGGCTTTCTTTCAACAATGGCTTTCTTCTTGCCACTCTTCCATAAAGGCCAGATTTGTAGGGTGCACGACTAATAGTTGTCCTGTGAATGGATTCTCCCACCTGAGCTGTGGATCTCTGCAGCTCCTCCAGAGTTACCATGGGCCTATTGACTGCTTCTCTGATGAATTCTCTTCTTGCCTGGCCTGTCAGGTTAGGTGGACGACCATGTCTTTGTAGGTTTGTAAGTGTGCCATATTATTTCCATTTTTGGAAAATGGATTGAACAGTGGTCTGTGAGATGTTCAAAGCTTGGTAATTTTTTTTATAACCTAACCCTGCTTTAAACTCTCCAGAACTTTATCCCTGACCTGTCTGGTGTGTTTCTTTGGCCTTCATGATGCTGGCTGTTTACTAAGGTTCTCTAACAAACCTCTGAGGGCTTCACAGAACAGCTGTATTTATACTGGGATTCAATTACACACAGGTGGACTCTAGATTCTAGTTAGGGGTATCAGAGTAGAGGGAGTGCAAATGCATGCCACACTTTTCAGATATTTATTTGTAAAAAATGTTGAAAACCATTTATCATTTTCCTTCCACTTCACAATTATGTGCCACTTTGTGTTGGTCTATGACATAAATTCCCAATAAAATACATTTATATTTTGGTTGTAACATGACAAAATGTTGAAAATTTGGGTATGTGGTATGGATACGTTTTTCAATGCACTGTATGTGTGTGTGTGTGTGTGTATGTGTATATATATATATATATATATATACACATATATATATAGCGCCAACAATTTACTCAGGGCTTTACAATATATATACCATATTTATCAGCATATAACATGCACTTTTTTCCCCTTAAAATCAGGGGAAAGTCATGGCTGTGTGTTATACGCTGATCTCCACTGTCTGTGACGGGAAGAGGAGTGAGAGCTGCCGAAAAAGAGCAATCCGAATGTGCTCGGCTCCGCTCACAGTCACACGATCCCGCCTTCCTGTTGTCTCTGAGGGGGCAAGGAGCGAGTGCTGCCAAAAACGACTGAGCCAAATGTACTGTGTACTTGGCTAGGCTTGGCTCCGCTCGGCTCAGCTCGCAGTCACACCCAGTCCCGCCATTGGACCTGTGCTATGTCCATCATAGGAGCTGGGCGGGACTGCGAGACGAGCCAAGAGGAGCCGAGTACAGCCAAGTACACAGGCTCTGTCTATCTCGGCGGCGATAATTTTAAACGGTTTCTACTAAACAATCATGCCGCAAATGACACTGGGTAAGGCTGCAAATGGCACTGGGCAAGGCTGCAAATGACACTGGGCAAGGCTGCAAATGGCACTGGGCAAGGCTGCAAATGCCACTGGGCAAGGCTGCAAATGACACTGGACAGTGCTGCAAATGACACTGGGAAAGGCTGCAGATGGACACTGATCATTCTGCAATGATGGACAAGGCTGCAGATGGACACTGATCATTCTGCAATGATGGACAAGGCTGCAGATGGACACTGATAAAGCTGCATTGATGGGCATTTAAATGTAAGTTTTTTCCTTAACCACTTGGGTACCGCGCTATTGCCGAATGACGGCATTAGCGCGGACCTAGATTGCCGGGACTACGTCTATTGACGTCGTCCCGGTTACGAGCGGCCTGCGCGCCCCCTGAGGGGCGCGCGCGGCGCGCTCTGTGATCGGCGAGTCCGTGAGACTCGCCTGATCACCGATCCGTGTAAGGGGTCGATCCCGACCCCTTATCACGTGATCAGCTGTCAGCCAATGACAGCTGATCATGTGATAAAACGGAGCCGGTAATCGGCTAGTATTCCTCCTCGCGCTGACAGCGCGAGGAGAAAAAAAAAAAGCCGATCGCCGGCGGCCGTGTTCGGGACATCAGTCCCGATCACGGCCAACAATTCAAGCGGACACCTGCCCCCTGCCAGTGCCCACCTGCCACCTGCAGTGCCATCCTGAAATAAAGTAAGTGCCCCCCTGTCAGTGCCACCCAGCAGTGCCCATAGTGCCCACAGTGCCACCCAGCAGTGCCCACAGTGCCACCCAGCAGTGCCCACAGTGCCACCCACAGTGCCACCCACAGTGCCACCCACAGTGCCACCCAAAATCTGCCTCAAAGGTGCTGCACCCCAGTGCCGCCCATCAGTGCCCAGCAGTGCCGCCCATCAGTGCCCAGCAGTGCCGCCCATCAGTGCCCAGCAGTGCCACCTATCAGAGCCACCTATCAGTGCCACCTATCAGTGCCCATCAGTCCCATCTATCTGTGGTACCTATCAGTGCCCATCCGTGCCACCCATCCGTGCCACTTATCCGTGCCACCCATCCGTGCCATCTTATCTGTGCCCATCTTTGCCCATCAGTGCCGCCTTATCTGTGCCCATCGGTGCCGCCTTATCTGTGCCTATTAGTGCCGCCTTAACTATGCCTATCAGTGCCCACCAGTGCAGCCTATCAGTGCCCACCAATGCAGCCCATCAGTGCCCACCAATGCAGCCCATCAGTGCCCACCAATGCAGCCATCAGTGCCGCCTAATCAGCGCACTTCAATGAAGGAGAAAAATGACCCGTTTGCAAAATTTTATAACAAACTATTAAAACATGATTTTTTTTTTTTTTGCATCTTTTTTTGTTTGTTTAGCAAAAAATAAAACTCCGAGCTGTAACTAAATACCACCAAAAGAAAGCTCTATTTGTGGGAAAAAAATGATAAAAATTTCATTTGGGTACAGTGTTGTATGCCCGCGCAATTGTCATTCAAAGTGCATCAGCGCTGAAAGCTGAAAATTGGTCTGGGACTGAGGGGGGTTTAAGTGCCCAGTAAGCAAGTGGTTAAACATCCCTCCTAAAAGTTTTTTTCCTTAAAATTCCCTCCTAAACTTGGGGTGCGTGTTATATGCCGGCGTGTGTTATACGCCGATAATGATGGTATATATATATATATATATATATATATATATATATATATATATATATATATATATATATATATATATCACCCTCTAGGTAGGTAGGTAGGTGCTAGAGGTAGGATTCTTTGTTAGGATAGGTAAATTTAAGCAGGCCTGGCTGGTTGCTAGGCCTGTTTGTTTTGATTCTGGGCTAGGAGTGGCTTAGGGTAGCAGCTGGTGACTCGCAGGCCTCCCTCTTCTTTTCAGAGCTTGCTGGAATGTTTTGGAGAGACAGAAGAGGTGAAGCTGCCTGGGGTGTTTTAGGGAGCCCTGACTAATCACCTTCCTGGGTTGTCAGGGGGCAGGCCTCCTTAAAATACCTAGGGTCAGCCCCGCTGGGGAGAAATTGTCAGGTGTAAAAGCTGGAGTTTGAGAGTATGGAGGCTGGTGGGGCCTTTGAGGGAGCTCTCCTGTCTGGGGGGGGGTGACCTTAGGCCTGGGCTCGGATGCAGTCTGGACCACCCTCAGAAATACATGAAGAGGTCTTGCACCAGAAGCACAAGAGAGATCAAAGAGAGGAAAGTGGGAGAGAGACTCCAGGGAGGACAACTGGTCATAGCCAAGTGGGCTGGTGAGTGAGGCACAGTCGTGAGGACTGGGGAGTCATACATGGCTTACTGGACTCAGTAGCCACGTGTAGGACAGCTAGCACCAGAGACTTTCTATTTTGCTACACTATAGGGGCCCGCGGTCCCTGCCTGAAAATGGCAATTGCTAAAGGCCCGGCTGAGCCAGTGTCAGGCCTAAGTACTTTGTGCTAGCTTTGCCTGAAGATTAGAGAGGAAGCGATGTGCTGGAGGAGAAAGACCTGGAGATTAGAGAGGAGTTGATGTGCAGGAGGAGAAATGGAGTGTATATACTGGAATGTATATAGTTGTCCTAAGAAAGTGCTACTAATTTTACTCGGCATCCCATATTTCCCTTACCCCATCCAAGTTCAATCCCCTCAATAAAACAAAAAAAAGCATATGGACTGTTCTATTTCTCTGAGTGTTTGAGAGGTGACTGCTGGGCTTGGCAGGGTGACAGACAATCCAACATTTCAGCAGCCCCTACGTTGTGCTCAAAGGTTAAGCCCTTGTACACACGGTCGGAAATTCCGACCACAAAATCCGTCTGATTTTTTCCCATGGATTTTGTCCGAAACTTGTGTTGCATACACACGGTCAGACAAAGTTGTCGGAAAATCCGATCATTCAGAACGTGATACGTTCTTTATTTATGATGGGACTACGTTCAGGCTAGTAGCCAATAGCTTTGGTCTTGTAATTTGATCTGAGCATGCGTGGCACTTTGTCCGATCGAAATTCTCTACAAACAAAGTCCGATCGGATCATGCTGTCGGAAAATTTTATATCCAGCTCTCAAACTTTGTTGGTCGGACATTCCGACGGAAAAAGTCAGATGGAGCCCACACTCGCGGATTATCCAACAACACGGTCCGATCAGACATTTTCCGTCGGAATGTTCGACCGTGTGTACAAGGGCTAAGATACCCTGGCAGGATTTAGGATTTCTTGGCCATTTTTCAGAGAATATGAATGATAACACAAAAACTTTTCTTTCACTCATGGTTAGTGTTTGGCTGAAGCCATTTATTGTCAAACAACTATGTTTACTCTTTTTAAGTCATAATGGCAACAGAAACTACCCAAATGACCCTGATCAAAAGTTTACATACCCCAGTTCTTAATACCGTGTATTACCTCCTTTAACATCAAGGACAACTTGAAGTCTCTTGTAATATTTTTGGATGAGGCTCTTTATCTTCTCAGATGGTAAAGCTGCTTATTCCTCTTGGCGAAATGCCTTTAGTTCCTGTAAATTCTTGGGCTGTCTTGCATGAACTGCATGTTTGAGATCTCCCCAGAGTGGCTCAATGATATTGAGGTCAGGAGACTGAGATGGCCACTCCAGAACCTTCATTTTATTCTGCTGTAGCCAATGACAGGTTGACTTGGCCTTGTGTTTTGGATCATTGTCATGTTGGAATGTCTAAGTACCTCCCTGGCTGATGAATGCAGTATTTTTTGATAACATACTGCATTGATCTTGCCAACAATTTTGACCAAATTTCTTGTGCCTTTGTAGCTCACACATCCCCAAAACATCAGCAATCCACCTCCGTACCTTTCATCATAGGCCCTGTTGACGCCTCTCCAAATGTGGCTTTTATGGTTGTGGCCAAAAAGCTCAATTTTGGTCTCATCACTCCAAGTGACTTTGTTCCAGAAGGTTTGAGGCTTGTCTCTGTGCTGTTTGGCGTATTGATACATTGTGGCATTTGCGTATAATGGCTTTCTTCGGGTGAATCGACCATGCAGTCCAGCTTTCTTCAAGTGCCTCCTTATTGTGTATCTTAAAACAGCCACACCACATGTTTTCAGAGAGTCCTGTATTTCACCTGAAGTTATTTGTAGGTTTTTTTTTTTGCACCCCGAACAATTTTCCTAGCAGTTGTGGCTGAAATATTAGTTGGTCTACCTGACCGTTGTTTAGTTTCAACAAAACCCCTCATTTTCCACTTCTTGATTAGAGTTTGAACACTGCTGATTGGCATTCTCAATTCCTTGGATTTCTTTTTATATCCCTTTCCTGTTTTATACAGTTTAACTACCTTTTCCTGCAGATCCTTTGATAATCCTTTTGCTTTCCCCATGACTCTGAATCCAGAAACGTAAGTGCAGCACTGGATGAAAGATGCAAGGGTCTGTCAGGAGTCCATAAACTCATTGACTTTTTATACACATTAATTACAAGCAAACCGATCGCAGATGAGGATGGTTACCTTTAATAGCCATTCAAACCCATTTGTGTCAACTTGTGTCAATGTTATCAGGCCAAAATCACCAGGATATGTACACTTTTGATCAGGGTCATTTGGGTAGTTCCTGTTGCCATTATGATTGAAAAAGAGTAAACACAGTTGACTGATAATACATGGCTTCAGCCAAACACTAACCGTGAGTGAAAGAATTGTTTTTGTGTTATCATTCATATTCTCTGAAAAATGCCCAAGAAATCATAAATTCTGCCATGGTATTTAAACAAATGAGCAGATCCGTGTGTATATATATATATATATATATATATATATATATGTATATATATATGTATATGTATATATATATATATATATATATATATATATATATATATATATATATATATATATATATATATATATATATATATAAACATTTTTGTCTATATTTTTTCCTACAGTGCAAAGAGTTTTCTTCTCTCTCTCTCTGTGGCAAACCAATTGACCTGAATAATCCAGTTTTACAACCAGCTGTTTTACTATTAGCCCTTTTCTAATTAGTAGAAAATGGGGTTACATATGTGTATTTTCAAAGACAATAATAACTAAGCAGTTCACCAGCTGAAAGTAAAATAAAAATATTTTATTTTAGTTTTTTTTTTTTGGTCTTTACATTTTTCAACTGTTAAGCTGGCTTTAGATGGACAGAAATTCAGCAGGGACTGGACACATTTCGAACCATCTATGGGCAGGCTGGTTGTACAGAAGTCAATCTCTTTATCAACTTTTGTATAACCAGCCTGTTGAAAAATCTTAGCTCAATCAGCATTGCTAGCTATAGCGGGCAGTGCTGATGAGTGTTTTTCTGATGATGGGGAAGCAATAGATCCAAAGGAGGGATTCCCCCATCTACCTTGAATGTGTGGATGTAGGAGTCAAATCATTTTCTTTTGTACAACCTGCTGGTCGAATTAAAAAAGAGAATCATATATGTGCTGCCTAAGTGTGTGCGTGTATATGTACGCATGCACAGTATCTCATGAAAGTGAGTACACCCCTCGCATTTTTGTAAATATTTTATTCTATCTTTTCATGTGACAACACTGAAGAAAGGATACTTTGCTACAATGTAAAGTAGTAAGTGTACAGCTTGTATAACAGTGTACATTTGCTGTCCCCCTCAAAATAACTCAACACACAGCCATTAATGTCTAAACCGCTGGCAACAAAAGTAAGTACACCCTTAAGTGAAAATGTCCAAATTGGGTCCAACAAGCCATTTTACCTCCCCGGTGTCATATGACTAGTTAGTGTTACAAGGTATTAGGTGTGAAAAGGGAGCAAGTGTGTTAAATTTGGTGTTATCACTCTCGCTCTCTCATATTGGTCACTGGAAGTTCAACATGGCACCTCATGGCAAAGAACTCTCTGAGGATCTGAAAAAAAGAATTGTTGCTCTAAAGATGGCCTTGGCTATAAGAATATTGCCAATAACCTGAAACTGAGCTGCAGCATGGTGGCCAAGAGAAAACAGTGGTTTAACAGGACAGGTTCCACTCAGAACAGGACTCGCCATGGTCGACCAACAAAGTTGAGTGCACGTGCTCAGTGTCATATCCAGAGGTTGTCTTTGGGAAATAGACATATGAGAGCTGCCAGCATTGCTGCAGAGGTTGAAGGGGTGGGGGGTCAGCCTGTCAGTGCTCAAACCATACACCGCACACTGCATCAAATTGTTCTGCATGGTTGTTGTCCCAGAAGGAAGCCTCTTCTAAAGATGATGCACAAGAAAGCCCGTAAACAGTTTGGCGAAGACAAGCAGACAAAGGACATGGATTACTGGAACCATGTCCTGTGGTCTGATGAGACCAAGATAAACTTATTTGGTTCATATGGTGTCAGGTATGTGTGGTGGCACCCAGATGAGGAGTACAAAGACAAGTGTGTTTTGCCTACAGACAAGTATGGTGGTGGAAATGTCATGGTCTGGGGCTGCATGAGTGTTGCCACCACTGGGGAGCTACAGTTCATTGAGGGAACCATGAATGCCAACATGCTAAAGAAGCGGAGGGTAAAAGTGATGGACTGGCCAAGCATGTCTCTAAACCCTATTGAGCATATATGGGGCATCCTCAAACGGAAGGTTTGGAGGAGTGCAAGGTCTCTAACATCCACCAGCTCTGTGATGTTGTCATGGCGGAGTGGAAGAGGACTCCAGTGGCAACCTGTGAAGCTCTGGTGAACTCCATGCCCATGAGGGTTAAGGCAGTGCTGTAAAATAATGGTGGCCTCACAAAATATTGACACTTTGGGCTCAATTTGGACATTTTCACTTAGGGGTGTACTCACGTTTGTTGCCAGCGGCTTAGACATCAATGACTGTGTGTTAAGTTATTTTGAGGGGACAGCAAATTTATACAAGCTGTACACTCACCGCTTTACATTGTAGCAAAGTGTCCTTTCTTCAATGTTGTCACATGAAAAGATATTATAAAATATTTACAAAAATGTAAAGAGTGTACTCACTTTTGTGAGATAGTGTATATGTACCGTATATGCATGTATATTTCTGTATGTATATTACCATATTTATACAATCTATATTTATCAAATAAACTTAAAGTAGAATGCCAGCTAAAGCCTAACTAGTCTTAAAAATGTTCACTCCCTCCTCCTAATACCTATATTAACTAACCTGTATAAATAGGATGTATACACTTTGTTATTTTCAGCCCGCTCTGGTCTGGTCATGTGATCCCCTGTGTCAGCTGGGGAATGGAGAGAGCCCCCGATGACATCTGTGAAAGCTGGGAGCGATGATGTTACCCATAGGCTCCTATGGTGTAGCTGTTGTCTGTAGTTCCTCCTCTCCCCAGACTGGCTGGATTGTACTGGGCTGAAAATATGTAAATATATACAGTGCCTTGCAAAAATATTCCCCCCCCCCCCCCTCCCGTTGGCTTTTTACCTACTCTGTTACATTACAGCCTTTAGTTCAATGTTTTTTTATTAAAAAATATCCAAAAATCATAACCAAATGGAAAGAACATGGCACAGTAGCAAACCTGCCAAGAGACAGTTGCACACCAAAACTCAGGACAGGGCAAGGAGGGCATTAATCAGAGAAGCAGCACAGAGACCTAAGGTAACCGTGGAGGAGCTGCAGAGTTCCACAGTAGAGATTGGAGTATCTGTACATAGGACCACAATAAGCCGTACGCTCCATAGAGTTGGGCTTTATGGCAGAGTGGCCAGAAGAAAGCCATTAATTTCAGCAAAAAAACAACTGGCACGTTCTGAGTTTGTGAAAAGGCATGTGGGAGACTCCCAAAATGTTTGGAGGAAGGTGCTTTGGTCTGATGAGACTAAAATTTAACTTTTTGGTCATCAAAGAAAACGCTATGTCTGGCGCCAAACTCGACACATCATATCACCCAAAGAACACCATCCCCACAGTGAAACATGGTGGTGGCAGCATCATGGTGTATGTTTTTCAGCAGTTAGGATGGGAAAACTGGTCAGAGCTGAGCGAAAGATGGATGGTGCTAAATACAGGGATATTCTTGAGCAAAACCTGTACCACTGTGTGGGGGTTATTTACGAAAGGCAAATCCACTTTGCATTACAAGTGCACTGCAAGTGCACTTGGAAGTGCAGTCACTGTAAATCCGAGGGGGGCATGCAAGGAGAATAAAAAATAGCATTTTAGCTTGCACATGATTGAATGATAAAATCAGAAGAGCTTCCCCTCATTTCAGATCTACCCCTCAGATTTACAGCGACTTCACTTCCAAGTGCACTTGTAGTGCAGAGTGGATTTGCCTTTCGTAAATAACCCACTGTGTGTCATTTGAGGCTAGGACAGGGGTTCACCTTCCAGCAGGACAATGACCCCAAACGCACTGCTAAAGCAACACTTGAATGGTTTAAGGGGAAACATGTAAATGTGTTGGAATGGCCTAGTCAAAGCCCAGACCTCAATCCAATAGAAAATCTGTGGTCAGACTTAAAGATTCACAAGCGTAAACCATCCAACTTGAAGGAGCTGGAGCAGTTTTGCAAGGAGGAATGGGCAAAAACCCCAGTGGTAAGATGTGGCAAGCTCATAGAGACTTATCCAAAGCGACTTAGAGCTGTGATAGCCGCAAAAGGTGGCTTTACAAAGTATTGACTTTAGGGGGTGAATAGTTATGCACATTGACTTTTTCTGTTATTTTGTTCTATTTGTTGTTTGCATCACAATAAAAAAAATAAAAAATCTTCAAAGTTGTGGGCATGTTCTGTAAATTAAATGATGCACATCCTCAAACAATCCGTGTTAATTCCAGGTTGTGAGGCAACAAAACACGAAAAATGCCAAGGGGGGGGGGGGGGGGGGTGAATACTTTTGCAAGGCACTGTAGTTTTATCATTGTAGCTACAACTAATTTCTCAAGCTAACATACCATGCTATAGATATAGAACATTATTTCAAGTGTTCCTCCATCATAATACATTTGAGAAAGGCTTGAATAGATTGTAGAGGGAATGGAAAAAAAAAACCAACAATGCTCCTCATATCTGCAATATATATATATATATATATATATATATATATATATATATATATATAAAGGCCCCAGTAAATGATGTAAAAAATAAATAAATATATATATATATATATATATATATATATATATATATATATATATATATATATATATAAAAGGGCCCCAGTAAATAATGTAGTAAGAAGACCTGAAATATAAGACAGATGTTTTCTGGATCCTAAACTGGAATCCCCATAGGAGGAGGCAGCCGGCTGCGAGGAGACCCTGCACCTGCTAGGTGTTACTACAGCCATGATAGATAGTTTTCAGAAGAACCGACTCAGCAAGACGCTTGCTGTATCTGTCCCTGCACTTAGAATTAGTGAAGAACAGATTAAAACCCACTGTCTTGATATAAACAATAACACTGATTAAATGGATCATTTTGCCAAGGGATATGTTTCTTGAGTGGTCATTTTTCATTCAAATGTTCCGGCTGAAGAAGAGTCGCTTGCAGCACTAAATATATTGAATCACTATTAACCCACTAAATAAAGCTGAATGCTCGCACATTTTATTAGATGAACCCGGCTGTTTAATGGCTGGTGCAAATGATCCTGGTGATATTTCAAGATACAATTATGATTTTGTTAGGTGTAAAATACTTTTGATAATGTTTTATTTGACAGCTTGCTTTTTGATCTCACAATGAACATCAGATTTGTATCCCACTGTAAGACAGAGCTGGAGAAAACACATGGTCATTAATGTATACAGTTCTAGAAAGAAGTCGTGATGCACCCCGTGTCTCTATTTACAGATCATAACTGACTTTTATAATGATCCTCATTATTTCCCCCAGTGTAACATAAATTAGGGTAATCATGAGAATATGAAATTGTCCGCTTATCAACTTACTATTTCAGTTCTGCAGACAGATGCTATCTGCATATCACAATAACAATGCAGCATAAAACGCATTTCCAGATTTGTAAAACCAGACAAACCCTGCCCCCATACTCCTCCTTGAAGCCTTGCCCTGTCCCTTCAAAAAAACCTACATAGCTTGAGTCCAGAAGGTAGGTCAGGTGATGTTGTGGTGCTTTTCTTACCATGGTGACAGTGGGTAGTTCTTTTTGTCTTATTGGAAAATTTGAACTCAGTGAAATAACACAGCCCCAGGGTGTGTGTGTCTGGTCCTGGGCTCAGGGGAGAATGGTGCCATCTGGTGATATGGAGGATTTTTATAGGGGACAGTGCCTGATTGAATGCAAGCATTGCATCATATATCGTTTTAAATTTTACTTAAAGTGGATGTAAACCCGATTCATGAAATTTGAGCTGGGCACATATATCTGCAGTGTTTTCTTATCTCTCTTCAAAGCACTATGTCCTGTGGCTGTCTCCTGCCCCGATCTTCTGTTATCAGCATGATAACTTTTGACAAGTTCTCCGTCAACTGAGATAAAAGCAGCATGAGTTTTTGTTTTGCTTTAACTGGTTCCCGACCGGCGCACACCGATATATTTCAACAGAATGGCACGGCTGGTCAAATGGGCGTTCCTGTACGTCCCTTTGAATTTGCGCACCGGGAGCTTCGTGAGTAGGATAGCGGATCCCGCGGACTCAATGTCCGCGGAGATAGCCGCGATCGTCTCATGGAGAGGAAGAACGGGGAGATGATAATGTAAACAAGCATCTTACCGTCCTGCCTAGTGACAGTGTCACTGATCAAAGCTCCCTGTGATCGGGAGCTATGATCAGTGATGTGTCACAGCTAGCCCATCCCGTCTACAGTTAGAACACATCCCTAGGACACACTTAACCCCTACAGTGCCACCTAGCGTTAACCTCTTCACTGCCAGTCACATTTACACAGTAATCAATGCAATTTTAATTGCACTGATCACTGTATAAATGTGAATGGTCCCAAAATCGTGCCAAAATTGTCTGACGTGTCCACCATAATGTCGCAATCATGATAAAAATCGCTGATTGCCGCCATTACTAGTAAAAATTTTTTTATAAAAATGCCATAAAACTATCCCCTATTTTGTAGACCCTATAACTTTTGAGAAAACCAATCAATAAAAGCTTATTGTGATTTTTTTTACCAAAAATATGTAGAAGAATACGTATCAGCCTAAACTGAGGAAAAAAAAAGTTTTTTTTATATATTTTTGAGGCATATTTATTATAGCAAAAAGCAAAAAATAATGCGTTTTTTTAAAATAAAAATTGTCGCTCTTTTTTGTATATAGTGCAAAAAATAAAAACCGCAGAGATGATCAAATACCACCAAAACAAAGCTCTATTTGTGGGGGAAAAAAAGATGTCAATTGTTTGAGAGCCATGTCGCACAACCGCGCAATTGTCAGTTAAAGCGATGCAGTGCCGAATCGCAAAAAGTGCTCTGGTCTTTGGCCAGCAAAATTATGAAATAGATTAGCACAGAGCTGAACGATTCAATGAACAGTTCCAAAAGTCTCTACCTATGAGGAGAGGGCGTGTGTGGCTTTCCTCCAATCACTTGTCTTAGCTCTATGCCCAGGTTTCACTGCAGTGTTGAACAGGAAGATAAAATCTCCTAACACGATCTGAACTTTCTAAGGAATATATAAAGCTGAAGACAGCAGATATACACGTAAAACTTATAAAGGGAGATTTGTTTCATCCCTGTGTATCATCTGAGTCTGTTCACTTCACTGGGTATATGTGTGGGTTTACATCCACTTTAACAGTTTTTACTGGGGGTTCTGCTTTAAAATGTATCTTTACTTTTTACCTTTCAGAGGAAAGTAAAAAAATTCACTGAAAGCAAAGCTGTCAATGGGAACCCCATGAGGGTATTTATATATTCCCTCCACTGTTATACATGGCCCTGATGTGTGATGTCACAAGGCCAACTAGTAGGGATATAGGCTCTGCCCCCTTACCAGCGGGGTGGAAAGCTGGACCTGGCAACACCTCTCCACTTGCTCTTTCCCCCCATAATATCCTTGTTACCCACCTCCCAGTCATTTGAGGGATGTGCCACCCTTCCTCCAGGACCAAGGGCAGAAGTGTGATTGTTACTATCTTGGTGAACAGTGGACCAACAAGGGTGGAAGCACAGCTGCCACCATCTTGTTGACTGGCTAAATGCACACTCCCCCAGAGCCTTGGAACAGTTTCACATGCCCTGGGGGGGGGGTGAAAGTTCAGCCACCACCATCTCTTGTAGACATCAGTTCTCCAACACATTATTGTGAAGGTGCATAGGCATGCATGCATGCACATATGTAAATTGGAAAAAAATAGCACTCACCTTCAAAATAAAACCAATGCAGTTGTATTGCATGTGTGGTGTATACTTATTTATATTTGCTTTCTAAAAACCTAAAAACAGAATCATGTGACATTCTCAGGGACTTGAAGCCTAACTGTGTTCACTTCTTTATTGGCAATATGGGACCATGCATGCTATATTCACCTTGGCACTGTCCATTGCTGACTCACTCGCTCTGAGGTTAAGCACCTATTCTCTTCTAGGCTGAATGACTCCCAGCATGACTCATCCATCTTCATGTTACCACCATGAACTGACATAGACTTGTGCAGGGAAAAGCACTGACGTCACTACATCAGTGCCACTCTCCCACATAGTTATGGGTATGACTGCCATGAAAATAGGCGTGATCTGTGTGGGAGCACCCAGAAAATGGGCTTGATCTAGGCAGGACTATCTGGAAGCTGGCTGGGTGTGTATAGTGTGGGCCATAAATGGTGTTGACAGTGTCCTGGGGACTAGGACAAATACGTTGTCAAGGATGTGTGTCGCGGAGAACTCCTGAAGGTTAACAGGTGTACATCCAATTAGCTTTTTTTTGTAGAATTGTTGAATTGTGGGTGTGACTCTCAAGTCAACCTTTGCTGCTGGCCAAATCCTATACTTTGTATATAAATATACATTTATATACATTTAAGTGAAGGATTTGACCTTAACTTGCATTTGATTCCTTCTTTACAAATGTCTTCGGGGGTTATATGCTGCAATAAATATATATATTTATATACATTTAAGTGAGGGCTCTGACCTTAACTTGCATTTGATTTCTACTTTACAAAGGTCTTTGGGGTCTGGGGATTATATGCCTTATAGTACAAGACTATCAATTCCCTTTGGTCTATTCTATACTTATCTAGCACATTTAATTTTTTGTTGTTTCTTGCTTCCTTATGTATTGATAAATATAAAGTTGTCCACAGATGTTAGATGCTTAGTTCATATGAACGATTTTGACAAAGTGGCAATGCATAATAGCTGCCTAAAAACAAGACTGTATATATACACAGTATATATATATATATGTAAGAAGGCCAGTATGGTGGCCTGAATTTATGGGAGGAGCCCGGGGGGTATTTAACCAGCCCACTTGCCTGTGGTCTTTGTCGGTTTCCTGTGCGCAATACTACGTCACTAGGCCGACTGCTCGAGTTTCGTTGCCATTCGGATAAACTTCTCTCTACTAGAAGTCTCGTGGTTTTCGTTCCCTTTTGTGTTTTTTGTACAACGTCTCTGGCTCGACTGCCGCAGGTAAGGGTCTCGATTGACCTTCCTTTACTAAAAACATTTCTATTTGAGTGTCGTTAAAACCCGAAACTCGACACTAAACTCTCGAGTCATTAGTTGTGAAACCGGGTCGTTAGTCACTCAAACGCACTATTATCATAGCCCCCTTCATTGCACGGGCCTCATTTCAGTAGAAATTGCTTGAACTAAAAATGTTGCACTATTTTCGTAGCTTGTTATATTGTCTGCCTCTTCACCATGTTCCACAGACAAATCGTTGCCAGTCGCATCACACGGCACAACGATTCGTGCCTCTGCCACGGCTGGCTCACTTGGATCATTTCATCATTTCACTCATTTCTGTCACACACTGCGCTCCGATTCGAATCCAGTCGCATCCGCAAAATGCGCCGATTCGTCCCGGTGTGCCCCAAGTTGCTCGGCCTCATTTCGGTACATGCTCCAGAGCCCGCTGGTTGTTTGTCGTAGCCTTCGGCTTATCGATCCGGGTCTCTGTCATGGGAATCATTTCACTGTCACCTATTACGTCCTAAATTGAAACCAGTCGCATTCTCAACGCACAGGTTCGATCGACGTGTCCCAGTTGCGTTGGCCTCATTTCAGTACATGCTCTAGAGCCCGCTCATTGACGGTCGCAGGTCTGCATCCTCTCCGATTCGCATCTCTATCATGGGAATCATTTCATTATCACATAGTGCGCTCAGTTTGAATCCGGTCGCATCCCTGTGCGTCGATTCGTCTGGACGCCCCCCAGGTATTTTTTCAGACTCATTTCAGTGCATGTTCCAGAGACCAGTTCGGTTTCCAGTCTCAGTTCGCGGCCGGCCGATCTAGGCCTCTGTCATGACATAAGTTGTTTGTTTCATTTCACTGTCACGCTCCGCACTCCGGTTCGAATCCAGTCGCACCTAAACACGCACCGATTCGTTCCGGTCCGCCCCAGGTTTATTTCCCACATTTCAGTACATGCTCCAGAGTCCGGTTTGTTGTCAGTCGCACTGGCGACACGACCATTTCGTGCCTCTGTCATGGCAATCGTACTTCATTTCACTGTCACCGCGCTCCGACTCGAATCCAGTAGCATCCGTGATGCATCGATTCGGTTCGGCGTGCCCCAGATGGATCGGCCACATTTCACTTTTTCCACAGGTTGCCTTATTTTACGGTCACAGTTACAGCACTTATTCGTGCTCCCGCACTTGACACGGATCATCCCACACTTCGTCCTTTACGCAAATGATACGTCGGATTGGGACAGCAGAATACACAAAAAAAAAAAAAAATGATGATGATAAAGAAAGAATTATGGCGAAAACTGTCTACTCACCGGTGCACCTTGGTCATATTAGCCAGCCGTTTACGTCACTCTTCAGTTTACTTGTTAGGCTCCTCACCAGTTGTCATCTGTTGTTTCTCTCTCCAGGTCAGTCAAGTTCAGTAGGTCCACCCTGCACCAGCTTGGAGGTTATCTTTCCCAGGTAAAAAAAAAAAAAGAGAGGGGAAGGCGCAGGCAAAATGCGACAGCAACCATGCTGGCATACATATATATATATTTATGAAGGCACGTGACGATATATATATATGCATACACGTTTGCTCCTGCCTTAGTACTCAGCAACAGGCGGGTTCGCTTGGTAAAATAGAGAAACAGTCTTGACTTATGTCACCCTCTATAGGTTCCGGTCGTCCATCTTTCGACCCCAAAGAGATAGGACATCACTCCTTGGGCACGATTCACCTGGAGCCATGTCCCAAGGCGGCAGCGAAGATCTTACTGCCCCCTTGTCTCCTCGCCCGCCTTCAGTGAGCGACAACGTACGGTCCTTTAGGGGTTGGACTATCCCCAGGCTGACAGCAGAGCTGAGACGCAGGGGCATTCCCTTCCCCGCTATGGCTAGGAAGGCAGAGATTTTCAGGCTCCTCTCTACCCCACCAGCTACGGCCGGGCCCAGTACCCCGCCTCAGGCTTCTCTCCAGTCCATCTCAGCGGCTATAGCTCAACTACATTCAATGGTGTCATCCTTAACCAACATGGTCACGGACGTCCAGGCCAGAGTGACGCTCCTAGAGGCTCACCCAGCCACAACTACCCCTGTTCCAGTTTCAGTCCCATCACCCCTGCCGACAGGTAATGCAGGGACATGTCCCGTTGTCTGCCCAGCACATCTGGTGCTGGCCGGCATAAGGAAGGACATCTTGGACGACAAGGATGTCAACCTTGCCTCCCTGCTTATTTCGGTCCACGACCTCGCAGAAAACAAGGCCTACACCTGGGGAGATGTCTCCGTAGTCCTCAAGGCCAAGGATCCCAGGCTGAACTTTTAAACTTTCCATCCCAGAGTTTGCCCTAGCCTTTGGGATGCTAAGAGACGTCATTTGCTCAGCATCCCCCACCAGAAGGGAAGAGCTGGACTTGTACCTCCACACAGTGGTGGACCTAGGGTACAAATACGGAGGCTTCTCCTTTTACGATTACCATCGTTCCTTCTCTGCCAAAGCAGCCGCTAAGCTGGCACAGTTCCAGTCACCCACAGACTGGAGCCTTATGGACACCAAATTTGTTCTGCCGGCATTTTGCCGGCCTTCGTTCACCTCTGTGTGCCATCTGCCAGTCCTCCACCCACACCGCCTCCTGGTGCGCCAACATGATGGTTAGCCGCCCAGTAGAGTTCCCCTCCACCTCTGGTACAGCCCAAGGCCCGTCAGGCCCTGCGCCAAAGACTCAAGTGGACAAGTTTGGACGTTCGGTTCGAACCATAGGGGGAGCGGCCATTTGCAATAATTACAACCATGGCTAATGTAATTTTAGCCAGTGCCGCCTACTGCACGTCTGTGTCATATGTCACAGAGCGCACCCCAGGAATCTGTGTGAGGTTAAAGCTCACAAGGGCTCATGACTGAGCCGCATAGACGTCCTATGGTTGGGCTTCTACCTCACCATGCACCCCACTCCTTCACTAGCCACCTTCCTCATCTGTGGCTTCACAACAGGCTTTCATACCGGCCTCATCTCCCTGCCCCACACAACCTACGAGTGCAGAAACCTCCGCTCAGCAGCCTCCAACGTGCAGGCCATTGACCAATTCCTGCAAACCGAGGTGGAACGAGGCTTCGTCATAGGTCCCTTCACACAGCCCCCCTTCAATACGTGGAGAGTTAGCCCTATTGGGCTTGTCAAGGGCAAATTTTCGAATAAAAACCGTTTGGTGTATGACCTGTCTGCGCCTCATTCTTCCCACATTCCCAGCCTAAATTCCCTGATTCCTTCCAAAGAATTTTCATTAAAATACGCCTCTGTGGACATGGCGATTCAGGCCATCCTTAAAGTAGGCACAGGTGCGTGGCTGTCCAAAGCCGACATATCTGATGCCTTTAAGCTGTTGCCTATCCACCCGTCCCTCTGGTGCTGGCACGGCATTAAATTAAATGGAGAGACCAATATTATTTCGCCACTAAATTAACATTTGGCTCTAAAAGCAGCCCCTGGCTGTTCGACACATTCGCACAGTCTCTTGCTTGGATCCTCCTGCACAAGGCTTGTTGTCAGCAAGTTATCCATTACCTGGATGACTTCCTGTTGATTGAACAGCCGGGCATACCTCCAAGGGACCTCGACAAACTAAGGACCGTCTTTGGGAACCTCAACGTCCCCATCGCCGAACATAAGGTTGACGGACCCGCACAATGCATCACCTTCCTTGGAGTCAATCTCGACACCAGCTCCATGCAGGCCAGCCTGCCCCTCGACAAACTGACCCGCACCAGGGGATGTACAAGGAGGCAGCTACAGTCGCTATTGGGCATGCTTAACTTTGCCATGCGAATAATTGCACAAGGTCGCTCCTTTATCTCGCGCCTGTTGGTCTACCTTTCTCAGGCACAAGACCCGGATCAAGTCCTCAGCCTGGATACCGCAGCTATAGCAGACCTGTCAATGTGGGACGAGTTCCTATCTACCTGGAATGGTATCTCCTTGTTCATCCCGTCCATCTCACCTTTCTCGCCACAGGTAGTGACAGATGCCGCAGCTTCCACAGGGTCTGCGGCTATTTTTGGCCACCATTTGTTCGCCAGACCCTGGCCTTCTCAAATACTCTTGATCCCTGGGTTTAGCCAGTCTTCATCCCTTTTCGAGCTCTACCCCATTGTAGCAGCCGCCCAGCTCTGGGGTCATACCTGGACAGGACAAACCGTAGGTTTTACCACCGATAACCAGGCCACAGCCGAAATCGTAAATAAAGGCAGGTCTAAGTCTCTCTCCGTGATGTCCTTCCTACGCAGGCTGGTGCAGCTGTCTCTGCAGCATCAGTTTAATGTATACTGCACGTTTGTCCCAGGAAAGTACAACCTTGCAGCCGACGCACTGTCCCGCTTTAATTTCTTTTCCTTCTTTCGGCAGGTTTCCGGAGCCGATACGGTGTCAGCTCCTATCCCGCTTTGGTCTCAGTTGACCCTGGACTAGAGCCACATCTACATGAAGCCACTCAGCTCATCAACCGATCACTCTCAGACAACACTCTGAAAGCCTACCGGGTAGCCTGGAAAGCGTTTAATACATTCCTGGTTGCCTCCACAGTAGGCACCCCCACAGATGCCAGGCATATACTAGCATTCACCTCATACTGCCATAGTCAACTGACCTCGTCCTTCAACACCATCCGGTTATACTTAGCTGGCATACAGCACTTCCTCTCACTCCAGGATCCTACCAAACCATCCATCTTCTCGTCCCACGCGATCTGAGCTGTCCTGCGCGGCATCCAGAAGCAGTAACCGCCAGTTAAAGTCAAACGGCTCCCCATCACCAGTTCCATCTTCAGGGACATGTCCGCCATGCTTACCATCTACCCCCTTCGGTGTTCTCCCCAGTCTGGTCATACAGGCGGCCATTTATCTGGCCTACTATGGCTTTCTACGGCCCAGCGAATTCACCTATAACAGCTCACACAGTCCAGTCCTTCGCAGACGTCATCTGCTCCGTCACCAGGACCACTTCGTCCTCCACCTCTCGGTAACCAAGACCCAGCAGGCAGGCGCCGGCGTAGATATCCACCTCTACAAAACCAACAACGCCTGGTGCCGGTCGCTGTGCTTACGCAGTTACTCTCTCTACTACCCGAGCTCCCGGACTCTAGTCCTCTTTTGCCCTTCCCGGTCAAACCATTAACGAACTGCCAGTTCATTAAACATGTAAGGATTCTCCTCCGCAACTTGCTCCTTAATCCCGGTGAGTACTCCGGCCACTCCTTCCACATCGGAGCAGCTTCATCGGCATCCCGGCACGGAGTCCCAGACCACGTCATCAAAAGATTGGGCAGGTGGAAATCGGCCTGCTTCGCTTGATAGATCCCTAACCCACAGGCAGAGATGTCTCGGGCATTCCCCCAACTGGCTCAATAGAGATAAAGCTGGAAACAATAAAACTCTCTTACCCCTACCTAAGTGTTTTTGCCCCCTTATTTTGGTATACCGTCCATTAGACCAGGGCACACTTTCAGGTCCATTTTATATAGGGTATCTTATGATAAGTTGTATTGTTCGGATACATATCGGTCATAGGGCTTCAGCCATAAGTAAGAAGGCCAGTATGGTGGCCTGAATTTATGGGAGGAGCCCGGGGGGTATTTAACCAGCCCACTCGCCTGTGGTCTTTGTCGGTTTCCTGTGCGCAATACCCACCCTCCCATCCCCTTTTTTAGGGCATTTCTCAAAACATTTTTCTTCAAACACATTCATTTCTAATCACTGGGTATGCCCCCTTATTTTGGTATACCGTCCATTAGACCAGGGCACACTTTCAGGTCCATTTCATATAGGGTATCTTATGATAAGTTGTATTGTTCGGATACCTAGGGCTTCGGCCATAAATATATATATATATATATATATATATACACACACACACAAACACACACACTATATATACTGTACCAGTCTCTATGTAACTAAAGCAGGGGTCTTTCTAAACAAAGGGCCAGTTTAATGCCCTACAGCCTTAAGGGGGGCCATTGGTAGTAGAAGTGGGAATAAACAATGCCCCATCTTTGGTGTCAGTGGGATGAATTGTGCCCCATCGTTCAAGCCATTCAGCCCCATTGTTGGTGTCATTGGGAGGAATTGTGCCTGTTGTTGGTGTCATTGGAAGGAATTCTACCCCTTCATTGGTTTCAGTGGGGGGGAATTCTGCCCCATTGTTGGTATGAGTGGAAGGAAATAGTGCCCAAAGGGCAAGCAAAGGGCTGCATCTGGCCCCCGGACTGCAGTTTGGAGACCACTGAACTAAAGCATGCATTCTTCCATGTTTCTTAGCATACTGACCTCAGGTGGTGCAGCCTCATTACAGGTAATATTAACACCAAAATAGTATTATAAAGACCAGTGCTCTAGTAAATATTTATAGGAATACTGTAAATCATTCTGACAAATGGCATACTTGTCACAATACAATTTAACATCACAATTACTCAGAGAAAGTAATGTGAAGTGGTATATAAATAAAAAAGGAAGTAATAAAAAGGTTACTTATATGCATTAACATTTTTTTTTGCTTTAAATGCATAAAATGACATTTTGTATGCTTTTGCTGCTTTTACATGTTGAAAGCTACAAATGAAATGCTACATGAAACTGCTGCTGCAGTCTTCCTTTCACACCCCCTGCCAGCTAAAAGCTGCGAACCAGATGCGTTAAGAAGGTCAACATACTCTACAACTCTATAAAAAGAAAATGTCCTACTGTGCAAGCCATATACTATTTTTCACCGATGGTTTTCTCCCTTCATCTGCGGGATCCAGGTTGTTACAAGAGGGAGCTTAGGGAGGGATGTGGATCTAACTAATGACAATCTTGTGCAGATTTTCTCTTAAATAGTAATAGCATCAGTTTTGATATATTTAGTTCCCCAATTGCCATGCTTGTTTCCAACTGGAACTCAGTGCTATCCAGAAATCTTTCTCAACTGTAATCCAATCCAACCCAACCCCCCCCCCCCCCCCTATTTGCCCATGTAGGTCAAACCAACAAGTTGACTTTAATGCCAACCACATGAACTGCAGCTACTAACCTTACATTCACTTCCCTGCCATGTAATTTGGAATTTGAAGTTAGGGGTGAACTGAGTGATTTCAGAAAAGGGCAAACTCAGTTCAGATTAGTGAGCTGCTTAGGTGAAATTTACCTAAAGTTGAACTTTAGTCAAAATATGTCCTCCCAGATCATGTCAGGGTGGCCCTTTTGGCCCCTTTTGCAGGTATAGCTATCTAAAACATTAAAAATAAGTGTCTATTCTGTTTAAAACTCAGTAATACACTGTCTCACCCTGCTCTGCACATGCTCAGTTGCTCTCCATTTTTAGGTATTTTTAGGCACTGCCGAATTTGTAGAGGCCAATCTGCTAACAGCCTAAAGCCCCGGACACACGATCTGAAAATCGGACGACAGATCATCCGGGTTTTTTTGCATGCTACTCGCATATCGAACATGAAGAGTTTACTAAAGTTACGAAAATTCTCATATGACAGAATAAAAAATCAGAAGTGATGTCATGTGTCATGTGTTGTAGTGTATTTGTTTATGATTTACTGCAGTTCATGGGCTCTGGGCTTCAGCAAAATGGCAGCCTCCAGCAAGAAGAAACAGGAGCAATACTGGAGGCAATTTACAGCCCACACTAATTTTGGTAGCATAATAATAATGTGCTAAAGAACATTCTTTTTTATCAAGTTGCTTTGGGTTCCACTTTAACCACTTGAGGACTGGCATGTTACATCCCCTTCCTGTTCAGGCCATTTTTCACTGCTGTGACACTTTGGCAATTACTCGGTCATTCAACACTGTACCCAATTAAATTGATATCATTTTTTTTTTTTTGGACACAGATTTTTCCTTTGGGGGGTGTTTGATGAACACAGTTTTTTTCCTAATATAGCAGCACCCTCTACCATAGGTAGGTGTTAGCGTATGAGATTTTTTGTGCTAGGAAGACTGTCAGCACAGGTATATTTATGCAGGTCTATGCTTTGAGCTAGGCCTGTCTGTTTTGATCTGGGGGTAGAGAGTGGTTAGTGTAGCAGTGGGTGTGACCACCTGTGCTCTAGTTCTGAGGCACCTCCTCTGCTTCCAAGGAGAATGTTCTGGAAGAGAGGCAGGGCCTAGAACTGGAGTGGCAGGCAGCTCATGTGGGAGCCCTGACCAATCCCCAACTGGTATTGGCAGGGGGCGGGCCTCCTATATGAGCTGCGGTAACAGGCCACTAGGGGGGAGTTGTCAACTGGGAGAAGTGGAGAATGGAGTACTAGACAGCAGCAGGAGGCCATCCCCATCTGGGGGTGTGCGCTGATCGCAGGCAGAGGCCCGGGAGAGCTTGAGGGAGCTTCACCTTTACACAGTCATTTGTGAAGTCCACATCATTACACGTCATTGATGAGGAATTCCTGGAGAAGAGGGGCAGTTGAAGTTGTCAGAACGTACGGTCGGGTTAAGTTCTCCATCATGGACTCAGGGCAGAGAAACGTCAGTGAGTGTAACACAGTGGAGGGCTGGATGTGGAGACATGCCAGGAAGTCTGCGAGGGAACTTCACCTTTCAAGTCCTTATCATTACACGGTCATTGATAAGGAGTCCTGGATCAGAGGAGGGACTGTGGGGCATAGTGTCAAATCAATGTGGCCCGAGGGCACAGGTTTTGCAAGCTGGGCTAGCTGGGAACAGTAGTCCACCATTCAGCACATGTTATTACCCTACTATGCCCCCGGGAGAGGTACTGCAGGCCTCTGGCCTAGTAGTAGCAATAACTCAGAGTCAGCATTAGAGTGGGTTCTTTTCATGGTCATGGGTGAAGTTCTTATCTTTACACAGTAACTGATGAGAAATTTCTGGGAGCAATAGTCTACAGGAGTTACTCAGAGGAGGAGCAATAGTCTGCATGGTGATGCGAGGAATAGGTTGTAGCTGTTACGTATGCGCATCATTCCTTCAGGCTCAAACTAAGTTCTAATCTATAAAGTTTTTAAATATGATGCCAAAGTGTTCTGATCTATGGGCATCCTATATACCCCTTTCCTCAACCAAGTTATACCCCCAATAAACAAAAAACAAAACAAAGCAAAATACTGTTCATTGTCTTGGATGTGATATATGGAGGTTTGGCAGCAGGGTGATATGGTGGATGTTTAGTAACTAGTGGCAATACACCGCTACACTTATTTACTATAAAAAGAAAAAAGACCAAAAAAAATTTGAACAGAAAATATAGGGGGACATTTTTTAGACTGCATGAAAGGCATATAATCTACAAACTATGAGCTGTGATGTACTGACTGCCTATCAGATTTCTTGAGGCCTCTAAAAATGCTAAAACATTACAAACAACCCTACTCACCCCCTTGAGGAAAGACATTTAGTAAGAGGCATGGTGAGATTTTTTCTTATTTTATCTTATTTTTTCCACAATTCTTTTGAAAATGAGAAAAGTAAACAACATTTGGTTTTCTTTTCAAGCAGTTGACATTTTAATACAATATTTCCCACACACAGCATGGGAATACTTAGAATTACTCTTAAAAAACACATTCTGCTACTCTTCCTGAGTATAGGAATATCATGTGTGTGAAACTGTTTGTCTGCCTAGCCACACAGAGGGGACCAAACCCCAAGGGTTACTTTCATGCTTTCAAGGGGCATAAATTACGCATTTAAATACCTAAAAACGTATTACATTATCGGAGGCCTTGGCGTGCCAGGACAGTTCAAACACTTGAAAAATGACTATGTTTGGAAGGCAGACACCCCAAGGTATTTACTAAGAGGTCTTGCCCCTTTTCGCAAAGAACTCCCTATGGTCTGAATCCGAGGTAAGACAAGTTTTTGGCGCAAATCAAAGATGATAATATTATATTCCCACTAGGAGAAAAAGTCTATGAGAGTCCATGGATTAATCGGTGCAGAGGTGCACTGTTTAATCAAGTCCAGGATAGTAATTGAATGGTCTTAGTTCATTTTGTGGGCAGCCAGATATGCCGGGGATAGGCCCAAACTCTAGCCTAGCAGCCTGGGCAGTACAACACACATCAACCCAGACAGCCATCCAGGTGGCACAGAACCCTCGATCACCTGATCTCAACCAAATAAATAGGCTCTCCTAGCAGGTCAAGGGACCCAAGACGATCTCTGCCCATTGGCTGAGATACCCCATCTATTCCTAATCTATCCTTGCAATGCCCTTGTCTTTTCTAATGCCACCAGATACCCGGCCATCTAGTGACAAATGAGAGAAGTGCAGCAATTTCAGACATGGGTGAAATCAATGAATCCCTCACAATTGGCCAAGGCAATGATACCTGGCAGGTAAATTTAGGAGCAACCCTGCCTAGACATCAGAGTGTTAGCCCTTGTACACACGGTCGGAAATTCCAGGGAAAGATGCCCGTTCGGACCGTGTTATCAGATAATCCGACCGTGTGTGGGCTCCATCAGACTTTTTGCGTCGGAATGTCTGACCAACAAAGTTTGAGAGCTAGATATAACATTTTATGACAACATGATCCGATCGGACAGGACTACGTTCACCCTAGTAGCCAATAGCTTTAGTCTTGTAATTTGATCTGAGCATGCGTGGCACTTTGTCCGATCGGAAATCTCTACAAACGATCGGACAAAGTGCCACGCATGCTCAGATCAAATTACAAGACTAAAGCTATTGGCTACTAGCCTGTACGTAGTCCCGTCATAACGAACGAACATCATCACGTTCTGAACGATCGGATTTTCCGACAACTTTATCCGACCCTGTGTATGCAACACCAGTTTCGGACAAAATCCATCGGAAAAAATACGACGGATTTTGTTGTCGTAATGTCCGCGTAGAAGGGCTTACAGTTGCATCCGTTCTAATCAGTATCACGGTATTTAATAATAAGACATTATTGTAGATATAGATAGATGCAAATCTTATAAAAAATCTTAGCCATGTTGGCCCTTTGCATTCCTGCCTACTTCAGTCTTCTCTGTACTTCCTATAACCCCATTTACATAGGTGTGTAAGGGTGCGCTACTGTAGTACCTGTGGATCCTGGTCTCTGTCTTCCATACTGTCTTCCATACTCTTTGTGTGTGTGAAAGTTCTTTCCTGTGTCTTATTTTATCTGTTCATTATTTTTCACTTGCTTGTGGTCTTGGGGTTTGAGGTAGCTTTTTTTTTGGGGTATGGTTTTTCCATACAATTAAATTCTTGAGGACTCCAGCCATCATTGTGGTTTGGCCCATGCTTCCTATATTCTCCTGCATGACCATTGCTGCTGCTACTACACTGCAAAAGTGAAGTTAACAGAGCAGGCATTCTGGAGAAGTCTACATCTTGATACAACACAGCAGCCTTGTCGTAGAAGGCTTTACAATCCAAATAAATATCTCCGTCCTACTTCACGTGCTCTAAAGCTTTCCTGGGCATTAAGCATAGTGCTACATGGGAAGCTGGGCTCTGGGTCATGCCATATACTTTATGCATTTCATTGCATATTGAGCATTTGTGTAGGATGATATTCAACTGACTTGAAGTGGGATACCCGCACAAATATTTTTCAAGTTTTTCAAGTTTTGGGTAAAATGAGGAATAGTTGGAATAGGATGTCACTGTCTTAACTCATTAAGGAGATTTACACTCATTATTTTACCTCACTTTATCTCACCAAGATAACATTTTGGGTTGTCAATAGAACAAGTGGTGAGGAAGTACCTCCCAAAGGGGACACCTGTTCCAGTGACTTACTGTCAGAGGTAGGACTTGACCCAAGATTGAGATTGAGTTTCTATTACCTTGTTATGTGTCTTTGCGGCAGGAAATGAGAGGAACTTCTGTAACTGAAGAACTGGGGATATATAAAGCAATTTAAACCTGACTGAGCCTCTAGCCTTCCCTGCTCTTTGTGTTCTGTTTGGTTTAGAGTTCTGTTTATACACTCTATACACTTAATACATTCCATACCTCACTTCATACAAAGATTTTCTTATTTATTCTTACTAGCCATGTGCATTTGTTTTTGTCCGAAAGCATTTTCATCTGAATTTCAGGGATTTTCATGTTCATTTTAACAAAACGATAACGAACGCGCAGAATCCGAAATCCGAAAGATCTGAAATAAAAAAAATGCTTTACTTTCGTATCCATTATATTTTTGTATCGTTGCGACAACAGATCGATATAGATAGATAGAAGATTCGACATGGCGGTGACAATAGCGTTCTGTGTCTATCGAACCTGCAGTTGAATGTGCCTAACCTAACTCTATTAGTCCAAGATTATTCGACATAGAGAGAAAAGATTCCACATTATAGAGACAATGGTGAAAAAGCTGTTGGTGGTCGCTGCTGAAATGGGTGGGTGAAATAAAATGATGATGATGATGAATGTTATTGGCTGATTGTAACCAAAGAGGAGGAGCAGTAAAATAGCTTGACATGAAGATTTGACGAAGCAGCTAAAAACATACGATCGCCACGAGTGGTCATTTACGGTCAAATGCCCATAGGCTAAAGAAGAATTCTAATGTTGTTGGACTAGAAATAATAATTAATAATTATATTATTACTAGTCAAACAACATTAGAATTCTACTATAGCTTGTGGGTGGAGCATTCAACTGGAAATGTACGATAGCGGAGCCGTACAGTTTAGCTGCTTTGTCAAATCTTCTTAGAACATCAGACAGACACCATAAGCCTTCAATTGACTGATTCGACCTTGATAATTCAGAGTTTCATAGGAATGCATTTAAAACTAATAAAAATGTATTTTGGGAGTAACTAAATAAATAATTTTTTTGGATGAAACCAAAAATTCCAAAACAAAATATTTCAGTGTGCACATGTCTAATTCTTACATGATTTTTTACACTTACTACAAAAATGAAAACCAAATTGCTCTTTTAGAGGCACTGTGCTCTCTAATGTATATGCAGAGCTATAGTTTGATAGTCCCCTTTTTAAGAGCCTGAAGAAAAAAAGCCTTACTCCCCATTACGATCCCTGTACTCCCATTTCAACTCTACTGCTAGATCTACCCCCAGGTATCTCTGTTAACAGGTAGCCAGACAAGGCAGGTAGCCAGACAAGGCAGGTAGCCAGACAAGGTAAAAAAAAATCAAAATGTTATTTACATTTTAGCACTGTGCCTTTTTGGCCTGCCTACAAATGTTCATTAGTACCTCATAGTAAATATGGTAGAAGATAGTAGAAAATGCAGATGTGTTTGAGGTCAGTCACCCTCTGCACCCCCCCCCCCCCCCCCCTCCTCCTTTTTATTTTCATTGTGTAGTGCAGACATTTGCAAAAAAGTGTCCAATTGAATTTTTTTCCGGTTTGCATGATGAAAGTGTCATATCACTGTAAAGCCCCATACACACTATCAGTTTTTCTGCTGAGTTTTTCCTTCAGATTTACCAAAACCATGTAGTGCAAGGGCCTGTCTGATTGCATACAAATTGAAACTCCTAAGGTCTGACCTCATATTATATGGTTTTGGTAAATCTGAAGGAAAAAATCAGCAGAAAAACTGATAGTGTGTATGGGGCATTAGAATTCTAATTACACCTGTTATGCTGGTTTTCAATCTGCCAGTCAGTCTAGTAACTTGCTAATGACAATTGATTCCCTTTTCATACAAGAGGTCCTCCTAGACATTTGGAGGACAGCAAATGTGAGTTTACTGGGGAATGTATTTTGAACCATGAACAGGCACACATCCAAATAGTTCACAGGCAGCTTTCTAACACACATGGTTTACTGGCGTACATACTATGGTGACAAACATTCTTGTCTAACCCTCACAAATCTACTCTCCCATGTGGGGCACTTACAGCACATTTGTGACAGGAATTCTCAAACTGCTATAATATCCATTCATTCTCTGGATGCGCTACAAATTACTTGAAACAACTATCTATCTCGTGCTGCCCGGTGACTTATCTGTGTCAGTTCCACTGTGGTAGTACTGAAGGGAAGGGATTAATTGATTGGAGCAAAGCAGCATGACAGCTTAATCTCAGTTGCTTCTACAGTCCATCTAACAGGGGTTCCTCCAAACTAAAACTTGCACGCTGCCATCCTGCTCTCTGTAGAATCCTGCTCTAGCCTTGTACAATAAACGTGTACCACCTCTTTCACCAGCGCCCATATGGTCTTCTTAAATGACCTCCATGCTATATCCACCATATAAGAGCAGATGCCTCAAGGCACCTGCTGTTTCCTTTGTCAGCCTTATAAGTCTTTTCCTGTAATTTTCATTTCCCTGTCTTTGGAACATTGCCCTGCTCTCCTTCTTTACCTCCATTCAATGACAGTTCTTCAGTGGCCAAAAAGGGCAAGCTCACTAACAAAGGAAAAGACTGGAACTGGAAAGCTAAGTTCTGAAAGCAGGTCAGACAGGCCTCTGGTAAAAGAATGAAACTAGTTTCTGAAAGGCCACCAACTATTATTTTTTTGGTTAATAAAAGAGATAGCAAGATAGCAGGCATCTTATGATGTTGACATTTTTAGGCAGGTCCAAATCTTATGATAACCGATAGTTAGCCTTTAAATATAACTTTTACCCTTGCAATTGGGACAGTTGGCAGCTACACTCTAGTGCACAATCTAGGAGCGGTTGTTATCTGAGCTGGAAAACACTGAAGTGTGGCATCACCAATTTAAGGAAACCTATGTGAAAGAAATGGCTAATGAACTCCTGTGGTTTAGAGAACCTTGCTATTACTAAATCCTACATTTCAGTAATCCTCCAGGGTTCTCAACCTCAAGTGTGAATGCAAATTGCTGCAAATGTAGGTTGCTGAGGTAGCTTGTCCAGTCACCTGTGTCAAAAAGTTCAAGCTCCAGCATTTTACATGCAGACTCCAGGCTGTGAGTCCTGGAGGATCATGGAGGATGTGTGCTAGTGGGCGAATTCCTTCTCAAATGATTAGGTCTTGGCAGTGCGCCCCTGTAGTTTAGTGATGATGAGGGTTTTTCAATAAAGTTATACCTGGGGAGGCAAAGCTAATTAAATGTCCTGTGCAATAATATATATGAAAGAACTCTGTAATAAAATTGTTTGTAAACCCATATACAACTAGCACAACGGAACTTAGTATATTTTTATTGAGAACTGCAGAAGTACTGTAGGAAATGTTAAAAATGAACCCGTAGTAGGTGCGTGTATAATTACAGTCATAGCAGAATTGTTCGGAGAAGTCATAAAGTGGAAGTCTTGAATGTTATTTTTACCTACAGGTATGCTTATAATTAAGCTTACCTGAAGGTAAAATGAATATCTCCTAAATGTGCACTATTTAGGAGTATTCCAGTGAGCAGCAGCCAGTGAATTCACCAATGTCTTCTTCCTCCTCCGCCGCTGCTCCTGACAACCTGCTGAAAATAAGAAACGCGCTTCTCCTCAGATGCTGTTCCGTGAGCTCTGGTGTTTGTTAGTTCTTATATAGCAATTTTCAGCAGGTGGGTGGTGGAGGAAGAAGACATTGTGACGGAACCAGAGAAAGAAGACATCGGTGGAGGGACAAGGTGCTTTGGGGTGGGGGCAGAGGTTGAGAACATGTGGCTTGGTATATTTCAGGGGAGGGGGACATTTGCTTCCCCCCTTTTCCTGACTTGCCAGGCTGTATGCTCAGATAAGGGTCTGGTATAGATTTGGGGGGGTCCCACATCGATTTTTTTTTTTTGGACAAGTTGCATGTCATAAAGGCGGGTCAGTTGAGATGATGAACTGACTTGGATGCGACTTCCATTCAAATCAATGGGCTGAAATAGTGCCAACGTCAGACCAAAGTAGTGCAGTAACCTTTTTCAAAGTCGGACTGACACAAGTTGAACCAGTTAAGATGGCTCTCATAGGGAACTATTGATTTTGACATGTCACGCAAATTGGGCTCTCGAAGACGAAGTGCATGTCAGTTCCAGTGTAAACTGGCCCTTAGTGGCGCTGGGGAATACCAGAGAGAAAACGATGTTTGAATGAGGACTTAATTATTTTTTTCATTATTTTTTACAATTTAATTAGTTTTTTTTTGTTTTACTTTTTTAATAGCACTCTTTGGGGTCTCTGGTGAAATATAAGGGGTCGAAACAGACCCCTGATGTCTCACTTTTGAGGCAGAGAAAGGGACAGAGGGCATAGATTTCTCAATTTCTTTTTCTGCAGCCTCAGCTGCACTGCAGATGAATGAACAGGGAGCCTATGCTTCAGTTATGAACGGTACTGATCGCTCACTGCGCACATTCAGGAAAGGAAAAGGCCATTAAATATAACATATTTAACTTAGAGGTATCAGATCAGAGAAGCAAGAAAAGGGTGTGGGGGTTAGATACTGAATTTGAGTCCCCTGTGACTGTAGGGGGAGCCACAGGGGGATCGGTTTCAGCAATGGTAGCACAGCCTTGTTAGGTACCCAGTCCCTCCATACAGGAGGGGCTGGCTGTACTGTTTTATCAACGGCTCTATGTGTGTGTGCGTACGGAGGTAGTATTAAAGCAGAACTGCAGCCAAAAATTACAAGATTAAAATAAAATGTCCAATAAAATATAAAATAACAAAACCTGCTTTTACCGCAATATTCACCTTTAATTCAGAGATTTCTCCTCCAGTACTTCTGTCTGTCACTAGATATCCTCAGTCTGATTGCCAACATCATGTACCCCATTCCTCTTTACCCAGGTCATCCTGGATCCACCCCAGCCTGTGAAAGAAGAAGAGGCACAGTGATGAAATTATCTCTCTGTCGCTCTGCTTTCTTTGACTATCAGCATGTTACTTTTCAGTGTATGAATTAAGTGTTCCTTGTGTTGCTTCTCCCTTTCACACGTCAGCCCTGCTGTACAGGTACTGCAAAGGGCCAAATAACAGAAATGAAGATACTTACACTGCTTGCATTTACAAAATACATTTAATGATGTATTAAAGAATACATAGCTGCTTTAAGCTGTGTATTTTATACCTTTTATGCCTAGAGTTCAGCTTTAAAGTGTTACTAAAGGTTAATTATTTTTTTTTTTCATATCAAGCATGTTATACTCATATCAAGCATGTCATACTCAACTGCTCTGTGCAATGGTATTGCACAGCCGAAACAGAACGCTTTAACATTTTGAAAGGCATGCAGAAGGGTTAGAGCCTCTGTCAGGGTTTTATTGTTGCTTGAGTTACCTCTAGGTAAATTCACCCTCTCTATTTGTTGTAGTGACCACTGCCTCAAAAACAGAAATGATAAAAAAAAACAAAATCAAAAAACTCACAGTTATCTCCAGAACATAAGTGAAGGTGAATCTTCCAATGGATGCCTGTTCTGATGAAACCTGTCTAATGCCGCGTACACACGGTTGGATTTTCCAATGGGAAATGTTCGATGTGAGTTCATTGTTGGAAAGTCCGACCGTGTGTATGCTGCATCGAACATTTGCTGTCGGACTTAGCGCCAACAAATGTTTCGTAGCAGGTTCTCAAATTTTCCACCAACAAAACTTGTTGGAAAGTCCGATATACACAAGTCCGTCACACAAAAGTTCACGCATGCTCTGAATCAAGCAGAAGGAGCCGCACTGGCTATTGAACTTCCTTTTTCTTGGCTTGTCGTACGTCTTGTATGTCACCGCGTTTCCATGTTCAGAGTTTTTGGCCAACATTTGTGTGACCATATGTATATGCAAGCAAATTTTGAGCCAACAACTTTCGAACAAAGACATGGTTTTGTTGGCGGAAAATCCAATCATGTGTACGCGGCATTAGAAGGGAATTCCTGTTAGTTTGTGGAGATTTCCTTTTACTTCCTGTTGCATCTATGGGACTGGAAGTAATTGGAAAGGAAAAAATATACCAACAAGGAGTTTCTTTCCCTTTTTCTATCTCAATTTAAAGCTGACTATACACTAGAAGAATTTTTTTCGAAAACTTTTGTTTCAAAAATGTTTGCTGAATTTTTTGAATCATTATTAGGGTGTTAAATTGATGTTCATTTTCAACCTCAGTGATGAGAAAACTTGAAGCAGCAAATGTGGTTTCATTCAGGAACCAAAATCCAAAATGAAATATTGCAAGCAAAATATTTGATTACACTGCCTTGAAAAAGTATTCACACCCCTTGAAATTTTACACATTTTGTCATGTGACAACCAAAAACGTAAATGTATTTTATTGGGATTTTATGTGATAGACCAACACAAAGTGGCACTTAATTGTGAAGTGGAAGGAAACTGATAAATGATTTTCAACATTTTTTTACTAATAAATATGTGAAAAGTGTGGTGTGCATTTGTATTCAGCCTCCTTTACTCTAATACCCCTGGCTAAAATGTAGTGGAACCAATTTCCTTCAGAAGTCACCTAATTAGTAAATAGAGTCCACCTGTGTGTAATTTAATCTCAGTATAAATACAGCTGTTCTGTGAAGCCCTCAGAGGTTTGTTAGAGAACCTTAGTGAACAAACAGCCTCATGAAGACAAAGAAACACACCAGACAGGGATACAGTTTTGGAGAAGTTTTAATCAGGGTTAGGTTAAAAAAAATATCTCAAGTTCAGAACATCTCACGGAGCACTGTTCAATCCATCATCCGAAAATGGAAAGAGTATGGCACAACTACAAACCTACCAAGATATGGCCATTCACCTGAACTGACAGGCAGGGCAAGGAGAGCATTAATCAGAGAAGCAGCCTAGAAGCCCATGGTAACTCTGGAGGAGCTTCAGAGATCCACAGCTCAGGTGGGAGAATCTGTCAACAGGACAACTATTAGTCGTGCACTCCACAAATCTGGCCTTTATGGAAGAGTGGCAAGAAGAAAGCCATTGTTGAAAGAAAGCCATAAGAATTCCTGTTTGTAGCTTGAGAGAAGCCATGTGAGGGACACAGCAAACATGTGGAAGAAGGTGCTCTGGTCAGATGAGACCTAAATGTAATTTTTGTTCTAAAAGCAAAATGCTATGTGTGGCAGAAAACTAACACTGCACATCACCCTGAACACACCATCTCGACCGTGATCCCAGCTACTATTGTACACCTATCAGGAGAAGAGGATGGGAGATGGAGATGCAAGAAGGAACACGCTCGTTGACGTCACTGCCCCACCAAGACAGGGTAAGTGCCAGGCAGACAGCGAGCTGGTGGGGGTCACACTGGCAGCATTTAATGGGCACACTGGCAGCATATGATGGCCACACTGGCAGCATCTGATGAACACAATGGCAGTGTTTGATGGGCACACTGGCAGCGTTTGATGGCACAGTGGCAATGTTTGATGGCACAGTGGCAGCATTTGATGGCACAGTGGCAGCATTTGATGGGCACAGTGGCAGCATTTGATGGGCACAGTGGCAGCGTTTGGCACAGTAGCTGCGATGGCACAGTGGCAGCATTTGAGGACACAGTTGCAGTGTTTGATGGCACGGTGGCAGCTTTTAATGGGCACAGTGGCAGCGTTTAATGGGCACAGTGGCAGTTTTTTGCACAGTGGCAGCATTTGATGGACACAGTGGCAGCGTTTGATGGCACAGTGGCTGCAATTGATGGCACAGTGGCAGCATTTGATGGAACAGTGGCAGCATTTGATGGAACAGTGGCAGCGTTTGATGGGCATAGTGGCAGCGTTTGATTTCTTTCAAAAAATGTTGTGCCCCTCCCCCCAAAAAAATTTGAGCACCAGCTGCCACTGGATGGAGCCCAATACAGGGCAATCCTAGAAGAAAAATGGTCTGCAAAAACTTGAGACTGGGGCGGAGGTTCACCTTCCAGCAGAGCAACGACTCTAAACATACAGCCAGAGCTACAATGGAATGGTTTAGTTCAAAGCATATTCATGTGTTAGAAGGGCCCAGTCAAAGTCCAGACCTAAATCCAATTGAGAATCTGTGGCAAGACTTGAAAATTGCTGTTAACGGACGCTCTCCATCCAATCTGACAGAGCTTGATCTATTTTGCAAAGAGGAATGGGCTAAAATTTCACTCTCTAGACATCCCCAAAAAGACTTGCAGCTGTAATTGCAGCGATAGGTGGTTCTACAAAGTAGTGACTCAGAAGGGCTGAATACAAATGCATGCCACACTTTTGAAATATTTATTTGTAAAAAAAATTGAAAACCATTTATCATTCTCCTTCCCTTCACAATTATGTGCCACTTTGTGTTGGTCTATCACATAAAATCCCAATAAAATATATTTACATTTTTTGTTGTAACAAGACAAAATGTGAAAAATTTCAAGGGGTATGAATACTTTTTCAAGGCACTGTACATTTGAACACCATTCGTCAAGTCATCAAATGTACTGATGAGAATTTTAAGAATGTTTGTATGACTGTTCATTTATAAATCTACTAGTTTATGGCCAGCTTATGTTTATGAGTATGGGGGAGAGTTATGTATTACAATCAGCCTATAGATAAGGCTAAAGTACTATTAAACATTTTTTTTTTCTTTTAAATAACAAACGTTATGCTTGCTTGCTCTGTGCAGTGGTTTTGCACAGATGAGCCCCAATACTTCTCTTCTCGGGTCCCCTGACGATGCTCCTGGCCCCTCCTTCCTGCCTAGTGACTACTTGCTATGGGGGCACCTGAGCAGGCGCACTCCTGAGCCTGTTCATTTACACACGGAGCATGACTCGGCCCTGCCCCTACTCCCTCCTCATCGATTCACTGACTGTGATTGACAGTTGTGAGAGCCAATGGCTACTTTTGCTGTCTCATCCAAAGAGAAGGGAAAGACTTGGGAGAGCTGAGACTCTCGTGCACATCAGTGGATCGAGATGGAGCTCAGGTAAGTATTAGGGGGGCTGGGGGGCACTGCTGCACACAAAAGGTTTTTTACCTTCATGTATAGAATGCATGAAGGTAAAAAACCTTGAGCCTTTACAATCACTTTAGGATCAGGGGGCTTACCTTTTTCTATTTTTTGTTGCTAAAAAACCTACAGTATTTTCTATCTGCAATAGGGTTTTCTGTACTAAAAAACAGATGTACATTTATTAATAGCCTGGTACTGGTTGACCGATGCCTTATTGTTGGTTCAGGTCTTGTTATCCACAGGTGATAGATCAAAAGATCAAGTGAGAGCATCGTAATATCGGTGGTGGGATTGCACGGTGTATGTTGGAGAACAAATTGGGAAGAAATACTTCACATGCATTAAAAACATGAACACAGGAATTTGGAGGATATAGATAAATTTTTTATTCACAGTAATTGTGTAATTGGGGCATTTATTTAGTGTTATTTGTTTATAAGGAGCATAAGTATATATATATATATATATATATATATATATATATATATATATATATATATATATATATATAACTTTTTTGGTTTGTAATATCACTGCGTGTTTTTACTGGGATTGTTCGGCTTCTTCTATGATATTACTGTGAGCCCCTTTTTACATATTATTTTATGCATGGTAAGAATAGGTAACGGCATTGCAATTATTTTGTTTCTAGTGATAGTATAAAAGTCACTACACTCGCTTTAATGCCATTTATATTTGGCATTTACGTAGTAATAAAACATACGTGTATGTTTACTGATCATCTTGTAAACCTGAGGCTGTGTTACTGCTTGTGCTTTAGTCATCAGCCACGGGCCAATCCTCCCTGACTCAGACCTGCAGGCCAGGGAAGAATTGACTGTCTGACAGCCATAAAGTTTGTTGCAGTGGGCTGGGAGGCAGAACCACTAGACAAGGGCAGTTGAACTTTAATTTATTTCCTTAATGTGGTTGGTGTGAACTAGATAATGTTCCCGGGCTACGATAAAACAGACTCCTTGGTGCAATATTTGAATTAATTATTTTCCTTGTCACCCTGACCTTGCTACAGGCCCACAGTACAAAAACGTCTTCATGATAGGTAGTAAAAGGCTATTTAGTGGTCAAATAAAGAAACAATTTTAAGTCCAAGGATCATTCATTGCAGAAACAGAGACTAGGTTATGGCATACTAAAGTAACCCATTTTCTGCTGTGCAAATTTTACACAGCTGATGACCATTGGATGGAATATGTATAAAATATTCATACATGTGTCCATATTTATAATTGTTACGTTGGTAGGATTTGTCATTGGCAGATCGTTTTGTAGGGATATGCCAGTACTACATACTGGCACCTTCTGGCACTGGTCCTCTACTCAGGGCTACCAATAGTGGCACCGTGAGCATCCACACTCTGGCTAAACCTGTTGCTGACACTCTGCCTGCTTACCACTACACCAGCAATGCACCACAGCTGTGCAGGGGAAGATCTCCGGACAATGCAAGCAGTTGAAGTTAATAGAGGAAGGGGTCCATCAGGCAGCTTGCAGTACCCTGTCTAGAGAGTAGGTTACACGCACTCCTGACCCCTGAACTCTGTGTGGTTGATTTACTAAAACTGGAGATTGCAAAATCTGGTGCAGCTCTGCATAGAAACCAATCAGCTTCCAGTTTATTTTTGTCAAAGCTTAGGCCGGGTTCACACTCATACCAAACACAGTTCCTGGTATTGGCGGGGATCTAAGTCAAATCCCTGTTCATTGAAGTCGGCTATATGTAGGACAAATGTAGGAACAATGTAGGACCAATGTAGGACTGATGTCGCAGAGCAAAGTAGGATGAAAGTCGTACTACTGTTGTGTAGTATAGTGTAAACCCAGCCTTAAGGTCGAGATCACACTATACTACATGACAGTAGTACGACACACAATGGGAGGGTCTATAGCAGGGGGCAGGAAATAACACAATGTCGGATGCCAAAGTCGGATGGTTAGGACAAGGATCCGACTTTGATACTACTTCAATGATAGTCAATGGGTTGAATTAGGATCAAAGTTGGACCAAAGTAGTACAGGGAGCATATTCAAAGTCGGATCGACTTGTGTCGGACCAGTTAAGACGGCTCCCATAGGGAAACATTGATTTTCACTCATCGTGCGACATGAGCTCCCAATGTTGGAGCATTTGTCGTACCAGTGTGAACCCGGCCTACTGGAACAAGTTGAAGTTAGAAGCTGCTTGGCTACAATGCACAGCTGCACCCGATTTTGCACTCTCCAGTTTTAGTAAATCAACAACTGTGGTACAGAGTAGGCTCAGGTTTTATTTAAGCACAATTTGACCATATCCAATAAGGTACTCTCCATGTGTTGCTAAATTGTTCTCCTCAGGGAAGTGGGGAAGGGGTAAAGTTAAGGGTGGCATGGGAAAGGGGAAGGGCTGATGGTGAGTACCTAGTACCTAGTCAAAGATTTATACAATTATAAAAATATATTCAAGTGCCTAAGACAAAACTTACAGATATAGCTGTGCTGTTTGCTTTCAGCACTGAGAGAACATTGCTGGTACAATTCAAACACAGAGATCTAATATATATTATATATATCAGATATTATGTTATGCATACAATGTTGTTTGTTTGTCTTTAAATAATTTTGTCCCTTCCTCACAGTGTAGCTAGGAGATAATCTGTATACTGTATATAGTCACACCCTCTTTTCAATGTGTCTTTAGTTTCTGTTCTGAGCACTTGTAATTGCTGGAACTTGACATACTATGATTTCCTGACCTATCTGATGTTCATCTGTGAAGATTTGCACAAGTTTTCGATTAAAGCTTTCTATGATTTGCAAGATGTCATTTTGATCCAGTCAACCATCTGCCAACCCTGGTGAGATTGTAAATTATAGCTATCTCACCACAACTGGATCAGTTATAGAGATCACACTTGCAATGCTTAGACTGGGAAAGCAGAACAGTTCCCAGCACAGGAAGTGATGCCCTGTTGTAAATACACACCTTACACTAACCATCCCTGTATCCTTATTATTTTCACGCCTTTTAAGATTAAAACTTCCCAGGTTCCAACTGCCAAAGAGCGGTTGATGGAAGTAAACTCCATCTACACTATGGAAGAGACTTTGGCAAAGGCAAACAAATCCACTTTAAGCTTTCACAAAACTTGGCATGCTTGGAACCTTTGTGCTGTCCAATAAATATAAATAAATAATGAACACCTGACCTGAACTGCTTAATAACTACTAATGAATATTTACCATATCACATCTTATACTCAAATACTAAATCAAGATATTATAAAAATACCTGTAAAGTTGAAACAATGAATGTCCTTTCTCAATAATGCCACTGTACACTTTTTTTGTACACTATTTTCTTGTTTACTAATGCTTAATTTTCTGACCTAAAGTGGATATAAACCCACCACTCACACAGTATAAACTAATAGCACAATATTAATCTGTGCACATATACGTGACTCCTGCAGTATCCTTACCTTTCCTCTATAACCCCCTTCAGCTGTAGGAGCCCCACAAAACGCTGGAATCAGTGAGCGGGCCTTTTTTTGCCAGAGCTCGGAGGGCAGAGTTGGGAAGTCACAAGACTTCCTGTCCACACTTTACACTCTCCTACTCTTTCTGCAGGTGTCCTGGGAGCTGACTGCATCATGAATATCCTCCTCAGTCGTGCTAATCTTCTGCTGATCTCGTGGATCACGCCCCATGATGAGTAACATCCAGTCAAAACTCAGGAAAGGAACCACATGACTTCAGCATGCCCAATCATGCTGAGGTGTGAAGTAGGATCCTGGGAGAAGACAGGAGGAGGGATGTGTATAAAGAGATAAAGAAATTAGATGTCAATTACAGCAGTGGGGGATGTGGCGACACAAACTTATCTGTGTAGAGAAAAGAGAGTCTCACCGCTCCAGGAGCACACATGCAGATAGTAAACTGTTCTCTAGGCCCGGAGGCCACAGGTGCTGGCAATTGCCAATAGCAATAGACGAAAGTAGACTCTGGACTGCCGCACTCTTAAAAAAAAACACCTTTCTTTATTAAAAAATAATGCGCTATAATTAAACACTACTGCTAGTGCGAAACAGCTTTTTTGTCTGCTGTGTTTGCTGGGTTTTGATGTGAAACTTATCCGTGTGTCATTTTTTACTTTAGTAAAAGACAAAAGGATTGCTCAGAGCTGGATTAACTCTTTGTGGCAAAACTGGGCACAGATGACCTGACATCCTCTACTGTACCAGGTAGAAGTCTTCATAAAAAAAAATCAGGTTTACATCCACTTTAATGTGCATTTTGTAAACAAATGTATTTTTCTTATGATTTCTTAATGCATTACACTATACATACTATTTTATTTTCTGTTTATGTTAAAATAACCTATTTCAATGAAACCAATTGTGACAGAAATAAAATAAAAAAATAAAACTAACCCTTCCTGTAATCCTAATACTAGCTCTCACATTAATCCCTCCTGTAACCCTCACAACAACCCCCACAATAGACCTCCCCATAACCCTTACCCTCATTGTAAGTTTAGCAGTAAGTAGCTCATACTGCTGCTGCTCTCATTGCTCATGTTTGAAAATTGAGTATCTTTAAGTTGGCCATACATGGGGTGAATTTCAGCCTGTTCTAGATGAAACAATTAAAATTCAAGCCATGGGTGGCCGTGTTGACAGTGAGTAGTTGTAATAAAAAAAAATGCATAGCAATTTGCCCAAGTGAAACTGTATGTACATTTCTTTTGTGTGAGTGCGGTAAAAAACAAATGCTATTAGGCTGTTTCCTATGCTGAATAAATGTTTTTCATTGATTTAAAATGGCAATAACTGTATTTGGCTAATAGATGGTCCCAAGTATCATAGAATGCTTACAGGTACATGCAATTTCACTGGACGAATTGCTATGCACATTTTTTATGAATACTTACATATACTTCTAGTTGAATACATGTTCCAGGGTTTGGGAACTCTACTTGGATATTTTTTAACTTTCACATTAAAGCCCACATTTTCTATAATTTATCACCTAAAAGAATGCATAAAAATGATTTATCTAATAAAACTCTTTACATCAAAAGTCTGTGTTGCTGGCTGTTCATTGCCAAACATTTTGAGCTGCAAGACCTGTACAAATCATCTTTTCTGAACATAAGTATACCCCTACGGGATTTATTTTACAATGCAATTGCCAGTTCATCAGCTAATCATGTTGGATGTGGAGGAGGTAGAGACTATTTGCACATCTGATAAATATAAATGTGTACAGCATGATGTAGTGGACTAAATTCCACACACAATGTTAGTCAAGGTGTTGGGTGCTGGGCTGGAGATATTAGATACTTTCCAATTGCAGGAACATAAGCAAATATTATAGAAGAATTCCAAGTATGGAATTTGTTTTACATAGTTACATTGGTCCAGCAGCTGCCCTGTATTTAATCCAATCAGAGAATGCTTTGCATTGAGAAAATGCAAAATCTGAATAGTGCCTTTGCCAAGTGGCTGACCTCCTGTGTTCAGAAATCAGTGGCCAGCTGCTTAGTGCAGGAATCAGAGACTAATGGAGATCGCTGTAGTAGGGGTGTCTACTACAGTGATTTCCAGCTTCTAGAGGGATCCAACAGGTATGGTATATACAAGCTGGACCAACATAACGGTGTAAAAATATCAATACCTAGAATTATTCTTTATCTTATTTTATTTAAAGCATAAGAGAACAGTTTAAATGAGCTAAATACATTCCAGGTGAATCAAAACAAAAGTCTGAAAACCATGCAACCAGTTTGTGATTAAATTTTTTCTTTTTAGAAAGTATCCTCAGACTGAGTACAGAAGCCTGCCCCCTGCCAGCATGATACAGAGAAGGACTCTTTCTCTCTGTGTAGAAGCAGTTGTCTCTCTGCAGAGGTCCATTACACCCCCAGCTAAAGCTCTGCAACCAGTAAAGCTTATGTTCCCTTCTGATTGGAGAGAAAACATGCTGTAGGACCTTCAATGCCTTTTTGTTTTTATGCATCTGGAATGCGTTTACCCGACTGAAGGTCCAGTTGGGCGTAAATGATTTTAACAGCTCCTTCCTATAAAATATTCTTCAACAAACTAGTACAAACAAGTAACTTCAGGCGGTTAATATTCAGGTGCTTATTATAAGCAGACAAAAAATGCTGATTTCTGATTGGTGGCCAAGGGTCACTACTCTATTGCTGCATTGTAATCTGTTTGATTAAAATTGTTGTTCTGCTGATTACCTTGGTTGTTATTATGGTCTTACACTAACTTGAACAAATTTTGTGTTCCTCAAGCAAGATGTAAAAAGCTAATTTTCTTTCTCTTTTTTCAGTATTGGAAAATATATCTCATTATATGTGGTCATGTAGCTCCAAACCAAGACTTTTTTTTCAGATTCATTACATTTAGTTATATTTTTCAAACAAATTGGAAGTGAACATGTTGATTCTGGGCTGTGTGATGGATAATAGCGTACGGAATGAACTCGGGTGACATTTACATTTCACCATCAGTAGACTGCGCCATGAAAGTATTAAAAATAATAAGAACAAAAAATATAAATATAATTGAACTGGGGGAATGTTTCCCTTCCTCTGCCCACTAATGTATTTCCACACACTTCTATAAAACCTTGAATATTAGGTGTAGTTGTCTCAGAGGTCTAGTTTTCTGCTTAATGAGCCTTATTTCCTAAACCTCTGAAATGTGACATAAAGTCATATTGTAAGAAGTGTTTCTTTCTCCGTGTGAGCAAACCAAATAAAATTGTTCTATGTATCAGTGTTGGGGCTGATTTAAGTCTTAAGTGGGCCCAGAGCAAAGAGAAATTACTTCAATGGGCCTTCCGTCACTTTTGTAAAACAAAAACTCCTTACATTAAAATTTTGCACCTCATGAGGTTATTTAATATTTCACTTAATTTTATTATTTTAAGAAAGATCACAATTCTCTTAAGGGGCACAGTTTTGATTTAGGTTCATGAGTAAGTATGAACAGATTAGGTTAACTCCTTAATACTCAGGAGTAATTGTAACCTTTGAAACTACACCTCATTTTGCAATATTGGTATTTTAGCTTGTGTAAAGTAGATCTAAACCCTCTCATTAAATTATAATAAACTTTTAAATGTCTCGATCCTTTTGTATTGTAACTCGACTGTCTCCTTTTATATTGTAAAGCATGTAGGCAGTTTGCCTACTGTGTGTATTCAGTTAGCACCTGCCTGCTCATGTCAGGGGGAAAGGGTTAATGTTTTGCTGCCTCTCCCCCAGCATGTTCACTGGCTTTTGCTTGGGTCCAGCCTCTCTTTTGTGTTCTATAAAAGTAAAGAGGTCCAGATCCAGGAGCCTGGGGAGTCCCAGGGGTCTTTGGGGAACACTTGAGGAAACGCATGGGGGAACCTACTCTGAAGACTTGCTGGGACCTATGGTCCGCTCAGGAAAGCTAATTCATTGAAAGACACCTGGACACGGACTTCACAGATAGAGCACCGCCAAGTTTGGGACTTCACCCATACAGGTAACTTGGGGCAGCCACAGGTTTAGTTTGGAAAGGACGTTACCGCATGTTATACATGTTCTGCCAAAAGCTCAGTAAAGTTGTTTCCACTGTTCAAAGCCTGGCCGGAAGTTACTCAAGGGGTGCATGTGGGGTCCTGGCATCTCTCTAAGGAGACAATAGCATTGTGGGGAACATGTTACATCACTACAACAAAAGGTTAACGTGCAAGGCTAAGAAAAAAAAAGAAGTTGCTATGGGTAACCGGAAAGAAGAACAGCAAGCAGTCATTGGCATGGTACCTGTATAGGTGACAGGTCCTCAGGTAGTGAGGCAGTTTGGTGTTCAGCTCCCTCCTCAGCTATCCATCTCTGATGGTCACTTGTAATGGTCTATGTCTGGTCACATGATAAGGAAGGAAAGTTTTGTATAGTTGTAAGTGTGAACACGCATGAGGTCCGCACTATTTGCATGGCAGGACCCCATTCTGTTACTGGGAGTGAGGTAACAGAGGTACACTGACTGGGGGAATGAGCATAGGCTCCACATGTCCCTCCCAATGCAACACATACACCTGTACAAGTGTGTAGAACAAGGGACAATACCTTCTGGAGGAACTCCCCATACAACACTACACACAAGTGGCTCTGAGTTGGAGGACTACCCTTATGTTTAATTCTTCACATGACCGTTGTCCCCCCTGGTCATGGGCATTTATGAGCATGCCTTTGGGCAAGGTGTTACCCTGCGCTAGGATAAGTGACCCCGTTCATCGCTTGGCATAGCCCAAAGAACCTGCTTCAGGGTAGACCTCCTATGGGGCCCAAATTGGCAGCCAATGAGGAGCGGAACATATGGAGGAGGTGTCACCCACCTACTGCAACGTACTTTACCCTTACAAGCAACGTGCAAACTGTTGGCGCTATATATATTCTGTATAAGAATAATAATAATTAAAATAATAACAAATGTTAAAAAATATGGGGTTCCTAAAAAATATATATACTTACCTAGGTGGATGCAGCATTGGTCTGATGCTGCATCTGTCCCCCGATTCTTCTAAGACTGAGAACTGAGCAATTAAACATTGCTGATCGCTCATTTCTCAGTTTTCAGTCAATAGAGAGCTGGTGACTGTCAGGATCTGCTACAAACATGATCATTGCTGGCATTGCTGTACTACCCGGCAGTGTAATTTATCAGCGGGGAAAATGAACAAACTAGGGGGGCACTTGCCCCCCTGTAGCGACGCCACTGCCTAGTATTCTGTATATTTAGAAGCCACTCAAGAAAATACTTTAAATGCTGTAATGTTGAAAGAACACTGCCAAGTTTACATTGCAATATGTCTATTTATGATATACATGCTGTGCTTTGTGTTACAGATTAAATAAATCCACTTTAATGCTGATTAAAGCAAAGCAGTAAAGGGAATATTTAGCTACACTGAGACACAGTCAAAACAATGATGGAGAGTGGACCAATCATGCAGTTCACTTTCCATAACCGGATTTGTTCCATAGGACCTTAATTAAATGTTTTAGTTAACTGCTTTATTTGCTGGCTCATCTTCAGGCATAGCGTGAGATAGTAATCCAACTTTATCAGCATTTTTCTAATACACATAAATTGATTGTCTTAACTTTATTTCTCTAGAACATCAAGTAAACAGGTAAAACACAGTTGATATACATATATTTAAACTGTGATATCTACCAAAGATTTGTCATTTTGGTGAGAAGGCAGCCAGCCCCTTCTGGCTATTTAAACTGCCTGGTTCATTCCTTCCATGCCTTCGCCTTGGTCAAACATATCCATAGACTCTCTGTTGTGTTCCTGTTGAAGAATTGCCTGGCTGATGTCACTTCTGGCTCCTGATCCTGTCTTCTGCCTCCGATTACGCTGATCTCTGGCTTCCTGATTTACTGGCTTGTTCTGACTACCCGCCTTGGCTACCGAACTCTGGCTATGTTTTGACTACGTTTACCATTTGTACCCAGTCCTCCGATTCCTCATCATAGGATTCGATTGACAATGGCTCCTGCTGCTATCATTTTGCCCAGCGAGGAGGAAGAGACTGCTCTCGTGCTCAAAGCTGGATCAAGATTGGGCTCAGTTAAGTATAAGGGAGGCTGAGGGGGGGATCCACTGCAAACAGTTTTTTTTTACTTTAATGCATAAAACACACTAAGGGGAAAAAAAGCCTTTACAACCACTTTAAAGGATAAGTTCACCCTTGGGAACATATTACACGTACCACCCGTGGAATAGGTAACATGTTCCCAATGCTGCAGCTGCTGCCCCCCCCCCCCCCCCTGTGACAGCAGTACTGGGAGAAGTTCCCCGTACTAGCTGTCAGTTTTTTTAAATCAGTGCGGCTATTTGGGTCCCATGCGGCCGCTTAGTTCATACACAGACCTCTGTGTATGGATGAACTACAACTCCCTTAATCATTTACGGATGTTGACTTGTAGTTCTCAATGAACTACCATGGTCAGGGCCGTCTTTAATATTGAATGGGCCCTGGGCAAAAATTTGCTTAGGGCCCCCCTCCCCCCATGCAATTTCGCTCTCCACCTTCTCTGAGACATACAATAAATAGTAGCTAGACTTAAAATCAGTTTACTGTATCAGGCAGCGATTCCGTTTGGTTGCCAGAGGTTACAGCATATCATTACTGCTTACTGACTGGTTGCTAGAGGTTACAGCACTCCTTAAGGCTCACTGATTAGTTGCTAGAGGTTACAGCACATGATTTCGGCTTGTTGATTGGCTGCTAGAGATTACTGTACAGTAATACTGCTCACTGGTTGCTGTAGGTTACAGCACATCATCTCCTCACTGCAGGAGGCATGATATACATATGAATGCTGCCTTATTTACATTTCAATGCCGTTGGCCTCAGCTATTTACATATGCATGTCACTGCTATTTACATATGAATGCTGGTTATTTACATGTAAACACAGGGTCTGCAGGTGAGTCGTCTGTACACAACAACAGGACTAAAACCTCAAGGGACAAGGGAATGTAAACTGGGATAGTTGGCAAGTATGAGGCAGCTGCTTTGGGCCCCACAACAATCACAGGGCCCAGGGCAGCTGCCCCTTTTGCCCTGCCTTAAAGACGGCCCTGACCATGGTGCTGTGGAGTGCCGTGGTAATTCATTGATTCTTCAGTGTCAGTGCGGTCTGCTTACCCGTATGGGAGACCTGTATGGCACCAGGGATCTGCTTATCCTTTAATACATATTTTATAATTTCTACTGTAATGGAGTTTCCTTCCTAAAAAGTGGTTACATTAATGTTTAAGAAGATATATCTCAGACCAGAGGCGTAACCAGAACCTTCAGGGCCACGGGGAAAGAAACCACAAAGGCCCCCCTGACCCATGGGAGTTCCTCATTGTACGGAAGAAGCCCACATATCATCTGTATGCCTTATTGGGATGTTATCTGTATAGTTTCCACAAAACCAATTGCAGGATACACAAGGTTCCAGCACCATCAATTTACTACCTTAAATACTTACGGACCACCCGCCGCAGTTTTAGGTCGGCTGTTTGAAAGAGGATATCGTTGTTATGGTATCTCCTTCTTCAGCAGGCGGTCTGCTACAAGATAAAAGTGGTCTCTGCAATGGATTCGCAGAGAGATCACTTTTATCGGTGGCGGGAGAGGGGCCCGCCGCAATCCGGTGCCCTCTGCCACTTACCATCGGCAGCGCCGGAGGCGATCGCGTCTTGTCTCCTGTCAGGTATGGAGATGAGTGAGGAGAAGATGGCCCCCACCCGTCTCCATACAATTGCTGTTCAGAAGCGACGTCAAAACGTTACTTCCGCCCCCAGCTCTTAAAGGGCCATTTTTTTTAAATGATTTTTTTTAAATGACAATTTTTTTTTTTTATTGCATTTTAGTGTAAACATGAGATTTGACGCCTTTTTGACCCCAGATCCTATTTAAGAGGTCCTGTCTTGCTTTTTTCTATTACAAGGGATGTTTAGATTCCTTGTAATAGGAATAAAAGTGAATTTTTTTTCTTTAAAAACAGTGTAAAAATGAAAGATAAAAGGTAAAGCAAATAAGATTTTTTTTTTAAACGCACCCCGCCCTGACGAGCATGCAGAAGCGAACGAATACGTGAGTAGCGCCCGCATATGAAACCACACATGTGAGGTATCACCGTGATCGGTAGAGCAAGAGGAATAATTCTAGCCCTAGACCTGTAAAAATTTTTAAATGTCACCTATAGAGATTTTTAAGGGTAAAAGTTTGTCACCATTCCACGAGCGGGCGAAATTTTGAAGCGTGCAAGTTGGGTATCAATTTACTCGGCATAACTTTATCTTTCACAATATGAATAAAAAATTGGGCTAACTTTACTGTTGACTAATTTTTTAATTAAAAAAGTGTATTTTTTCCCAAAACAGTGCGCTTGCTGCGCAAATGCGGTGTGACAGAAAGTATTGCAACGACCACCATTTTATTCTACAGGGTGTTAGAATTTTTTTTTATAATGTTTGAGGGTTCTAAGTAATTTTCTAGCAAAAAAAACACTGTTTTTAACTTGTAAACAACAAATCTCAGAAAGAGGATAAAAAACAACCAGAAACCCCTGTTGCTAGGCAGTCTTCCTAATCTGCCTTTTTCTATTCCGTGGCGCTTCCTCCTCTTCAGTGAGCTGCCCTGTTGCCTTCTGGGACATGTGTGTGTCACAGAAAACAACAGGGCCATTCACAAAGCACACGCGTCTCTCTCACATGCGCAGTAGGAAATGAGCAGTGAAGACGCAAGGCTCCACTGCCTGTTTCTCTTCGTTAAGATGGTGGCGCCGGTACCCGATCTGAAGGACGGATCGGCCTCGGGGGGCCGACATCACGGGCTCACTGGACAGGTAAGTGCCCTTATTAAAAGTCAGCAGCTACAGTGTTTGTAGCTGCTGACTTTAAACAAAAAAAAAAATTGCGTCTGGAACACTGCTTTAAGTGGTTAAGTACCCAATAGTTTCTTGTAAGCCTAAATAAGTGGCACGGTACCATCTTCAGGTCAGCAAACAAACTGCAGTCCACAGCTGCCTACAAATACATGTGTTAAGCATATCTATACTCAAAATTTTAAATCATACATTCATTTTCACATTGTATTTCAATTATTTATAGCCTTCTTATATTATCCTAAATGATATGTAAATCCCACATCATGCGCGATGTCCATAAAAAAACAAACAAACAAAAAAAAACAGAAGACCTAGTACATATGACCAATCCTGATGGTACCATTAGCTGAATCTCAGTTCCCCGAGCTGTCATCAGTTATATAAGGGAAGGGCCAAGGATATTAGTGTCACCATTGCCCAGCCTTGGATAGTGGCCATATTTTGGTATTAATGTCACTGCTATCCCTGCCCCTTTGCTTACATGGCCAGGAAATCTCAGCTATGTTGGCAATGTGTCGCGATATCAGTGATTCCTAGGGATGTGTTGGGTGCAAGCACCCCCTGCTTCCTTAGAAACCAGTAACAGCAGGAAGCTGTCATATATAAAAGTGGTAGAAACAACCCTTCTATATATGATGCTCAGCTCCCACTGAGCATTGGGCCGGATGGGCAAAAGTTTGAGCATTTGACTGAATGCCAGAACAGCCAATGTTCCTGAGCAGAAGAAGCCAACTTCACCTGGCCAGCCAGCCGGCACCACTTCCTTTTTGCTGCTTGTAAATGGAAAAAGGCAACACCAACAAATTATTGTTATTGTGGGCAACTGAATGGTCACTGGCTTTTGATTCACTGGTGCAGAAGTCACGCTAATACACTCTGAGCTGGTGGACCATTTTTCATCTTCTAGACAAGTATTTTTTATTAATTTTAGATAGAGTAAAACATGGTCAAACTCCTCTCAGGTTTTTATTCCACCTGTATCCTATTAGCCAGATTTAACCTTGCTTCCTGTCTCATGCAGGAAGTAAAAGGAAATCTCACTATAATGAAGTAAATACTGCAGGAATTTTGTCACAGGGAAAAAAAAGTCCCCATTTAAAGATTTCCCTGTATTTCTGTTCTGGTGATCTTTTTCCTTTTACTTTCACCCTTGATGAGGCTGGTTATTAGGAAAATTAGAGAGAGTAAATCTCCTTAGTGGGGACACTAATGGGGGCATACATCAATAAAAACTTGACACAGGTTTTCACCCCTCACCATTCACCCAGGGACGTGCAGTCAGGGGAGGCAGGTGAGGCAGATAAATAAAATCGAGCTTCAAGCGTCGTAGCTCGGCGACCTGAGGTCACAGAGACCCCAAATTTGGAGGGTAGGATAAGTCCTACCCCACCACTGATAAAAATTTGGCTTCCCCGCCCTATGGTTTCAGAGATACGGGGCTCCTTGCGCAGCCTGTCAGAAGCCACACACAGAGTGACAAGTTTAAATACAAGCTGGCACACTCTGTTTGCAGCAGACTGAGAGTTTGAGCTCCCAGTGCCTCTCCTCACTTCTTGTTAGAGGCACTGAGCTCAATGGACAGCTTGGAGTCTTGGACCAATGGTAAAGTACCTTTAGCCCCAGCTGTTTAATAAAAATGCTGCAGTGGAGGCACGTATCTCACTGCAGTGTCATAGAAGGGGCATGTGTCTAAAAGGCAAATGTTTCCTTCCAGCCCAGCCCTCTAAACTACAAGGAAATACATGGGTGTATGGGTATAAGATTCACCCACAATCCCATGTTTATCTCACACAACTAAGAGGGAGAATAAGAATCTGCTGCTGTTGAAAAGGTACTGTTATAATCAAGCTAAATCATATATTATTATGCTATATGTTATAACATAATAATTTATTATTTATCTATTTACTGTGAAGTTACTGGTTTGAAGTTATAACTTCAAACTTCAGTAATTTGTCCATTAAGCCACCTGCTTGAGTACAGTTTTTGAAAATATAGTAAATTACCTTAAACAAAATATAATAATTATTTCTAAATGACTTATGGTAATTAACCACTTGCAATGCAGGCCAATTCTGATAATGTAATAATCATATTTTTTTTGCTAGAAAATTACTCAGAACCCCCAAACATTATATATATTGTTTTATCAGACACCCTAGAGCAGGGATGTCCAAACTTTTTTCAAAGAGGGCCAGATTTGATGAACTGAACATGCGCGAGGGCCGACCATTTTGCCTGACATTCTTTGAATCTTTAAAATTCGGTCTAAGTCTGTTCGTCCGAGCACTAATACACTGCCCAACAATAATTCTCTTGCCTTTGTGGCTGTGTGTGGTGAAGAGAGGAACTCAAGTGTATTATTTGGATACACCGTATTTATTGGCGTATAACACGCACCTTCACTTTAAGAGGGAAGCTTCAGGAAAAAAAAATTAAAATTTAAAATAAAGAACTGTGAAGAAAAATAAGGGCCAGTGCCCATCTGCAGACCCACAATTGCCAGGAACGCAGAGCCCACCATTGCCAGGAACGCAGAGCCCACCATTGCTAGGAACGCAGAGCCCACCATTGCTAGGAATGCAGCGCCCACCATTGCTAGGAATGCAGCGCCCACCATTGTCAGGAATGCAGTGCCCACCATTGCCAGGAATACAGCGCCCACCATTGCTAGAAATTCACTCACCATTGCCAGGAATGTACTCCCACCATTGCTAGAAATTCACTCACCATTGCCAGGAATGCAGCCCCACCATTGCCAGGAATGCACCCACCATTGCCAGAAATTCACCCACCATTGCCAGGAATGCACCCCCACCATTGCCAGCAATACAGCCCCACCATTGCCAGCAATGCAACCCCACCATTGCCAGGAATGCAGCCCCACCATTCCACCATTGCTAGGAATGCAGCCCCACCATTGCCAGAAATGCACCCACCATTGCCAGGAACGCAGCCCCACCATTGCCGGGAATACAGCCCCACCATTGCCAGGAATGCAGCCCCACCATTGCCAGGAATGCAGCCCCACCATTGATGGGAATGCAGCCCCCCCATTGATGGGAATGAAGCCCCACCATTGATGGGAATGCAGCCACCATTGCCAGAAATGCACCCACCATTGCCAGGAACGCAGCCCCACCATTGCCGGGAATACAGCCCCACCATTGACGGGAACGCAGCCCCACCATTGACGGGAACGCAGCCCCACCATTGACGGGAACGCAGCCCCACCATTGACGGGAACACAGCCCCACCATTGACGGGAACGCAGCCCCACCATTGCCGGGAATACAGCCCCACCATTGCCGAGAATGCAGCCCCACCATTGCCGGGAATGCAGCCCCACCATTGCCAGGAATGCACCCACCATTGCCAAGAATGCACCCACCATTGCCGGGAATGCAGCCCCACCATTGCCAGGAATGCACCCACCATTGCCAGGAATGCAGCCCCACAATTGCCAGGAATTCATCCACCATTGCTAGGAATGCAGCCACCATTGCCAGGAATTCACTCACCATTGCCAGGAATGCAGCCCCACAATTGCAATTGCCAGGAATGCAGCCACCATTACCATCAGTGCAGCCATGGAGGGCAGGACGAGAGCCAAACACATCCTACAGGAGAATTTCCTGTTTACACAACGGCCCCTTTAAGAGAAAGTCCCGCCTCCTCTGATGGACAGAACAGTCGTCCAATGGCAGAGATGGGACTTCCTATTACAGCTGCCGTGTAAACAGGAAATTCTCCTCCTGTGTGCACGGCACTCGTCCTGCCTCCTCCCTCTGAGGCAGCAGGACTATATATCTTTTGTGACCCCGGCGCTGGGAGATCGCCGGGGGCCACAAAAGATGTATATGTTTAAATAACCAGGCGGGCCGTTCAAAACCGGGCCGCGGGCCGCGATTGGCCCGCGGGCCGGACTTTGTTGTGGACTTTGGACTTTGGACGTAGAACCGAGGAAACAACTGAAGTTGTGAAACGCGTCTTCTGATTGGCCCACGCGTCACTTCCGGATCCCAGAGCTTGCGTTCCACGCTGGAACGCACTTCCGGTTCCGGCCATCCGACCATCCGGACGCTTAACAAAGCTGGAAACCGATGAAAACTATTAGAAATACAGAGGTGCTGCTCCAAATCAGCTTTTGGAACACAGAGGCAAGCCTATTGTCGTCCCCCCTGTCTGCTTTTATACTCCATCAGCTCTGCAAACCCCGTGGACCGGATTGAGACATGGATACATCCCTATCTAATTTACATGCCTAAATCACTCTGACCTTTGTGAGTAGCCATTTGGCCGTATGTTTTTTATTTTAATAAATACTTTATCGTTTATACTGCACTTAGTCTGGCGCACCTTCTCCCTGTTTTTTGTGTTTTCGAATTCTTTAGAGAGCCCTGCTTCTCCTCTCAAGACTGTTGCTGCCGACGGTGCTTCTCCTATATTATTACAAATGCTATTGTTATTGACATTTTAAAATACTCATACTCAAATAGAGACTATACAGTGACTGATTCTTTGCGCCATCTGATCCCAAATATCTCTCCGGACTTTGGACATGCCTGCCCTAGAGTATAAAATGGTGGTCTTTTTATGTTACACAGTATTTGCGCAGCAATTTTTCAAGTGCGTTTTTTTGGGACAAAACTTTTGTGAATATATAAAAAAAAAAACACTAAAGATAACCCGATTTTTTTGTATAATGTGAAAGATGATGTTACACCAAGTAAATGGATACCTAACATGTCACGCTTTAAAATTGTGCACACTCGTGGAATGGCGCCAAACTTCAATACTTAAAAATCTCCATAAGCTAAGCTTACATTTTTTTTTACAGATTACATGTTTAGAGTTACAGAGGTCTAGAGGCTATACCCTTTTCAGTCTATTATGAATGCTGCTGCCAGACTCATCTACACTCTAGAATTATTGCTCTCCCTCTAATGATCACAGCGTATATAATCTGTGTGTATCTGGCTCTGATACTAGCCAGTGCCTCACCAGCTACTGACCTCACCGCACGTCCCTGCATTCACCCCAATCCAAAACTAGAAAAAATGTGGATTTAAATACACTAAGAAAAACAGCCTGTTTACAAAGCTCAATATCACAAGTGCAAATTCACACATGCAATGAATGAATGGATTAGAGAGGTGACTCCCCCCCCCCCCACCTACAATTAAAGAGAAATGTTATGTATACACCCTGTATTAAAAGTGTATTTGTGAAATAAAGATTTTACAATAACAGCACAAAAAATATTTTATAACTGTAAAAATTGGATTAAAAACCATTGTAGTTTCCCAACAAACAATTGGTGGCTCTAATACTTATGTTCATTGCATGTGACCAGGTGTTTCTGTACTTATTGCAGTGTCAGTTACGGCAAACTTTCTTATTTGTCCTTTGTTGAAAGATAAATTGCTAGTTCATATTGAATGTGATAATGTGATTTTAGGCAGATACCTGTTTTATGACAAGTGGACCACCAGTGTTGCAGTCTAGATGGACCAGTGATTAGGCTGTCCACATGGGGCATTTGTGGTCCACCACTCAGCCCGCGACTTACCACAATGGAGAAAAAAAACAAATGAACCTGCCTATTCCTTTGACTCATTGATTCATGGAGTGCTTACAGTCATTACACTTGCAGGAATACATGGCGGAAATCACATCTGGAATACCTCAAATCAAAATGAAACAACGTCAGCTGGACTTGTTCTGATCCTACAGCAGATGATGTGTTTGCTAATGATGCAGAAGCTCTTGTTAAGTTCAGGAAACAGGATATAAGGATAAGTCAATTTAAAGAATTTATGAGCATACTAAAACATACTATTACCTTCTGCATGCAAGGGAATACTAGGTGAACAATGCTGTAAAGATATTATAAAAAAAAAAAAAAAATCAACATCCTCTAACAAATAAATAAAAAAAATCTTTTAAGCAGCATATAAAAGGAATCTGTCGGCTTTTGTAAACTTTTGAAAAGTCTTTTATGAAAACAAACACTTTATGGTGTCTGACGTAACATTTATTGTGCAAAAAAAGCACTGACACTAATGCCGTGTACACACAGCCAGACTTTCCGGCAGACTAGGTCCAACGGTCATCCCGACGGAATTTCGGCATACTTCTGACGGACTTTCCGAACTAATGGACTTGGACACACACAATCACACCAAAGTCCGACAGATTCGAACGTGATGATGTATGACTGGACTAGAATAAGGAAGTTCATAGCCAGCATACAGACGAACGGATCTTTCGACCGGCCTCGAGTCCGTCTGAAAGATTTCAAACATGTTCTAAATCTAAAGCCCGTCTGATTTTTCAACAGCAAAGGTCCAATGAAGCCCACACACAGTCAAATTGTCTGATGGACTCATTCCGTTGGACCTTTGCTGTCGAAAAGTCTGGCCGTGTGTGCACGGCGTAAGCATTTTTGCTCTAGAGCTTCAGTCTTGAGCTCTTAAGCTCTTTAACTTGAGAACTAAACAAAAGGTAAGCCCCACCAGGCCTGCCATCCTATTATCTTACATGAGCATTTCTGTAGCCAGTAGTGAGTGTTATTGACCAGGAGGGTGTGATTCAAGTTGCTCTTTGAATTTTCAAACACTTACCTGAGTCCTATGTTGACCCAGTGGTGTGCCTGGCTGCAGGTCTTCTTTTCCCTCTCCCTGCTCTCACAGGCTTTGCTAAGAGCAGCGGGAGCCATTGGCTCCTACTACTCTCAGTCAAATCCTGTGAGGAGAGTGTGGGGGCAGGGCCATGCTGCACTGTGTGTGTCTATGGATGTACAAAGCCCAGCTTGGGAGCACACCTGCAATAGTGCCTCCACAGCAGTCAGCTTGCTATGGGGGCACTTGGGAAGAACAGGAGCTGAGAGTGCCTGTGGGGGACGCCAAAAGAGGACAAAAGGGCCATTCTGTGCAATACCAGAAATTTTTAAAAAAATTTAGCTGCGCAATCACATAGGTCTTTTAATGTGTATGCAAACTAGGGATGAGGTTTAGGTTTGGATTGAGCATAGGTTGGAGGCAAACCCAATCCATTTGCATTTTGCAGACGAGGTGAGCTAATGTGCAATTTTTCCACAATAGCAACCAACTACCAAGCATGCTTTCTGGCCTTTGAACCAAAGTCAGGTGGCTTAGAAGGACCAATAAGGGGGTCTTTTTTATGTGCAAGCCCCTTCACTATAAATGGCTGGTTTCCAGTTCAACCAACACAGAAAAAAAAGCACACACACGCAAATATACACTAACCAATACCCACAGTTGATCCAGAGAAAGGCAAAAAAAACAAAAAACAAATAAAAAACACGATCCAATTTGCTCCAGCGGGAAAAAAAAAAACTTCATGATCCCCCAACAGGCAATCAGATATTCCCTGGATCAACTTTACTTATAAAATTTTAGCATGAGGTTATATTATGTACATTAGGAAAGAATCCAGGCCTTTTTCAAAACAATCTACTGAGCTGGCCAAAACCAGTTCTGGAGGGAGTCTAGTCCACATTTTCACAGCTTACTGAGAAGAAGCCTTTCTCTGTTTTGAGATTAAATCTCTTTTCCTCCAGACCTAAAGAGTGCCCGCTTGCCCTCTGTGATGACCTTAAGGTGAATAACTCTACACCAAGTTCACTATATGGACCATTTATGTATTTATACATGTTAATCATATCCCCCTTAATCTCCTCTTTTCAAGGGAGATTGTAAGAGCTGATAGTCTGTGATTAGGGAGATTTACTTGATGCTATACAGTGCTACATTGGCCTACATTGGTGTGAATTGTAGTATGGTTGGCTATATAGGCTACATATTTTGAATCCTATACATAATCTCTGTACACCAAAGCACATCATCTGTATTCCTGCTTTTACCATACCTGCCATTAACCAGAGCTTCGCTTTATACCCTTCTCCAGCTTCTGTAGATTCCCCAACATCTCACATCGATCTTGATCTGGACATTCCCATCACTTAGGTATTTGCAGGATAGTTTGGTACTTTTAACTTGTATGAAATTCATTTTTCACAGGTATCTATTTTTTTGGGAAAAGGTTCTGTAATTGTATGGCCTTCAACAGTGTCTGTGTTCTGCAGTATTAAAATAACACCATGTTATTAAATGACACATCTATATGCCTAGATTTGGAAAAAATTGGGTTTCACTTTGCTAATAATCTTCCTTTCTAATCATAGAAATTTTCTGATAATGAGAATGTCATTCCATCAACTCCTGTTGCACCAGCAACCAATGCTAGAAAAAGGAGGAACATGGAGGATGCCATATCTTCATTTTTGTCAAAGACAAGTTCAGCTCCCCAACAAAAGCCTGATAATTATGATGGTTTTGCAATTATCAGTCAACAAATTAAGGAAAATGTCTGATGAGCACCACAATTTGGCTGAAAGTTTACTCTTGGAAGTCCCATAGAAGGGGTCGGTGGGCAATTGTCAACAAGCACCCATGTGTCTGATGATCTAGTCTCAACACCACCACCAATACCACCACCACAGCCATCACACCAGCATTCTCATCCTATGCCATCTCATCTCATGCCATCCCATCAGCAGTCAACAAGTTTGCAATACCCTCAAACGGAACCATTCCACCTGGTCGCAGGAGTTTAATTATACTCAACTGTAGTGATTTTTGTGATCATGTTAATTTTTTTGATTCTATTTCACTTTGTTACATGTTAATCTATTAGAATGCACTTTAGTGGACTTTAACATTTTGTAATTTTTCATAACTTGTCATTGGAAAGTATAAAGGTTAATGTTGGGTTGGGATATTCAATTCCCTAATAAAGAATGTTTTTGGTTGTTGCAGTTGACTGTTTATTCACTAAACTACTTGCTTACCTAACCATTTTGCCATCCTGCCCAGGCAAAATTTATTTTTTCATTACCATCGCACTTTGATGGGTTTACTTCCTCTTTCATTCCCTGCAAAGGTAAAGCATAATGGACTACTATGCATCGCATAGTAGTCCATTATGTGTCACTTACCTGACACAGGAGCCAGCGAAGATACCACTGTTCCCTGTAGTTTCGAGCGTCCATCTTCTTGGTGGCTCTCGCTGCTCCAGTGCTGTGATTCGCCGGAGCAGCGATGATGTCACTCCCGCGCATGCGCACGGGACCTGACACTCGCGGCATATCGCCGCCATCTGCGGCTTACCCAGTGCGCATGCGCACCGCTGTCTACGGCGCATGCGCCGCTGTCTACGGCGCATGCGCCGTAGACAGCGGTGGCTGTCTTCAGGTAAATATCTCCTAAACCGTATAGGTTTAGGAGATATTTCTTGGACCTACAGGTAAGCCTTAATCTAGGCTTACCTGTAGGTCAAAGTGGTTTGTAAGGGTTTACAACCACTTTAAGATTCTTACTTATTCTTAAGGAAAGAAGAGCTCTGATATCTAGTTGAAGAGAAATAAAACATCTGCAGAACTGAAATGTATTTTTGATTTAACTTGTTGGAAAATAAAACCATTACAATAATCTTACACAAACACTCCCCAAGTTGTTTTGTTTCAACTGTGCATGTTAATAGTCGTTAATTCTTGCTGATATTTTATTATTTTTTTTGCTAAATGTAATTTGACAAAGAAATATCAACCTTTATAATTTCCCCCAGGTGGCCTTTTTTATTAAAACCCCTTCATTTTTGTCTCGGTTTATTGAGGAGAGACGAACAATTATCTATAGAGCTAAATTTTAATGCACAGTCATAAAAGCAAACGGCGGAACTCTGTGGCAGTTCACCTAAATATACCTCCCTTGTGGTCTGTTGATATTAAGTATTCTTCTGCCTTCTGTGTCCTCAATGCATTCTTATGATAGAATAAACAGGGGAAAAAGACACATAAATTATATTTATTTTTTGATTTTTTTGATTTTTTCTAATAAAGTTTATTTAAAAAGTTTTAGTTTTAAAATCACTATTTTAATTCCAGGAATTAAAGATGATTGTATGTCCTATATTTACAGTATCTCACAAAAATGTGACAACACTGAAGAAATTACACTTTGCTACAATGTAAAGTAGTAAGTGTACAGCTCGTATAACAGTGAATTTGTTGTCCCCTCAAAATAACTCAACACACAGTTATCATTGTCTAAACCGCTGGAAACAAAAGTGAGTACACCCCTAAGTGAAAATGTCCAAAATGGGCCCAAATTGTCAATATTTTGTGTGGCCACCATTATTTTCCAGCACTGCCTTAACCCTCTTGGGCATGGAGTTCACCACAGCTTCACAGGTTGCCACTGGAGTCCTCTTCCACTCCTCCATGATGACATCAAGGAGCTGGTGGATGTTAGAGACCTTGCGCTCCTCCACCTTCCGTTTGAGGATGCACCACAGATGCTCAATAGGGTTTAGGTCTAGAGACATGCTCGGCCAGTCCATCACCTTTACCCTCAGCTTAATAAGCAAGGCAGTGGTCATCTTGGAGGTGTGTTTGGGGTAGTTATCATGTTGGAATACTGCCCTGAGACCCAGTCTTTGAAGGGAGGGGATCATGCTCTGATTCAGTATGTCACAGCACATGTCGGCACTCATGGTTCCCTCAATAAAACTGTAGCTTCCCAGTGCCAGCAGCACTCATGCAGCCCCAGACCATGACACTCCCACCACCATGCTTGACTGTAGGCAAGACATACTCATCTTTGTACTTCTCACCTGGTTGCCGCCACACACGTTTGACACCATCTGAACCAAATAAGTTTATCTTGGTCTCATCAGACCACAGGACATGGTTTCAGTAATCCATGTCCTTAGTCTGCTAATTGGGCCCAATTTGGACATTTTCACTTAGGGGTGTACTCACTTTTGTTGCCAGCGGTTTAGACATTAATGGCTGTGTGTTGATTTATTTTGAAGGGACAGCAAATTTACACTGTTATACAAGCTGTACACTCACTACTTTACATTGTAGCAAAGTGTAATTTCTTCAGTGTTGTCACATGAAAAGATATAATAAAATATTTACAAAAATGTAAGGGGTGTACTCACTTTGTGAGATACTGTATATACTAGTAAAACAGTCTGTATCAATTTTCTGAGTATACATTAATCCTTGTTTCAGAGGAGCTTATATTCTAGCATCTACAACAACCATGCATGCACTCTATGGTCAGTTCAGAAGACCCGTGTTGGGTGGAGGAGTTGACCTCTAATATTCAACACTGCAAGACAAGAGCACTAACCATTTAGGTATTTTGGGACACAGTTTAATGCAATATATACAACTTATTTAATTCCATTTCTCTTCTGTAAATCATATAGTTTTATATATAGTGTAGTAAATCTTCTCTGGAAACTTTTCTACCACACAGGATATTGTATTGAAACAGATATAATTATAGTAATGTCTTTAAAGGATTAAGCCCTAATTAATGTCTGGAAATCCAATTTAGTATGTAAATATCCAACAGCAAAAATGAAAAAAAGTCTTTTAAAATACAAGTTTCTATTGTATATCCTAAAAGGGCTGATTCAAACTTCAAATTCAAAGTGTAATTTTTAGTAACTAAATTGTGCAGCATATAGTCTTTCCATATTCATATTGGTTTTCCATACATAAAATAAGAAAAATTGAGAGGCTTCACATACATATTTATAAAAAATAGGGAGATTTTCATTAGAATTTCAACGTTATGGCAAAAAATGCGGAGTCGGTGGGAAAGACAAAATTAAGGTAATTTTAAATATTCTCTTTTCTATTCCTGGACTCATTCTTGTAGCAAAAATGACTTCTAATTATTTACAATGTATTTTTTATTTTTAAAGTTGAACTATAAGCAAAACTTATTTTTTCTTTTTGAATAGAGTATGGGAAGGTTATAACCCCTGTCTGTTTGTTTTTTTGGGTTTTTTTTCGCCACATGTGTTCCATTGCAGAGATTTCCCTTCACTTCCTGTCCCATAGCCAAACAGGAAGTGAGAGGAAATCCCTGTAAATTAAGAGAATTCCTTGGGGACCTCCAGGTCACCAGAACTAGTGTCCTCATTGAAAGATATCCTCACTATTACCTTTCTGTGGACAACACAAGATTTGGGATTTTCTTTTACTTTCACTTTCAATGATAATGGTAAACAGGACAAATAGAAAGGGCAAATCTACCTAACCGGGGCACAGACAGTAATAAAAACTGACAGGTGTTCTAATCCCTCTCCACTCTGTCCAAAACCAAAACCAAAAACATTTTGCCTTTAGTTATACTTTATCATTTAAAATTTTTAACTAAACTTGCTAAAAAGTAACTAAAATTACCTAAAAGAACCCCCCCCCCCCCCCAAAAAACAAAAAAAAAAAACAAACAAACACTATAGTCTTCAAATAAAGAAAAAAACAGTAAAACATTTTTTAAAGAGTAATTCCACTTTTGTTGAGAAAAAAACAATCCCCTCTGGGTGATCAATGTATATTGTAGGGATTTAACACACTTTGTTCCACAGTTTTACCTGTTTTGCTCTGAAGGAAAAGCAGTTTTTTGTCTCCAGAGTGAATCTGAATGGGAGCGACTTTTTCATTATTAATCAGCAGATGCAATTGCAGTGTCTGCATCCCTTTAGAAGTGATTAACTCTTTGGGACTATCTGACCAAAAATGAAATTTTTGTTGCAGAGGATGCTTAAAATCTGACTTGTATTTATTTTCAAACTACTGGGAAAATCAGTGAGCCAATCACACAAGCAGGAAATTACATTTTTTAAGGCAGGCCTCCAGCTTGCATTAGTGTATTGAATTTTACATAAAATTGCAGAGCGAAAAGGAAAGGTAATTTTTAATAACATTCAATTACAATATGGCTTGTGTAGCAACTATACAGTATATGCTATGTTATTTTTTTTTCATTTGCTATTTTTCCCACATAAGTGGAGTAATCCTTTAGGGAAATTTCCTTTAAGCAGCTCCGGTAAGTGGCAGAGGGCACCGGAGCGCAGCTCCCACCACCAATAAAAGTGATCTTGCGGCGAATCCACCGCAGAGACCACTTTTTTCTGAAAGCGGACCACTAAAGAAGAGGATGCCGGGGTTATGGTAGCTAGCTGCTGCCATAAAAATGATAGGGGATAGATTCATTGCATTTTTTTTTTCAACCAGTAATGGTGGCCATCAGTGATTTTTATGGGGACTGCGATATTGACAAATCAGATACTTTTCATACTTTTGGGACCAGTGACATCTATACAGCGATCAGTGCTATAAAAATGCACTGATTACTGTATAAATGTCACTGGCGGGGAAGGGGTTAACACTAGGGGAAATCAAGGGGTTAACTGTGTTCCCTAGGTGTGTTCTAACTGTGGGGGGGATGGGAATGACTAGGGTAGGAGACGATCAGTGTTTTTATTTAGTAGGAACACTCGCTCTGTCTCCTCTCCCCTGACAGAATCGGGATTTGTGTGTTTACAAGCAATCGCTGGGAACTCGCATTGGCTGCAGGGACATGCTGCGAGTGCGTGTCTCTTACAGATTCTTAAAGAGCCACCAAACAGCTACGTCGGCTCGCCCAGGGGAGCCATCCTGCTGCAGTATAACTACAGCGGCTGGTCGGGAACCAGTTAAACCAATTAAACAACTAGCCACCTAGGTGATTCAGTGTTAAGTACATTACACATTATCATAAGCATAAACATCCCACAATGGTTTAATAACAAAGTAAAGTGGACACAAAAATAATCTCATCTCCAAGAGATGATCAGACAGACAGAAACAATAGGTGACTCAATTAACAACGGGGATGCACACCTAGGACGCAAGACATACTTAATGGGGGTAAAATCAGATGAATTCTTTTGCTCCACTCTTTACTCTCCAGCACCTCCTGTCAGTGTTGCATACTCTCAGACAGCGGTACATAAAAAAACAAAGGAAATCAAGTGCTCTCTGTCAAAACTTCAATGTCAGATAAAAATAGAGGTAGCACATTCACATAATAGGCACTCAGCCATGCTGGTGTAACAAACACATATCAAACTCCCAACATGCTTTAGCATAGATGGTGGTGACCATGGGATGATAACCGAGGGTCTGGCTCCTAATCCTAGACTGTCGTCCTGAGTATGGACTTCATCAGTGGGTGAATGATGATCATGATGAAGTCCATACCTAGGATGACACTCGTCTGGTTTTAGGAGCCAGACCGCAGTATCGGGTTGCTTTGAGCTGATCATATTAACATCTGCTCTGAGTCTCACAGTCTAAGCCCTTGTACACACGGTCGGAGATTCCGACAACCAAATCCGACGGATTTTGTCCGTCGGATTTTGTCCGACGGATCTTGTCCGAAACTGTTGCATACACACGGTTGGACGAAGTTGTCGGAAAATCCGATCGTTCAGAACGTGATGACGTTATTTCGTTACGACGGGACTACGTTCAGGCTAGTAGCCAATAGCTTTGGTGTAGGAATTTGATCTGAGCATGCGTGGCACTTTGTCCGATCGGAATTCTATACACATGATCGGAGTATGTCCTATCGGACCAGTTTGTCGGAAAATATTTCCAGCAAGTTGGAAAATTTGGTCCGACGGATATTCCGACGGAAACAATCCGATGCATACCACACACAGTCGGATTATCCGACAAATCGGTCCGATAGGACACATTCCGACGGATTCTCCGACCGTGTGTACAAGGGCTAAAGCAGTCATTGCTGGTTTGGGCAGAAAGAACCCAAATCTGTGTGTTTTGAGTAGACATGGACCCAAATCCAAAACAAGACTTCTCCAAGGGTCCCCCAAGCACACATCTCCCAAACAGTAGTGTTCCCCTAAAAGCCAGGGCCCATAGCCAGTATGCAAGAGGCCACCCTACAGTCCCATCCAAAAGTTCCTGTCCTAGTTAGATCTGTCACAGAAAGAGAAGGATAAGACATCAGCATTTCACAGAAGAAAGAGAGATAGTAATTGACAGGGACAATCAATTCCAGCTACCGTATATACTCGAGTATAAGCCGAGATTTTCAGCCTCTTTTTTGAGGCTGAAAGTGCCCCCCTCGGCTTATACTCGAGTCATCGCTGTCTGCCTGCTCGATCAGCGTGTCGAGCAGACAGACAGCGGCCATTCTATAATTCAAAAGCCGCGCCTCCGGCTCCGCCTTCGCCTGTGATAGGCGGAACACTGAATTTCCCAGCAGCCTGTGTTCCGCCTATCACGGACATCGTCTCATCCTCGTACTACGGACGAGGATGAGACGATGTCCGTGATAGGCGGAACACAGGCTGCTGGGAAATTGTGTTCCGCCTATCACAGACAGGGAGGCGCGGCATTTGAACAGGGGAATGGGCGCCGACGAAGAGCGGTGATCCTGGGACAGGACCGGACGGAGGCTCGGCTCGGGACGGGACGGGACCGGACGGAGTCTCGGGACGGGACGGGACCGGACGGAGGCTCGGGACGGGACGGGACCGGACGGAGGCTCGGGACGGGACGGGACCGGACGGAGGCTCGGGACCGGACGGAGGCTCGGGACACAGGTAGGCTGGACACACAAGGCCACACACACACACACACACACACACACACACACACACACACACACACACACACACACACGGATGGACACACACACACACAGGGATGGATGGATGGATGGACACACACACAGGGATGGATGGATGGATGGACACACACACACACAGGGATGGATGGATGGATGGACACACACACAGGGATGAATGGATGGATGGACACACACACACACAGGGATGGATGGACACACACACACACAGGGATGGATGGATGGATGGACACACACACAGGGATGGACAGGCATATCTCACCCTCGGCTTATACACGAGTCAATAGGTTTCCCAGTTTTTTGGGGGTAAATTGGGGGCCTCGGCTTATACTCGGGTCGGCCTATACTCGAGTATATACGGTAAATGTTTTTTTCCCCAAGAATGCTTATCAATCAGTCGTCAGTCAAAGCCTACAGATTTAAATATATTCATTGGTCCAATTGTAAACAGCCAGGTTGAGAGAACATGCTCTAATGTCTGTAGTCACCTTTAGATCGTTATGTAACAATACAGAAAACCCACTACAAATGTTAATTTTATACCATTTTTAGATGAACCTGACCACCAACAGCTAAGTATTTATTTAAAGCTTACAAAACTTGGCAGGAAAAGTTGGATCCAGACTACAATGCGGCTTTGCCTAGTTGGGAGCAGTGTGAGATCTATTCTTTTATATTAACAAGGCAAAGAAAACCATTAGCAAATTAATGTTTTCCAGTAGGGTAGTCGAAAATAAATGTTCTGTTCTTCACGATCTGTGTCGCCTAATTTAAAACATGTGCTTTGCGGGTAGTAAAGAATGTTTCCAACTGAGAATTATGAAGCCAACGAGAATTATGGGTCATCACCAAACTCAAACACATTCTTGTTTTTACGGCAAATGTTTTTCCTCCCCTTGCTAAATTCGGCTGAATCCCCTCTGATTGTCGAGGATTTTCAGCAGTTTAAAGGTAAAGCAGGGAGGCTTTTGTTGAAGGACTTCCAATTACGCAATAATCCCTTGGTATAAAGCCTGTTCCTAGGTAATGTTACATGAACAATTCTATTTTATGTTGGATGCAGCTGGTGTAATTGTTCAGGAAACACAGTCATAAAACAGTGGTTAATAATTTATTTCCCATTGACCAATATGCTGTCCATTATACTTTTATCGTCATTCACACAGCCGCTTCCACCCAAATTGTAGAAATGGTCAAAATGGATTTACGAGCTTGCTAACTAATACCATGCCACTTAAGCTCAAGGAAAAAAATATTACAACAATAAAGAATGTGACTTAAATCCATTAATATTACTTTGAGTTCAATGCAAACGTATGCATGAAGGAAGCAGGCAAAGCCTCGGTAGATTTTAGAAGAATCATGTGTTGTAGTAGTTCATTGTGCTCACATTTCCAGGGTAATCCTTGTTAAGCACTGGAAGATAAGTCAGGAATGGAAACCATATCAACATAGAAAACTTCATCTTGGGGGAATTCTGAAGTCGTTAAGTGGACAGCTATGCTCATGGTCTATATGAACGCAAAATCTGAAATTGTGAAAAACTAGGAGCTGCTAGTCTAGATGATATTGGGCAATTCTGCAATGAAGGTCGTCTTTTCAGGTAAGGAAGTTTTTATGTGTTCCCCAATGACAGAGTACCTCATATTAGCTCATTTTAATCCTATTTGATTTCAAAGACCACTTGGCAATGATGTCTCTTTCTTTCTCCCTTTTGACGTCTTTTAGGCTGATGATACAGTTCTTGCAGTTTTTGTAGACATTGATATAAATGTATTCAGCTGAAAGGTAATGTTAGGTAAAAAAAATAAAATACAAAATTCAGCATGTCTCGGCAATGCATGCAGCTTTGTTAGTGTTTTGAGTTTTTATACAACTGCAATTTATTATATACTATATTATCAAACGTTTTGTGACACCTGCCTTTACAAGCACATGAACTTTAATGGCATCTTCGTCCATAGGGTTCAATATTGAGTTAGCCCAATCTTTGCAGCTATAACAGCTTCAACTCTTCAAGGAAGGCTGTCCACAGGGTTTAGGATGTGTCTATGGGAATGTTTGACCATTCTTCCAGAAGGACATTTGTGAAGTCAGGCATTGATGTTGGATGAAAAGGCCTGGCTCTCAGTCTCTGCTTTGATTCATCCCAAAGGTGTTTTATTGGGTTGAGGTCAGGACTCGAGTTCTTCCAACTCGCTCATCCATGTCTTTATGGACCTTGCTTTGGGCACTGGTGCGCAGTCATGTTGGAACACGAAGGGCTCTTCCTCAAACTGTTCCCACAAAGTTGGAAGCATGAAATTGTCCAAAATGTCTTGGCATGCTGACGCCTTAAGATTTCCCTTTACCGGAACTAAGGGGCCAAGCCCCTGAAAAAACAACCCCACACCATAATCCCCACCAAATGATTTGGACCAGTGCACAAAGAAAGGTCCATAAAGACATGGATGAGTGAGTTTGGGGTGGAGGAACTTGACTGGTCTGCACAGAGTCATGACCTCAACCTAATAAAACACCTAAATTCGAATGGAGACTGTGAGCCAGGCCTTCTCGTCCAACATTAGTGCCTGACCTCACAAATGCAGTTCTGGAAGAATGGTCAAACATTCCCATACGGTCCCATACCGCCATTTTACTACACATGTGCGAGATGAAGTACATGGTGTCATTCACTTTATCTCGCGCATGCACTGTAGAGACTATTATTTTTTTTCCCCAGCAAATTAATGTAATATCATACAATGTATGCACCGGATGAAGCTCATGAGATCTTGCATTTTAGATACAGGAGTTCCCAGGAGGCAATGAAGACAGGGCTTCATCATCACTGACCTCAGGGAAATCAGGAAGTGCAACCATGGGAAAAAGTGCATGCATTGCAGAAATGTTTTGAATATTTTTTTTTGTCCCCAGACATACACTATAATCTCAGCACCAGCCAAAGGATCGCTGGTCAGTTAAATGACATATGTATTTCTGATGGACTGCAGTGGTTACATATATCATTCACATTTTCCGGTCCCACCCAAATCCCATTTTGTTAACTGCTTCCCGACAGCCTCACGCAGATATACTGCGGCAGAAGGGCACGTTCAGGCAGATTAACATACCTGTACGTTGCCCATTAAGAGGCGGCTCGCGGACATGCGCAGCCAGCGGCATGCTCGCATTCATGCCAGGAGCTCTGTGACTGTTCGGGGCTACCCACAATCGTCTCATGGTGAGGAAGAACAGGGAGATGCTAATGTAAACAAGCATCTCCCCGTTCTGCCTAATGATACTGACACTGATCAGCTCTCAATTAGGGATGAGCTTCGAGTTTGAGTCGAACTCATGTTCTACTCGAACATTGCCTGTTCGCCTGTTCAGCGAACAGTGAACAATTTGGGCTGTTCGCAGCAAATTCGAAAAGCCGGAACACCCTATACAAGTCTATGGGAGAAATCTAAAGTGCTCATTTTAAAGGGTAATATGCAAGTTACTGTCCTAAAAAGTGTTTGGGGACCTGGGTCCTGCCCCAGGGGACATGGATCAATGCAAAAAAAAGTTTTAAAAACGGCCGTTTGTTCAGGAGCAGTGATTTTAATAATGATTAAAGTGAAACAATAAAAGTGTAATATTCCTTTAAATTTCGTAGCTGGGGGGTATCTATAGTATGCCTGTGAAGGGGCGCATGTTTCCCGTGCTTAGAACTGTCCCTGCACAAAGTGTCATTTGTGCAGGAAAAAAAGTCTTTTAAAATCACTTGCGGCTAAATTGTCGGCTCCCCGTAATACAGAGAACACTCGATGAGTGTTCTCTGTATTAGCCGACAATTCATTCATTCATTGATAAAAAAAAAAAGAAAAAAAAGCGTGGGGGTTCCCCTAAATTCAATTACCAGGCCCTTCAGGTCTGACATGGATATTAAGGAGAACCCCGTGTCAAATTAAAAAAAAAATTGACGTGGGGGTCCCCCTAAAAATCCATACCAGACCCTTTATCCGAGCACGCAACCTGGCAGGCCGCAGGAAAAGAGGGGGGACGAGAGAGCTGCCCCCCTCCCTCCTGAACCGTACCAGGCCACATACCCTCAACATTGGGAGGATGCTTTGGGGGTCTGTGACCCCTCAAAGCACCTTGTCCCCATGTTGATGAGGACAAGGGCCTCATCCTCACAACCCTGGCCGTTGGTTGTGAGGGTCTGCGGGCGGGGGGCTTATCAGAATCTGGAAGCCCCCTTTAACAAGGGGACCCCCAGATCCCGCCCCCCCCCGTTTGAAATGGTAGGGGGGTACAAAAGTACCCCTACCATTTCACAAAGAAAGTGTAAAAATGGTTATATAAGAAAAACACACTTTTGAAAAATTCCTTTATTAAAAATAAAAAAAATAAAAAAAAGATTCCATCGGTGCTAATCCACTCTTGCTATCCAGCGACGAATCTCCGGGGTCCAGCGATGGATGATCATATCTAGCGACGGGGGATCTCTCAGTCCAGCGCTGTCCATACATCCGTCTTCTGTCTCCAGTACGGAGACACTGCGGAGATCCCAGCGCTGACGTTTCTTATATTAGGAGGGTGGGGCCACCCGTCACCTGACCCCGCATCCTCTGACGCTGGTGAAGGGAGTCAGGGGTTCCCCAGTGACGTATGGAAACCTGCGTTACATCAGAGGGGGCGGGGTCACCCACACGTCACTGGGGAACCCCTGGCTTCCCTCTCCAGTGTCAGAGGGACGGGGTCAGGTGACGGGTGGCCCCGCCCTCCTAATATAAGAAACGTCAGCGATGGGATCTCCGCAGTCTCCGCAGTGGAGACAGAAGACGGATGTATGGACAGCGCTGGACTGAGAAATCCCCCGTCGCTGGATATGATCATCCATCGCTGGACCCCGGAGATCTGTCGCTGGATAGCAAGAGTGGATTAGCACCGCTGGAATCTTTTTTTAATTTTTTTTATTTTTAATAAAGGAATTTTTCAAAAGTGTGTTTGTCTTATTTAACCATTTTTACACTTTCTTTGTGAAATGGTAGGGGTACTTTTGTACCCCCTTACCATTTCAAACAGGGGGGGCAGGATCTGGGGGTCCCCTTGTTAAAGGGGGCTTTCAGATTCTGATAAGCCCCCCGCCCGCAGACCCTCACAACCACCGGCCAGGGTTGTGAGGATGAGGCCCTTGTCCTCATCAACATGGGGACAAGGTGCTTTGAGGGGTCACAGACCCCCAAAGCATCCTCCCAATGTTGAGGGTATGTGGCCTGGTACGGTTCAGGAGGGAGGGGGGGTGCTCTCTCGTCCCCCCCTCTTTTCCTGCAGCCTGCCAGGTTGTGTGCTCGGATAAAGGGTCTGGTATGGATTTTTAGGGGGACCCCCACGTCAATTTTTTTTTTTAATTTGATGCGGGGTTCCCCTTAATATCCATATCAGACCTGAAAGGTCTGGTATGGATATTTGAGGGAACCCCACGTCAATTTTTTTTTTAAATTTGACACGGGGTTCCCCTTAATATCCATGTCAGACCTGAAGGGCCTGGTAATTGAATTTAGGGGAACCCCCACGCTTTTTTTTATTTTTTTATCAATGAATGAATGAATTGTCGGCTAATACAGAGAACACTCATCGAGTGTTCTCTGTATTACGGGGAGCCGACAATTTAGCCGCAAGTGATTTTAAAAGACTTTTTTTCCTGCACAAATGACACTTTGTGCAGGGACAGTTCTAAGCACGGGAAACATGCGCCCCTTCATAGGCATACTATAGATACCCCCCAGCTACGAAATTTAAAGGAATATTACACTTTTATTGTTTCACTTTAATCATTATTAAAATCACTGCTCCTGAACAAACGGCCGTTTTTAAAACTTTTTTTTGCATTGATCCATGTCCCCTGGGGCAGGACCCGGGTCCCCAAACACTTTTTAGGACAGTAACTTGCATATTACCCTTTAAAATGAGCACTTTAGATTGTGAACGTTCGAGTCCCATAGACTTTAATAGGGTTCTAAAGTTCACACGAAGTTTAGGTCTGTTCGCAGGTTCTGGTGCGAACCGAACAGGGGGTGTTCGGCTCATCCCTACTCTCAATGTAATCGGGAGCGCTGTGTCACGCACAGCCCCTCCCCCTTATAGTTATAACACATCCCTAGAACACATTTAACCCCTACAGCGCCACCTAGTGGTTAACCCCTTCACTGTCAGTGACATTTTTACAGTAATCAATGCAATTTTTTTTCATCGATCACTGTATTAATGCCAATGGTCCCAAAAGTGTGTCAAAATTGTCCAATGTGTCCGCCATAATGTCATAGTCATGATAAAAATCGCTGATCGCCGCCATTACTAGTAAATAAAAAAAAATCAATAAAAATGCCATAGAACTAGCCCCTATTTTGTAGACGCTGTAACTTTTGCTCAAACCAATCAATAAACGCTTATTGCGATTTTTTTTTACCAAAAATATGCAGAAGAATACGTATCAGCCTAAACTGAGGAAAAAAAATGTTTTTTAATATTTTTGGGGGGATATTTATTATAGCAAAAAGCCAAAAATAATGTGTTTTTTTCAAAATGTTCGCATTTCATACATAAGCTGTGCTTCTGGTTTAGCAGCATGACACAGCGGTTGTACTGTACTGTTTCTATCTCACAGTGCAAGTTTAAGAGATATTTTCAAAAGCATTATATTTTCTGTGTCATGCCTCTGATTTGCTCAGATGAATTTTTCAACTGGGATGCCAACTGCACAGACCAACATCAGAGGCAAAACTTTTTAATACAGCAATATGACACAACATGAATGTAAATACTGTACAATTACATCACAAAATAATTTGTGGGAAAATCTACAGCAGCTAAACAAAACGCACGCTGACTGAATATAGAGAACAGGTTCACTTATGCCCCATACACACTATCAGATTTTCTGCTGATTTTTTCCTTCAGGTTTACCAAAACCATGTAGTAGAAGGGCCTGCCTGATTACATACACAATGAAACTCCTAAGGTTTGACCTCAAATTATATGGTTTTGGTAAATCTGAAGGAAAAATTCAGCAGAAAAACTGATAGTGTGTATAGGGTTTTAACCTGCAAGGTCATGCAGATGATTTTTCCTGGTCTTGGCGATTCAGATACTACTGAGCATCAATTCTGATTTATATTGGTGTTGTCTGTAATTATACCTATACACGGGGTAGGACACGAATTGAGTATTATCTCAGAAGATTTTCAGCAGGACCTATGGCTCTACTGCCTGATAGGCAGACAGCCATTAACCATACATACCTGCATATACATATAGTCATAAAACACAGGACAGCAAGTATTTAAAAATATAAAAATGTCACATTAAATTTACTTTAAAACAACCTTTTAGTGATAATTACATGAAAATACACTATATTTTTAAATGATGTTAACATAAAAATAACATGAGTTCACCTAACCATGTAACTGTATAACTTATATACAGTATGTGAGTAATTAAAAGGATTTTGTGACAACCCTATGTACAGTGAGGGAAAAAAGTATTTGATCCCCTGCTGATTGTGTATGTTTGCCCACTGACAAAGAAATGATCAGTCTATAATTCACAAAAATATCCCGAAAAATGCATTTAAAAAAAGTTATACATTGATTTGCATTTTAATGAGTGAAATAAGTATTTGATCCCCTATCAATCAGCAGGATTTCTGACTCCCAGGTATCTTCTATACATGTAACAAGCTGAGATTAGGGGAGTGCTCCTAATTTCAGCTTGTTACCAATATAAAAGACACCTGTCCACAGAAACAATCAATCAATCAGATTCCAATCTCTCCACCATGGCCAAGACCAAAGAGCTGTCCAAGGATGTCAGGGAAAAGATTGTAGACCTCCACAAGGCTGGAATGGGCTACAAGACCATCGCCAAGCAGCTTGGTGAGAGGGTGACAACAGTTGGTGCGATTATTCGCAAGTGGAAGAAACACAAAATAAATATCAATCTCCCTCGGTCTGGAGCTCTATGCAAGATCCCACCTCGTGGAGTTTCAATGATTATGAGAATGGTGAGGAATCAACCCAGAACTACACGGTAGAATCTTGTCAATGATCTCAAGGTAGCTGGAACCATAGTTACCAAGACCAAGAAAACAATTGGTAACACACTACACTGTGAAGGACTGAAAACCTGCAGTGCCCGCAAGGTCCCCCTGCTTAAGAAAGAACATGTACAGGCCCATCTGAAGTTTGCTAATGAACATCTGAATAATTCAGAGGAGAACTGAGTGAAAGTGTTACGGTCAGATGAGACCAAATTCGATCTCTTTAGCATCAACTCGCCGTGTTTGGAGGAGGAGAAATGCTGCCCATGACCCCAAGAACACCACACCTACAGTCAAACATGGGGGTGGAAATATTATGCTTTGGGTGTGTTTTTCTGCTAAGGGGACAGGACAACTTCACCGCATCAAAAGGACGATGGATGGGCCATGTACTGTCAAATCTTGGGTGAGAACCTCCTTCCCTCAGCCATATCATTGAAAACGGGTCATGGATGGGTATTCCAGCATGACAATGACCCAAAACACACAGCCAGGGCACCAAAAAGTGGCTCAAGAAAAGGCATATTAAGGTCCTAGAGGGGCTTAGCCAGTCTCCAGACCTTAATCTCATAGAAAATATGTGGAGGAAGCTGAAGGTTTGAGTTACCAAACATCAGCCTCAAAACCTTAATGACTTGGAGAGTTGCAAAGAGGAGTGGGAAAAATCCCTCCTGAGATATAGGTTTTGCCACCAAGTACTAAGTCATGTTTTGCGAAGGGGCCAAATACTTATTTCACTCATTAAAATAAAAATCACTTAATAACTTTTTTTAAATGTGTCTTTCTGGATATTGTTGTTGTTATTCTGTCTCTCACTGTTAAAATAAACCTACTATTAAAATTATAGCCTGATGATTTCTTTTTTAGTGGGCAAACGTACAAAATCAGCAGGGGCTCAAATACTTTTTTCTCTCACTGTAGTATGAATAATCTTGTCTGGCAGCTGGAACTTGCATTCACTTTATACTTGCATTGAATATCTATTGCCAGCTTAAAGGGACCTGGTATTTCATTATTTAGCAAAATCTGTAGGAGGTTTATCATTTACAAAATGTTTCAGCTATTTATTTTTCTGTCAAATCTAGACAAACAGAGGCTGCACTCATATACATATTGGCTAGTCCTTATGTTTGATGATGGTTGGACTCCTCTCTCTGACGCTTTTCTCTCAAGCTGAGCTTGACTTCAGTAATGAATCTCAGTTGACACAAAATGCATCAGAGCCTGGGGAAGAGTTTAACCATTGTGAAAAATATTTGGTGATGAATATGTGGAGAGTAGTCTCTATTCTTTTAGACTGATTGGCAACGTAAATGACTCTGGTCTGAACCCTTGGGGTTTGGCTTGGAAAATTAAAGAGCAGTCCTTGAGCTGTCTACTTATATTATTGTAAGTTTATGTTTTCTTTTTCTGAGCGATGGATACAATCTAATCTGATTAACACCAGTGGTTTTTAGTCATTTATCTAATTATATTATATTAATAAGTAATATCTACATTTTAATTGTCAGAATCGAAATTCAAAACAGGTATAAATGATGCCAACTAAAATAACAGGAAATGCGTGAAAGAAAGTTTAATTTATATGTGTGCCAGCTGCCCCTTTAAGTGTGAAACGCACTAAACAAGCGAAAAATAAATAAATAAATGATGATGCAAAACCAGCGAAGGTCTGACCGCTGCTCGTATACCTGTGGACTGCAAGTGACGTTACATGCACTTGTCGGTGGAACCCATGCCGTAGTCTGCTAAGAGGAACGGTGGTGCTGGTGGCATTATCTGATGGGCGTTTGGATTTTATGACATGCTGATCAAACTGGTAACGGTCTGGACACCCCATTGTGTAAAACGCATAATCTGTGGGATTGAGTTTTAAAATGGTAATTTTTTAATAAAACTGTGTTGCACTATTTTATCCTGTCATGTCCTCTTTTTTGGTGAATGGTGCTCATCCGTTGATCCTTGACGAGGGGGCCTCAGGTTTTTGGTGAGTGCATTAATAGTGTTACTTGTGGTGGAGCACTTCTTGTATTTACGTTTCAGAATCACTCTTAAGCCTCATACACAGGTTACGATTGTTGGCAGGGTATTGTCTGTTCACAGATTGTTGTCCTAAAATCTTATGCCGCGTACACACGACCTGACTTTTCGACAGACTAGGTCCAACGATCTTCCCGACTGACTTTTGGCGGAGTTCCGACTGACTTTTTCTAAATGAACGGACTTGGCCACACACAATCACACCAAAGTCTGACGGTTTTGAACGTGATGACATACCACTGGACTAGAATAAGGAAGTTCATAGCCAGAAGCCAATAGCTGCCTAGCGTTGTTTTTTGTCCATTGGACTAGCATACACACGAACAGATTTCTCAATAGGAACTGAGTCCGGTGGAGTTCCCGCTGAAAAATTTGAAACATGTTCTATTTCTAAAGTCCATCAGAATTTTGGACAGCAAAGGTCCGATGGAGCCCACACACGATCGAATTGTCCGACGGATTCACTCCGTCGGACCTTTGCTGTCGAAAATTACGGTTGTGTGTATGCGGCATTACCAATAGTATGCTTCTTTTGACAAATGTTGTCCAACTTTTGGCCAACAAATGTTGGATGGCAGGCTAGTAAATTTTTGGTGGACAACGGTTGACATCAGATTTTCGCATGGTCAGTACACCAATCCGTCGCACAAAAGTCGAAAGTACAAACACGCATGCTCGGAATCAGTGCTCACCAAACACAAAATTAGCAGGAGGGGCCCAAAGGGTGGCGCTCAAGATCTGAAATTCCTCGTAGCACGTCACTACATTCATGTTTGTGACACGAAAATTGTGTAACTTTAGTATACAAGACAAGATCCTGGCACACACCCTTAAGACAAAAAAAAGACGCTCGGTTGGCCAACAATCATACCGTTTGTACGAGGCTTAACAGAAGCACGGTAGAAGGGATGATGTTTGATGAAAATTAGATGAAACAGCATTAAGGACATTTGTGTCTTTTTGCATTTTTTTTTATGTTTTTTCACAATTTTTCCAATTTTTTTTATCCTTTTCGCAAAAGTGATGCCTAAATATTTTTTATCTTAATGCAAGGACTGCATTAACTAGTTGCTGACCGCCGGCTGTCAAATGACAGCCAGGCGGTGCACCTATTGTGGCGGGAGGCCGTCATATGACGGCCTCCCGTTTAAACAGGGAATGCGCGTGCATCCCTGTTTCTTTGGTGGTGGCGTGTCACGGAGACACCGCTCGCCACCGAAGGGGGTGAACAGCCACTGGTTATGGCTGTTTACCACGTGATCGGCCGTGATGAAGTCACGACCGATCACAGATGTTCACACCCCGACTGTGCACGGCACATGCGCGCGATCGTGAGCGCGCCGCGCGTGCACGTCAGTGGCGGCATGTTCCCCGGGAACACTGCTCGTCACAGACGCTGGTAAACAGCCATTGGCCGGCTGTTTACCCACATGATCGGCTGTGATCCTTTCACAGCCGATCACTAAAATGTAAACAAACCGCGGTAACAAGATGTTACCGGGTTCTCCTCCTCACACACCGATCGTTTGTGAGGAGGAGATTGCGGTAACATCTCGTTACCGCCTACAGTACACATCAAGCACACTGATTGCCCCCCCTCCCAATAAAGAGGACCTGTCAATCACAGTCCATCAGAGTACCTGTCACAGTCCATCAGAGTATTTGAGTACCTGTCACAGCCCATCAGAGTACCCGAGTACCTGTCCCGGCCCATCAGAGTACCCGAGTACCTGTCCCGGCCCATCAGAGTACCCGAGTACCTGTCACGGCCCATCAGAGTACCCAAGTACCTGTCACGGCCCATCAGAGTACCCGAGTACCTGTCACAGCCCATCAAAGTACCGAGTACCTGTCACGGTTCATCCGAGTACCCGAGTACCTGTCACAGCCCATCTGAGTACCAGAGTACTTGTCCCAGTCCATCTGAGTACCCCAGTACCTGTCCCAGTCCATCTGAGTACCCAAGTACCTGTCACAGTTCATCTGAGTACCTGAGTACCTGTCACAGTTCATCTGAGTACCTGAGTACATGTCACAGTTCATCTTAGTACCTGAGTACCTGTCACAGTCCATATGAGTACCTGTCACCACCCTTCAGAGTACCCAAATACCAGTCACCAAGCCATCAGAGTACCCGAGTACCTGTCACCAGGCCATCAGAGTACCCGAGTACCTGTCACCAGGCCATCAGAGTACCCGTGTACCTGTCACCAGGCCATCAGAGTACCAGAGCACCTATCTTCAGCCCATCAGAGTACCCGAGTACCTATTTGCAGCCCATGTCTCATAGAATATACGTTGGGGTGTTTGCTTTCCAAAATGGGGTCATTTTGTGGGTAATTTCACTGTCCTGGTGGTCCAGGACCTTCAAAAGTGTGATAGGTAGGAATGAAATGAGATGTGTCATTTATACTCCTAGAATGCCTGAACGTACTACTTCAGTGTTCGGCCTCTCTATGTGACCAGGCTGTGTAAAAGTCCTACACATGTGGTATCGCCATACTCAGGAAGAGTAGCAGAATATATTTTCGGGTGTAATTTTTGCTATATACATGCTATGTGTTAGAAATATCTTATAAATTGACAATTTTGTGTAAAAAAAAAATGCGTTTTCATTTTTTTCCACATATTCCAAAAACTTCTGGAAAAAAATGAACCGTTCAAAAGACTCACTATGCCTCACAGATTATACGTTGGGGTGTTTGCTTTCCAAAATGGGGTCATTTTATGGGAAATTCCATTGTCCTGGTACTCCAGGGCCTTCAAAAGTGTAATAGGTGGTTGAGAAATGAGATGCGTCATTTTTGCTCGTAGAACGTCTAAAGGTACTACATCAATGTTGGTGCTCTGTATGTGGCCTGGCTGTGTAAAAGAGTAGCAGAATGTATTTTGGGGTGTAATTTGTTGTATGCATATGCTGTGTGTGACAAATAACCTGATAATATGACAATTTTGTAAAAAAAAATAATAATAAAAAAAATATCTTAATTTTGCAAAGAATTGTGGGAAAAAATTACAACTTAAAAAAACTCACCATGCTACTTACTTAACCACTTGCAGACCGGACCATTTTGCTGGTCAAAGACCAGACCACTTTTTGCGATTCGGCACTGCGTCGCTTTAACTGACAATTGCGCGGTCGTGCGACGTGGCTCACAAACAAAATTGACGTCCTTTTTTTCCCACAAATAGAGCTTTCTTTTGGTGGTATTTGATCACCCCTGCGGTTTTTATTTTTTGCGCTATAAACAAAAATAGAGCGACAATTTTGAAAAAAACACATTATTTTTTACTTTTTGTTATAATAAATATCCCCCAAAAATATATAAAAAACATTTTTTTCCCTCAGTTTAGGCCGATACGTATTCTTCTACATATTTTTGGTAAAAAAAATCACAATAAGCGATTATTGATTGGTTTGCGCAAAAGTTATAGCGTTTACAAAATAGGGATAGTTTTATAGCATTTTTATTAATAATTTTTTATTATTTTTTTTACTAGTAATGGCGGCGATCAGCAATTTTTATTGTGACTGCGACATTGTGGGGGACCCATCGGACATTTTTGACACATTTTTGGGACCATTGTCATTAATACAGTAATCACTGCTATATAAATGCAGTGATTCCTGTGTAAATGACACTGGCAGTGAAAGGGTTAACCAGTGGGTGGCAGTGTAGGGGTTAGGTGTTCCTAGGGGTGTGTTACTAACTGTGGGGGGGTTGGGCTTTCATTTAGTGAACACTGATCTCTGCTCCAATCACATGGAGCAGAGATCAGCGTCACTAGTTGCTAGGCAGAATGGAGAAATGTTGTTTACACAGCATTTCCTCCATTCGGCCGCTCCGTGAGACGATCGCGGGGGTCCCGACCAGCGCGGGAGCGCGCCGCCGGCGGCGCGCTCCCGATGACAGGGCGGCATTGAATATTGGACGTACCTGTACGCCAATATGCCTGCCCGTGCCATTCTGTCGACGTACATCGTCGTGCGCTGGTCGGGAAGTGGTTAATACCTTGGAATGTCTACTTTGTAAAAAGGGGTCATTTGGGGGGTATTTGTACTTTCCTGACTTGTTAGTGTCTCAAGAAATGAGATACACCTGATGTACTGAAGGCCTGATCAGATGTGATCAATTTTCAGCGATTGGCACCATAGTTTGTAGACTCTATAACTTTCACAAAGACCAAATAATATACACTAATGTGGGTTATATTTACCAAAGATAGGTAGCAGTATAAATTTTGGCCAAAATGTATGAAGAAAAATTACTAATTAGCAAAATTTATGACAGAAACATTTAATTTTATTTATAGCACAAAAAATAAAAAACCCACTAGTGATTAAATACCACTAAAAGAAAGCTCTATTTGAAAAAAGGACGCAAGTTTCATATGGGTACAGTGTTGGATGACTGAGTAATTGTCATTCAAACTGTGAGAGCGCTGAAAGATGAAAATTGGTCTGGTCAGGAAGGGGGTGTAAGTGCACTGTATTGAGGTGGTTAAAGACGTTGTAACGCCAGAAGTTTTTTTTTTTTATCCTAATGCATTCTATGCATTAAGGTAAAAAACCTTCTGTGTGTAGCAGCCACCCTCAGCCCCCCTAATACTTACCTGAGCCCCATCTCTCTCCAGCGATGCTCACAAGTGCCTCGGCCGTCCAGGACTCTACTCCTGATTGGCTGTCAATCAAAGTTAGTTAGCCAATCAGGAGAGAGAGAAAGGGGGGCCAAACCAGGGCTCTGTGTCTAAATGGACACAGGGAGCTGTGGCTCGGGTGCCCCCATAGAAAGCTGCTTGCTGTGGGGGCACTCAACAGGAGGAAGGGGCCAGGAGAGCCAAAGTTTGACCCTAGAAGAGGAGGATTGGGCCTGCTCTGTGCAAAACCACTGCAGGTAAGTATAATATATTTGTTATTTTTAGAGAAGAAAAAACAAAACAAGACTTTAGAATAATTTTAGGGAAAAAAATGTTTAGGCTTTAGAACTAATTAAAATCTACATCTTTATACCTCAAACAAAAAATGTATTTTATTGTAGCTTAACAATCATTAGATGTGATGGCTGCATCGATTTTTATTTTCTTAGGATTTTTTTCCCTCTCTGTTTTCACCTGGTGATCCTGTATTAGTGAGGCACAACCCTGGATGAAAAATCATAGGAGGCACAGCAGACAGCAGCGTTGTCAGTTGGAGGAGGGTAGTGTTAAATATATTAACAGATTTAGATACACTAACAAATTGAATCCAAAGGATATACTTAATAATCAGTTACAGTAAACCTTTTGGGAGAAAGGTATGCATGAATAAATAAAAGCTAATAATTTTAATCATTTCTGTCAGTGACAAGTGGCTTGTCTCATCCATGTAAAATGATACATTCTGCTGGAGAGCTTGTACTATTAAAAAACAACAGACTTGCTTACTGGGAAAATACAAGAAAGAAAACCTACAAAAGAAAACAAATGCAGACATCACATCTAAGACTTGGTAAGTTTCAATAAAATAAATGTTTGCTTCTGGGTTTAATACTGCTCTAATTGTTAAAAAGGCTTTTAAATTCACATCTTGTATTACTTGTGTGCAATCTCTATTTATTTGCAAATAAACATTTAATACAGGGGGGTGCTTCAATTTTTTTTGTAGTGCATGCTGGGCTTTCTATTACGGAGCTGACTGATTCCACCTCACTAAAATTCTAGCCATTCCTCTTCTGATCGGGAATTGGAGACTTTGAAAGCCCGCACTGCATGCCATCCACTGTATTCATCGCTCAGGAAACAGGTGAACAATTGGAAAAGCTGAACAAATGGCACTGCTTCACATATGGGGTATACCAACACCTCATAGGTATCTTCAATCATTTAGTTAGGTATTGTGCATATCATTTTTAAAAGACCAACATATCAACCTCACAGAGTCTCTAATTCGAGGTATATACAGGTATCTGTAATATTTTTTCCATGCACAAGTTTGTCTGTACATTAAGAAAGGGACGTTGCAGGGCCTTGAAACATTTTTTAACAATTCACGAGGACAAAAAAAGGAAGTTTTCCAAACAGGGTCATAGGGATCATTAAAATCCAACCTAGGTGCTAACCCCTTGATATGAGGTACATGAGGTCAAGTTCTTCATCTCGTGAATGCACCATACAAAATTATATGAATTTGCTTGGGGAAAAAAACTAGGGTCCATGGTGCATGTGCAAGATAAAATGCATGATTGTCAGGCACTATCTTATGTGATATATACTTTATATAATATATATATATTTATGGTCGAAGCCCTATGGCCGATACGGATATGAACCAATATACTTTACCATAGGATTAACAACATGAAATGGACCTGAAGTGTGCCCTGGTCTGATGGTCGGTATACCAAAATAAGGGGGCATACCTTAGATTAGAAATTAATATATTGTGAAGAGAAATGAATTTGAGAAATGCCCTGAAAAGGGGATGGGAGGGTGGGTGCCGCGCACCGGAAACCGACAAAGACCACAGGCGAGCGGGCTGGTTAAATACCCTCCGGGCTCCTCCCATAAATTCAGGCCACCATACTGGCCTTCCTACTTATGGTCGAAGCCCTATGGCCGATACGGATATGAACCAATATACTTTACCATAGGATTAACAACATGAAATGGACCTGAAGTGTGCCCTGGTCTGATGGTCGGTATACCAAAATAAGGGGGTAAAAACATTCAGGTAGGGGTGTAGTTTTATTCGTTTTAGCTAAATTAGATGAGCGAGTTTGGTGAATGCTTGTGCCACTTCCGCACGAGGATTGGGGATGTACTGGGCGAGGTAGGCAGGGTTCCAACTGCTTAGTCTCTCAATGACGTGATTTGGGACCCAGGCCAACATGCTGCCAAGGGTGCTCAAATACTAAAGAGTGACCACGTTATGGACCGGGGTCGAGGTGTAGGCTGCGTAGAAGGACCTAACCGAGAGCGGTCCTGACCTAGCTTCATCAACAAGATCAACCTCGGCCCAGTTGTCGGTGGTGAACGCCATGGCCTGTCCTGTCTTGACATGACCCCAGAGTCGAGAGGCTGTCATGACCGGGTATAGCTTGAAGAGGGAGGAAGTTCAGGTAAACCTGGGGTTTAGGAGTATCCCTGATGCCATGGTTCTGTAAGCCAGTGGTGGCCAAAAATTGCAGCGAAGCCTGTGGAGGCTGCGGCATCCGTCACTACCAGGGGTGACAGGGCATCGTAGATGGTATACACATCGCTATACCAATCCATGCAGTAAGGAACCTTCCGACATAGATAGGACTGCTAATGCTACGGCATCTAAATTAAGGATCTAAGCGGGGTCCTGCGTCCGTGAGAGGGAGACCAGGAGGCGTGACATAAAGATTGACCCTGGGGGATGGTCCGTATTGTAGATTTTGACCATTCGTCAGGTGGTGTCTGTGTAGAACTTGGCTGTCAGTGCTACTAACGATAAACTGGGTAGGCCGTGAAAACCACAAAGGGCCCGGTAGATGGCCGCTTGGACGACCAGACTGGGGAATGTGCGAGGATTTTATGTGTCCCTAAAGATGGCAGATGTGATGGGCGAGTGTATACCGTTGGCTATGGGCTGATGCCTCTAGATGCCTCGTAGTGGGGATCTTACTGTATGGGCCTTAAAGACAGATGGCTCTCCGAGTCCTGTAATGATAAGAAATGCTGAACGCTGGCTAGGTATAGCCTGACTGTGTAACAAGAAGAAGCCAGTTGCGTGTGTCAACACGATCCCGGTGCAGGACGGAAGTTGAACTCAACTGTCCTAAGGGAGAGATGACAGACAGGGAACGGTGAATGGCTTGTAAGAAAAGCCACAGAAGACAAGTGGCCAATTAAGTGCTGCTGAAAACAACGTGTAGCCAGTTTGTGGGCCACTGAGAATGTGCTAGCAAAAGAATGATTGCAAGAAGTTATGCTAAGTCGCGAGCCTTGGCACGATTGCAAAAGTTGTGTTTAAACATGTGCTTGCGACAATGGCACGGGAGTTTGTCACTGGAGATGTGTTCGTAGTGACTCTGAGAAATTCGTGTTACCGCATGTGCTTTGCGAAGACTGCAGGAGTTGTGCTTGAACGTGTGTTTGGATGCGTGCTTGCAACGATTGCAAGATGTAATGCCAAGATGCGTGCTTGCAACGATTGCAAGATGTTATGCTAGGATGCGTGCCTGCAACGACTGCAAGGAGTTCCCCAGGATGCGTGCTTGCCATAGTTGTAAGGAGTCATGCCAGGATAGGTGCTTGCAGCGATTGCAAAGAGTTATGCCAGGATGTGAGCCTGCAACGATTGTAAGGAGTTATGCCAGGATGCGTGCCTGCAACGATAGCAAGGAGTTATGGTAGGATACATGGGTAGCCAGGTTGAAAAAGACAGAAGTCCATCCAGTCCAACCCCAAATCAAATAAACAAAGTATCGCACAACCCAACATACCCAATTCTACACCCACAGCTGATCCAGAGGAAGGCAAAAAACCCCAGCAGAGCATAGTCCAATTTGCTACAGCAGGGGAAAAAATTCCTTCCTGATCCCTCGAGAGGCAATCGGATTTTTCCCTGGATCAACTTTACCTATAAACATAAGTACCCCGTTATATAATGTACATTTAGGAAAGTATCCAGGCTTTCCTAAAGCAATCTATTGAGCTAGTCAGAACTGCCTGCTAGCAATGATTGCAAGAGTTCTATGCTTGAATGAGTGTTTGCAATGATTGCAAGAGGTCCATGCTTGAATGCGTGTTTGCCATGATTGCAAGAGGTCTATGCTCGAATGCGTGCTTGCAACGATTGCAAGAAGTCTATGCTCGAATGCGTGTTTGCAACGATTGCAAGAAGTCTATGCTTGTATGCGTGCTTGCAATGATTGCAAGAAGTCTATGCTAGGATGCGTGCTTGCAATGATTGCAAGAAGTCTATACTTGGATGCATGCTTGCAACGATTGCAAGAAGTCTATGCTTGGATGCGTGCTTGCAACGATTGCAAGAAGTCTATGCTTGGATGCGTGCTTGCAACGATTGCAAGAAGTCTATGTTTGGATGCGTGCTTGCAACGATTGCAAGAAGTCTATGCTTGGATGCGTGCTTGCAACGATTGCAAGAAGTCTATGCTTGGATGCGTGCTTGCAACGATTGCAAGAAGTCTATGCTTGGATGCGTACTTGCAACGATTGCACGAAGTCTATGCTTGGATGCGTGTTTGCAACGATTGCAAGACGTCCATGCTTGAACGCGCGCTTGCAACGACTACAAGAAATCTGCGCCTGGAACATGTTTGCAATGATTGCAGGGAGCGTATGCTTGGGTGCATGCTAGCAGTGATTTGCAAGAAGTTGTTTCTTGGATGTGTATGGAATGAATCCGATATGAATCGGTCGAACAAACCGAATCTTATATGAGCCGATCGCATGAAATTAATCTGACAAAATCCGTTTTAGAGTGTATGAATTTAATCTAATATATAAGAGACTGTGGAGAGTACGGGATGAACCCGGTGCGAATCAATTTGCCGCTGGGGCGACTGGAATTGAAACGGGTTGTAGCGTGTATGAAAATGAAACTGACACGAATCTTTGTATCTATATGTAACAATCCTGATAGGAACCGATCGTAAGATGTATGAAAGGAAACCAAGATGCATAGGATTGTGCGACTATCAGGGGGAGTAGTAGTGAGGTGAAGGTTTTAACGAACGAATCGAGACCCTTGGCTGAAATTCGAAGCACGAAGGATCGATCTATAGTGAGTGTCGGACTTGGAGGAATGACAGGCAACATGCGAACGATACCTATGCTGACATGACGGGTGCGAACCAATGTATTGTTGGTATGAGTGGATTAGACTCAAGTGACAAGAGTGCGCAGTGAATGAGTGAAATGTTTGCTGTGACATAGGCTGATTGCAATAACCGACGTTTCAGACGAAAAGTGATGAGATGAACTGTGGAGCATGTAACGAAATGCGACCGAGCCAATTCGGAACAAAACAATTGGAGCACACCGGAACAAATCGGTGCCTCACGGATGCGACTGACTCGAATCGGGGCACGGTATGACGGTCAAATTAATGAAATATGTGTTATGACAGAGGCATGAGTCGATCGTGCCGCGACTGCGACTGATGAGGAACCGGACCCTGGAGTATGCACTGAAATTAGGTTAAAGCACTGGGGCACACCGTAACGAATCGGTGCATAACGTATGCAACCGGATTCGAAACAGAGTGCGGTACGTGGCGGCGAAATTATTTTGATTGCCATGACAGAGGCACGAATCGATCATGCCGCTATTGCGACTGACCGTTAACCGTGTACGCTCTGGAGCATGTACTGAAATGTGGCTGAAATACCTGGGACGCGCCGAGACGAATTAGCGCACGATGCGACTGGATTCGTATCGGAAGCGTGATACGTGACAGTGAACCGATTTTCCATGACAGAGACATGAATCAGAGAACCGAAACCTGCAACCAACAATGAATTATGACTCTGGAGCATGTACTGAAATGAGGCCGTAACAACTGGGGCACATCGGAACGAATCGGTGCATCATAGATGCGACTAGATTCGAATCGGAGTGCGGTAGGTGACAGTGAAATGAGTGACAAAAGTTTGCCATGAGAGAGGCCCGAACCGGTCGTGCCGCGATTGCGACTGACAACGAACGGGACTCTGGAGCATGTACTGAAATGAGGCCGAAAAAAAAACCTGGGGCCGTCCGGACGAATCGATGCACGGTGATGCGACCGGATTCGAACTGAACGTACTATGTGACAATGAAATGTTTCCCATGATAGAGCTACGAATCGGAGAGGATGCAACCTGCGACCGTCAACGAACGGGCTCTAGAGCATGTACCGAAATGAGGCCAACGCAACTGGGACACGTCGATCGAACCTGCGCGTTTTGAGAAAAGCGACTGGTTTCGATTCGAACGTAATAGGTGAGGTGAAATGACTCCCATGACAGAGACCCGGGTCGTTTTAACAACGAGCGGGCTCTGGAGCATGTACCGAAATGAGGCCGAGCAAGTAGGGGCACACCAGAACGAAACGGCGCATTTAGCGGATGCGACTGGTTTCGAATCGGAGCGCCGTGCGTGACAGAAATGAGTGAAATGATGAAATGACCTACGTGAGCCAGCTATGGCAGAGGTACGAGTCGCTGTGCCGTGGGACACGACTGGCAACGATTTTGACTGTGGAACACGGTAACGAGACTATATAACAAGTACTAAAACAGTGCAGTTTTTTTTTTTTTTTTCCTACCAGCAATATCTACCGAAATGACGCCCGTGAAATGAAGGGCGCTGCGAACTTGGAGCGTATTGAGTGATAACAACCGGTATCATAACGAACGATTCGATATTTCAGGTTTTAACGACACAAAAAATAGTACAGGAAGGTCAATCGAGACCCTTACCTGCGGCAGTCGAGCTGGCGACGTTGTACAGAGCCGATGTTGTACAAAACGAACGGGAAAGAAAACCACGAGAGAGACGTTTTGTCCGCATGGAAACGAAACACGAGCCGTCGGCCTAGTGACGTAGTGCCACGCACCGGAAACCGACAAAGACCACAGGCGAGCGGGCTGGTTAAATACCCTCCGGGCTCCTCCCATAAATTCAGGCCACCATACTGGCCTTCCTACATATATATATATATATATATATATATATATATATATATAATTTTCCAGCACCATGCTGGTAAACAACCTGGGTATATATATATATATATATATATATATATATTTTTTAAACAATTTTCATTCTTTAGTGTTTTAATAAAGAAATAATGAAATATTGTAAAGAAGGATTTTTCTGTAATTTTTCCCCAATGCATCTTTTATGGTGCTTGCACATCCCTGGATATTGACCTCAAAATATAATCAGCAAATCAGCAAAGTCTTCCAATGTAATGGATTTCAGATAAGTGCAAGTTACATGGGATAATGAAAGAGTTTCAAGGGAAAGTTTTTTTCCTTTTGATACCATATTTCGATGCATGCTGGAAAAAAAATAATATGTTTCCATAGATTTCAAGGTGAAAATCCCTTTACTTTCTGATTAGGTGCTGTCCTAGTTAGGAAATCTACTGCTTCTTTATTAGGCAGAATTCTTGTTTGTGGCATAAAATTAAACTTGTGAGTGGTCCAGTTTACAGAAAGCATTGGGTTCTCCATCAAACGATTGCCTCCTTCTCAATAAACCATGGTTCAAAGTCAACCCACAAGATTCACACCAAGTATTGACTTGTGAAAATTGTAGGGCTGTGGAAATTAAAGATGAATTCCTCAATTAATTGATTAATTTTTTTGATCGATCAAACTTCGATTTTGATCGATTAAAATTCTTTTTAATCGGTACTCACCCCTTCAGGGAGTTCCGTCGGAGATCCGGTGATGTCACGGACATCAACGTCACGGGACTCCTCCCCCCTTCCCCAAGTGCCTCCGCCTGCTAACAAAGGGAAGGGTGGAGGAGTCCGGTGACGTTGAAGTTCTGATTGAACATACCGTGTACGGGGGAGGAGCTATGCATCACATCACCCACTGCTGCCCTACTGATCTAACACGATTGTTGGCTTTACATGCTGTGTTTTTATCATCTTTATGTGAGTAGTTTGTGTTTGAACACAAAAATGTAATCTTATACTTAAGACGTGAGCACATAGATCTTTTCTTTCTACCCATGACCTGGCGTCCTTGCTGAGATCTAAGGAGACGTGAGAGAAGTTTATGGTCCGTGTTAACCCTTTTGATACCCGCTTGCATGACCACCTGTTTGCACAGGGTACATGCAATGTGAAAATTTTAATCAGTAACAGCCCTAGAAAATAGATTTGCTTAATTTTAGCTACGTGCAAATCTCAGTTTTATCATATCAAAATTTGGTCCTTCTGTGTGGTGGGCCGCCTAACTTACCAATGGGAAGGCTCGGAAAATGGAAGCAGCAGGGCCAATCAGGAAGAGTGAGATTTGAATATAACTTCACTTACCTGCATTTTTTGAATCTGTTGATAATTTTCTAGCTTGGTTTTGTTTGACTGAACCTCCCCATTGGTCCTTCTGCGTGTGATGAGTGGCCTCTTTTATGAATGGGGAGGCTCAGAAACAAGAAGCACAGGGACTTTTACTTAAAAAGTAAGATTTGCATATGACTTCACTTACTATATCTCTAGGTAATAATAATTTTCGAGCACCGTACTGGTAAACCTCTCTATTAGTCCTTCTGTTTGATGGGTGTTCTCACTTACCAATGGTAAGTAAAAGGAAGCACAGGGTAAATCTTGACTTTTACGGGCATAGTATGACTTGCATCTTGCATCTCCTAATCTTTTTAACATGCATTTTTTTATTAAAGGTAACCTTTGCTTATGAATGTTTTGTTCTATATTCAGTTTTAACTGCCCAGGTTTGTGACAATTTTACTTTAAATGGGGTTCTTATCCCTCAAGTCTTAAAGGTGAGCTCCCCCTGTTTAGAATCATCCACTGTCACTATCACAAAGCAAATGCTTAAATTTGCACGGCTTTACATCTCCAGTGGTCTGATAAAATCTGTACCTTTATATCTGATTCCATTGCTGAGATTTTTCAATCTCTGCCACTGAATCAGTATAATTGGGGATGTCATGCAGAGGATTGTGAACTGCATATGACCTTCGGCTGCTGAGGTAGAAGAGAAGGGAGGTGGCATAGCTGCATCAACATGCTTTATATGTTCTGTGCCAGCTTCCAGAAATGATTCATTCCTTGCCCTGGTGCCTGGCAGATAGGCCGGCATAGTCCATAAATTAAATAATGTGCTGCCTTCAGGCCGGGAGTATTCATTGTCGCCAATATTAATGAACACAGTTTTGTTTAAACATAGTGACTGGGCAAATTGCTTTCCATATGCATTAGAATTTATACTTTCTTAATTATATGAATTTACTAGTTTCCAGAGTGGGCATGGTAGTCATCACGAGTATTATTATAGGCAACTATAACTTCTTTACGACATGGATTAATTAATTGGAGAAGGGTTATAAACATGTCTTCCCTTTTAAAACAAAACTTTGACACGGTTGGAAATGTTTATGCTCTTCTGTTTTCCTAGTAATGCAGTGTAACTGGATATTATCATGCAGTCATGTACTGTTGATGATATCTGTAAAAAGATGTCACGCTATAGAGTGGGAAGGTGAAATACTAAAGCCAGTTGGCTGAACAAAAAAAACAAAAAAAAACAAAAAACAAGCAAATTCCTCAATCCATACAAACAAGATGGATGGAGAAATCCCACCACCAGGGCATGTTTTCTGATAGTGGCATCCTCTGTTGTCAGAATGTACTGATCAGTGGCTGCAGCTGATTGGCTTCAGCCTCCGATAAAGGGGCCCGACCAGAACTGTAGGGCCAGGAGTCCAATGGAGGGGAAACTGTGGCCACAGGAACTGTAGGAGGCAGTGTCCAACGGCTGCTCAGACTGCATCCAGTGCCCGGAAATGACGTCACAACCTGCTGGAAGCCAGCCAAGGGGATCCAAAGATCGGAAATGGATTGGAATGTATGAATGCATATTCTGTACCTCTGGAATCTCTGCGGAAGATGGAAATCACTGTACTGGAGTAGTCTTCATACTACAGTCTTAAAGTGATCTACAGTGATCACAACTGTCTTTTGGATTCCCATATTGAGCAGCTGTCCTGTGAATTGCACTTGTGCCAAGCGAGCGACTCCCTTTGGTTACTGTGCAGCAGGACAGCCGCTCGGCAAAAGAATGTGAAAACAGCAACGATCACTGTTTTGCCTATGGTATAGGAAATTAAGTGAAATCTTCCCAATGAGACACAGATGGCAAAAAACTGACAGGCATTATAACCCTCACTTACTCTAAAAGAAAAAGATGGTTTGTTGTTAGTTCTAATTTATTTCCTCCTAATTCATGTTTCAGTGATATAACTTGAAATAAGAGAAAACCTCTACTAAGGGGATAAAGACAACAGTATTACTTAACCCCTCGGTGCAGACCATATGCAAATATATGGCCTCTCTGTGACTGGGCCTTGGCATCGAGAAGCTGCACATTTGCCTGAATTGCAATCAATACCGCTGTGCCGAAAACGCGTGCCCTGGCACTCCCGCAACAGTTACTGTTGCCTAACTGAAAGCTCATGATCTCTGCACTTTGCATGTCTCTTTTGCAATAAAAGCCTGCTTGTTCGCTGTTTGTTACAGAGGAACTTCAGTTCAGCATTAAGACAACATAGAGCGGCAAAGGCGTGAGATCTGTTATCCATTCACATGTATGATCAAATCTGAACAAACCCATTAGTTGGCCTCAACTCTGAGCTTTCATACTTTGTGAGGACCAAATTAAAGGTCATAGAATTATCATATACACAGGCAGATTGTCAGTACCCTCACTTGCCCCAAACATATGGTATTTATTGTAAATTTACATTCCTAGTTGATCTGTGTAAAAACACAGATCAACTCATTTGTTTTTATGCCGCCTTCATCAACCCATGTGAAAGGAGTCTCATGGCGCGTACACACGGTCGGAATTTTGGCCAGCAAAAGACCGATGAGAGCTTTTCGTTGGAAAATGCGACCGTGTGTATGCTCCATCGGAATTTTGCTGGCCGAATTTCCGCCAGCAAAAGATTGAGAGCGGGTTCTCAATTTTTCCAACGGAAAATGTTTCTATTGGAAATTCCGATCGTGTGTATGCAATTCCGACGCCCAAAAACTCATGCATGCTCAGATTAAACTGCCATATGGAAGCTAATTGCTACTGGGTATTGGAATTCCCTTTTCTAGTCTTGTACGTGTTGTACGTCACCGCATTTTTGACGGTTGGAATTTGGTGTAACCATGTTTATGCAAGACAGCTTGAGCTATATCCCATCGGAATTCCGTCGGGAAAACCATCAAAGCTTTTTCCAACCAAAATTCCGATCGTGTGTACAAGGCATTAGAGATTAGATAAATACTGTAAATCCTTAGCAAGCATTCCAGTTTAGAGCTACATAAAAATATTAGATGGTTGGGTATCACTGAAACAGAATTGTGCATAACTAGTGAAAATAATTCAGCAAAGAATATTATACTATTTGATTTACAGCATGGAAAAGAAAATTAATACGTTCAAAAATTAGAGTAAAAAATCTTACTACACATGAATCAGTATGACAGCATTACTAACTCCCATTATATGTTGTATGATTTAGTACTTTTGTGCTACAAGTAAACAATGTTGCTCTGAGGTCCGTAATGTCACTTACATACAGGCAAAAATCCCACACTCACATGCTCTCTAGCTACCAGGTGCATTACCCCCCCCCCCCCCCCCCCATTTATATTACAGTATATATCTCACAAGAAAGATCTCTTTCCATTTCTTGGTATATTCATAGTATAGTCCTTTTTTGGTATTAATAATTTTATTAAAGTACAGCCTCTGTATGAAGAACATATTTGTGTAAATTCAACATTCTGAAGACAGAACATGCTGTTTACTCTATTCAGAATGCTTCTACTCCTAATTTTCCCTGGGTAGTTTTAAGATTAACTCAAGCAGAAGGATACATATTTATAAAGCTAAGTGTTTATTAATACCCCAACTGCCACTCTTTTAAGACCAAATCCTTCTATATTTCATTCATCCTCAGATGTCCCTCATTTTGAATTTATATTTATTTATATTTATATATATTTATATATATATTGATATACGTATCCTATTGAAAATGTACCTTTTTATAACCAAAAGTGCAATGCTGCGTACTAAAACTTGTATCCAACCTTATATTCCTGCATTTGTTATTTTTAAAAGCAAGTTTAAGGCCTTGTTTACACAATGGCAGTTTTTACCTCCATCTGAAAAGTGATCTGTGTTGTTTTTTCAGCCAAACAGGAATTTTGTATAGAAACATGGTGCCATATCCATCAGCCAAATACTTGGCTCGCAGTTGCAATGTGCATTTGTGCAATGTGCAAAAATGTGTCCCTCATTATCTTTTCAGAAGATTGGGAGGTATGTATCACTGTAAGAAAAATGGATGCTCTCCTGCAAATAGGCTGAGCTTCTTTATGTGGTGGTGTCATGGAGTCTAATTTTAACTGCCAATTCACCTTGGTCAGTCTTTACCTGTGTAAATGAGTCACTATCTTTGTCAATCAATTTGTATCTCCATTAGTATGGCAACTTCTTGTTTGTGTTTGACCATTACAGATGATGTCTGCATATACACCCATCAGTTATAACTTTATGACCACTGACAGGTTAACGGAATAACATTGATTATCTCTTTGGAACGAAAAAAACATTGATTATCTAATGACAATGGCATCTGAAAGTCGGTGGGATGTATTAGGCAGCAATAAACATTTTTTCCCTGAAGTGAATGTGTTAAAAGCAGAAAAATTGGCATTGCAGTTTGCTGGGCCTAAAAACGGTCAAGGTGCCCATGCTGTCCACAGCCAAAACCGCCTACAATGGGCACATGAGCACCAGAAAAGGACCACGGAGCTGTAATGAAGAAGTTGGCCTGGTCTAATGAATAACATTTTCTTTTACATCGTGTGGATGGGCAGATGTGTGTGTGTGTCGTCTAACTGAGAAAGAGATGACTCCAGGATGCAGTATGATAAGAAGGCAGTGTAATGCTTCATGTAGATGTTATATGACACATATCACATACCTAATCATTCTTGCTGACCAGTATAATGCCACACTGCAAAAATGGTTCAATAATGGTTTGGTGAACACAACAAGTTCAAGGTGTTGGCTTCCAAATTCTTCCAAATTCTTCAGATATCAATCCATTAAGTATCTGTGGATGTGCTGAAAAAAACAAGTCTGATCCTTGGAGGGCCACCTCGCAACTTTCAGGACTGAAAAGATCTGCTATTGACAGTCTGTTACCAAATGGCACAGCATACAGAAAAAGTCACAGTCGGATTTTCCGATAACACAATCTGATTGCACATTTTCCGTCGGAAAGTCCAACTGTATGTGCAGGGCATAAGTGTTTTTTCACCCTAGGAACAAAAAAAATAAGTCAGCAGCTATAAATACTTTAGGACACTTGCCTGTCCAAGAACCCAGTGCCACTGTCACCCAAGGAGGCGGAAAAGTGGAACTTCCCCTTATCTGTGAAGTTTCGCTTCAAGCCATTATATTGGCATGGTAGCTGGCAGATTACATTTATCTAATGGCAGGAACCAAGATGACAACTAAACCCACAGTCTTCTGTTTTTATATTGACTATGGAGAGACTAGCTGATCCCTTTATACCCAGTTCTGGTCTCTGTGCATCCCACCTCTCTGAAAGCAATCCCCCCTTCCCTTATGTACCCCACTTAGTATAATTCTTGCTTTTTATGTTTTATGACTTACTTTTCCTAAATTCTCCAAGCCAGTCAGGTAACAAACCAGGACGAATGGTCTTTTTTCATCTCAGGCTCTCCTCTGTGCTAGACATACTAAAGCAGATGATGGCACAGATGTAATGAAGTTAGCGTTGCTTTCTGCATCAGTACAGTTTGAATACAATGTGTGTTGTGGGAATGCCACCTCAGGTCCATGTTGCCCTGAAGTAGAGTCCTAATGCCACGTACACACGACTGGATTTTTCGACAGCAAAGGTCCGACAGAGCGAATCCGTCGGACAATTCGATCGTGTGTTGGCTCCACCGGACCTTTGCTGTCCAAAAATCTGACGGACTTTAGAAATAGAATATATTTCAAATTTTTTTGCCGGAACTCTGCCGCACCCAGTTCCTATCGAGAAATCCACTCGTGTGTATGCTAGTCCGACGGATGAAAACCGACGCTAGGGCAGCTATTGGCTACTGGCTATGAACTTCCTTATTCTAGTCCGGTCATACGTCATCATATTCAAATCCGTCAGACTTTGGTGTGATTGTGTGTGGCCAAGTCTGTTCCTTTGGAAAGTCCATCGGAACTCCGCCGAAAGTCCATCGGAAAGACCGTTGGACCTAGTCCGTCGAAAAGTCTGCTCGTGTGTACGTGGCATTAGTCTTATTCCCAGTGGTCCTGGGAGGAGATATTGTAGCAAAGAAGAGCTACTGCAGGGGTAGCTCTGGATTGTATATGAGTGTTCCAATATGAGGTGATTTTTTAAACAACACCTGGGGGACATTTGAAAAAATACAAATTTTGCCTGCAGTTGGGCATAAATCTTTCTATAAACTTCCAAAGAGTTTCCTAATGTAGCATAATCTTATTGTAGTAGTCTATTGTATAATAATTTATGCACAGCTAATATTGTAGCATAGTGCTGTACTCAGTCCAGAACAATGCATTTTGGTAAATGGAAATGAAGACAAAGATTCTGGAAAGTCATTGTCCGATATTGTGTGAATTGTTCCTATAGCAACAGACGGATGTCACGTAGTTTGTTTTGTTGCTATTGTCTTCCTTGTAGACAAACTATCATGTTAATTGCTGGCGGAGGATACTGGGGCTATAAGTGACCTTGGAATGCAATTAAGTGTAATGCAAAATAGGAAGGGAGAGTAATTGGATGGAACTTTGAGCAAAGTCAACATAAAGTCATAAAATGGTAATCAGGAGTACAGGGAGACTTATTTCATATTCAAAAAATGCCTTCACTATTTGGATCCGTAGAACTATTACAAAGTCACACACAAGGTGTGATCAAGTTAATTGTATTTGCTAGTTCATCGTTGGATTCTAATATTGAACAGTAGCCCTTGAACTCAAGATGAAATGCTACTTTTTTTCTCCTCTTTTTATTAACATATCACAAATGCTAAAGCAAGCCAAGTAATGGTTTAAAGTTCAACGAGAAAGTGAAAGTAATTTTCAACATATGGAGAATTTATATTTATTTAAAAGGTCATGTAGCATTTTCAGATGTAGCTGATCTATTCCAAATAATGATTAGCATTATGGTTATTGCTCACATAAGTCTTTGTGATTGATTTTTTAGATTGAGTTGCAAGCAATAGGATGTATGCTGTGTATTATGGATAGGCTTCAGCAAGCAGCCCTATTGCATAGTGTTAAATACTATTTTTGTTGCAGCAGACTAAATCCATTTATGAAAGTTATTCCATCATGATGATTTACTGGGTCTAGGCAGTCTAGAGCTGTGCTCTGAATTTACAGGCAAGATGATACCCAGTGTGGGGCACATCATGCATTATAGCAGAGTAGGGCAAACAGTACTGATAAAACAGCATGCTATAGGAATAAGTAGGAATAAGTAGAGTAAGGAGCCTAGTGCTGGCCATTAACTTTTTTTTTTAATAACCATGCATAAATAGTTCCCATGTTCATTTAAAGAACCAAGCTACCATCAGTAGTCTTTGAGATCCAGAATACCATATTTGCAAAGCTTGTTAATCTCCCCTAGAGCCCAGAATCCCCAGAAGTCCAACTTTGCAAATCTCATATACCCACTCCTAACTTTTGATCTTTATTTCTGTGCTTCCCATTATAATCAGAAGCTAATAGTGAGGCAAAGATATCCAGAAGGAGTGCTGATTTTTGTTTATCACAGGAACTGTTAGTAGATTGCATTATTTTATATGATGTAAGCCATATACAGTGCCTTGTGAAAGTATTCGGCCCCCTTAAACTTTTCAACCTTTTGCCACATTTCAGGTTTCAAACATAAAGATATAAAATTGAAATTTTTTGTGAAGAATCAGCAACAAGTGGGACACAATTGTGAAGTGGAACGAAATCTATTGGATATTTTAAACTTTTTTAGCAAGTAAAAAACTGAAAAGTGGTGCGTGCAAAATTATTCGGCCCCTTTACTTTCAGTGCAACAAACTCACTCCAGAAGTTCAGCGAGGATCTCTGAATGATCCAATGTTGTCCTAAATGACTGATGGTGATAAATAGAATCCACCTGTGTGTAATCAAGTCTCTGTATAAATGCACCTGCTCTGTGATAGTCTCAGGGTTCTGTTGAAAGCGCAGAGAGCATCATGAAGACCAAGGAAAACACCAGGCAGGTCCGTAATACTGTTGTGGAGAAGTTTAAAGCTGGATTTGGATACAAAAAGATTTCCCAAGCTTTAAACATCCCAAGGTGCACTGTGCAAGCGATCATTTTGAAATGGAAGGAGTATCAGACCACTGCAAATCTACCAAGACCTGGCCGTCACTCTAAACTTTCAGCTCAGACAAGGAGAAGACTGATTAGAGATGCAGCCAAGAGGCCCATGATCACTCTGGATGAACTGCAGAGAACTACAGCTGAGGTGGGAGAGTCTGTCCATAGGACAACAATCAGTCGTACACTGCACAAATCTGGCCTTTATGGAAGAGTGGCAAGAAGAAAGCCATTTCTCAAAGATATCCATAAAAAGTCTCGTCTAAAGTTTGCCACAAGCCACCTGGGAGACACACCAAACATGTGGAAGAAGGTGCTCTGGTCAGATGAAACCAAAATCCAACTTTTTGCCCACAATGCAAAACGATATGTTTGGCGTAAAAGCAACACAGCTCATCACCCTCAACACACCATCCCCACTGTCAAACATGGTGGTGGCAGCATCATGGTTTGGGCCTGCTTTTCTTCAGCAGGGACAGGGAAGATGGTTAAAATTGAGGGGAAGATGGATGCAGCCAAATACAGGACCATTCTGGATGAAAACCTGTTGGAGTCTGCAAATGACCTGAAACTGGGATGGAGATTTATCTTCCCACAAGACAATGATCCCAAACATACAGCAAAATCTACAAAGGAATGGTTCACAAAAAACGTATCCAGGTGTTAGAATGGCCAAGTCAAAGTCCAGACCTGAATCCAATCGAGAATCTGTGGAAAGAGCTGAAAACTGCTGTTCACAAACGCTCTCCATCCAACCTCACTGAGCTCGAGCTGTTTTGCAAGGAAGAATGGGCAAGAATTTCAGTCTCTCGATGTGCAAAACTGATAGAGACATACCCCAAGCGACTTGCAGCTGTAATCGCAGCAAAAGGTTGCTCTACAAAGTATTAACGCAAGGGGGCCGAATAATTTTGCACGCCCCACTTTTCATTTTTTTATTAGTTAAAAAAGTTTCAAAAATCCAATAGATTTCGTTCCACTTGTTGGTGATTCTTCACAAAAAATAAAAATTTTATATCTTTATGTTTGAAGCCTGAAATGTGGCAAAAGGTTGAAAAGTTCAAGGGGGCCGAATACTTTCGCAAGGCACTGTAAGTAATAGGCATCATCGTCCCAATTATCCAAACGGTACTGTCCTTGACAATGACAACTTCTTCTGCAGAACTCTTTCACAATCCAGAAAAAGTAAAAAAAAATATTTTACCATGAGGTCTTTTTTTTGGCAAACAACTTTTACGAACCATGTAAAAGAGCAGTATGGCCAAAGCTCTTTTGGTCATACTTCTCCTGTGGATCACAGGAGTGCATTTATTTTGAACTTGTGCGACCCAGATTCAGCCGACAGCAAGCCAAAGTCTGCTGCCAGCTGATGTCACAAAGCTGGTCCAGGCTCTGCAGTGATCCTGACAATAATGTCAGAATCTGCAGAGGTGTCTGAACAGCAGCTGGCTCAGACTTTCAGCATTCCGATGAGAGCCTGAGCCAACCGCTCTTCCCCCTCCCCAGCCAAGAACATTTGTCTTTTGTTTTACCTTTAAATTTCAATCCTCCCAATTTGAGAATGACTGCGTAGACCACCTGGTTATTTTATGGATTTCTGTTATCAATCAATAATGTAAAGGTAACTTTATGATAGAGTTATTGGTGGTATTTTCTTGTATGTGCCCAGGGTGATGAATATTTCCTTCTGACCTCATCACTGATAGGACGCAGAAATTTTCAGCCCACTGTGGATATTCATGAAATAATTTCTACATTGTACCAGTCTGCTGTACAGCCATGTCATTTTTGCTTTACGTCTGACCAATTCTTTTAATTCTCTTTCTCTTAATGCTTCAGTACATATGGGAGGGCACTCAACATTGAGCAGTATAGGAGCACAAATTCAAGACACCTTGAAAAATGAATTGTTCATTAGACTCAGTTTAAACAAATTGGGTATTGATTGTGAAACATTGTGTCCATATTATAAATGTGGCAGTTCACTTGAATATAAGCAAGGAGGCGCGGTGATGAGGGCTTCAGACAGGGGAGAGAGACAGCGAAAGGGAAACAGAGAGACAGAGATAGATGGTGACTCCAGTGAGTGAGTGTTGTATCTCAGCCCACCATACCAAAAAATAATTAAATTATATAGTCAAGCAAAACTGAAAATTAAAAGAAAAAAAAAAAAAAGATGTCAGATGGCCACCCATCCACCATTGCAAAGCATTTGAATGATTTTAATACATTGTATTTTACTGCCATATAAGAAAACAATATACGCAAACGATGTGAGACAATAGCAGAACAATAAAAAGGCAGATGTTTTCAACTTTTGTCAGCTCAAGAACATAAATATACACAATACACAATATAAATGTGTGTGGTGGGTCACACTCATTGTTAAAATGTTTTAGCCAAAGCATTTAAAGGGTAACTATAGAAGTAAATACATGAGTTCACTAAGTTATAATCTGTGCCATAGAGTTTGCTATTTTCAGCAGTAAGAGCCAATGCGAGTTGAAAACAAATAATACGGTAATAGCAAAAATTACCAGCATTATAGAAAATATCATCTGCAGTATGGCTTACAGAAGACATAACCTCTAGAAGTCATACCCCAAAAATGGCAGGCAGAAAGAAAAGGATTAATCACCAGTACTGCATGTAGTGTCCCTGTAGATCAGGCGTCACTAAATAGCAGCCCGTGGTCTGTGTGCGGATTGAGCGACAGCTCTGCCTGGACTGCTGTGGCCTCACCACTCAGTTGCCTGTGTCTTCTTTCTTTCCCATACCCTCCGACCAGACCCTCCAGCAAATCCCTATTCCACCACGCTGTGAAGCTGACACTGTCACTATCAACATAAGAGAAGAGTGCTGGCTGGCCCGGACAGAGGGCGGGAGCAGCCCAACTCCTCGAGTAAACTGCCAGTGAGTGGCCACTAGGGCGGTAGCAGCAACCAATCACCCACTAGCCATCAAGAACAGTTGGAAAGCTTCCGCTATTCCTCCCAGACCTGATGCACCTCCCACCCCTGCCTTTCTGTGTAAGGCAGGACTGGGTGCAGTGACTGGGCGCAGTGTAAAGGGGGACACTGTTGTCTAAAGGGAGAACTATACTCTATAGGGGGCTGTAATGTAAAGTTGGGGGCTGTGATGTAAATGGAATGTACTGTAAAGTAAAGGGGTAGCTTGATATGTAAAGGATGAGGGGACTGCATTGTAAAGAGTGGTGCTGTGATGTATGTGGAGGGACTGTGATGCAAAGGTGGGTGCTGTAATGTAATAGGGTTGAAATTTAAAGGGGAAGCTGCAAAGTAAAGGGGTGGCAGTGATGTAATATAAAGGGGGCTGTAATTTAAAGGGGGACTGCAATGTTCAGGGTGGGCTGTATTGTAAATGGGGAAAAGTATTACTGTAGATAAAAAAATATAAGTATTACTCTCTTCATTTATCCATTTTTTTTCTTTTGCCCAAATTACATTTAAATTGTGATTCTAGTACAAAGCATAGAACATATACAGTATTAGCAAATTGAATAAAGGCTTTTTCTCCAATCTTGTGTAATTTTAGCACATTAAATAAATAGAAACGAAAAGTTGAATCATTAATAGTTAGCAAGATAAAAATCAAAAAAATCAGCAGGAAAATAATAAATAAGGGGAGAAGGGGAAGAAAAAGCTAATTGCTAATATTAGGGTTGCACCGATACCTTTGTTTTGCCGGCGAGTATGAGTACCTATCATTTTGATCAAGTACTGATACCTTTGTATACCATGATAATGAATAAGCTCAAATCACACTGCAATAATTGCATGTGATTTGAACAGGAATGCAGTGAGGTACCGCATTCCTGTTCAAATCGCATATGATTGTTTGCGTGCAATGTGAGTCCATTTATTTTGTATGGGCTCAAATCACACTGGAAAAGTATTGGTTTTGGATATTGGAACATTTGCACAAGTACCAGTACTTGTGAAGTGCTTAGTATCACCACCAATACTGGTATCGGTATCGGTGCAACTCTAGTTATGCTGGAATTAAATAGGAGCAACTTTTATTTTAGTTGCCAGGTTGCTCAAACTGACATCATATGTAGATCATGGTTCACAATGAAACAAATAGAAACAAAAGTAACAATGTTTGTAAAAAAAGTAACTTTGTATCGCTATATCTGTGCTTTATGAACACTGTTTCAGATATCTATTTTGACAGCAGCTAGAACAGATGCTATTTTTACCCAGATCATTTTGACAGTTGAGAAGTACTAGCAAATGTGTAATGAGGGTTGGGGAGTTTCACAGAGGCAGAAGGACAGGTCATGCTACACATGTCCTGTGTACTGTCATGGACCGTTGTGGACATGTGTAGCATGCCCATTGTTTACAAATGGTTAATCTAATTGATAGCAACAGTTTATAATTTTATTTTCTGTATCTAGGTGGTTCAAGTGCTGGGGAACCTTTTGAATTGTTCAGTGTATTGTCTCCCCAATTTACATTTTCCCCTTGATTTCCCTATTCGTTTCCCCTTCCTCCCCTGACTTACACTAAATTAGCCAAAGTTTTGGGATACCTGCCTTTACACACAAATGAATTTTAATGGCATTCCAATCTTAGTCAGTAGGGTTCAATGTTGAGTTGGCCCACCCTTTACAGCTATAACAGCTTCAACTCTTCTGGGAAGGCTGTCTACAAGGTTTAGGAGTGTGTCTATGGGAATGTTTGACCATTCTTCCAGAAGCCCCCCAAACTCGCTCATGGAAAAATGGTCAAACATTTCCATAGACACACTCCCTAACCTTGTGGACAGCCTTCCCAGAAGAGTTGAAGCTGTTATAGCTGCAAAAGGTGGGCCAACTCAATATTAAACCCTACAGACTAAGACTGGGATGCCATTAAAGTTCATGTGGGTGTAAAGGCAGATGTCACAATACTTTTGGTAATATAGTGTATCTTTTGGCTCACCCTTGCCCGTGAAAGGAGAGTTTCCTTATTTGCCAGTCCGTTGCTCTTATTGTGCAATGGTGTTTCATAGGAATTAGCTGAGAAGTCAGTGATGCTAGATTCAAAGCTGTATAAACAGCGGGGTTTCATGGTAAGGGTAATACTAGACATTTAGCGGTGCCTTCTTTTAGCCAGGACTTTCAATTTTTAAAGTTTGAAATGCTTGACAGGTTCGCCTTAACTAACCTAATTCTACAGAAATGAAATCCAAAGGGTAGATTTAGGTTGTCAAACTTTGCACATCCTGAGATATCATGCACTGCCTCACTAAATATGGCTATTTGTATAAAGCTAATACGTGTTTAGTTATACAAGTGAAAGTAATGTGTCTTTTGTTTCAAGTTTGCATAACTAAATAGAAATTAAATGAGCTATCCTAAGAAATGGATTCAGGGCTTAAGTTGCAGGCTACCACTCGTGGATTTCCAATGCTTTAAGCTGGTACCTAAGCCCTTGTACGCACGGTCGGAGATTCCAACAACCAAATCCGTCGGAGTAATTCCGACTGATTAATTCCGGAAAAGAGGTCCGGAAGTGATGTTACATACACACGGTCGGACAAAGTTGTCGGAAAAAGTTGTACATAACGTGATGACGTTATTTAGTTAGGACGGGACTACGTTGAGGTAGCCAATAGCTTTGGTCTAGGAATTTGATCTGAGCATGCGTGGCACTTTGTCCGTCGGAGTAGGCTACACATGATCGGAGTATGTCCGATCGGAGCATTTTGTCGAAAAATTTTACCGGCAAGTTGGAAAAGTTGGTCCGTCGGATATTCAGACGGAAACAGTCCAATGGAGACCACACACAGTCGGAATATCCGACAAAACGGTCCGATAGGACACATTCTGTCGGAATCTCCGACCATGTGTACAAGGGCTAAGAGGGCTTTAGACAAGTTCAGCTCTGAAAACTGTCATCAGAAAAAAAAATGCAATGAAATTTCATAAAAGCAGGGTGAAACAAATAACAAAAGAAAAAGTTATAATAATCATTACAAATACTTTTAATATACTTTTATTTTGTAGATTGCTGTATGAATTAACACAAAAATTGTACCACTAATAAATAATATAAAAGTTAGCATATAGAATTTTATAAGACTTTTCAAATAAATGTTCAGTAGGATAAATTATAATCCTGAAACCATTTTCCTTCCTTTGATCCATGTACCAAAACATTGCTGTTCACTGGCAGAACACAGGAAGCAGAAAAGATGACATTAAAATCACAAGTGTGAAATTATTGCAAGAATATTCTGTATGCTTTCAGATTTTGGAGCTTTTTTTTTATTTTTTATTTTTTTATTTTTTTGCTGGAAGGTTCATGTCCTGGAAAATCAATGCATTTTACAATTTCCATTCTCCCTAATCTTTTTATTCAGCTGAAGTTTGCACGAAAAGCCACAGGCACTAAAAGGAATAATGGTGTTTTAGTGTTTATTGTGAAACTTTCTCTTGTAGCATTGTGAAGCCTTATGCTTTTATTGTGTATGAAGTCAATCTAACAAAAAAAAAAAAAAAACAAGCAATGGAGAATGGAGTTTAGAAATCAATATAATTATGTTCTGCAGACTGATACCTCTAGAAATACAAACAGAATATAGTCTGTTGTCTGTTTGTATATATGGCTATAAGATTTTGACCTCTTCCACTTTAAAAAGGACCCTGCCACCATAGTGTAAGTTATAAGCAAAGCTCACCCTGTAAAATAAGAGCATGTTTACTTAAAGTGATACTAAACTCTGGTTTAAATTTTTTTTATTCCACTATGTATTCTTAAAGAATAACTCCACTTTTGTTGAGAAAAAAACATTCCCCTCTGGGTGATCAATGTGTTTTGCAAGGTAACGTTAAATATTCGGGGTGTATCATGTAACATGTTATGAATGCACCGACCCCCACACCTCCCGCTCTCCCGCTTTGCCAGTTAGCGGGGGATGTTCTCCACCCACTAGCTGTCAAAAAAAAATAAAAAATATGGCCGGGTGGGGCTCCACCCACCCAGCCATGTAACTTATTCACAGTGCTCTGTAAATGGAAAACGACAAGGTCTGTCAGCCTCTGCAGCTGTCCGTTTGTAGCTTTCAATTAACTCCCCTGGCTCTGTGAGCACTGTGGTAGTTCATTCATTCTTCCTGTCAGCATGTATCGGCTTCCTTGTACAAGGTACGAGGAAGCGTTTAGACTGACAGGTCTGCAGGAGACCCACATGGCATCAGTGATCTGCAAGGCTTTACAGGCTCCTGCAACAAAAAATAATAAATGCACATTTATTTTACCTGCAAAAAAATGTGAATTTATTATTCTTTCTGAAAAGGTGTACTTATCATTTAAAGCAGAACTCCGGGCAAAACTTTGTTTTCCATGTCCTTGCTGCTGATCTCCTACCTTCACTGACTGTTCCAATCCATTTTCTTCTGAGTTCTGTAGTTCCTCTGTAATACCCTGCTGATTTTGAAGAAAAAAACGTTACTGCCCTGTGATATCCTGGTTGTAGGTTTGGTGGCTGCTATTCCTCCTGTACTCTCAGCCACAGGTCTTGGCACTTCCCATTTGTAGTTCTCTACAACAAGCAGGGACTTTTACTTCCATCCCCGCTTGCTGTAGTGAGCGGAGGGGTCTCACAAAAATTTGCATAACCAGTTTTTAACAACACAGTGCACCCAAAGCTTGGCACATGCGTCATGGTCTGCTGTTGTGCTTTGTACCACTGTAATGTGTTGGGGTGCCATTCACATTTTAGCGCACATTGCCAAAATGTACAATTGTGAATGAGCTCTAATTTTGTTTTATTTAAAGGCAGTTGGTGTAAGTACCTGAAAATTATTTGTTATCAGCCTCTTGTAATCCTTTGTAGACTGGTAGAATGGGCCAGCACTAAGGCCTCATGTACACTGCTGCTCCTAAGTGAGTGCGTTTAGGAGTTTTTGGCGTTTTTTTTTGGCAAAACTCCTAAACTCAACTAAATAAAAGCCTACGTATTCATGTACACATAGGCTTTTATCAGAGTTTAGGAGCAGCAGAGTTTAGGGGAAGTTAAACGCCCATCTCCTGAATGCAGAAGAATCTCATTCAGGAGAGGAATGTTTTGACAAAAACGCAATTCTGGCAAAAAACAAATTTTTGCCATATTTAGCCCTTTGCTGCTGCCAGGGGTAGCCTGTACACATGTAGCCTAAAGTCACGTACACACGATCGGATTTCCCCATGGGAATTTTGTGATGACAGGCTGTTGGTGGAAAATCCGACCATTTGTACACTCCATCAGATAATTGTGGATGGATTTTCCACGGACAAATGTTGGATGGCAGGCTTTAAAATTTCCCGTGGACAAATGTCTATTGTCGGATTTTCCAATCGTCTGTGCACAAGTACGTCAGACAAAAGTCCAAAGTACAAGCATGCATGATCAGAAGCAAGGACGAGCCAGAAGTGGTCGGCCTTGTAAACTAGCGTTCGTAATGGAGAATTAATATTCGTGGCCTTGAAAAATTATGAAATCTCGAAATGCAGCGCACATTCTCTTCTTCTTTAATGGGATATTAATGAAGCTGCTTTGCTGGTGATAATGATGGAGTTCTGCCAAACAATTTTTAAAAGGCTTTTATTTTCTAGTGATATCAAGAATAATATTATTATGCTTGTTTATTTTTGTTGGGCAAGTTATCACAACACCATTATCCCGTAGTTTTTAAGATCAAAGATACAACTATGTTGGTGTCCCTTGTTAATTTTTCATTGTATTTTTTTAAATGTAACTGCCTACTCCCAAACTGCCATTTGAAGTAAAACACATGGCCAAGTATTATTCTCCACAATTTTTCTATTGTGCATTAAAAAAAAGAAAACAAATAAAGTTAGACACGCTATCTGTCAATAGAACCAAAAAGTGCATTCTGTGCATCCAAAAATATAGAAAATATACCAAATCAAATCATTATTATTCAATCAAAAAATAAAACAAAAGCCTCATGCATGTGTCCTGCTTCTTAATATAGGGGGTCAACAATGCCAAGAGTTGGTGAAAGCAGGGATCTGTCATCCGGAGATAATTCCGAAAATCATCCGGATTATTCTCATGGTGCTCCCGCAGCAAAGGCATATGACATAATTGGTCACGATTAATAAAGCAACCAATTTTTGGTCCTAGAACTCCTCCTCCTGTTCGTGGACTGGATTTGGGTCAAAGCAATAACTCCAAGGCCAATAATAAATAATATGTTATCTCCTCCGATTACACAACATGTCTGCTTGACGAACAGCCGTTCAGAAATTAACTGAAAAACTCAAAATCAAAAGCATGAATCAACACTCACCAAACTTCTACTAACACGAAATTACCAGAAGGAGCCGAAAGGGTGGCGTCTGACAAAGACAAAATCCAGGCACACTCCCTTCGGGCAAAAGTCAGACGCTTTGTCTGCGGAAAATCCGATGGTGTGTACGAGGCTGTAGAGCCAATCAGGTGTGCTACTGCGCCCATGTGCTGATATAGAGAGCAAAGGGATGTTTGCTGCTGCGCCTTCACCCTCCAATCACTGACTGGGGGTGGGAAGGTGACCTAGCTGTTAATGCTTAGCTGCAAGCCAGCTCTGCGGCCCAGAAAGGTGGTGCAAATCTCAGTAGGAAGAGAGATGAGAAGAAATACAAAAGATTAACCGCTTAAGCCCCGGACCAATTTGCAGCCAAAGGACAAAGCCCCTTTTTGCGATTCGGCACTGCGTCGCTTTAACTGACAATTGCACGATCATGCAACGTGGCTCCCAAACAAAATTGGCGTCCTTTTTTTCCCACAAATAGAGCTTTCTTTTGGTGGTATTTGATCACGTCTGCGGTTTTTATTTTTTGCGCTATAAACAAAAATAGAGCTGCAATTTTGGAAAAAATGCAAATTTTTTTACTTTTTGCTATAATAAATATCCCCTAAAAATATATAAAAAACATAATTTTTCCTCAGTTTAGGCCGATATGTATTCTTCTACATATTTTTGGTAAAAAAAATCGCAATTAGCGATTATTGATTGGTTTGCGAAAAGTTTTATAGCATTTTTATAATTTTTTTTTTTTACTAGTAATGGCCGTGATCAATGATTTTTGTTGTGACTGCGACATTATGGTGGACACATCGGACATTTTTGACACATTTTTGGGACCATTGTCATTTATACAGCAATCAGTGCTATTTAAATGCACTGATTCCTGTGTAAATGACACTGGCAGTGAAGGAGTTAACCACTAGGGGGAGATGAGGGGTTATGTATGACGTTATGTGTTTTTTTTATTGTAGGGAGGCGTGGCCTGCCATGTGATGTCACTGATCGTCTTTCCCTATATCAGGGAACAGGCGATTGGTGACAGCCACAGTTAGAAGCACGGGGGGAGAGATTTGTTTACACAGACCTCTCCTCATTCTTCAAGTTCTGTGACCCGATCGCGGGGACACCAGCGGCGATCGGGTCCGCTGGTCCCGCGGCCACGGTCACGGAGTTGAGGACCGGGTCGGGAGTGCGCTGCCGGTGGCGCGCTCCCGACCCACGACTGGGCACTTAAAGAGCAACATACAGGTACATGCTTGTGCCCAGCCGTGCCATTCTGCCGACGTACATCGGCGTGAGGCGGTCCTTAAGTGGTTAATTAAGAAGTGGTTAAGTGAAAAATTCTTGATGATTGGTTTCTTGGGTTATGACACTTTATATATTTCTCTTGACCTAATTAAGTGAGCCAGCAATAGAACAAAAAATTATTTTGTATACATTAACAAATGATAATATTACCAGTGTGCAATACTCACCATCAAAGCAAACTCAGACCATCCAATGAAAGCAAACCACCACAGGCCTTTCAACATTACAAACATAAGAAAACACCTAGGTCCTGCTGATGGATGAATGTGAAACTCAAATTTAAATTTAAAATAAAATAAAACATCAGTAAACGAAACTATTTCAAAATAAAGCTACTTGTTCCATTTAAAAAGACAGATGAGTGTGTGGTTCAAATGGCAGCCATGTAGATGGCAGGCAGTGAATCAAGGGCTGTGATGAATGAAAACTGTACCTAGAAATTGTAAATTACTTAATGCCTCATAGCTCCTTGGTGCTAATCTTCTTTCGAGCTGGACAGGCAGGAATTTGTTCACATGTGCGAAAGCTGAAGTGATAGTCTGAGTGAACATTTTCCCTACATTTTCATTTGTATCTTTCAGCACTGGTGTCAATGACATATTAGTTCATAGGATTTGCAATACTAGTGATTCCATCCATCCAAGTGAAATAAGAATGTACAAAATAGGAGTGAAAGCGCTATTTTATTGTTTCATAAACTTTGGTCAGTTGCATATAACTGCAAGAGTATCGGCATTATTATTTACGGGCTGGAATTTTTTTGTTATCATTCTTAACTGACAGGGTTTAACTGCTTCGGGTCTGCCCTATAGCAGTTTTATTACTACAGGGCGGCACCTGTGCGCCAGATCATGTACCCTGTCTCCCCTGGAAAATAAGACCTACCCCAAAAATAAGACCTAGCGTTATTTTCCAGGAGGGCTGCAATATAAACCCTACCCCAAAAATAAGCCTTAGATTAAAATGCTAGTAAACTCTTTAATCCACTCTATTACAGTAGTATATGATGTGCAATGTGTGTGTTTCTGTAGTATAATTGTGCCAAATACCTTCGGTACAGCTCTGTCCTCCTCCTCTTCTCCCAGCTGTCAGTGGGGGATCTTGCTCTCGATCTTCTCCCTGCAGTGCCCAGAGTGGGGAAGAGAGCTCCGGCAGGTCATAGAAGCGCCGAGCGGCGCTATAACGAAGGTATTTGGCACAATTATATTAGAGAAACACACACATTGTACATTATATACTACTGTAATAGAGTGGATTATATGTGATCTGACACCTACAGGTAGGGAGCATGCATGTGTGCCATCAGCGGCTCGCTTCCACTGTGATTACACACAGGGGAAGCTGATTGCCGGGGGCACGATAACCAATGTCCTCCGGCACTTGCCGATCATTTGGCAGAGAAGCAGAATGCCAATCTGCCTATGTAAACAAGGCAGATCACCATTCCATCTCTTCCCCTGGTAAAAAAAAAAACGCATGTTTCTGTGATAACATTTTGCAAATTATGAATTTTTCTTCATAAATTTTGGCCACAATTTATACTATCTTTGGTAAAAATAACCCAAATTAGTGGATATTATTTGGTCTTTGTGAAAGTTAGAGAGTCTACAAGCTATGGCGTAAATCATAAAAAACTGATCACATCTCATGTACTGGTGGCCTCATTTCTTGAGACCCAAGCAAGCCAGGAAAGTACAAATACCCCCCAAATGACCCCTTTTTTTGAAAATAGACATTCCAAGGTGTTTAGTAAGATGCATAGTGAGATTTTTGATGTTGTCCTTTTTTTCCACATTCTGCTACTCCTCCTGGGTATTACGATACCACATGTGGGACTTTTTCACAGCCAACCACTTAGAGAGGTCCAACATGCAGGGCGCACCATTACGTGTTCTAGGAGCATGAATTACACATCTAACTTCTTGACTACCTATTACACTTTTGAAAAGCCCTGGAGCACCAGGACAATGATATGTGACACTGCCATGGCACTGATGACAGATGGCACTGATATGTGGCACTGATGATACGTGACACTGATGTGGCACTGAAGACTGATGGCACTAATACGTGGCACTGATGACACGTGACACTGATGACAGATGGCACCAATATGTGGCACTGACAAGTGTCATTGATGACACATGGCACTAATACATGACACTGATGACAGATGGCACTAATACCTGGCACTGATGACACGTGACACTGATAACAGATGGCAGGTGACACTGACAGATGGCACTGATACATGGTACTGATGACAAGTGACACTGATGACAGATGGCACTTTAGGTGGCACCGATGACATGTGACACTGATGTTGCACTGATGACAGATGGCACTATTACGTGGCTCTGGGGACAGATGGCACTGACAGATGGCACTGGGGACAGATGTCACTGGGGACAGATGACACTGACATGTGCTGTAGGCACTTTATTTTCCCCTTTTTTTTATACTCACGCTGCAGCCGTTCGCTCTCCCTCCTCACACGCTGTCTCTGTGTGAGGAGGGAGAGCCGACCATGAGAGATGATCTCATATGTTTACATATGAGATCATCTCTCATTGGACACTCAGATTGAGTGCTACATGGCCGCTGTGATTGACAATTTAGCACAATCTGTGATTGGCTGTGTCCGAGGGACATGGCCAACACAGAAGTAAACAGGAGGATGTCCAGGGATGCCCTCCCGGCAACTGGAGTCCGCGCTGTAGCCGTCTATCTGCAGATAAAACTCTTATAAAAATGCAAACTTCTTGAAAGTCAGTAAATGCATAGGGATAACTCCAAATGTAACAGTACTCAGATGTGATGTTAGGTTGCTCATGCACTAGAAGTTGAATAGTGGGAAGCTGTTTTAAAAGTAGGGAGGGTAGTCCATATGTACAGTACCTATACATAATAGTAGGCTATTCAACCTTCCAGCAACTATCCAAAACTAGTTTGATTGGTCTCATCATATTATATGTAAAATCAGAAATGCAATACAAGTAAATTTTCTTGTTATTTATTGTCTAACAAAGCAGGCTTGTAGAGTTTAACAAACTATACCACTGCTCCACTGGCTCAGAATTTAGTGTAATAGTGTATTATTGTAAAAATGTAAAGCCACAACGATAAATCTGTTGCCTTAACATCCTATATATATATATCCATATTTTGACATCGAAGAAATTACTAGGCTATATACCACTGATGGGGAACCTTGACACCCCAGATGTTTTGGAACTACATTTCCCATGGTGCTCATGTACTCTTCAGTGTAGTTGAGCATCATGGGAAATGTAATTCCAAAACTTCTGAGATGCCAAGGTTCACCATCACTGCTATATACAGTGGCTTTACACTTCATAGATGCAATGATAATTTGTCAGATTTTAGTTTTCTGAACACTCAGGAAAGTCCCAAGCAAACTGAAAAAGCAAATATATAGCTTTACTTAAAGACTGTGGCTTTGGTGGGACCCCATTACTATAAGGCATCACTGCTAACCAAAAAGCCACCTCATCCTAGTAAATATACTACTTTACCATTTTTGTTTTTACTTTTATCTGCTTTCATTGCCTTTCTACCTTAAACTAAATCAGCCATATGTTTAGTATTAATACAGAGTTTTCCCCATGCAATACTTTCCAAATGCCATACTCTTCATGCATCCCTTGTGCCCACAACCATCTAATGTTTCAAACATGTAATAAAAGTTTTAAATGTTACATTTGACTAATATTGGATTTTTACTCCCTCCAGTAAATGCCATGCCACTCATTATATTGCTTGCCAGCACTTATGGTGTTAAGTTAATATACAGTGCATTGTGGGAAGAGTTTTCTGATTTTATATCTATGGGAATAACCTTTCAATGAAATGTGCCTTTACAGCCCTTCAAAGACGAGATCCTTCCAGGATTCTATCATTGACAGTATAATAAAGGCAGACTGCTGAATTTTATATACACTTTTATTTTCATATAACACATTCATGAATACACAAATAGTAAAACTATAAAAAAAAAGAAAATACAAAAAGACCAGAGTGGGAATTATAAAAAAGTGTATAATGTAAAAAATGGAGAATGAATACTGAGTGGATTGTAAATATTTAGTACATTTGTACCAACTGTACTTATTTTTAAATTATTTTTATGACACCACCCAACATGTTCTAACAAAACTGTAGTTTGTTATATGTAGGTGTTGAGCTTATTAAACGTGTAATAAAAGGCTAATGTAGTTGCTTGGTGTGAATTGATAATTTCAAAATAATCAAAGCTAAAGGTAAGTTTGCAAACTGATATTGTTGTTCTAAATCAGTTTTCTCATTACATGAAAATGAGTTTTTACATAGCCGTGAACTTGGCTTTTCTATAGTCAAGCTTTAGCACACTTATTTTAAGAAATGTCATCCATTCAGGGATGTAGAAACAGGTAAGCTTCGTCTGCAAATCTACCATATTTGGCTGATATATATGGGAGTGGGTGACAAGGGTCCAGTAAATTTTTCCAAAACCTTAAATGCCGCAACACAGCCATGATCCACAAGTAGTTCGCAATTGACCTGTTGCTGACCCACAATCTAAATCTCACCAGCTCTATCTATTATTATTATTATACAGGATTTATATAGCACAGTTTAAAAGGCGCTTTAAAACTTGAGGGTAGACAGTACAAATAAAATACACTTTAATACAGTAGGAATCAGAGGACCCTGCTCGTTAGAGCTTACAATCTAAGAGGGAGGGTCAAGAGATACAAGAGGTAATAGCTGTGGGGGATGTGCTGATGAAAAGAATAAGTGTACAGTTGTTAGGTGGGGGCCAGGTAGGCTTTTCCGAAGAGATGAGTTTTCATGGATCATCTGAAAGTAGACAAAGTAGGAGATAGTCAGATAGACAGATTGGGGCAGAGCATTCCAGAGGATGGGAGAGGCTCGGAAGAAGTCCTGGAGGTGAGCGTGGGATGAGGCAAGGGAGCTAGAGAGCAGGAGGTCTTGGGAGGAGCAAAGAGGACGATTTGGCTGGTATTTTGAAACCAGGTTAGAGACATAGCTGGTTGTGGATGGCTTTGCAAGTTACTGTTAGTATCATGTTGAGTGAGTGGCAGCCAATGGAGGGATTGGCAGAGAGCGGTAGCAGACGCTGAGCGGTTTGTAATGTGGATGAGCCTGGCAGCAGTGTTCATGATGGACTGAAGGGGGGATAGCCTATTTAGAGGTAAACCAATGAAGAGGGAGTTGCAGTAGTTGAGGTGAGAGATGACCAGGGAGTAGATTAGAATCTTTATGGTGACATTGGTTAGGAAGGTGCGTATCTTTGAGATGTTGGGGAGGTTGAGGTAGCCAGTTTTGGACAGCGATTGGATGTGGGGCCAAAAAGAATATTTCAGAGTCCAGGATTACACCTAGGACCTTGGCATGGGGGCATGATAGTTGAACCCTTAATTTTGACATAGAAATCAGGGGAAGTGGCATGTGGGGGAGGAAATATCATGAGCTCGGTTTTGGATAGGTTGAGTTTGAGGAAGTGATGTGACATCTAGGCTGATATATCTGTTAGTAAGTTGGTGATGCGTGAGGAAACAGATGGAGTGAGTTGGGGGGTGGAGAGGTAGATTTGGGTGTCATCCACGTAGAGATGATATTGAGAGCTGTGAGGGGCAATCAACTGACCCAGGGAGAAGGTGTAGATTGAGAAAAGGAGAGGTCCAAGAACAGAACTTTGGGGGACCCGACGGAGAAAGGAAGAGGAGAGGAGACCAAAGGAGAGTGTTTTTTTGAGGAGGGGGTGGTCCACTGTATCAAAGGCAACAGAGAGGTCTAGGAGAAGTAGTACAGAATAGTGTCTATTGGTTTTAGCCGTTAGTAGGTTGTTGGTGAGTTTAAGGAGAGCATTTTCCATGCAGTGTTTAGGGTGAAATTCGGACTGAATTGGCTCAATAAGTTTGTTCATAGTCAGATGGTCAGTCAGTTGTAGACCAGTATTTCAAGGAGTTTGGAAAAGGAGAGTAAGGAGATGGGGCATAGGTTGTTAAGATTGTTGGGGTCCAGTGAAGGCTTTTTAAGGATAGGGGTGACTAGCGAATGTTTTAGAGAGTTGGGGAAGATGCCGCAAGAGAGGGAGAGATTGAAAATATGAGTTAGAGAGTGTAGAATAGAGTCAGAGGGTGAGCGTAGCATTTGCGAGGAAGCAGGATCCAGAGGGCAGGTCTTTAGGTGGGCGTCAGAAAAAAGATTAGCAACCTCATTAATACTAGCAGGGTTGAATGAGGGAAGCAATGATTGTACCTGTGAACATGAAGTGTTGAGTGGGGGAGGTTTCTGTGCATTAGAGATCTCCTCATGAGTTGTATCAATCTTATGTTTGAAGTGATTGGCAATCTCCTGGGCAGTGAGTGAGTTAGAGGATGGAGACAGTGGAGGACAGAGTAGAGTGTTAAAGGTAGAGAAGAGTTTTCAGGGACTGGATGATAATGTGTTAATGAGCGTGATAAAATAGGTCTGTTTGCCAGTGTGGAGGCAGAAATAGTATTTTAGGAGGGCAGATTTATATTGGTTGAAGTCTTCTTGGGACTTAGTCTTCCGCCACAGATGCTCAAGAGTGCAGTTAGGTTTTCTGAGACTTCTAGTGTCGTCTGTTTGTCAGGGTTGTAGCGGTCAGGGCCTGATTCTGCATGTAATAAGGGGGTGAGCTTGCCTAGGGAGGATGACAGTGAGCTGTTCTAGACAAAAGTGGCTAGGTTGGGGCAGGAGAGGGGTGAGATTTTTTTCATAGAGGTGGTCAGTAGCAGAGTAGAGAAAAGAAGGGTTGAGGTGGTGAAGGTTTCTACGGGTAACCTTTAGGCAGTTGGAGGGAGAGGAAGTCAAAGACCTGGAGAGAGTGAAACTAATAAAGTGGTGATCAGAGAGTGGGAGAGGATTGTTGGAGAGGTTGAATGAGGTGCACAGATAGAAGACAAGGTCAAGGGTGTTGGAGTGAGTGGGAGCCTGTATCCCTTATTTCAGGTCAAAAGATGAGGTTAGACTGAAAAGTTTAGAAGTAGTAGTAGTTTAACATTAACAGGGATGTTGAAGTCGCCAAGAATGATAGTGGGGATTTCAGAAGAGAGAAAGTAGGGTAGCCAAGCAGAGAAGTCATCCAGGAAAGTTGATACCAGTCCAGGGGGCCGCAATTCTCAGGGAAATAGGAGAAAAATCCATCACAAAAAAAAATGTTTGGGTTATAAACACACTTAAATCCATAATAATTTGTGACAGACCCAACCGGCCAGGGGCTTTTGGAGGGAACAAGGGGCTTGCCTCCTACCAACTGATTATGGCCCATGGAGAGAGCAGATCATCCGCTAATGATGGACAACAACATGATGAACTTTGAGAGCAAGGCTTGGATTAATTCTCTGAATAAGGTCAATAAAGCTTCTCTTCTGGAGTGAATGGAAAGATCTAATAGTAATCTTGTACAGGTTAAGGGTCAGAGGGAATATGGTGGCCCCCCTGCAGACTGGGTGGGAGAGGCTCCTTCAAATGGGACAGAAATATTCATTAGCAATATCTCTCAAGAACGCTATGAAGATAAATTAATTCCACTTTATCAGACTGCTGTAACATTGTTTTTCTTCTGATGACTTGTCTAGTAGACAGAATACACAAGTTTGTGTCTCTCCCATTGTGCGTCTCCTAGGTGTGAATTCCCATTGTTAATTGGGTCACCTATTGTTCCAGTCTGCCTGCTAGTATTGTGGCCACTTCACCTTGTTGCCAAACTATTGTGGGATGTTATATGTTTGTTAATTAGATTTGTTTTATTAAGATCACTGTTAGCTGTTAATTGGATTGGTATTTGGAGTTTGCATTGCCATGCTAATATCCTCAAGAGGAATGTCCTCTTGTGGGTATAGAGTCATTCCTTTGGATTTTACCTCAACATCTTGTCTGTGTATGATGCTTGGTGTAAAAGGGCTGGTATTAGTTCTCAGTCTGCTGGAAGGGTTTGGAGAGCAGGAGGCACTGTTTGGCGGAAGCACCCAGGCTGGGTGTCAGGCATTTTGTCACATCATTGATAATCCATATTATCAAAAGAAACGAAAGGGCTGATCCATTAAAACTGAAGAGAAGATAGCACATTATTGCAGTTGTATCCAACAGTAACCAATCAAATCCTTGTTTAAGGTTTCCCCAAAAATAAACAGTGAAATCTCATTGGTTCCTAGAGGTTACAATTCCAGTTCTGTGTGTATTTTCAAATCTAGTTTTTATTGTGAAGTCCCTGGAGCAGACAGTTTTTGGGTTGTGACTCATCACATGAATGCTCAAACAAATCAGAATGGATACAACTTTTCAACAAGCAATTTCAAACTGGGTATCAATGAAAGAAGAACACTCACAGGGTCAATACTGAGCCTGGCAGACAGCAGTCTCCATTGCAGTGTCCCAGGCTTGGGCTTGCACAGGCAGATATCTGCAGCATATACACAGAGATTTTGCAAGATATTCGCAAGCTATCCTGCACCCCCACTGGCCCCTGGAACAAGCCGCAAAGCCTCCTCCAGCCAACTCTAGCTACTCCATTAAACTAGTAGAGAAGCCAGAGCCTGGTGTGCATCACTTTGCTGGGAATGTAGGACAGCCAGAGCTGATCAGAAGGAAACCCGCATCTCCATTCCCACTCGAAGAGCTGGTGGAAGTGCAGGATAGAGCAGATAGGAAACCAGGGCCCAGTAGGAGGAAGGCTTTGGCCCAGGATCAGACCAGAGCCAAATGGTTCAGAGCCACTGCTCGAGTAGACCCTTATGCAATACAGAGGACTTTGACTTCTTGTTGACATGGAGTTGAGCTCTGCTCTACCATTTAACTGTCTGATGTGAGATCACTCAAGGCCCCTACACTGTACTGATGAAAAGGATGAGCTCAGCTCTGATTGGGTACTAAGTTATATGGCTCATATATACTAGGAGCAGCTGCCAGAGATTTGAAAATAAAATGATAATCATTTTTCCTGTCAGGTCTGATTGAAATTTGGCATTATTTTTATAGTTTTAGCACACTGTAACTTGCAGGTCAGTGTTAATGAAAAGGCTGTGTAAAAATACCCTGCAATCTTTGTGAAAATTTTCATTCTTACTGCAGTGATATTGGCTTAGCATGTTTGATCCTATGACTAATGTGGGCCAGGAGACTTTTAAAGCCAAGGCTCATCTAGTCCAGCAGTGGTAACAAGGTTAGCAGAGTCAACAACCATTATTGGTTCCTTGGCTTTGAGGTCCCAACCATAACACTGATGCCGCGTACAGACGATCGGAATTTCCGACAACCAAACCGTGGATTTGTTTCTGACGGATGTTGGCTGAAACTTGTCTTGCATACACATGGTCGCACAAATGTTTTCGGAAATTCCGATCAGCTAGATTGCACTGACGTACAACACTTACGATGGGACTAGAAAAAGGAAGTTAAATAGCCAGTGTGGCACCCTTTGGGCTCCTTCTGCTAATCTTATGTTACCCTGTTTCCCCTAAAATAAGACCTAGCGTGATTGTCGACGATGGCTGCAATATAAGCCCTACCCCCCAAATAAGCCCTAGTTAAAGTCCTTCTATGTCTTATTCTCAGGGTAGGGCTTATTTTGGGGGAAAGAGGGTGGGGTTTATTTGGGGGGTAGGGCTTATATTGCAGCCATCACCGACACTCACGCTAGGTCTTATTTTAGGGGAAACAGGGTAGTAGAAGTTTAGTGAGAGACGATTCACGTTTTTCAGCCTCATGCTTTTTTTATCGTTACTACTCTTCAGTTGTGCTTGTGGGTTCGTATCTGGTTTTCACTGTGTGTAGTCAGTTCGCATCTGGTTTTCAGCGTGTCATATTTCTAGTACGTATTTGATTATCAGTGCGTTCTTATCCGCTTGATTCTGATTTTCAGCTCGTTCTTCTCAGGTTCTTTCTGATTTTCAGTGCATTCTGTTAGTTTGTTCTGACCAGCCGACTGTTTTGAAGCAATGTTCCAGTTACGTACTTGTCATAGCATTCGTGCTATGTGGGTGCTTGGTGTTGGAGTTCTTACTTTGACCCAGTCCAAGTCCAGTCCATGAACAGGGTGGACTTGGGTCAAAGAATAGACGAAGAATTGGTTGCTCCAGCGTGACCAATTCTGACACATGCCTTTGTTTCGGGAGATCCATGAGAATAATCCTGATGATTTCAGGAGCTATCTTCGGATGATGGACCCCGTTTTTTCACCATTTGTTGGCTTTGCTGTCCCCTTATATTACCATGCAGGACACCTGCATGCGGCAAGCCATCACTCCTTCACTCCGATCATTATTCCAGAGACTTGTTCTGCCATCATTCAGGTCCTGCAGAAGGACTATATTAGGTTAAATGTTCTCCTTTTACATCTATGTATTTAATGTTTGCTAATGTAGTGTATTTCTTTCATCATTCCATAATTACCATGATTGTATGCTGAGAATGTTCCCTTTATCCTCATGCATGCTTGAAGTTTTTAATGCTCCTTTTTTGTCCTTCATGCGTATTTGCCTTCACTAACCTCCGCAGCATGCTACCCTGGGTCCATACACACCTACAAAAAAATAGGTGGAACCTTGTGCGCTGCTATAAACTAAAACTAAACACCTAAATTCTATAGATGGTGACGGCTGCTGACACTTCCCACACCTTCTCACAATGTGATCAAATGAAAAACTCTATATATAATTATATATGTCTTGTGCACATGCACTGACATATATAAATGTGGTGCGCTATGTATCGCAGAGTAACTAACTGCGATGCAATCTTCTAATATTATAAACTTATTATGAAAATATTCCTATCCCCATAAGGTGCTAATCAATAAGGTTACAAATCCATATATGAATATACATATAAATACATGATAATAAAATAAAATACAAATAAAAAAAAAAAATGAAAAAAAAAAATCTAATAATATATAATCACGGGGCGTGGCTTGGCGCGCATCGGGAATGGCCGCTTGAGACAGGAGCTCCAGGAGACTCGCAGCCCAACAGCTCTACCTTCGGCTCATTTCACGCCGCATCATGCTTAAATCAGCACGCCACCACACCGGGACAGGGGCTCGCCGTCAGTCCGGGACCCCTCGGGACACCCGTAGTATCCAGGACATCTTCCCCTCACAGGCCCGAGCAGGTGGCAGCACCCCTTCTAAGATGGCACTGCCACGAGGCGAGGAAGACGAACTCAGTGATGGCTCCCTGTCTACAGCTGAAGACCCGGTAAGCAGGCTGGGGAACCCCAATCATCCACTCACGCTGGGAGATATGACATCGATTGCATCTGACATAAAGAACATGCTTTTTTCTGCAATTACTGACCTTAAGGCTGACTTACTATCTCTCACTGAGAAGATGTCCACCTTAGAGAAAGCAGAGAGCAAGAGGGACAGGACTGTACGCAGACTGGAGGCCACAGCTGCCTCACACATGGTTCACTTAATCAATATCAATAGACACCTGGAGGACCTTGATAATAGAGGGAGGAGGTGTAACATCCGGGTGAGGGGGATCCCGGAGACGGTGGGCCCTGACCAGATCACCTCAGCTTTGCGATCAGTGTTTAATAACCTGCTGGAAAACCCCATTGATTCTCCCACTGATTTTGTACGAGCACACAGGGCTTTGAGGGCTAGGCCCCTGGACTCAGCCCCTCCCCGAGATGTTATCTGCTGCCTCCAGAGTTTTCAGTTGAAGGAGGAAATCCTAAGTCAGGCCAGGAAAAACGACCGGATTGTATTCAATGAGGCGGAGATTTCGTTGTTTCAAGACTTGTCGCCCATAACCTTACAAAACAGACGGGCTTTACGACCGTTGCTGGGAGCCCTTCGTGAGAGAGGCATCGTTTATAAATGGCGCTTTCCCTTCGCCTTACAAGCCGCACTGGACGGGAGACAATTTTTGCTTCGGATGCCAGAAGACCTTTGTGCTGGTCTCCATATCCCTTGTGTGGACTTACCGGAATGGTATGTTGAGTTTAAGCTCCCCCAACCCGAGCTCAGCCCTCCTGGCACCCCTTTGTCCTCACCGGTTAAGCCACCGCAGAAGAAGAGCAAAGTTGGGCAGCGTTCCTCCAGGGAGGGATCCCGCGCACCTCAGTCCTCCAGGCATTCCAGGAACCGTGATCGCACCTGAAAGACATACTGACTGTATGGTGGAAGAATTGTCTTTTTTGTTTTGTTGTTTTCTTTTTGATTGTTTGCACTTTTCTGCAATGTTGCGGGGGTACCCATCTTGACTAATTAAAAAAGAGTCCTGCGCAAATAATACCACAAAAAATGAATAATGTATAAAAATGTGAAAAAAACAAGAGTCAATGAAAATATTTCAAAATAAACACACCAATAGTGTAAGTGTGTAGTGAAAAAGCACTGGAGGAAGAACAGGACCAAATGTTCCAAAAGATCAGGCTCCCAGAACTCTCACCTCAGAGATGGAATAATAAGGCAAAAGAAAGTAATTCCAATGGACTTCTCCTTCACTTCTCTGTGCACAATCATCAAATGGTATAAACTTCTACCACTAGAGGGCCGATTCAACCTCTTATGAGTAATGCTGCAGCATATGTATCCTCGTGGTGTAAAACTTAAAGAAAACACAGAGGGGAAGGGGGAAGGGAGAGAGAAAGGGGACTCCAATAGTGTAGTGGTTTCCAAAACTGAATAAATTTATTTAAGAGAAAGCAAGTGGACTCTCACATTTAAAAAGAAAATATCAAACAGAAAGAGATCTGGCGTATACAGCCAGTCTTACGCTTGTTCCGGTATTCCTACGGCCACTCCCTACGCGTTACGTCACCACGTGACTTCTTCATGGGGATGACGCTAGACCGTTCGTAATATGCTTATATACGAGAAACCCGGAAACGATCGGACCGGAAACGTCCGAACGACCATTTTGAAAGAGGTAAAAAACGTCCGAACGACCATTTTGAAAGAGGTAAAAACAATCATGTTGGCCGGATATAGAAACTCCGCCATCTTGCTCCTCCAAAATGATGAAAGGGAAGTGTATGTACACCACCATTTTAGACCGGAAATGATTCTTCGGCCATTTTAATACAATATGGTGTACAGAGAAATATACATTCTCCCTTTTAAGAGCAAAAAGTATCCGAAAATATAGAATCCGAACGAAATGTAAATACTAAAAAATATAAAGCCTAAAAATTGAAAAATAGTATATATCTAGCAATTTATATTAAGATCATCAAAAATTATATATAAAAACCGCAATAGACATGAATGTATAAATATCATAATATACAAAATAGGAATATATAAACAATGTGGGTAAGGAATAAAATATCTTTATTCCTTACCCACATTGTTTATATATTCCTATTTTGTATATTATGATATTTATACATTCATGTCTATTGCGGTTTTTATATATAATTTTTGATGATCTTAATATAAATTGCTAGATATATACTATTTTTCAATTTTTAGGCTTTATATTTTTTAGTATTTACATTTCGTTCGGATTCTATATTTTCGGATCTTTTTTGCTCTTAACCACTTCAGCTCCGGACCAATAAACACCTTAAGGACCAGAGGTCTTTTTGCAATTTCGCACTGCGCTGCTTTAACTGGTAATTACGCGGTCATGCAATATTGCACCCAAACGAAATTTGCGTCCTTTTCTTCCCACAAATAGAGCTTTCTTTTGATGGTATTTGATTGCCTCTGCGATTTTTTTTTTTTGCGATATAAATGGAAAAAGAGCGAAAATTTTGAAAAAAAAGATATTTTCTTCTTTTTGTTATAAGAAAAATCGAATAAACTAAATTTTAGTCATACATTGAGGGCAAAATTTATTCAGCCACATGTCTTTAGTAAAAAAAATGTCAATAAGCGTATATTTTTTGGTTTGCGCAAAAGTTATAGCGTCTACAAACTAGAGTACATTTTCTGGAATTTACACAGCTTTTAATTTATGACTGCCGATCTCATTTCTTGAGGTGCTAAAATGGCAGGGCAGTACAAATCCCCCCCAAATGACCCCATTTTGGAAAGTAGACACCCCAAGGAAATTGCTGATGGGTATGTTGAGCCCATTGAATATTTATTTTTTTTGTCCTAAGGGATTGAATAATGACAAAAAAAAAAAAAAAAATTTTTTTACAAAAAGTTGTCACTAAATGATATATTGCTCACACATGCCATGGTTATATGTGGAATTGCACCCCAAAATATATTCCGCTACTTCTCCCGAGTATGGCAATACCACGTGTGTGGGACTTTTTGGGAGTCTAGTCGCGCACGGCACCCCGAAAACCAATCACCACCTTTAGGATTTCTAAGGGTGCAAATTTTTGATTTAACTCCTCACTACCTATCACAGTTTCGAAGGCCATAAAATGCCAAAATAGCACAAAACCCCCCAAAATGACCCCATTTTGGAAAGTAGACACCCCAAGCTATTTACTGAGAGGCATGTTGAGTCCATGGAATATTTTATATTTTGCCACAAGTTGCGGGAATATTACAAACTTTTTTTTTTTTGCACCAAGTTGTCACTAAATGATATATTGCTCACACATGCTATGGGCATATGTGAAATGACACCCCAAAATACATTCTGCTGCTTCTCCCGAGTACGGGGATACCACATGTGTGGGACTTTTTGGGAGTCTAGTCGCGCACGGCACCCCGAAAACCAATCACCACCTTCAGGATTTCTAAGGGTGCAAATTTTTGATTTAACTCCTCACTACCTATCACAGTTTCGAAGGCCATAAAATGCCAAAATAGCACAAAACCCCCCCAAATGACCCCATTTTGGAAAGTAGACACCCCAAGCTATTTACTGAGAGGCATGTTGAGTCCATGGAATATTTTATATTTTGCCAAAAGTTGCGGGAATATTACAAACTTTTTTTTTTTTTGCACAAAGTTGTCACTAAATGATATATTGCTCACACATGCTATGGGCAGAAGTCAAATTACACCCCAAAATAAATTTTGCTGCTTCTCCCGAGTACAGGGATACCACATGTGGGGGACTTTTTGGGAGCCTAGCCACGTACGGGACCCCGAAAACCAAGCACTGCCTTCCGGATTTGAATATAAAATGCTATAAAAAACAAACTAACCAGAGTCACCCGTAACACTTATACGGTGATCAGTGGTGAAAGGGTTAACTAGGGGCAATCAGGGGGTTCAAATTTTTATTAGGTAGTATATGGGGGTTCCTGGCGCTATATAAAAACCTGACGGGGAACCTAAATAACTAACTGGCTAACCAGCGTCACCAGTGACACTTATACTGTGATCGCTGGTGAAAGGGGGTGAAAGGGTTAACTAGCAGCAATCAGGGGGTTAAAACCATTATTGGGTAGTATATCGGGGTACCTAGCGCTATAAAAACCTGGCGGTGAACCTAAAAAAATAACTAGCTACCTAGCGACACTAGCGACACTGATGCAGCGTTCAGAAAAATTATCGCTTAGTGACACTGGCAAAAGGGGGTGAAAGGGTTAACTAGCGGAAATCAGGGGGTTAAAACCATTATTGGGTAGTATATCGGGGTACCTAGCGCTATAAAAACCTGGCGGTGAACCTAAAAAAATAACTAGCTACCTAGCGACTGTAGCGACACTAATGCAGCGATCAGAAAAACGAACGCTTAGTGACACTGGCAAAAGGGGGGTGAAAGGGTTAACTAGCGGCAATCAGGGGGTTAAAACCATTATTGGGTAGTATATCGGGGTACCTAGCGATATAAAAACCTGGCGGTGAACCTAAAAAAATAACTAGCTACCTAGCGACACATGCAGCGATCAGAAAAATGATCGCTTAGTGACACTGGCAAAAGGGGGTGAAAGGGTTAACTAGCGGCAATCAGGGGGTTAAAAACATTATTGGGTAGTATATCGGGGTACCTAGCGCTATAAAAACCTGGCGGTGAACCTAAAAAAATAACTAGCTACCTAGCGACTGTAGCGACACTAATGCAGCGATCAGAAAAACGATCGCTTAGTGACACTGGCAAAAGGGGGTGAAAGGGTTAACTAGCGGCAATCAGGGGGTTAAAAACATTATTGGGTAGTATATCGGGGTACCTAGCGATATAAAAACCTGGCGGTGAACCTAAAAAAATAACTAGCTACCTAGCGACACTAGCGACACATGCAGCGATCAGAAAAATGATCGCTTAGTGACACTGGCAAAAGGGGGTGAAAGGGTTAACTCTAGGGGCAATCAGGGGGTTAAATCTTTATTGGGGGGTGATAGGGGGCTACCCTGGACCTAACACTAACTGTCCTGACAGTTTTTACTGTCACAACTGACACTGAATGCATTGATCAGTAAAGAAATGATCAATGCAATCAGTGACACTGTGACTGGGGGGGGAGGGGGGGCGGGGGGGGATCGGGGGGGGGTTTGTGTGCCTGTGTGTACCTACATGTCAGTGTAGTGTTGGTGCACACTTACTTTTACTCTTCTCCTCGTAGTCCGGTCAAAAAGACCGCCCCGAGGAGAATGACATCACTTCCTCCTTCCTGTGTAAACAATACACAGGGGAGGAAGCTTCTCATTGGCCAGGAGCGATCCAGAGGGGGTGGCCGAAAACCAACGGCCATCCCCTCATCACGGAGCGCTCCTGGACCGAATCGGACCGCCGTAAACAGCGGGAGGGGGTCCGATCGGACCCCCCACCCGCTGGAAGGCAATCACGTAGATGTACGTGATTGTGCCTGCCTGTGCCATTGTGCTGACGTACAATGGCAATACGGCGGTCCTCAAGTGGTTAAAAGGGAGAATGTATATTTCTCTGTACACCATATTGTATTAAAATGGCCGAAGAATCATTTCCGGTCTAAAATGGTGGTGTACATACACTTCCCTTTCATCATTTTGGAGGAGCAAGATGGCGGAGTTTCTACATCCGGCCAACATGATTGTTTTTACCTCTTTCAAAATGGTCGTTCGGACGTTTTTTACCTCTTTCAAAATGGTCGTTCGGACGTTTCCGGTCCGATCGTTTCCGGGTTTCTCGTATATAAGCATATTACGAACGGTCTAGCGTCATCCCCATGAAGAAGTCACGTGGTGACGTAACGCGTAGGGAGTGGCCGTAGGAATACCGGAACAAGCGTTAGACTGGCTGTATACGCCAGATCTCTTTCTGTTTGATATTTTCTTTTTAAATGTGAGAGTCCACTTGCTTTCTCTTAAATAAATGTATTCAGTTTTGGAAACCACTACACTATTGGAGTCCCCTTTCTCTCTCCCTTCCCCCTTCCCCTCTGTGTTTTCTTTAAGTTTTACACCACGAGGATACATATGCTGCAGCATTACTCATAAGAGGTTGAATCGGCCCTCTAGTGGTAGAAGTTTATACCATTTGATGATTGTGCACAGAGAAGTGAAGGAGAAGTCCATTGGAATTACTTTCTTTTGCCTTATTATTCCATCTCTGAGGTGAGAGTTCTGGGAGCCTGATCTTTTGGAACATTTGGTCCTGTTCTTCCTCCAGTGCTTTTTCACTACACACTTACACTATTGGTGTGTTTATTTTGAAATATTTTCATTGACTCTTGTTTTTTTCACATTTTTATACATTATTCATTTTTTGTGGTATTATTTGCGCAGGACTCTTTTTTAATTATTCAAGTGATAGTTTGTGTTTACTATTTTGTCCCGCTGCATTTTTTGTTTTATTTAGTAGCACTTGCACTTTTGTTATTCCACAGATTGTTACATTATACTTTGTTATTTTATTTTGATGCACGTAGATCTATTTCACGTCTAGCACATAGTGGCGCGAGGGTCCATTTTACACCCATCTTGACTATTGTTGCTCTTTGTTTATCCCCCCTCTCCCCTAGATGGCGCCTCCTCAAGGGGTTGGGTAGCTGTTCCCATGCCCTGAGGGGTAAACATTTGTTGTTCCCCTGTACTCTTATGCCTGGCTTGCAGACACCGGCCCTAACAGTTCCCCTCTCCCACCCCCCCTCCCCCTCCTGGTGGGCTTGGGTGTTTTTTTTTTTTTTTTGCCGAAGTTTATTTCGCACACCTGGTTGATGCTACTTAGGGCGCTGGGTCTCCGTATTGGTTGCTTAATTACCTGTTATTTTGTTACCTCAAATTTCAGTTTCCGTCAGTGATTTATTTGTTCTGTTTGAGCTGAAGTTTACATTCCTCTTGTGGAGTTCCTCCCACGTACCCCACAAGCGGTCCGCAAGGTGCTTTGGTGTCGCCTTGCGGTTTGCCCGCACATTATTTTTGCCTGTAGCCGCAGTGCGCGCAGGCCGTACCTTGCTATTTTGTGATATTTCCCCTACGGGGGGCTTTCTGTTTCTTTCTTCTGTCTCTGGACTTCTTTTCACTTTATTTTCCTTTGAGGCTCTGCCCTCTTTCCACTCTTCTCTTTCTTTCCTCTCTACAGAACAGGTGGCTGCGGAGAGCAGACGCACGGGAACTCATGGCATACACGGAGTTGGGATCTAGACCAACATTGGTCTCACACAACGTCCGCGGCTTAAATATTCCGGAGAAGCGCACCTCGGTCCTCAGGGAACTAAATAAGGTAGGACCCCTATTTGTCTATCTGCAGGAGACACATTTCCTACGTCACTCGCACCCTAAACTTTGGCACAAGAACTATCCTCAGGCATTTTATGCCTCGAATTCTCAAGCAAAGACTAAAGGGGTCGCTATCTTAATTCATAAGGCAGTGGAGTTTGAGGTTTCACAACTGTTGGCTGACCCTGACGGCAGATACATATTTGTTAAGGGGACATGGGGCAACGTCCCGCTGACCTTAGCCAATGTCTATTTTCCCAATAGTGCACACAAATCTTTTTGCAGACACTTGATTGAGGAGCTGAAGGGTTTTGCCACGGGCTGTATTCTCTTGGGAGGTGACTTTAATCTCCCCCTCGACCCGACCCAGGATACCTCCTCGGGCCGATCGAGCATTCCTTACAGCACTCTGAAGTACATTAAAAACCTCTTGCACTCTTTAACCTTAATTGACGCTTGGCGCACGTTAAATCCCCGTGGCAGAGACTTTACCTGTTATTCAGCTCCCCATGATAAATACTCACGTATTGACTATATTTTTGTTACTCAAAGAGATCTGCAGAGCTTGAGGGCCGCCCGGATAGGCATACAATCCCTCTCAGACCATGCTCCCATCTCCCTTTCCCTTGACCATCCTGGGGACAGGCCTAAGACGTGCACGTGGAGGTTGAATTCAGCTTTGCTAATGGATCCAGAACTACTCCCCAAATTGACTGACGCTTTAAGACACTATTTCCTTGACAACGCTTCCGAAGACCTCTCTCCCTTGACTATTTGGGAAGCCCATAAATGCGTCATGCGGGGGGAGCTCATTCGAGCAGGGGCGTCCCGTAAAAGGATGGCCGCCCAACAGCTTCGCACGTTAACTGATAAAATAGCGCTTTTGGAACTCCGCCACAAGGCGACTTTAGATTCCCTACAGGCTCAGGAGCTGCTACAAACACGTCAGGAACTTAGAGATCTGTTAGAGGCGAGGAGCAAACGCACCCTCTTCTTAAAAAAGAGAATTTACTATGAAAAGGGCAATAAGGGGGGGAAATTGCTAGCCAGGGCTTTGAAAGACGCTTCCCTAGCTAATAACATCCTAGCCATTAGGACAACAGACGGCACTCTGACAAACAGAACTGACAAAATTGCGGAGAGCTTTCACAAGTTCTACTCCCGTCTCTATAGTGTCCCTCCCCAACATACCCCGGGGGGGCAGCTGGGAGATAGGAGCCACATTATAAAAGACTATCTAGTTCAGAGCGGTATGCCGACACTTTCCCCAGAAGATGCTGAATCGTTAGAACTCCCCATCTCGTCCGAGGAGCTCTCGGCAGTGGTCAAGGGCCTTAAAACGGGTAAAAGCCCTGGCCCGGATGGGCTCACGGCTCACTACTACAAGGTCTTTTTCAACCTTCTTGAAGAACCTCTTTTGAAGGTTTTTAATTCTCTCAATGAACCACGTAACCTACCTGAAACTTTTCTGGGCGCACATATCACACTACTACCTAAACCCGGGAAGGATCCCACTGCTTGCTCTAACTATCGCCCCATTTCCCTCTTAAATTTAGACTTAAAAATTATGTCGAAGATAGTGGCGAATCGTCTGCGGATCTTTTTACCACATTTGATAGGTGCTGAACAAGTGGGGTTCATGCCGGGGAGGGAATCCAGGGACAATGTGACTAAGGCTCTGAACTTAATACACCATTGTCGCACCACGAACGTCGAGGGCCTTCTCCTGTCTACGGACGCGGAGAAGGCCTTCGACAGGGTTGCTTGGGATTACTTGTTCCAAACCTGTAGCCACATTGGCCTGCGACCTCACATGTTTTCCTGGATCTCCTCCCTTTATCGGAGCCCCACCGCCCAACTTAAAATTAATGGCACCTTGTAGGAACGGGTACTCATTCACAATGGCACGAGACAAGGGTGTCCCTTATCCCCCCTATTATTTATTCTATCCCTGGAGCCCTTTATTCGTACCATCAATAACTCCTCCTCCATTGAAGGCTTTCGGGTTGGCCCGAAGACCTACAAGGTAGCTGCGTATGCAGATGATTTATTGTTTTTCCTGGTACAGCCCCACTCCTCAATCCCCAATCTACTTAAGGCCTTTTCTGTCTTCGGTTTTATATCAAACCTCAAAATTAATTACACTAAATCTGAGGCGATGAATCTTTCGTTGCCCCCAGCTTCACTTCGTTTGGCCCAGCAGAATAGCTCCTTCAGGTGGGTTACGGATTAATTGACTTACCTAGGGATTCAGCTCACCCCACAGCTCCCAGCCATTTACACCAAAAATGTTGTGCCCTTGTTGCGCCGGTTAGAAATAGACTTGACCAAGTGGTCACTTAAACAGTTTTCTTGGTTTGGCAGGGCAGCTGTCATTAAAATGGTGACATTACCCAGGGTTTTGTATTTACTCCACACTCTGCCTGTCGAACTCCCAGCTAATTTTTTCAAACATCTACACTCTATATTGCGGAAATTTCTATGGGCTGATAAGAAACCCCGTATTTGTTTACGCACCTTAACGCGCCCTAAAACAGAGGGAGGACTGGGGTTTCCCGACTTTAAACGTTACTATCATGCGACGCATCTCGCACGCATTATCGACTGGCACTGTCACGCCAACAGAAAGGACTGGGTCTCCCTAGAGGAAAGTTTCTCGCGAACGCCTCTTAAATTTTCGCCCTGGATACCTTGGAACAAATGTCCAGCGGGCTTAGCACAACACCCTCTAATCAGGGCCACTCTAAAAAATTTCCATAAACTTGTGGCCGCACACCGGATAGCGACAGTCCCAGGCCCTATGTCCCCCTTGACCCAAAATCCAGACTTCCCCCCCGGGCCTTGAGCCAGGGTCTTTCTTACTTGCAGATTCTTCTTCTATTCTTGCCTCTCACTTTATATCGGCGGGTCAGACGCGTTCGTACACCAATTTACGGGGCGACGTTTCCCTTCGAGTGCTACCCTTTTGGAGTTATAGACAAGCTTGCCTCTACATACTGACACCCACGAGAAAACAGACCATGTTGGGGGATCTCACCACCTTCGAATCCTTATGTCACAAGAGCGAACCAGTGTCGAGAACCACATCCGTCTTATACACACTCTTACACAACCTCGGGGACCAGGACGCACCCAGATTCAGGGCTCAGTGGGAGTCGGCTTTCCAAACACAGTTTACGGACATGCAATGGCTAAATGCTTGTATACTAGCACATAAGTGCTCTATTAGCACTAGATTGCAGGAGAATTCATATAAACTTCTCTCTCATTGGTATGCCACTCCGGACAAAGTGAAGAGATGGTACCCGCTGTCCTCAGACTTGTGTTGGAGATGCGGCGAGGCTAAGGGCGATATGCTACATATCTGGTTGAACTGCCCTAAGATAAGTAGCTTTTGGGATCAAGTGCTGGGACTAGTTAGACAGATTACAGAAACCAAGATGACTCTCTCCCCGGCCTGTTGCCTGCTTCACATTTCTGACTTCCCACTGGGGAGATATAAAAGATCCCTGACCAAACACCTTTTAATGGCAGCAAAATCGTTGATCCCCAAATATTGGAAATCCCAACTGATACCGTCGGTGAAAGAATGGTTGGGTTCGGTTAACTTTATTTACACAATGGAGGAGACGCTCGCTATTGCAGATGAAACGGCTGACAGATTTCACACAACCTGGTCCCCATGGGTATTTTTCAGGTATTTTTCAGGTATTCGGATGCTTTTTCTAGACTCACTGAGGGCTGATTGCCTAATAAATGCCTAGTTTATTTTCACAAATACTTGGCTATGTGTTTTAGTTCAAAAAGGACAGTTTGTGAGTAGGCAGGTACCTTTCAAAAAGACAATGTCAAATTAACAAGGGACATCAACACCAACCAATCTCTTTGAGGTTAAAAAAATACAAGATAATAATGGTGTTGTGGTAACTAACTTGACACACAAAACGAGAAAAAAATATTATGGAGATCATTATAAAAAAAAACAAAACAGGAGATCTTGATAAAAAAAAGTAGATTACTATAAAAACAATAAGATATTATTCTGGAGATCTGGCAAAAAATAAAAAATAAAAATTATTCATGAGATCACAAGAAATAATAAAGAAATTTGTTTTTCTGAACTCTGTGTAAATATCAGCAGGAAAAAAAAATTCATTATTCTAGCATTATAAAGAAGAAGAGAATGCGCTGTATTAAAAGATTAGAAAAATTGCAGTGTGGTGAATGTGCTATCTCCATTACGAATGCTAATTTTACCAGACCGAGCGCTTCCGTCTCCTACTTGATTCAGAGCATGCGTGGAATTTTGTGCATTGGAATTGTGTACAAACGCATGGAATTTACGACAACGAATTTTGTTATTGAAAAATTTGAGAACCAGCTCTCAAATTTTGTTGGTCGGAAAATCTTATATTACCGTCACTAATACATGCAGTGTCTGGGAGTGCTGTACAAGCCATGTGTAGCCTCAGCTACATACAATATGCAGGGCTGTGTTCCAGCAGTAGGATGAGAACTTCCCATCCTGTTCCCAGAACAAAATCAAGCCTAGATGATGTCATGTGCCTGGGTTTGAACTTGGGTTCTTTCACCGCTATGCTGTGACCCTGTTCGCTCTGTCATTGGGGAATCTGGGCCTCTGCAGTATATACCTTGCTCAGTACATCTGGGACTCTCTAGTTCCACCTGCCTTCCAGCTGCAGTCAATCCACAATTAGATCAACTTATATTGAGGGACATTCTATACACTGTGCCCATTTGTTCTGTTTCCCCGAGTGTGTGCTATACTACTGAACTTCTGGACTTTTAAACTTTGCCTGATTCCTGGACTTCTTTCTTTGCCTGACAATTCTGCATTGCTCTGCCAGTCTGTGTATGACCCTGCCTGTCTCCAACCATGCTTCTGTATTCTGATTTTGTACCTTGCTGTCAAGACTAGCTGCTGACCCTGCCTGCCTGGTTATGTTAACCCCACAGCCCCCCAGCCAAAGCTCCACTCTGGTCTAAACCTTTTAACAGGTACTTTACAGCTGAATGATGCTCATCCGTTCACAGGGAGCTTTGCATTCTATGCAGGGCTCAAGTCCTGCGGGAACGCATGGGAACGGAGTTCCTGTACTTTTTCCACAACAGGAACTAAGTTCCCATTAGCAGCCGCGTCACTCATATGCCTGAGTAACTGGATGTTAGGCTGAGCAGCGCCTCCGAGAGATAGCAGCCAGCCACAGACACCACACCAGACAGAGCCACACTTACGGCTGGTAAGGATCCAGCCTGTACCCACTGCCCAGTCAGTGCCAGACAGTCCCGGGGCCACCGCCGACTACTCCTGCAGCCGCTGTAGCACATTGCCAGCATTCAAGCCCAACTCTGAGCTGCCAGACTTCTCCAGTTCAACTTCTGCTCTCCTAAGCTGAGCCTCAGAGTCCTCCCACCCACGAGGTCCGCTGTGAGTTTGCCGCCTGCCAGAGTCATTGACAAACCTCCAGGTTTGTGTGTTACACACACTTTGTTAGTTACAGTGAGCATGCACCCCTCCGTTCTGCTGCTATGTCCCCCACTAACCCTCCGTTCTGCTGCTGTCCCCCACTCCCCCTACGTTCTGCTGCTGTGTGTCCCACTCCCCCTCCGTTCTGCTGCTGTCCCCCTCCAGTTTTCCTCCATGTCCCCCTCCGTTCGTGTGGTGATTATTCTGTTAGTTTGACAAGTTAACTTATTTTGTTTTTGTAAATAGAATAAATGTTGCACTGTATTTTCTGTGACATATATATACATATGAGTGTATCTTTTTTTTGGTGGGGGAGTGGATCTTGGGTGGGAGTTCCCACACTTTTTTCCCCAGGACTTGACCCCTGATTCTATGAATTAATATAAAGCTTCCTCTAATTGTCCGAGTCAGAGATTGTGACATCATCCACCTATCTCCCTGCCTTAGCCAATCAGAGGAAGCTTTGTATTCCATTATGGAATACAAAGCTCATTGTGAATGGCTGACCAGTGGTCAGCCCAATTCAATTTTGTTCTGGAAGTGGGCAGAAAAAGTTTGCATCCTGCATAATATACTGTATGTACTGTATGTATATATACTGTATGTAGCTGAGGCTACATGCAATTTATACAGCGCTTCCAACTGCTGCATGTGTTAATGATGGCAATTGTTTGTTTGGACCAGCTTGAGCCAAGCAAATTATTTAAACTTCACTAAAAGCTGGAAATATACTGTAACCACTTCAGCCATGGAAGGATTTGCCCCCTTCCTGACCAGAGTACTTTTTACAATTTGGGCACTGCACTGCTTTAACTGGTAATTGCACTGTCATGCAATGCTGTACCAAAACAAAATTTGCATCCTTTTTTTCCCCACAAATAGAGCTTTATTTTTGTGGTATTTGATCACCTCTGTGGTTTTTATTTTTTGTGCTATAAACTAAAAAAGGCTGAAAAGTTTGAAAAGAAAGGATATTTTCAAATTTTTGTTATAAAAAATACAATAAAGTCAGTTTTAGGCATACATTTAGGCCAAAATGCATTCAGCCACGTGTCTCAGGTAAAAAAAGATTTAATAAGCGTATATTTATTGGTTTGTGCAAAAAATGTAAGCGTCTACAAACTAAGGTGCAATTTCTGGAATTAACACAAATTTTAGTTTATGACTGCCTAATTTCCTGAGGTGCAACAATGGCTGGGCAGTACAACCCCCCCCCCCCCAAATAAGGGGGGGGGGGGGTTGTGCTATCTTGGCATATCATGGCCTTGGAAATTGTGATAGGTACTGTTTCATAGGAGTGAAATCTTACGCCCTTAGAAATCCTGAAGGCAGTGATTGGTTTTCGGGGGTCCTGTATGCGCATAGGCTCCCAAAAAGATGCAAACATGTGATTTCCCCATACGCAGGATGTATTTTGGGGTGTATTACACATATACCCATGTCATGTTTGAGCAATATATAATTTAGTGACAACTTTGTGTAAAAAAATGTTTTTTAATTTTCCCGAAACTTGTGGCAAAATATAAAATATTCCACAGACTCAACATGCCTTTCAACAAATAGCTTGGGGTGTCTACTTTCCAAAATGGGATTATTTGGAGGTGTTTTGAACTGTCCTCGTTTTTTATGCACAACATTAGAAGCTTATGCCACACATCACCCACTCTTCTAACGACTTGAAGACACTTTTTATTTACATGAAAACATTTTTTTTTGCTAGAAAATTACTTTGAACCTCCAAACATTATATATATATATTTTGTTTAAGCAAAGGCCCTACAGATTAAAATGGTGGGCGTTGCAAATGTTTTCTTTTTTTTCAAACAGCGCAGCAATTTTTCAAACTCAATTTTTTGGGGGAAAAAACACTTTTTTGAATTTTTTTGCGTTAAAACACACTATATTGTCCAAATGTTTGGTAAAATATAAAAGATGATCTTATGCCAAGCACATAGATACCAAACGCGACATGCTTTAAAATTGCGCACAACCATGCAGCAGGCGACAAACTACATACATTTTTAAAAACCTTTAAAAGCCTTTACAGGTTACCACTTTAAATTTACAGAGGAGGTCTACTGCTAAAATGACTGCCCGATCTGACATTCACGGTGATACCTCACATGCATGGTGAAATTGCTGTTTACATATGACACAAGACTGACGCTTGCATTCGCCTTTGCACATGAGCATGGGGGAACAGGGGTGCTTTTTTTTATTATTATTTATTTTGCCTTTTTATTTTATTTTTACATTGTTCCTTTTTTTCTTTTATAATTTTTTTTTTGTTATCACAGGGAATGTAACTATCCCCTATGATAGCAATAGGTAGTGATAGGTACTCTTTTTTTTTTTTTAAATGGGGTCTATTAGACTCTAGATCTCTCCTCTGCCCTCAAAGCATCTGACCACACCAAGATCGTTGTGAGTAAGATCCTTTCCCAATTTCCCAATGGTGCTGTTTCTATCCAGCGAAACCAAAGTCATAAAATGCTCATAGATTCCAGTGTCTTAGCCCTTGTGCACACGGTCGGAGATTCCGACGGAATGTTTCCTATCGGACCGTTTTGTCGGATATTCCGACTGTGTGTGGTCTCCATCGGACTGTTTCTGTCGGAGTATCCGACGGACCAAGTTTTCCGACTTGTCCGTAAAATTTTCAGACAAAATTTTCCGATCGGACATACTCCGATCATGTGTAGCCTACTCCGACTGACAAAGTGCCACGCATGCTCAGATCAAATTCCTAGACCAAAGCTATTGGCTACTAGCCTGAATGTAGTCCCATCGTAATGAAATAACGTCATCACGTTATGTACAATCGGATTTTCCGACAATTTTGTCCGACCGCGTGTATGCAACAGTTTCAGACAAAATCCGTGGGACAAAATCCAACGGATTTGGTTTTCAGAATGTCCGACCGTGTGTACAAGGGCTTAAGCCATAGAGGTGATTAAAGCTGTTCTGGTCTTCAATCAGCTCTATGGTCAGCTGATGGAACCACCGGCTGCATTCTTCCATGCTTGCTGATAAATAAAAATGAAGTGACGTAAAATCAACAGTTTCCACCTGAATTCTGGGTTGGCTAGTAAATGGGGGAAGTACGGGCGCTGTAGAAGTGGTGGGCTTCCAATTAGGATGGGCAAATGCAGTGGGAATGGGCACTATGGGCTCGATGGGCCTGTGTTTGTCTTCTTGGTGGCTGCGGGACACTACTTGTGCTAGCCACCGCACCAGCTTGAACTGCACTTACGGGACTTGCAAAGTCACCACATGATACTTCAGTGCTGGTTTTTCTTTGACCAGGGTATACTAGGCCGCTGGTGCTTGCCAGTTCACCAGAAGGATAAGCAGCACTAGTACAGGCTCTCTTCTCCATACGAGAACAGAAGAAGAAGGAGTCGGGAATGCTTGACCTTGGCAGGGACCACTACTCCTTCGTCAGAGATATCTGTCAGGGTGCCATGTTGTCTACTGGATTGTATTCTGAGCCTGAATCTGACAGATGGGTTATTTCCTCTTCACTCTCATCTGTCAAGCTCAGAAATGTGTAAGCCTCTTCTCTAGTGTACCTTTGATTGGACATTGTGATAAAGGTGCGGGGAAAAGACTGTGCTAAAACTCAGATGAATCGAAGTGAAATAAAGAAAGCTGCTGACACGCAAACAAAGTTAGACGTGAATAATAAACAAAAAAGTGTAGCGCTAATGTGTACAGTGAAGTGAAATTGTACATTTATCTCAATGCAATATGTATATAAAAGAAATAGATTGTGTATAAACAATAGTGGTGAAAATATTGTGACACATTAAGTGCATGGATCGATGCCTGATAACAGTCCACATAGTTGTGAAAATGAAGAAAGATTCTTCTTATTGAGGTGATACCCAACCAATGGGGACAGGAGCTACTATCGATGCTTTGAAGGTCCCAAGGCTCCACAATTCCTTTCAAAACAAAGGATTTGTGGAGCCTTGGGGCCGTGAGTTGGGGATTCCACATCGGATTCAATCGACCACCTCCTGGGCACAGCGCCAGTTCCAGACCTCATAGGATCCTAAGCCTTTTTAACTCACTGTCATACGATATGTGTGTCCACCCCAGTTGGTAAGAGTATTTATTTACTTACTTCAAAGTATTGCTGAGAGTGACTACAGACAAGCTGTTTCCTGTCCCCATTGGTTGGGTGTCACCTCAATAAGAAGAATCTTTCTTCATTTTCACAACTATGTGGAATGTTATCTCGCATTGATTCATGCACTTAATGTGTCCCAATATTTTCACCACTATTGTTTATACACAATCTATTTCTTATATATATATATATATATATATATATATATATATATATATATATATATATATATTGCATTGAGATAAATGTAGAATTTTACTTAACTGTACACATTAGCGCTACACTTTTTTGTTCATGATTGGACATTGTGGCCTCTAAATTTACTGGTACAACTAGTGAGACTCACAGGCAAAAAGAGCACTTGATTGTCAGAGTCTGCTTCAATCGCTACCAAAATAACTGTTAGTGTTCGCAGGGATCAGGCCTGACTTTGCGGACGCTGCAGTTATGTGTTTTGTAAGTGATTTATAAGGGAAATGTATGCAGCGTGCGTGGGTGTTAGCGCTACTGCCACTAATCTGACGCTGCCTGGGGCTGATGCAGACCCTAACTGACGCTAAAACCTGATGTCACCTGCCGGGTGATCAGGTGGTTAAACCTTTATTAGGTAATATATGGCGGGTGCCCTGATGCTATAAAAAATAACTTACTAACCAGCGACACCAATGACACTAATACAGTGATCACTGGTGACAGGGGGTGAAAGAGTTAACTGGGGGTGACCAAGGAGTTAAAACCTTTATGTTTTTAATATATGGGGGTACCCTGATGCTATAAAAGACTGACAGTGAAACTAAGCAACTAACTGGCTAACCCGTGACACTAATACGGCGATCAGAATATAGATCTATACACTATATTAGTGACACTGGTGACAGGGGGCGAAACAGTTAACTAGGGGGCGATCAAGGGGTTAAACTTTTATTAGGGGGTTTAGGGGGGTACCCTAGACCTACCGTGGCCTACTACTAACTCACCTAACACTTATTAGTGTCACAAATTACACCAATGTAGTGATCAGTGAAAAATCTGAAAACTGCAATTGGTGACACAGGGACAGGGAGTATAGAGGTTCTCTGGAACCAAAAAGAGTTCCACAGGGGGAGATAACATAATTTCCTCTGCCTGTGTTTACACTTACCTGGGCCTGAAGACTAATCGGTTCTGAAGTGAATCCGATCGCCACGCGCACGCACTCTAGGCAGCCACGCACCGTACGTATAGCTGCGGCGATTTGTCCAGGAGAGTCGACCTGCCACAGTATAATGACGGCAGCTGGTCGGTTACTGGTTAATTTAAGGGTTTCTCCATTGTAAAAAGGTTGAAAAGGTTGCTCTAGATTCTTTATGCATGTGCCAGAGTATGTTGTAGACTGTTAACTGAGTCTTTTGTCAGGAAGCCTCAACCCCCAGCCAAAGCTTCACTCTGGAGTAAACCTTACACTAGGTACCTTACAGCTGAATGCTGCTTAGCCATTCACTGGGAGCTTGATCAAAACAAACTATTTAAACTTCACTAAAAGCTGGAAATCAACTTATATTCAAGGGTTCCTCCATGGTAAAAAGGCTGAGAAAGGTTGCTCTAGAATAGATTCTGTATGCGTGTGCCAGATTACATTGTAGACTGTTAACTGAGTCTTTTGTCGGGAAGCCTCTCCTGCAATACTTGAAGTGGCTCTGTCATGAGGGATTTATAAGGGCTGTCATTGCAGGTCTCCTGAAAATACTTGTTGCCCGGCTGTGTCTGACTTAAGTACTTTTGGAATATAGACCCAGAGCAAGCATGCTTTAAAGAAAAATGTTTCAGACTCCAGAGCATTAAAGCCAAAGCATCAACATGACAGCCAAGGAACAGGCTTTCTAAATGTTAAGTTCAGCAATGGCAGCCTTCTTAATCCTCTCATTACAGTATACATCTAAAGGGATCATTAAGCAGAGTGGACAAGGCTTCCTGAAAGTTGACTTAATGTGCAGTCATTTGTATTATGGGAAGCCCAGACTGTAGATTTTAAATCTTGACCCAAGTTAAACCACTTATATTTTTAAAGCACATAGGAATCCTTGCTTTTACATTGCATATTTGTGAATTTAACATTACATTGCATAATGTTTGATTAGTGAATTTAAGTTTCCATATTGTTTGGAAAATGATAAATCTTTTTTATATCTGGAGTTATGCACTTGTCAACTTTAATCTGGTAAGTAGAAAGCTGACACATTGAGGTTGATTTACTTTAGGCAAATTAGCAGTTCACTTTACAAGGAAATTGTAATTTGCAAGCAAATTTTTCTTTAGACCTCTTTCGTATGGGTGTTGGTACCTGAACTGTGTGAAGGAGGCCTTTGTTTTGGCATTTTTCCACCTCCAGCTGCATGCAGGAAGTCTATGGAGTTGGTTGCAGAGGCAGCGGCTGCATGGACACATCCACATGTCAAAAGATATGCAAAAGCAGGTACATAGTGCCAAATGCACACTATCTAGTGCCAGCGTCTGCCTGAACGAGGCCTTAGCTTAGTGAATGAGGTGAATCTCTGCTGACTTCCATTATCCAATGACAAGCAAGCAAAAAATACTGTTTTTTTATTTTCCTTGCACGTGATTGGGTATTATTTGCAATGGGAATTTTTACCACATTCAATAAGCTAAGAGAAAATTCCCTTGCAAAGTGAACAGCTTAGTTTCCTTTGGTAAATAAATCTCATTGTCCAATTTAAGGACTTCTATATCTACAATGGGTGCACTCCTTCAGATAGAGAGATATGGTTCATCCATGTTATTCTCATTCCTGTAAATCATTACATACAGTAATCCTTGCTGTGACAACAATCAGAAGAGATTTCTGGAACATATAAACAATGGTGAATCCTGGACACATAGTGAGGGGGCCATTGTATGCAGTTCAGTATTACACTTGCTCTATCAAAACTAAATCCAAGTTAAACTCTTGAAATGGAACTATCAAGTTTGAATTATGTTATTAGCCAAATAAATACTGATTATTCCTTATTAAGCATGTCTTTTTTAGCATATGAAATTCACAAATATTAAATCCACACATTAGATGAAAATAACTTTCTTTGCCCCAAGGAATAGTTCTCTGAAAATTGATATTTAAAAAAAAAAGAGCTAGCTTGGTTTCTACATTGAAACCCTTGAAGACATTCCTTACAATTATTTGCACAGCAGTTTCAGTAAACACAAGTAGTAGCATTAAACTTTTCTCTGTCTGACATCACCATTTTTATTTTGAGCCCAATGGACCATACCAATATCACTTTATCAAACTGAAAGGAGCGCGGGGATGTCCTTTTAGCAAATGTGCCCACAGAGCATAGCAAAGTCACTTCCACAAACTGAATGGGCCATGGCAATGTTGTTTTAACAAATGCAGCCAGTAGTGCACAGCAGTGTCTCTTCAGGAGAGCAAATGGGATAAACCCAAAACACACTTCAGTAATTTATTATGTCATGTGACATGTTTAATGACTAAGTTAATAAAATTACTCCTCGCGCTGGGGAAAAATATATGAAAATTGAGAAATAACAAATGGATCTCAATAAAATCATTCAATTCTACTTTTTTGTAACTCTAAACACATGCCAGCAAGGACTACAATATGTGTTTGTTAACTATATATGATAAACTGGCACAAATAAACTGAAAAAAACAATTAATCACCAAAATTAAAAATAGTAGTTCTCAGAATGGGGTTAAAATCTTTAATCAATTTTACTGGAACCTAGGCTGGCCATAAAAGTTTTTCAGCCAGCAGGCTGAAAAAAAGCTTGTCGATTCCTCCATCCACACAATGAAGCAAAGGGAGGAACCCCACCACCACCAAGACATTGGATTGTTTGGATACCGTCCCATGTATGGCCTTTATTAGAGTTTAAACCCTGGCTTACACTATCCAAAACTAAAAAAAAAAGTTTTAGAAATACATATACTTTAATAATCCCTTTCATGATCATACTGCAGGTTTAAACTGCCAAGTTCAACAGCTATATTTTTTCTCATAATCCTTTTGTTCTTTCAAACACTGCACTCTATCTCTCACCTTTTCAATGTCGGTCTTGACCACACATAAAAAGACCCTCCCACCGGTATTACAAAATAAATGACAGTTGTTCATATCCCCAATGGCAGTGCAGACAATAGTTGGACTATTATCTCTAAAAATGCCCAAAATGTAACAAAAAGATTCTCCGCCCAACTCTACCCCCATACATTTCAAAGAGATTCGCCACTTAGTTCAGGCTTGCAAAATTTCCAACAAGATTTGCCAAACCTTTGGGAAACTGAATCTGGGCAGATTCACCCATCGCTACTCAAGTATTACATTGGCGGTAAAATTAAACCTGGATTTGTGCCATATCATAAAAAGCTGGTAGCCCCAGGGTGAATCCTAGGACATTAAAACAGGGGAAACCCAAAATGTTTCCTACTCCTTTATAAAAATGAAAAATCCACCTATGGTGTTTATAATATTATATTAAAAATCTAAAATATAAAGCTCTTTTTTAATTAAGTAAAATTGCAGCCAGTTGTTTGAGCAAATCTGGATAGCAGCTGTTGTGGTAAATAGAGATCTGAAAGAGTCATAGGAAGAATACACTGCCTTACTTCTCTGACCTATCCAGAAGGCAAGGTATGAACTATTGGATTTGCAAAGCTTGCCAGTTGTGATGAAGTTATTGTTACACTTTCTTATTAGGAAGTCCAGCACTTTTGCAGCATTTTTTTTACCAAAACACTATGCAGGATGCTCTTAAACAGGATAGAATGGAGGAGGGAGATCTATTATTGTTCAAGTATTAAAACAAAACCTGTTTGCTACTTGAACCTATACCTTTATCCTGCAGTTGAAGCAGATACTTCCTATTGTACAATGCAAAAGATATAGGAGGGCCCTGCTCGTAGATCTTACATTCTAAAGGATTTGTCACCATCTTTCATGTCACCATCTTGAAATATCTTGCATGTATGCAGATGTGCCTCAGGTCTCTGATAGTTTTTTTGAACCTGACAGAGACATACTTACATGCAGGGGATTATTGTGCATGCACGCACATGCTGCTGGTTTCAGGTGTCTTGATCCTTGTAGAGACCCGGATTGTGTGTGTGTGTGAGTGCACAGACATGCTGTGGGTCTCTGGCAGTTCCCAAATACCTCACAGAGATCAGCACCCTGCCTGGACATGTACAGATCTTGCAGCATGCATGTGCGTCTCAGTAAAGCATTGCCTCCTAGGATGTGTGATGCAGATATCCAAGGCAAGGGTCCTTATGTCATTCTTGCCTAGGTAAAAAGCGGACAGTGTTGGGTGGCAGCACTAAAAAAGGTATGAAATGTTTCTGAAAATGATGTGTAAGAGGTAGGGGGGAGGAAACAGGAAAGTTAATTTTGTGGGTTAAAGTCCACTTTAAGCATTTTGTCCACTGATGATTGACATTTGACAGTTAAATGCCAGATGATAGATTTTGCAGCAGAGGGAGTAAGGCCTTAATATTTGGAATGAAGTCACTGATGTGGGTGCAGCCTGGGAAGGTGACCCAAATATTAATATAGTATTCAGTCTGAAGAATAAAACAGTTATGCTGCGTACACGCGACCGCACTTTCTGGCAGACTAGGTCGGACGGTCTTCCCAACGGACTGTCAGCGGAGTTCCGACAGACTTTCCGAATGAACGGACTTGGCCACACATGAACAGACTAAGTTGTTCAAAAGTCCATTTGTTTGTTACGTGAGGACGTAAGATGGGACTAAAAAAGGAAGTTCAATAGCCAGTAGCCAGTAGCTTCCCTTGCGTTGTATTTGGTCCGTCGGACAGATTTGAAATATGTTCTATTTCTAGGTCCGTCTAATTTTTTAAATGAAAAACGATCGGATTAGCCCACACATGATCGTATTGTCCGAAGGACTGATTCCGTTGGACCTAGTCTGCCAGAAAGTCCGGTCGTGTGTACACGTCATTACACACAAGCATAATAAGTCATTAAGGTCATTAAGGTACTTAAGGTAACATTTCAGCAGCAATGTTAACCTAAGTACATTCTAAGGCAGGAAAGGCTTGTTTTAACTGGAAACCTAATATTTTAAGAGCCATAAATTAATTGATCTGGATTATTTGAGTCTTCCAGTTTGTAGCAATCATCACATTCTGCAAAATATATTTAGCGTGATTAGCTGCTGTTGTGTGAGTTCTGGTACCTGCATTGCTTTCCATTACCAATCCTGTTTGCAAATATGCACTAAACACTCAAGGTGGAATTGTGTTATTCCAATTTGCAATTTATTTCACTGTACAACCCCTATGTTACAAGAAACCATGCTCAATGTTTTTCCTGTCCAATAACTTCCTTGTTTTAATTCCAAAGGGCTAACGGAACACAGCATAATGGGCATTAAAGCATAGTAGCATGAATTAATGTATCAAAACACCAAATTTTATTGCTCATAAATGATTCATAGCAAAACTAATGTGAAATGCCCAAAAGAGCCTGCACAAAATGGTTTTCTACTTAATATTTCATACTTAGAAATGTTAAAATACATAACACATTTGTGGAACTCTCAGAAACAGAATGCCTTTGTTGCTTAACCTAGTTTTTACATTACATTTTCTTATCTTGTTTTTTTTGTACATAAAAATGCTTTATTCTATTATACAGAAATAGATGAGTAGTTTGAAGTTTATTTGCTATCTTGTTAACGTTGCAAATAATGGCAACACTAAATTGTATGCTATTATTGTTCATTGTTTATTCTCATTAATATAACCCATTCAGTGCATGTCTACATTGATATAAAACAATCTTCCTAGTCACGAACTAGAAGTCCCATTGGGGGAGAGCATTATACCCCACTTGCCCTGAAGCTTCCATATCACAATATACTGTATGTTAACGGTCAGCAGGTATGGTAATAAGCTGAAAAAAAATAGCTTCACAAGAAAATCTTTTAAGTACAGTACTCAGCACATACCAAAATTACTTTATATTACCCTGGCCATACAGTATGTGTCAGATCATTGGAACATCGCTTGCCAGTCTAGGCTACTTTCCAGTAACTGAAGACTGTTATTTTGAAAATGTTTTAAAATATACAGTGAGGGAAAAAAGTATTTGATCCCCAGCTGATTTTGTACGTTTTTCCAAAGAAATTATTATTATAAATTATTATTAAAAGTCTATAAATTTAATGGTAGGTTTATACGCCCCCACATATAAGATACACCCCCCACTTTTCCAACCCAAAATGAAGAAATCAATATTTTAAACATAAAACAGAACACATTTTATTTAGTTATTACCGCAGGTAACATTGACACATACCAGCATATATTGCAGCATATAACTTTATTCAGCCTCTGTTGTATCACTGTTCTCTTCTTCATCACTATAAGTTCCAGACAGAGTTCTTTCTGTTTTCTCCACTGTCTGATCATACACTCAGTGGGAGGAGGTCCAAACTGTCTCTCTGCAGCTCTATTTCCATGCTCATTTGCATAGCTGACTACATTTAGAATATAATTTTACAGAGTAAGACAATAGCATACCGGTATTTTATTTTATTTTTCTGACATCATGGGCTCAGAACGCTCTGGTCCCTGTTGCATCTGCATACTCTCCACCTCCAATGGGATTGCATTTGTGCACTCTCCACCTCCAGACATCAGTAACATACAGCTCGTGATTGGAGGAAGCTTATTTGACAAGTTATGGGCTGCTAAGCACCTGCGCAGCTCTCTCCCAGGCTGACTGACCTTGATTTTCATTCTAATGATTTTAGGAGAAAGTAGCGTCTTAATACGTGGAAAAATATGGTTATGCCTGCTCCCAGCAATATAGATAAAAAATTAAGGAAAAAAACAGAGTAGGATCCTCCCCCCCCAATCCATACAGGCCCTTTGAGTCTTGTATGGATTTTAAGGGGAACTCCACGCCAAAATGTAAAAAAAAATTGTCGACGCCAAAAATGTAAAAAAAAATTGTCGTGAGGGGCCACCCCCAAAATCCATACCAGAACCTTATTTGAGCATGCAACTTGGAAAACAGGCTGGGGGGGAGGGACAAGCGAGTGTCCTGAACCATACCAGGCCACATGACCTCAACATAGAGAGGGTGCTTTGGGGTCCCCCCAAAACACCTTGTCCCTATGTTGATGGGGACAATAGCCTCTTCCCGACAACCCTGGCCATTGGTTGTTGGGATCTGCGCATGGGGGGCTTATCAGAATCCGGAAGCACCCTTTACCAAGGGGGCCCCAGATCCCACCCTCCCCTATGTGAACAGGTATCGAGTACATTGAAAAAATAAATAAAAATAAAGTGTCTCACATTGTCCATCCATCTTCAATCACACCACCCGTCAGACCAAAAAAAAATAAAAAATGAAAAAACGTTGACTCCATGGGAGGCCTCAGGGCGACTGCTGTCTTTCTGCTTTGAGAGCTCTTATATAGGCAAGGGCGGGGCCACCCGCTGATGTAACCGGATGACCCTGCCCCCTCTGACATTACATGATGTTAGAAGGGGGTGGGGTCACTCGGTTACATCACCAAGTGGCCCACCCTTGCCTATATAACAGCTGTCAATGCCAAGAGACAGCAGTTGCCAGGAGGCCTCCCATCGAAGCAGAGCTTTTTTATTTTTTTCTATTTTTCGGGTCCGTCGGGCAGCGTGATTGAAGATGGATGGACATTGCGGAAACTTTTTCTTTTTTAATAAAGGAATTGTCAAAAAAGTGTCTGTTGTGGTTTTGACTTTTAGTATCAATAGTTTTTTATTAAATATCACAAACATATACAAGAGACTGATAGTTAGAAAAACAACTCTAGAATTTGTCAATACACAATGTATGGTATCAGTACAAGTCATAGCTGTTATTACAAGTACAGCAAAAAAGTAAAAAAAAATAACTGGATACAAAAACTATAATTGGCATATATAGTTATAATGTGTATGCTCTAACATCTGATCCTGATTATTCAGACAATAATACTCATATAAATGCAAGCTAGGGAAAAGATAAAAAAAGAAAAACATATATTCAAGGATTACAGTATAATACCTTCACGCACATTTATTTGGGCTCATTTATTCTGAGCAGAACTATACCAGTCCAGCCATGGCTGCCACAAAGCTCGTTTGGGCGCTAAAGTACCTTGTGATGCAGCGAACATTAGTTCATAGTTTATGTGTAGGTCCACCATTCTTATTATCTCTGTCAACTTAGGTATTTCTGCCGTTCTCCACCTTTTTATAATCGCTAATCTAGTACTCACTAAAATATGAAAAATTACCAGTCTATATCGTTTGGGGAATCTGTCTATCCCCAGCGACAGAACTACCAGGCCTGGGTCATTACCGGTACTCGTGCTTGAACTAGCAATTCGGTCAATCAAGCTGAAGACCTGATGCCAAAGATTATCCAGCTTTGGGCAAGCCCAAAGTATATATCCAAGTGTCCCCCTATTCCCGCAAAGTCTCCAGCAGAGCGGAGATGTCTGGGGATGGAAGCCAGCCAGTCTCACCGGAGTTAAATACCATCTGAGGAGAATCTTAGTAGAGAGTTCCCACAAGTTTACAGATTTAGTTGCTAAATAAACGATCTTTACGGATTCCTGCCACTGGCCCACAGAATAGGAAATCCCCAGCTTGAGTTCCCAAGTTCTCATAGACGGAGACCCCAGAAACTCGGACTTGTGATTCAAGAAATTATAAAATAGTGATATACCTTTAATTGTTGTGTTGTTATTCTGATAATACAAATATACTCTGACCCCAGGGGTATCTGGATTATAGGAATTGTATTGATGAGATGTGAGATCTGATTATATGTATACAGTTCCCTTAACTCCAGCCCAAACTCCAACTGCAATGCCCTAAATGTTTTAATGGATGGGCCTATCATAATATCCTGCACTGAGTAAATTCCATTCGCCATCCAATTTTTTATGTTTAGATGAGGAATTAGGAGCCTCAGACTCGACAAGGTCAATGGGATTGGCTTGGTAGGCTGGTTCGGGCTAACAAAGCTCAGAAGTGTCCTCCAAGCTGCTATCGTAATCTTCATGGGGGGAGATAGAGTACCAACCTCCAGCGGGTGCAGTGTGCAGGTCAGCAGTAAATCTACAGTATTGTGCAGAGTACATTGGGCTCTTTCTAGTTCTAACCACCTAGGCCCCTGGCCCAGCGCAAACCATTGTTTTGCCTGGGCCAGGATAGCGGCCAAGTAGTAGTCCCTCAAGAGAACATGTCCCACCCCTCCCGCTCTTTTCGTCTGTATTAGCTTTTTGAATGCGCATCTGGCCTTCCTCCCCTGCCATAAATACTTATTAATTATGGATTGCGCTTTGGAGAAAAAACTATTCGGGATTTTAATAGGGAGGGTCCTAAATAGATCGAGGAATTGGGGTAAAACCATCATCTTAAAAGCAGCTAATCTTCCTGCCCAAGTCAATTCCGTTTTAGAAATTGACAGCAGTTTGGAGTCTAGTCCATCTAGGAATGGCAAATAATTGTCGTTGAATTGTTTACCGGTTTTATCTGACAACACTATACCCAAATACTTAATACCCCCAGAACTCCAAACATAAGGAAAGATACCTTGCAACCTTGATTTCATTTCAGTATCTATCCCCAACCCCAATATCTGGGATTTACCTTCATTCACCTAATAATATGAAACACGATTAAACAGCGATAGGGTCTCATGTGCCTCAGCCAGGGAAGTCTCCACATTGGACAGCATCAAGATCACATCATCAGCAAATAGGCTGACACTATGACTCGTCTTCCCCATCGTGAATCCTGTGATTCGTGGGTGGGATCTAATGTGAATGGCCAGAGGTTCCATCAATAAATTGAAAATCAAGGGAGATAGAGGACAGCCCTGGCGCGTACCATTAGTGATATGGAATGGGGAGGACAATACCCCTGACAGATATACTCTGGTCGAGGGTTTGGAATATAACGCCATAATTGCTGACACAATGCCTCCCTCAAACCCAAAGGCCCCAAGCACTTCTCTTAGGTACTGCCAGTGGATTTGGTCGAAGGCCTTCTCTGTGTCCAATGTTAGAAGCAGAGAAGGCCTCTCTTGCACCTCAGCCAAGTGAATTATATTAATTAACCTACGGGTCGAGTTCTTAGTAAAACCCGCTCAAGAATATCCCTGTATTTAGCACCATCCATATTTCCCTCAACTGTGACCAGTTTTCCAGTCCCGACTGCTGAAAAACATCCCCACAGCATGATGCTGCCATGTTCTTTCCATTTGGTTATGATAGATTTGGTGGTGCTTCTAGGGATCATCAAAAATGTGGATATTTTCTTATAACCTAACCCTGATTTGTACTTCTCAACAGCATTGTCCCTTACTTATTTGGAGAGTTTATTGGTTTTCATGGCAATTTTTGGTTAGTGGTGCCTCTTGCTTAAGTGTTGCAGCCTCTGGGGCCTTTCAAAAAGGTGTGTATATGTAATGACAGATCATGAGACACAGATTGTACACAGGTGGACATCATTTCACTAATTATGTGACTTCTGAAGGTAATTGGTTGCACCAGAGCTTTTTATGGGCTTCATAACAAAGAGGGTGAATACATACATGCCAATTATCATTTATTTATTTATGAAACATATTTTTCTTTATGTATATATTTTTCTAATTTTACTTCACTGACTTAGACTATTGTGTTCTGATCCATCACATATAATTAAGATTAAAAAACATTGGATTAAAGGCTGTACTGTAACAAAATAGGTTAAAAGCCAAGGGGGATGAATACTTTTGCAAAGCACTGTGTGTATATATAATATGTATAAAATATACCCCTGTAGGGGCTGCTGAGTGTTGTGGCCAACCTGTCACCTTGCCCAGCCCTGCATCCAATCCTCAGTCACTGCAAGGCAATGAACAGTCCATTAACTTTGTTTTTATTTTTATTGAGGGGATTGAACTTGGATAGGGTATAGGAAGTATGGGATGCCCAGTGAATTGTAGAACAAACAGTTGGTGAATTTTAGAACAATCAATTGGTGAATTTTAGATCAATCAATGGGGACAGCTTATATGCTCTCAAGTATATACAGTCCTCTCTTCCAGCACAACTCTTACTGCAAACTATTACTCCTCAGCTCCTCCAGCACTCTAATTGCACGAGCTTCCAGGCACAGCTAGCACAGCTAGCACTGTGTGGTTAGGTCTGACACTGGCTCAGCCAGGCCTTAGCAATTGCCCTTTACAGGCAGGGACTGCAGGCCCCTATACTGTAGCAAGATAGAAAGTCTCTGGTGCTAGCTGTCCTAAATGCGGCTATTGAGCCCAATCAGCCATCTTCAGGCCCTGCCAGCCCTCCTGGCTAAAGCTGCCCTTCTCCACTGCCCATGACACCCAAGTCAATTTCTCTGGCTCTTCACCCATCCCAGACTGCATCCTCCCAGTCCTCTCAGGCATGCCTCCCCAGTTCTCTCAGGTCTGTGCATGTCACTCACCAGCCCTCCTGTGTGCAACAGGTTGTTTCTCTCCTTGGAGACTTACCTGGCAGTGCTCTCCTGTGCCTCCTGTCCAGGACAACCCTATGGTTTGTACGAGGGGTCCATCCACACCCGAGCCCAGGCCCAAGCTCACAAAGAACATTGTAACCCCTGCTGTTAAAAATTTGTGAAAAACAAATTAGTGAAAAAATTTAAATTACATGTCCATGTAAGCAGGTGCAGAAAAATTGGGCCTTAGGTGTTGGTGGTGTCTGAACACTGTAACCCCTCACAGTTACTCTGGTTGGGTGCAGGAACAGGCCCTGCTGTTAAAAATTTCTGAAAAAATTGTAACTACAATTCAAATAGGTGCAGAACAATTGGGCCGTAGGTGTTGGTGGTGCCCTCGACCAAAATATTGTTGAAAGCTAGTATAATCAAGATTCAGGAATAGGATAAGCAGCATAGGCAGTTTTCAAGGGATCACAGATACCTAGCAAATTCAATCAGTTACATTAGCATCAGGGGCTTGATAGCTGCTGATCCAGGACTGATTCATTTTGATAAATGTAAGCCTAACGATGGAGTCTGTGGACATGGGTGCACTCCATGCAGGACTTGCCAGTTGCATGATTGCATATTGAGCAAGTTCTGGCCATTGGTCCATCCTCAAGACCCAGTAACCCAGTGGATGCTCAGTTGGAAAGGTCTCCAAGTCTGCTCTTGCCCCTAGATATTCCTGCACCATATAATGCAGATACTACTGATGGTTGCTTAAACCTAACAGCCCTGGGCACTGAGGACTAAAGAATTGTTTATACGCATCGGTCAGCCGGCCACATTCTCCATCGCTCTTCCTCTGACTGAACAAAGCCTCAGAAACATGTTGTCACAGGACAAGGAAATGGTAAACTCCCAGGGTCTGGAAAGGTGTTATACAAAGTCTTCTTCAAGGTGTCCTGAAAATGTTTAATCCTCTGCTCCCTCTATGAAGGCAGGATGAGCTCTGCAACTTTACCCTTGTAACATGGACCAAGAAGAGTTGCCAGCCAGTAATGATCCCTCTCCTTGATACCACGAATCCTCGGGTACTTTTGCAGGCTTTGCAGAATCAGGGAGCCCATGCAGGGTAAGTTTGAAGAGGCATGAGATTCTGAGTCCTCTGGGTCACTAAGGATGACATTGTAAGGAACTACCTCCTCCCAGCCACGTACAACTCCTTGGGTTTCTGGCGACTGAAAACCATCCCTTGAAGACTGCTGCATGTTATCCTCTACATCCATACTGACACAATCCTCCTCCTCCTCCTTCTCTTCCTCCTGTGTGTTTGGCAGCCCTGCAGGAATGGAATCTGCATAAAGGGGGCCTTGAGAGGAAAGGAAGTCCTCCTCTTCCACCGGCTGTTCTGCCTCAAGTGCCGCTGCTCACCATCCTTGTGGCCTCCTTAAATGGGGGGCATATCACAAATGAGGCGGTTGGTGAACAGGTTGAATGCCCGTTAAATGTCAGGCAGCCGAGCACTGGCATTGTATGACTGCCGGAAATGACCACAGACTTTTCTGGCCTGCCTCAGCAGATCTTTTAAGCCTGGGTACCTGGTTACGAAATGCTGCGCCACCAAATTCAAGACATGTGCCAAACATGAAACCTGTGTCCTGGGTCCCTGTCGGAGGGCGGGGAGAAGGTTTGTGCCATTGTCACATACAATCATTCCTGGCTCAAGCTGCTGAGGTGACAACCCCCTCTGAGCCTGCCTCTGCAGAGCTGACAGAATCTCTGCCCCAGTGTGGCTCCTGTCCCCTAGACAGACCAACTGAAGCACCGCATGGCATCTTTTAGCCTGACTGCTTGTGCAGTCCATTGAATGCTTAGGGAGCACTGCAGGTTCAGAGGACAATTCAGCTGAAGAGGCCCTAGAAGTAGAAGAGGAGGGGGTGGAGCAGACAGATGTGGCAGAATGACCACCAGCTTTTTTGAGGCGTGGTGGCAGAACAATCTCCAACACTGAACCCTGTCCTGCATTCTTCCCAGCTGCCAGCAGAGTTACCCAGTGTGCCATGAAGGAAAGGTAACGCCCCTGACCATGTGCCAGAAACCATGAATCAGACGATACAGAAGTACAGTTAAAGCACACTTGTTTAATAATAAAAGTAAATAGAACAAACATAGTCAAAACATAGCCAAAGTTTGGTAATCGGAATGGATTGTCAGACAAGCCAGAAAGTCAGGAAGCTAGGAATCATCGTAATGGAACAGCAAGCAGGATCTGGAGCCAGAAAGAATGTCAGCCAAGCAAGTTCTTAACAGGAGTGCAGGAGAAAGGCTCTGTGATGTTGACCAAGGCAAAGGCAGAGATCATCTGTGCTGGATGGCTTAAGTAAGCAGGACTGACGAGCAGGATATTTTCAACAGGTGAGTCATTGTGGAGAGATAGGAGCTGAAAATTAGCCAACAGCTGAGCAGCTCCGGAAAGGAAGCCCTAACAGTACCCCCTCCTCAAGGACCACCAGGCTTGAGGGGAAAACATCTTTGGAAATCACAGAGGAGGACAGGGACATGTACGTCCGAGGATGAGACTCAAGAGTGTTCCTCCAGACCGTACCCTTTCCACCAGGTAATGTATGCGCCCACGGAACCTGCGGGAGTCAACAATGGACTGTATTTCATACTCCTCATGGTTTTCAACCTGTAAAGGGAGAGGGAATGGCACCTAAGTGGTAAAGCAGTTGCAGATCAAAGGTTTTAATAAGGAGACATGAAATAGATTTGAGATACGCAAATTAGAAAGCAAGGTCTAACACGTAAGCCACTGGGTTAATCCTGGGGAGAATACGGAAAGGCCCAATAGACCGAGATGCAAACTTCAGAGAGGGAACACAAAGTTGGAGTTTGTGAGATGACAGCCAGCCTGGTAGGAAGGCGCAGTGCATTGCTGGCTCATGATTGGCCAAGCATGCACTGTGACCCCGCATGCTTGGCCAATCACAGCGCCAGCAGCGAGGAGAGCCATGATTGGCCACAGGCAGGATGCCTGTGGCCAATCATAGCTCAGGCTGTGTAGTACACGCCCCACACTATATAAGGCCGCCAGCGTGGCGGCCTAGTGTAGTGTGTTGGCGTCTGAAGCAGTTAGTGGGCGTTCTGTGTACCTTCAACACAGTACACACCGATCGTTTTCGGCCGATTTTCGATCTTGCTGTTGTGTAGTGGTTGTTGTCTGTGTGCCCTGACCGCAGTATACACCGCTATATTCACCTCACCTATATAGCTAGTGATCTATCTTTTATAATAGAGCTTGCAGTCAGTAGTGATAGGAGCTTGTGCGTGCTGTCTGCGTGCTCTGTACCCAGTACACACCGCTATATCCACCTACATAGCTCTTATCTATTTGAGCCCACTTGCCATCTGCAGGAGTTATTGGAAGTTGTGTGTGCCTCCAGCACAGCACAGTATACATCTGTATATACCCCTTTATCTCTGGTGTTCTATAAAAAAGGCATCTGCAGGAGTTAGTGGGTTTTTTGTGCCTCCAGCACAATATACACCTGTATCTACCCTTTATTGCTGTTCTCTAATAGAGCCATCTGCAGGGCTTAGTGGGTGTTGTGTGACTCAATTACAGTATACCCCTTTATCTCTGGTGTTCTATAATAAAGGCATCTGCAGGAGTTAGTGGGTGTTGTGTGATTCCAGCACAATATACACCTGTATCTACCGTTTATTGCTGTTCTCTAATAGAGCCATCTGCAGGGCTTAGTGGGTGTTGTGTGACTCCATTACACTGCTGTTTTACCCAACTCCCTTCATGCCATTACCATGTCTGGAAGGTCAGCAAGGAGAGGCAGACAGGCGCGAGCCGATAAAAGAGGGCAAGCAGGCTCTGTGTCTAGAGACAACAGTGCTGGTTGTGGACGCGGTGCATTGTCATCAGCACGTGGCCATGGGACACGCTTGTCCTTCTTTTCGGCAGCTGGACATGTTGAACCGCAACATGCCAACGACTTGGTAGAGTGGATGACCAAGCCCTCTTCATCCTCCTCATCCTCTCTCACCCAGTCTCAGGGTACTAGCAAAGCAGCTGCCAACGCATCGTCTTCCCTCCTCTCAATGTCATCATCAGTGACTCCTTCCCTAGACCCACCACGTCCTCCTGAGGAGTCTCCTGAACTCTTTGAGCACAGTGTTGGGTACATGCTCCAGGAGGATGCCCAGTGTTTTGTGGGCTCTGATGATGACACTCAGCTAGAGGAAGGCAGTAGCGTGAGCGCAGAGAGAGGGGATGCTCAAGAAGGACAGCAATTTGGCAGTCATGTTCCACAAGCTGCAGCATACTGCCAGGTTTGCTACAGCGATGAAGAGGGAGGGGATGATGAGGGCACTGACTCCACGTGGGTGCCTGGAAGGAGAGAGGAGGAGGAGGAGGCACATGTCCAACGAGGCAGGATGCCCTCCGGGGGCCAGCTTAGGGGCAGCACACCGACTGAATCACACCGCAGAGCTCCGCCTGTGCAGGGCGCTGCCTCTGCGCGTTATTCTAAAAGTTCTTTGGTGTGGGCCTTTTTTGAGACGAGTGCATCAGATCGCACCGCTGCTATTTGCAACATATGTCTCAAGCGTATCTCGCGTGGCCAAAACATCAGCCGCTTGGGCACCACATGCTTGACCAGACATATGTTGACCTGCCATGCAGCTCGTTGGCAAGCGTACCTCAAAGACCCACACCAAAGAACAAAGCGGACCTCTCCTTGCTCCTCATCAGCTGGCATCTCCAACCCCACTAGACCTTCAGTCCTCTCTGAAACCTGCTCTGAGAGGAATGAAGGTGTAGAATTAGGTGTGTCACAGCCAAGTGCTTCCGGGAACTCTGCTTGCGGTACACCCACATCCGATTATAGCAGGCAAATGTCCCTGCCCCAGCTGCTGGACCGGCAAAAGAAGTTCACTCCCAGCCATCCACATGCCCAGCGGTTGAATGCTAGCTTGGCTAAATTGCTAGCACTTCAACTGCTGCCTTTTCAGTTGGTAGACTCGGCCCCCTTCCGTGAGTTTGTACAATGCGCAGTTCCTCAGTGGCAGGTCCCCAAACGCCACTTTTTCTCACGGAAGGCGATTCTGGCTCTCTACCGGCATGTGGAAGGCAATGTCCTTGCCTCACTGGACAGGGCGGTCAGCAGTAAGGTGCATATTACTGCTGACTCATGGTCCAGCAGGCATGGACAGGGACGTTACCTGTCTTTCACGGCCCATTGGGTCACTCTTCTGGCAGCTGGGAAGGATGCAGGACAAGGTGTAGTAGTGTTGGAGGTTGTTCCGCCACCACGCCTCCAAAATGCTACTATTGGTTGTGACACACCTCTCTCCTCCACCCCCTCCTCTTCTTCTTCCTCCATGGCCTCTTCCAGTGCTCTGTCCTCAGAACCAGCGGTGCTTCGTAGGCGTTCCAGGGGCTACGCAAGTACGCAGGCAAAACGATGCCATGCCGTGCTTGCGCTGGTTTGTTTGGGGGACAGGAGCCACACTGGGGCGGATGTTTTGTCAGCTCTGCAGGGGCAGGCCGAGAGGTGGTTGATGCCACGCCAGCTTAAGCCAGGAATGGTGGTTTGTGACAATGGTACCAACCTCCTCTCCGCCCTCCGTCAGGGACAACTGACCCATGTGCCCTGTGTAGCTCACGTCCTTAACCTGGTGGTGCAGCGGTTCTTGGGCAGGTGCCCCGGCTTACAGGATGTCCTGAAGCAGGCCAGGAAAGTCTGTGTGCATTTCCACCGATCATTTAATGCCTGTGCTCGGCTGGCTGAGCTCCAAAAGGAGTTGAACCTGCCCAAGAACCGCCTTATATGTGACATGCCCACCAGGTGAAACTCAACGTTGGCCATGCTGCAGCGGCTGCACACGCAGCAAAGGGCCATCAATGAGTACCTGTGCGACTACGGCACCAGGACAGGGTCAGGGGAGCTCGGTTTTTTCTCACCACGCCAGTGGGGCATGATTAGGGATGCATGCACTGTCCTGTCACCGTTTGAGGAGGCCACAAGGATGGTGAGCAGTGACAGTGCATGCATCAGTGACACTGTACCTCTTGTCCACCTCTTGGAGCATACGCTGCGTGGAATAATGGACAGGGCACTTGAGGCAGAACAGAGGCAGGAAGAGGAGGACTTCCTTGCCTCTCAAGGCCCCCTTTATCCAGACAGTGTTCCTGCTGTGCCACCCATCACACAGGAAGAGGATGAGGAGGAGGAAGAGGAGGAGGAGGATGATTGTGTCAGCATGGAGGTGGAGGCTGGCACTCAGCATCAGCAGCAGCAGCAGTCTTGTAGGGATGATTTACAGTCCCAAGAAACACATGGACTTGTACGTGGCTGGGAGGAGGTAGCTGCGAATCATGTTGTCCTTAGTGACCCAGAGGACTCCGGACCGAATGCCTCAGCTAACCTACGCTGCATGGCCTCCCTGATCCTGCAAAGCCTGCTGAAGGATCCTCGTAATCTTCGGATCAAGGAGAGGGACCATTACTGGCTGGCACTCTCCTTGATCCACGGTACAAGGGTAAGGTTGCTGACCTTATCTTGCCATCGCAGAGGGAGCAGAGGATGAGAAATCTCCGGGATGCCTTGCAGAAAGGTCTGTGCAACGCGTTCCCAGAGACTGGGAGGTTACAAACTCCTGGTCCTGGACAACGTGTTGCTGAGGCATCGGTCAGAAGGAGCAGTGGAGAAGGTAGCCGTCTGACTGATGCTTTCAGACAATTTTTTAGTCCGCAGCCCCAAGGTATGATCGGTTCCAGCACCCATCGCCAGTGTCTGATTTACATGGTGCAGGAATACCTAGGGGCAAGGTCAGACTTGGACACCTTTCCCACCGAAAATCCTCTGGCTTACTGGGTCTTGAGGATGGATCACTGGCCAGAGCTTGCACAGTATGCAATTGAGCTAGTGGCCTGTCCTGCATCCAGCGTTCTTTCGGAACGCACCTTCAGTGCTGCTGGTGGCTTTGTTACCGATCACAGGGTGCGCCTGTCCACCGAATCAGTTGATCGACTGACCTTCATCAAGATGAATCAGTCTTGGATCACCCACAGCTACCAAGCACCTGAAGCTGATGTAACAGAATAATTTTTTTTGAAATATCACATCCCTTCAAGACTGCCTATGCTGATGCTGAGTGACTGTCCTGTTATGTTGATTGTCTATCCTCGTCCTCCTCCGCTGATATGTTGGAAGAACATTTCTGGTTCTGGGTGATGCCTAAGGCCCAATTTTTCTGCCCCTGTTTAACAGGGGCGTTTAAGTACAATTTTTGATGCAATGCTTTGCAGCAGGGCTAATTCCTGCAATAAAACAAGAGTATATGGCAGAGGTTGCAGTGTGGTGGCACCAGCACCAGTGCCTAAGGCCCAATTTTTCTGCCCCTGTTTAACAGGGGCGTTTAATTACAATTTTTGATGCAATGCTTTGCAGCAGGGCTAATTCCTGCAATAAAACTAGAGTATATGGCAGAGGTTGCAGTGTGGTGGCACCAGCCCCAGTGCCTAAGGCCCAATTTTTCTGCCCCTGTTTAACAGGGCGTTTAATTACAATTTTTGATGCAATGCTTTGCTGCAGGGCTAATTCCTGCAATAAAACTAGAGTATATGGCAGAGGTTGCAGTGTGGTGGCACCAGCACCAGTGCCTAAGGCCCAATTTTTCTGCCCCTGTTTAACAGGGGCGTTTAAGTACAATTTTTGATGCAATGCTTTGCAGCAGGGCTAATTCCTGCAATAAAACTAGAGTATATGGCAGAGGTTGCAGTGTGATGGCACCAGTGCCTAAGGCCCAATTTTTCTGCCCCTGTTTAACAGGGACATGTAATTACAATTCTTGATATAATATTTCACAGGAGGGCCCCTTCCTGTGCCCACCCAGAGTAACGGTGAGGACTTATAGTGTTGTGGCACCAGCACCACAACCACCAAAGATCAATTTTTCTACCACTGTTCAACAATGGCATGTAATTACAATTCTTGATATAATCGTTCACAGCAGGGCGCTCCAGCGCCCACCAAGAGTCACTTTGAGGGCTTACAATGTTGTGGCAAAACCAACACCTTGTTCCGCCATTTCTGCAGAGCATATAGGGCAGGCCCCTACTTTCAAACATCCAATTTACAAACATCTCCTACTTGCAAACGGAAGGAGACAACAGCAAGTGAGATGAAAAAAGATGGACGACAAAACAAATTATACAGGGGTGATAACCCTTCCCTATGTTTTCTAAAAAGCTTAAAAATAGTTTTTTTGACTGGAGCTACACTTTAAAAATGTACCAGTTGAAAATTACAAACAGATTCAACTTAACACAACAAACCTACACAGTCCCTGTCTTGTTTGCACCGCCTGTATACTGCTGTTCTGAGTATATAGGGCCTGGGGGCCACACGCATTTCCTTTTTTTAATATGGGTACAGGGTTCCCCTTAATATGCGTACAAGACCCAAATAGGCTGGTAATGGGCAGGGAGGGCTACCCATGCCATTTTTCTCAATGATTTTCAGTTCTAAATGGTGTTATTGCCGTTTAATGTCATTTTGTGCAGGGACTGTTCTAAACACGGGAAACACGTGACACTTCACAGGCATACTACAGACACCCCCCAGGCACCATATTTAAAGGAATATTTCACTTTTTTTTTTCACTTTAATCGTCATTAAAATCAGTGCTCCCGCCAAAACGGCCATTTTTAAAAACATTTTATGCATTGACCCATGTCCCCTGGGGCAGGAGCCAGGTCCTCAAACCCTTTTTAGGACAGTATCTTGCATATTAGCCGTTAAAATTAGCACTTTTAATTTCGAACGTTCGAGCCCCATAGACTTCAATGGGGTTCTAAAGTTTGTTCGAATTTGGGGGTCCATTCGAAAGTTCTGGTGCGAACCGAACCGGGGGGTGTTCAGCTCATCCCTACTCCTAAGGGTTCTGTCATCCGCAGAGTGACGTGTGAAGTCCAAGTGTATGGGTTCACCTTCACTGATCAACTCTGTACTAGGAGGCATGGGAGGCGAGGGAGGCAAGGGTGGGACTGCAAAGCTCGGAGACAAATGTACAGGAGGCTTCTGCAAGCGCTCCTTAAAAGAGAGTCTTTCTCTGAGTCTGGAGTCAATGAGGATGGCAAACGGGATCAACTTCTCCAGCTCAGTGGTGTAATATTTGGGGGTTATTTTAGCTTAAAGGTAGAGCTTACCAGTGAGCTGGATCCACACCAGATGTCGTTTAAGGGCTCGTAGGCCCACTTTTATTAAAGAAAGAAAAGTCAGATAACAAAATAGTTGCCCACACAGGGGTTTCAGCTTTCCACAGCAGTAATGTATGTAGAACCAAAAATACCAAGCCACCTGGCTCTCTTTAGCAGCACTGCTGCTCAGACTTCTGCTGCAGCCCTCTTGGCTCTTTAACAGAGTTCCCGTACACCCAGTACCTCAGCACTCTTTAACAGCTTCTCTTTCAGCCCACAAGCTTGGACCCTCTGTCTACTCTGACAGACCGACCTGTGCAGACATGCACACTTCTTCTCCCTTACACGCCTGGACTCCTCGGGAGGGTGGAGCCCAGAACCATGGTGTTGGCTTTGTTTTAAGCCCAAGACCCACCTGTGCAATCATCCAGCCAGACTGCTGGCTGTTCCCAAAACCCGGTCCCAGGATTGGAGATTCACCACATATCCCCCCCCTTTGTTTCGACCCAGAGGGCGGAACACCCAAGTTACTTTTGGCACCTCTGTGCCAGATACCATTTACAGAAGTACACTCCTGTCCAACCTTGCTTCTCCCAACGGGGAACTCCACCCAATGCCTCCTTTGGTGTCTCCCTCTAAGCCTTACTGTCACTCTGCTATGAGCTTTGATGCAACCTTCCCAACTTTTCTTCCGAGTGCATTTCCATAAGCACTTCCTCTCCTGAAATCTTAACAGGGACCCGTTGGTCTTCCTACCAACCCTTCTGCCTCCACGCTTCAGGTTCCCAGGTTTCCCCAAAACTCTCTCAGCAGTACTGTTCTGAGACTGTAGGGGGCCTATTTCTATAGTGTTAAGAACGGAAACCCACCTCTTATTTCTGGTACCTGACTCAGCAGTCACTAACTGATTACCAGGTTTACCTGTACCTTTGGACACCACATTATCATGTACCATTAACACATTATTTGGTTCATCATTGACAGACATATTCAAACCAACATTAGACCTCTCAATGTTACACATGTCACCAATGCCTTTTTTTCCAACATTTGCTAGGGTAGAGTCCACAGAGGGCACACATACTGGAGGGCCGCCATCACCCACAGGAACCTCACAGGACGCCACCTCCCCTGGGTTCACCCACTCTGCAGGCAGCTGTCCTATCACTTGACCTGTTCTGATGCCATCTGTATTTTTATCCACCAGAACAGGCAAGCTCTGGTCTGATCCACATACAATTTTTATCACACTCCTTGTCCATTCCCCTGTCCCGGGGACCTTATTAGGTTTGTCACCTAAACCAACCACTGGACTGGGGACCCCAGTCTTTTTAACCACCTTTGTTTGAGCCCTGGTCAGGATCTCTGCTGCTTTCAGGTCCACACATGGCCCTTCCACCTCATGTGGTTTTTCTACTGGTGCAGTATACGCGCCCTTCACCAACTGACTAGCACCACACTGGACCATAGCAGCAGAAATGCTTCCCATCTGGCTGTTAGGAGGTGAAACCACAGACATTTTAGGCTTATTTACCATTTCTCCAAAGTCTGTCTCAAGTATTTCTTCTGGACGTAATCTAGCAGCATACGTAGCGGCAACTTTTAACAAAAGTAGCAGATTTAGGAATAAACCATTCCTGTCCTGTTTTGCTTTGCTCTGTACAGCCTGCCATACAGTGCTCCACCTAGTGGTACTGCGCAGTACCAGCCCATCAGACTGTGGAGGAGACACACTAGTATAGATTGGCTGTACATCCCAAAGTTCAAGCATCTCTTTTAATGCTTCAGTTATAAACCAGGCCCTTGACTCCAGACCCAAGTCCTTCCTGGGTATTTTCATGACACTGGGGATGCAGAGAGACTCACTTGCTGAGACTTGAAAAGTTGCAATGGTTAACGGAACCTCCTCCCGGCTGGAGGTAAACACAGCCTGGTGCTCCACCAGAGCGCTGTCAATTGCTGGACTCATACCCAACTTCTCAGGCTCAGCATCAGTGAACTGCTCCAGAACATTACCAGCGACGTCACATTGACACTCCATGCCAACCTCAGTTTTGTGGGTCACGGACAATGTCTCTGCTGTGCCCTTATTTGGTTCATCCTGCTCACCAGGGTTAACCCCTGCAGCAGCCACCGCGCCCTCATGTACAGGCTGTTCTGCAGCCCCTCCTGCTGGCCCAGCAGAAACTGTGTCCACCTTATCTTTGTGCATAAAAGCCTTATCTATCAGGGAGATAAGATTTTTGCTCCAACTATCCCAATCTGTTGTATGTGCGCTCCCTTCTGCGGTACTCCTCAGCACCGATCCATCTGCCCAAGGAGACACATAAGAACAGACTGGCTTAGTTGCAGACTCATAACACCAGTCATTGTAAATCATGTCAGACTGTGGTAGCACAGGTTGCAATACCCCATATTCACAACCTTTCTCAGCTTGCATTAACACATTACTATTACACGGTACAGTTCCACTCTGTCCCACCAGAGTGACATCGCAGTTGTCCAGGGCAACCTCTGACTCCAACACATGAAGTTCCCTGGAGATTCCTGTGGACAACTGTGCTGTCTTACCACCAGTTGCTATAGGCAATGGCCCATTTTTGCTAACCCCAGGTTCTTTTAGAGCAAAAGTTTTCCCAACAGCATTAAACTTTTCATTAACAGTAACACTTATAGCATTTTTCGCATTTGTAGGCTGTCCTAGCCCATGGTCAACTTGAGCCTGATAGTCATTAGACACAACACTTTTAGTCATCAACACAGGTTCTATTTGGATTTTAACCCTTGCATTCCCACTATATAGGGAAAAGTCATTCTCAAGTGCACATTCAGTGGCCCCACTAACTGGGGTCACTCTCACATCATCATGGACAGTCTCGTAACCAGTCCTTTTATACATGAAATCAGCAGTTCCAGCCATCATTTCATTAAAGACAGTCTTACCCACCGCAGTCGTTGGGGTCACCATCTTCATTTGAGTACGTCGTCTTATGCACCAGTCCTCTGCTGCACTTTTACTGGCCAACTCCCCCTGGTGGCCATGGGATGAAACTACAGCAGGCATCTCCCACCGTTTAGCACCCCCTGCAGGCACAACAGGAAACTTCTTGTTGCTAGGGGTGACTGCAAACATATTTTCACCGGAATTTGGGCCTACAGACAAAACTTTCTCAGCAACATTATCTCCAGCCGTATTCCACAACCTAGGGCAAGAAAACCTGCCATGCCTCAGCTGGCCACATTCCAGGCATGGTACTGGACGATTTTTTCCCAAAGCGATTCTCTCTTGGTGATTCCCAGCTGGCCGGAATGCATAGACCTCTTTGTGGGGACGCTGAACCAAACCTCTACTGCAGCTCCTTTCAGGCATAAATTTCACTCCGGTTGCCATGGGAGACCGCACTCTCCCAGCAGAACTTTGCTGGCTCTCTCCAACATGATAAACTGGCTCCTCCTTAAGCCACTTTCCACGATCCTTATTAGACATAGCCCATGGTACAGAGACAGCCCGACTGGCTTCTTTTGCGTTGCTATGGGAAACCACTCTCATCCTCAGCCTTTGATCAGCCTCTCTCCTTGCATATCGCATGGGCTTCTCTCTGCTGGATCCCATCTCATGCTGTGACACATTCACATCTTTCACATTAGCTGTTTTAACTGCATCAGCTTTGCCAGGGGCAACAACAGCCCTCTTCCAGTTATGGACATCCAGCGGCTTTCCCCTTGCACTGAGGGTTGGCTTCCTTTCCTCTGTAGCTTGGTCCAGTGCTGCTAAATGCCGCTTGCACCAATCCACTGCAGATTCAAATGCTGGTGGACTCTCCATAATAGCAGTCACCTGTGCACTCATTGCACCAGGGTTGCTAGGGACAACCCCAGCCCTTTTTCTCCTTGATACACTCTGATCAGGTATGTATGGGGCTCGTTCGGGCGGTAACAACCCCTCCAACCACAGAGCTCTGTCTCTCATTTCAGCAAACCTGGCTTCTTTTAAGAGCTTTGACCGCCCCATACTTAGAGACTCCAGAGCAACTTTAAACAGTCCAGGAAAATGAAAGTGTCTCTTTTAAAGCAAGTTGCTTTTCTCTTCAAGCAAGCTTTCCTCACCTGCACATTGCACACACTGATTGTGCTGTCTCATGCACACAAACACAGTTCATAGCAGGGAAAAAAAAAAAAATTTGACTTTTCATTCACAGGTACACCACCTGCAACACGCAATGCCTTTTGCCTGGCTGCACTTCCACACACAGCCAATAGTTCCTGATGCGACTTACTGTAGAGCAAGGACCCGGATTCCACCGTCTTGTGCCCGCATTCGAACACCACTTGTAATATTTGGGGGTTATTTTAGCTTAAAGGTAGAGCTTACCAGTGAGCTGGATCCACACCAGATGTCGTTTAAGGGCTCGTAGGCCCACTTTTATTAAAGAAAGAAAAGTCAGATAACAAAATAGTTGCCCACACAGGGGTTTCAGCTTTCCACAGCAGTAATGTATGTAGAACCAAAAATACCAAGCCACCTGGCTCTCTTTAACAGCACTGCTGCTCAGACTTCTGCTGCAGCCCTCTTGGCTCTTTAACAGAGTTCCCGTACACCCAGTACCTCAGCACTCTTTAACAGCTTCTCTTTCAGCCCACAAGCTTGGACCCTCTGTCTACTCTGACAGACCGACCTGTGCAGACATGCACACTTCTTCTCCCTTACACGCCTGGACTCCTCGGGAGGGTGGAGCCCAGAACCATGGTGTTGGCTTTGTTTTAAGCCCAAGACCCACCTGTGCAATCATCCAGCCAGACTGCTGGCTGTTCCCAAAACCCGGTCCCAGGATTGGAGATTCACCACAGTGGGTATATCTCAAGCTGCTATCTCATCCTTGATGGTATCTGAGAGACAATGAGAAAAGCTGCCACGAGGGCCTCATTGTTCCAAGCAACCTCTGCTGCCAGAGTATGGAATTCAATGGCGTAATCAGCAACAGTTCTTGCACTCTGATGGACATGAGACACTTGGCAGCAGAAGCGGAGCGTGTGGGAACTTCAAATACCCTTTTAAAGGAAGCCACAAACTCTAGGTAACTCAGGACAATGGGTTTTTGCATCTCCCATAGTGGGTTTGCCCAGGCCAAAGCTCTCTCAGAAAACAAAGATATCACAAAACCTACTTTGCTTCTGTCCGTGGGAAATGCCATCATCTCAAAGTATATCTCAACCTGGTTGAGAAACCCTCTGCATTGGACTGGATTGCCCTCAAATCGCTGGGGAAGCGGAGCGGAACCAGACATACCTTTTATAGAGGTAATACTGAAGGCGGGTGCCTACACAGAGATCAGCAGCAGAGACAGCCTGCAATACAGGTTGTACTGGAGCAGCCACAGTGGGAGATTCCAGGTGAGCCGTGCGACTCAGGAGCTTTTGTAATGCCCGGGCAAACTAATCCATGCAGTCAGCCTGCTCATACAATCTGAGCAAACACAAAAGGTACATTAGAACATAAAAATTTATTTTAAAATTGTTTTATTATTATTCTTTTACCAGGGGGATTTGGGAAATTATCAGGGGTCTGAGCAGACCTCTGATATTTCACTTTTGATATTGATATTTATATAAAATTTGAGCATTCCAGAGAAGAGAGTGAGCATTCCAGTGAGAGTTTAAGGGCCCCATTGCTGGTGGCTTAGCTAGCACCTAAGAATAGTAGACATTTTAGGTTTATTACATCTCCAGGTGTTCTCTGTTAGGGCTCTTCTACATGATTGGCAGTCTCTGCTGCCTCTCTGAAAAGTGATTCCATGTGTATTGCTTTTCAAATGGCGGTTGAGTAGTGGATGTAGCAATGGCGATAGGAAAATTATACTACTGCCACCTGAATGGATAATTTAGTTTTTTTCCCAGAAAGAAAGATTTCCAATTTAAATACCATGCGTGAGTGGTACTGGATGCCTTGAGTGGTACTGGATGCCAAATATGACTTGCTGTAAATTTGTTTTGCAAAGAATCATCTTAACATTTGTTCCTGTGCTTAATATCGAGTTAATCTTATAACTGCTGTAAAAACTGTAATCTTTAGAAACTGTTTAAATTAAACTTCCTTTGTGCTGGCTCAAATAATGGAAAATGGTTATCAGATACTTACCGTAATTTTCCTTTCCTGTCCTATCCTCATGACAGCACAGGACGATGTTGTGTGATGATGTGAGGTAGGGCCAAAAAAACTCAAAATTGTTATCACATACTTACCGTAACTTTCCACAAAAGTTTCCACTAATGTAAGGTGTCCGTCTGCCATCATCCCAGATAAACAACAAACAAAATTGTCCCCATTATGCCGCGTACACACGAGCGGACTTTTCAACATCCAAAGTCCGACGGACTGATTCCGTCAGACTATTCGATCGTGTGTGGGCTGCAACAGACTTTTGATTCGCCAAAGTCTGACGGACTTTAGAATATGGAACATGCTTCAAATTTTTCAGACGGAACTCCGCCGGACCCGGTCCCTTCGAAAAATTCTCTCGTGTGTATGCTATTCCGACTAAAACCGACGCTAGGGCAGCTATTGGCTACTGGCTATGAACTTCCTTATTCTAGTCGAGTCGTACGTCATCACGTTCGAATCCGTCGGAGTTTAGTGTGATTGTGTGTGGCCAAGTCCGTTCAGTCGAAAAGTCCGTCAGAACTCTGTCGGAACTCCGGCAGAACTCCGGCAGAACTCCTTCGGAAGTCTGTCGGACATAAGTCCTCTCGTGTGTACGGGGCTTTAGAGACTGGGACTTTACCTGCAAACAGTACATTGTCAGCACATATAATAAAATATATCAACTTATTTTAGCATATTAAAAATATTTATGAAAACCAAAAACATCAACATACAGTGGTGTGAAAAAGTGTTTGCCCCCTTCCTCATTTCTAGTGATGGCCGAACGGTTCGCCCAGCGGTCGTTTCGCGGCGAATTTCCGACATTCGCGGTCCGCACGTTCGAACGCCTTTTTCCGTCGTTCGCCGCGGCGGACTTACGTGTTTAATGTATACAAGAACTTTAACCTTTGGTGACACGTTTATCATGTGATACAGGACAGCCAATTGAGACATGACAGCACATGGACACTTGTACATTCCCCCTAACCTATAAATACACCCGATCCGGTGGCCATTTTACATTCTTTCTTCTGTTAAGATAGGGACAGGTTCCTGTGTGGAGTAGGGAGAGATAAACCACTAGCTATTTGGTACACAAAAGTTCTTTTCAGGACTGGTATAGGTGTTAGGTGTTGATAGGTTTGCTGTGCTGCTGATTCTTGCAGCAGCCTGAGTGTCTTTTGTTAGTTTAGAGAAAGGGAAAGGACGGTGTATGCTACAGGGACAGCCAGATTAGTCTTTCATCATCATCATCATCATCATCATCATTAGCTGTTACTATCAAGGTCCACAAAAGAGCTGTTCCAGTAACCACTAATCGTTCTCTTTTTTTGCCAATTTGTATAGGGACAGGAAGGAAGCAGTGTTGTCAGGCAGTGAGGGTAATTTTAAAGACTTGCTGTTATTATTAGTTCCACAAAGGTTCTTTTCAGGACTGGTATCAGTGGTACAGTAATAGGCTTGTACATGTATAATATTCTTTCTTCCAAATATAGAAAGGATATTATACTTGACTGCTGCCCTTCTGCTGCAGTCTGCTAAACATTCACAACTCACTTGTTCCACAAAAGTTCTTATAAGGACTGGTAACTTGGTATAGGGTGCTACGGTACATAGGCTTGAGTGCGGTACAGTCTGCTGTTCTGTAAGGACCGCTATCGGTCCACAATAGATAGGGTTGACGTGCACCACTGCTGACCGCTGCCCTATACTGCAGCAGTCCTTCAGCGGTATAGGGACTGACGTACAGTCTGCTAATCACTAACACACAACCTGCTTGTTCCACAAAAGTTCTTATAAGGACTGGTAACTTGGTATAGGGTGCTACGGTACATAGGCTTGAGTGCGGTACAGTCTGCTGTTCTGTAAGGACCGCTATCGGTCCACAATAGATAGGGTTGACGTGCACCACTGCTGACCGCTGCCCTATACTGCAGCAGTCCTTCAGCGGTATAGGGACTGACGTACAGTCTGCTAAAAACTAATACACAACCTGCTTGGTCCACAAAAGTTCTTATAAGGACTGGTAACTTGGTATAGGGTGCTACGGTACATAGGCTTGAGTGCGGTACAGTCTGCTGTTCTGTAAGGACCGCTATCGGTCCACAATAGATAGGGTTGACGTGCACCACTGCTGACCGCTCACCTATACTGCAGCAGTCCTTCAGCGGTATAGGGACTGACGTACAGTCTGCTAAACACTAATACACAACCTGCTTGTTCCACAAAAGTTCTTATAAGGACTGGTAACTTGGTATAGGGTGCTACGGTACATAGGCTTGAGTGCGGTACAGTCTGCTGTTCTGTAAGGACCGCTATCGGTCCACAATAGATAGGGTTGACGTGCACCACTGCTGACCGCTCACCTATACTGCAGCAGTCCTTCAGCGGTATAGGGACTGACGTACAGTCTGCTAAACACTAATACACAACCTGCTTGTTCCACAAAAGTTCTTATAAGGACTGGTAACTTGGTATAGGGTGCTACGGTACATAGGCTTGAGTGCGGTACAGTCTGCTGTTCTGTAAGGACCGCTATCGGTCCACAATAGATAGGGTTGACGTGCACCACTGCTGACCGCTCACCTATACTGCAGCAGTCCTTCAGCGGTATAGGGACTGACGTACAGTCTGCTAATCACTAACACACAACCTGCTTGTTCCACAAAAGTTCTTATAAGGACTGGTAACTTGGTATAGGGTGCTACGGTACATAGGCTTGAGTGCGGTACAGTCTGCTGTTCTGTAAGGACCGCTATCGGTCCACAATAGATAGGGTTGACGTGCACCACTGCTGACCGCTCACCTATACTGCAGCAGTCCTTCAGCGGTATAGGGACTGACGTACAGTCTGCTAATCACTAACACACAACCTGCTTGTTCCACAAAAGTTCTTATAAGGACTGGTAACTTGGTATAGGGTGCTACGGTACATAGGCTTGAGTGCGGTACAGTCTGCTGTTCTGTAAGGACCGCTATCGGTCCACAATAGATAGGGTTGACGTGCACCACTGCTGACCGCTCACCTATACTGCAGCAGTCCTTCAGCGGTATAGGGACTGACGTACAGTCTGCTAAACACTAATACACAACCTGCTTGTTCCACAAAAGTTCTTATAAGGACTGGTAACTTGGTATAGGGTGCTACGGTACATAGGCTTGAGTGCGGTACAGTCTGCTGTTCTGTAAGGACCGCTATCGGTCCACAATAGATAGGGTTGACGTGCACCACTGCTGACCGCTCACCTATACTGCAGCAGTCCTTCAGCGGTATAGGGACTGACGTACAGTCTGCTAATCACTAACACACAACCTGCTTGTTCCACAAAAGTTCTTATAAGGACTGGTAACTTGGTATAGGGTGCTACGGTACATAGGCTTGAGTGCGGTACAGTCTGCTGTTCTGTAAGGACCGCTATCGGTCCACAATAGATAGGGTTGACGTGCACCACTGCTGACCGCTCACCTATACTGCAGCAGTCCTTCAGCGGTATAGGGACTGACGTACAGTCTGCTAAACACTAATACACAACCTGCTTGTTCCACAAAAGTTCTTATAAGGACTGGTAACTTGGTATAGGGTGCTACGGTACATAGGCTTGAGTGCGGTACAGTCTGCTGTTCTGTAAGGACCGCTATCGGTCCACAATAGATAGGGTTGACGTGCACCACTGCTGACCGCTGCCCTATACTGCAGCAGTCCTTCAGCGGTATAGGGACTGACGTACAGTCTGCTAAACACTAATACACAACCTGCTTGGTCCACAAAAGTTCTTATAAGGACTGGTAACTTGGTATAGGGTGCTACGGTACATAGGCTTGAGTGCGGTACAGTCTGCTGTTCTGTAAGGACCGCTATCGGTCCACAATAGATAGGGTTGACGTGCACCACTGCTGACCGCTCACCTATACTGCAGCAGTCCTTCAGCGGTATAGGGACTGACGTACAGTCTGCTAATCACTAACACACAACCTGCTTGTTCCACAAAAGTTCTTATAAGGACTGGTAACTTGGTATAGGGTGCTACGGTACATAGGCTTGAGTGCGGTACAGTCTGCTGTTCTGTAAGGACCGCTATCGGTCCACAATAGATAGGGTTGACGTGCACCACTGCTGACCGCTGCCCTATACTGCAGCAGTCCTTCAGCGGTATAGGGACTGACGTACAGTCTGCTAAACACTAATACACAACCTGCTTGGTCCACAAAAGTTCTTATAAGGACTGGTAACTTGGTATAGGGTGCTACGGTACATAGGCTTGAGTGCGGTACAGTCTGCTGTTCTGTAAGGACCGCTATCGGTCCACAATAGATAGGGTTGACGTGCACCACTGCTGACCGCTGCCCTATACTGCAGCAGTCCTTCAGCGGTATAGGGACTGACGTACAGTCTGCTAAACACTAATACACAACCTGCTTGGTCCACAAAAGTTCTTATAAGGACTGGTAACTTGGTATAGGGTGCTACGGTACATAGGCTTGAGTGCGGTACAGTCTGCTGTTCTGTAAGGACCGCTATCGGTCCACAATAGATAGGGTTGACGTGCACCACTGCTGACCGCTCACCTATACTGCAGCAGTCCTTCAGCGGTATAGGGACTGACGTACAGTCTGCTAATCACTAACACACAACCTGCTTGGTCCACAAAAGTTCTTATAAGGACTGGTAACTTGGTATAGGGTGCTACGGTACATAGGCTTGAGTGCGGTACAGTCTGCTGTTCTGTAAGGACCGCTATCGGTCCACAATAGATAGGGTTGACGTGCACCACTGCTGACCGCTGCCCTATACTGCAGCAGTCCTTCAGCGGTATAGGGACTGACGTACAGTCTGCTAAACACTAATACACAACCTGCTTGGTCCACAAAAGTTCTTATAAGGACTGGTAACTTGGTATAGGGTGCTACGGTACATAGGCTTGAGTGCGGTACAGTCTGCTGTTCTGTAAGGACCGCTATAGGTCCACAATAGATAGGGTTGACGTGCACCACTGCTGACCGCTCACCTATACTGCAGCAGTCCTTCAGCGGTATAGGGACTAAGAGTTTTGTCACAGGGTCATTTAAAAAATGACATGCAGAGGAAGAGGCAGGCCCTTCCGCAGGGGTGGTAGGGGTAGGGCAGGAGCAACAGGCTTGAGCCAAAGTGGGAAGTTGCAGAAGGTGCGTTCAATTACTTTAAAGGATGCACCAGACTTGGTTGAGTGGCTCGCTCAGCCTTACTCTTCTGCACCCTCCTCATCCTCTCGATCTGCACCCTCTTCTTCACTCTCTGCTATGTGCACCCCCAAAGACACTACCACCAACAACACGACCACCACCACCACCACCACATACCTTCCGCTTGAGTCACTGGAATTATTTTCCGATCCATATCAAGAGGACATTTCTGATGCGCAGCCACTCTTGGTATTGGATCAGGAAGAGGAGGTAGCAACAAGCGCTACTCAGCAGTCTGACGCCAGTACCCAGATCAGCCCAAGGAGGAGGTTGGTCCCCGGTGTTGCTGCCTACTCCGAGATCTCTACTTATAGCGGTGGGGAAGGTGACGTTGATGATGACGTGTCTAGTGATGTCACGTGGGTGCCCACAAGAGAGGAAGAGGAGGGGAGTTCAGAGGGAGATATGGACCAGCAGATAGGGAGGAGAAGCAGCAATGACTTACATTGCACAGCAGGGACAAAGCAGACTGCAAATGTATCAGGAGCGAGTCATCGACCATGTACGGTCACATCTGGCGCTCCCAGGACACCGGCACATGGCTCCGCAGTGTGGGCTTTTTTTAACGTGTCCGCTGCTGACAATAGCGTTGCCATCTGCAATCTTTGCAGTCAACGCGTTAGTCGCGGTAAGCCCAATACTCACCTAGGGACGACCGCCTTAAGAAGGCACATGAGCAGCCATCACCGAGCCCAGTGGGAGCAACGGAACACACAAAGCCACACTGCAGGCTCTCACCGTCCAGCCTCGTCTTCTACTTCTCCTTCTCCTCTCTCCTCACAATTGTCCTCCACTCCACCTTCCATCACGCCAAGCTCACATTTTTCTGCAAAAAGGCAGGCTTCCGTGGGCCTAATGTTTGAGCGTAAAAAAATGATGATGCCGGATAACCCTCTTGCCCAACGGTTGGCGGCTGGCTTGTCAGAACTCATAGCCCGCCAACTACTGCCATATAAACTGGTGGACTCGGAGGCCTTTCGCAAATTTGTGGCCATTGGAACACCACAATGGAAGGTCCCAGGAAGGAAGTATTTCTCAGAGAAGGGCATCCCAGAGCTATATGGCCATGTTCAGCGGCAAGTGAATGTATCTCTGGCACACAGTGTCGGTGCCAAGATACATCTGACCACAGACACGTGGTCTAGCAAACACGGGCAGGGAAGGTATATCAGTTTTACTGCCCACTGGGTGAACCTTCTGACGGCCGTCAAGCATGTAACCCGTGGCACCCGTGTAGATTTGGTTTTACCGCCACGGATTGCATGCAGGCCTGACTCTTCTTCTCCTCCTCCTACTCCATCCTCCTCCCTCTCCTCCTCAGCTGCCTCCTCCTTTTCCGCTGCTAGCGTCTCTTCCACTGCACCGCCCAAGCTCCCCAGAACCTATTCCACATGCCAGGTGAGACGTTGCCATGCCGTGCTGCGTCTGTTGTGCCTGGAAGCAAAGAGCCACACTGGCCCGGCACTCCTTTCAGCTTTGCGTTCACAGGCAGATGAGTGGCTAACACCGCTCAATTTGACAGTTGGTAAAGTGGTGTGTGACAACGGTGCCAATCTGCTTAGCGCATTGAAACAGGGCAAAATCACGCACGTGCCGTGCATGGCACACGTCTTAAACTTGGTCGTGCAGCGATTCCTTGTCAAATACCCTGGGGTCCAGGACATCTTGCGGCAGGCAAGGAAAATCTCGGCCCATTTCAGAAGATCTTACACGGCCATGGCTCGCCTTGCTGACATTCAGCGGCGACACCATCTGCCGGTCAGACGTCTTATTTGCGATTGCCCGACGCGATGGAACTCAACCTTCTATATGCTTGATAGGCTGCTCCAGCAGAAACGTGCAGTTAACGTCTACCTGTATGAACTCTGCGAAAGAAACGGTTCTGGGGAGCTGGGTTTTTTTTCACCGCGCCAGTGGCTGCTCATGCGCGACACATGCAGACTTCTGCGGCCATTTGAGGAGATCACCAAACTGGTCAGTCGCAGCCATGGCGCCATCAGTGACATGGTACCTTATGCCTTCTTTCTGGAGCGTGCATTGCGTCGTGTCATTGATCAGGCTGTGGAGGAGCAGGAGCGGGAAGATGAGGAAGTCGCAATGCTGGATGAATTCCCAGGGGGGGCTACTCTATCTGAGACAAGTCAACAACAGGAGTCTGATGAGGAGTCAGAGGAGGATGGTGCCGGGGCGGATGAGCAGGAGCAAGAAGAGCATGCTTTAAACCTTTCTGGGATCCCTGTTGTGCGAGGATGGGGAGAGGAGAATGAAGAGGACGACATTATCCTGGATGATGAGCAGGAGCCAGGCCACCACACCGCTTCCACTTTAGTGCAAATGGGGGCCTTCATGCTCCAGTGTTTTAATAGGGACCCCCGTATAAAAAGCATGAGGGTCAAGGACCAGTACTGGGTGGCAACGTACTTAGACCCCCGGTACAAACACAAAATGGCGGAAATGTTACCGCCGTCGCAGAGGGCTGTCAGAATGCAGCACTTCCAGGCCTTGCTTCGAGAAATGCTGCATTCTGCTTTTGCGTGCGCTGGCAGAGGAGCAATTCCCACTCCCAGAGAAGGATTTGCGGGTACCAATCCAACAGCGCCTGCAAGAAGAGGCCGGTTTGAAGATGTGTTGGTGACTTCGGATATGAGGTCATTCTTTCAGCCGACCCATCGACAGGTGTCATCCGGATCCAGCATCAGGGAACGCCTAGACCGTCAGGTGTCCGACTACATTGGGTTAACGGCCGATGTGGACGCTCTGAGGAGTGATGAACCCCTAGACTACTGGGTGGGCAGGCTTGACCTCTGGCCAGAGCTTGCCCAATTTGCAATCGAACTGTTGGCTTGCCCCTCATCCAGTGTCCTGTCCGAAAGGACGTTCAGCGCAGCAGGGGGGATTGTGACCGATAAGCGTACTCGCCTAGCTCACCACAGTGTTAACTACCTCACATTTCTAAAAATGAATGAGGCATGGATCTCGGAGGAATTCAACACATGTGACCAGTAGACCATGTATATGTCTATAAACTATTTTTTTAATCAAGCACACAGACCTTCTTAATTCATTTGGCTCACTTCCTTGACCCAAAAAAGCACACCGTACTATATGCCCCTACCCTCCTCTTTGAAGAGGTTGAGCGGTGTCATATTTCTACTGGGGCTGCTTATGATATCCCTGTGCTGTGCTGACTTCCTCCTGGGGGTTCTTATTATGAAGGGATCACACTATCCCTGTGCTGTGCTGACTTCCTCCTGGGGGTTCTTATTATGAGGGGATCACACCATCCCTGTGCTGTGCTGACTTCCTCCTGGGGCTGCTTACGGTGCTGCTGTCAGTGCTGTATGTCACGGTGCTGCTGTCAGCGCTGTATGTCACGGTGCTGCTGTCAGCGCTGTATGTCACGGTGCTGCTGTCAGCGCTGTATGTCACGGTGCTGCTGTCAGCGCTGTATGTCACGGTGCTGCTGTCAGCGCTGTATGTCACGGTGCTGCTGTCAGCGCTGTATGTCACGGTGCTGCTGTCAGCGCTGTATGTCACGGTGCTGCTGTCAGCGCTGTATGTCACGGTGCTGCTGTCAGCGCTGTATGTCACGGTGCTGCTGTCAGCGCTGTATGTCACGGTGCTGCTGTCAGTGCTCTGTATTACGGTGCTGCTGTCAGATGCCTCTATCACGGTGCATGTGTCATTCCGGTATGTCACGCTGCTGGTGATCATCTCCTGCACCCTCTTCTTTGCCTACCCTGGTCCCTGACCTTCCCTCTCCTCCATTGCCTTCATTAGCTCCATAGTCCTGAATTGTTAGAACAATTTCCCAAATAAAATAAAAATGCTTGTAGTTATCGATCCCAAATTCACCTCATACATGTATTATGTCATTGTCCAGATGGTGGGACTACGTTTTACCCCCTAATAATTACCACGTGGCCGCAAATTCGACATGAAGGTTTGCAAAGTTCGCCTCCCATTGAAGTCAATGGGGCCCGCGGCGAACGGTCGGTTTCGCGAACGTTTGGGTCCGTTCGCATTTCGCGTTCGCGAAACGTCCCGTCGGAAGTTCGTCCATCACTACTCATTTCCTGTTCCTTTGCATGTTTGTCACACTTAAGTGTTTCGGAACATCAAACCAATTTAAACAATAGTCAAGGACAACAAAAGTAAACACAAAATGCAATTTGTAAATTAAGGTGTTTATTATTAAAGGTGAAAAAAAATCCAAACCATCATGGCCCTGTGTGAAAAAGTGATTGCCCCCTAAACCTAATAACTGGTTGGGCCACCCTTAGCAGCAACAACTGCAACCAAGCGTTTGCGATAACGTGCAATGAGGCTTTTACAGCGTCCTGGAGGAATTTTGGCCCACTCATCTTTGCAGAATTGTCCTAATTCAGTTACATTAGAGGGTTTTCGAGCATGAACGGCCTTTTTAAGGTCATACCACAACATCTCAATAGGATTCAGGTCAGGACTTTGGCTAGGCCACTCCAAAGTCTTCATTTTGTTTTTCTTCAGCCATTCGGTGGTGGACTTGCTGGTGTGTTTAGGATCATTGTCCTGCTGCAGAACCCAAGTTCCTTTCAGCTTGAGTACACGAACAGATGGTCGGACATTCTCCTTCAGGATCTCTTGGTAGACAGCAGAATTCATAGTTCCTTTTATCACGGCAAGTCTTCCAGGTCCTAAAGCAGCAAAACAGCCCCAGACCATCACACTACCACCACCATATTTTACTGTTGGTATAATGTTCTTTTTATGAAATGCAGTGTTCCTTCTACGCCAGATATACTTGGACACACACCTTCCAAAGAGTTCCACTTTTGTCTCATCGGTCCACAGAATGTTGTCCCAAAAGTCTTGGGGATCATCAAGATGTGTTGTGGAGAAATTGAGACGAGCTTTGATGTTCTTTTTGCTCAGCAGTGGTTTTCTCCTTGGAACTCTGCCATGCAGACCATTTTTGCCCAGTCTTTTCCTGATGGTGGAGGCATGAACGCTGACCTTAACTGAGGCAAGTGAGGCCTGCAGTTCCTTGGACGTTGTTGTGGGGTCTTTTGTGACCTCTTGGATGAGTCGTCGCTGCGCTCTTGGGGTAATTTTGGGCGGCCGGCCACTCCTGGGAAGGTTCACCACTGTTCCATGTCTTCGCCATTTGTGGATAATGGCTCTCACTGTGGTTCGCTGGATTCCCAAAGCTTTGGAAATGGCTTTATAACCCTTTCCAGACTGATAGATCTCAATTACTTTCTTTCTCAATTGTTCCTGAATTTCTTTGGGTCTCGGCATGATGTGTAGCTTTTAAGGATCTTCTGGTGGACCTTACTGTGTCAAGCAGCTCCTATTTAAGTGATGCCTTGATTGTGAACAGGTGTGGCAATAATCAGGCCTGGGTGTGGCTAGAGAAATTGAACTCAGGTGTGGACAACCACAGTTATAGTATGTTTTAACAAGGGGGGCAATCACTTTTTCACACAGGGCCATGATGGTTTGGATTTTTTTCACCTTTAATAATAAACCCCTTCATTTACAAATTGCATTTTGTGTTTACTTGTGTTGTCCTTGACTATTGTTTAAATTGGTTTGATGTTCCGAAACACTTAAGTGTGACAAACATGCAAAGGAACAGGAAATGAGGAAGGGGGCAAACACTTTTTCACACCACTGTATACATTATCATTATTATTATTATTATACACAATTTATATAGTTTACACAGCGCTTTACAATGTACAGGGGGGATAGCACAAAGTACAGTTCAGTACAGAAATGAATATACATAATATATACAATGATCCTAAACACACCAGCAAGTCCACCACCGAATGGCTGAAGAAAAACAAAATGAAGACTTTGGAGTGGCCTAGCCAAAGTCCTGACCTGAATCCTATTGAGATGTTGTGGTATGACCTTAAAAAGGCCGTTCATGCTCGAAAACCCTCTAATGTAACTGAATTAGGACAATTCTGCAAAGATGAGTGGGCCAAAATTCCTCCAGGACGCTGTAAAAGCCTCATTGCACGTTATCGCAAACGCTTGGTTGCAGTTGTTGCTGCTAAGGGTGGCCCAACCAGTTATTAGGTTTAGGGGGCAATCACTTTTTCACACAGGGCCATGATGGTTTGGATTTTTTTTCACCTTTAATAATAAACCCCTTCATTTACAAATTGCATTTTGTGTTTACTTGTGTTGTCCTTGACTATTGTTTAAATTGGTTTGATGTTCCGAAACACTTAAGTGTGACAAACATGCAAAGGAACAGGAAATGAGGAAGGGGGCAAACACTTTTTCACACCACTGTATACATTATCATTATTATTATTATTATACACAATTTATATAGTTTACACAGCGCTTTACAATGTACAGGGGGGATAGCACAAAGTACAGTTCAGTACAGAAATGAATATACATAATAAAAATGGCTCATTATACAGACATCCCAGTATTTGACAAATGTCTAAGGTCTACTTTCTCCATTCTACCCAATGTGTTTCCGGTCTCTGACCTTTCCTCAGGGGTTTTAGGAAGGAGATGCATGTATTCAACAGTTTTCTCCTCAGACAGTCAAGGCAGGTGTTGTATCTGCTTGGGGAGGATGGATCGGCAGAAAGCGCCAACACCACAGAGCCCCAAATCACCCCCATGAAGGCCCCCCTTGTACCAGGGCCACTGACGATCGAACACTAAGGAGTAAGTGGATAATGTTATTAGAAGATTAGCAAGAATTGTAGTTGCTTGCTGGCAGCTAAAAAACATGGTGTCCTATTACTTGGCGTGTACCACAATTTGAGCAGGTTTCTTCTGCTGTGACAACTGTGCTTACAGCAAGTCCTCCCAGGCTCTTTGTTACCATAGTTTCCTTTCCTGGCCTATCCCCACGTCAGCATACAACATCATCCTGTGCTGACGTGAGGTAGGGCCAGGAAAAAGCCTTTTGTAAAATTACCGGTGTGCCAGTGAGTTGTCAGTTAAGGGTGGGTTGTCACTTGGAAGGATAGAAGGACCCAATAATCCAGCAGAAAATTAGGAAATCACTGCTACTTTTGCAATATTTCATATATTCCTGAAATGATGGAAAAAATATTTCTTAATTTTTTTTTTTTATAATACTGACCATAATATATAAAGAAACAAAATACATACAACAGCCACTATGCATTCCCTTTAAACATGACATATAAAATACCCTAGAGCCCTTATTATTTTATTACTACACGGAGCACTCTCCTGTTCTACAAAGTATTACATTTATTACTTATGTATACATTACTGTATATGCACAACCATCAATGCATACAGATACTAGATTATAGCACTATGCAGATCAATGCAAACACTATCTATACAATGTGCATTCATGTACAAACACAAGAGTGTTGGGAGGAAAACTATGTATGCATTTTTCAATGTGTAATTTCATAATAACAAAAAAACCTGCAGTATCTAAGTAAGGTACTGTATCTGCATTGCATTTTTGAGATCTTCTATTCCAATCTGATCAATTACAAATAAAACAAAACATCCTTTCTCTTCTGCCTCTCTGTTCTCTCATCTTCTCATGGGGTCCAATTAAGCAGCTTTTTTTAACCTGGGGCATTTCTTTCTGATTAGATCCCAATGGACACAAGAAAATAAAGCGATGAAAGCACAGCTGAAGCTATTTTCTTATAGTTTCCAAAATAAGCGTAGCTGGTCATTGTTACATTTTCTTACATAAATGTGTATGTACATTTACCTCTATTTTTTTGTTATGATGGTAAGGTTTATTTAGACACTATTAGAAGACCAAAAACCACTACCGCAGGTATAAGGTGTCTGCAGATACCTGGGCATAGGCAGCAACTATGCTTTCTAAATTCTAACAGTCAAAGCTTTGACATGTCCTTGCTGCTACTTCCCTCCACCACACACACACACACACATTTATACTGGGCTATAACTACGATGGGCATCCGTACTGGCCAATAAGAATGTGAAGGAGGCAGGAAGAGGTTGTCAACATTTGGCATGATGGGGAAGTGCCAAAGCTGAGCCTGCCAGAACGTTCTCCATATTGTTGTAATAAAAAGGCTACAAAGACAAGTATGTTGAGGAACCTCTACTTTCCTGCATCTTAAACTTGCAGCTTTTTTTTGATCTCCTGACAATGTCCATTTAAAGAGGTCCTTTGAATTTATTGTGTGAACTGCTCACCTCCTTGGTGTGAGCTGCATTGTGAGCAAGGGAACGTTCCAATAATGTTAGGGTAATTCTGAAGGAGATTTTTTTTTAAGAAAAATTGAGTGAGATCAAAACAGTATAATAATTTTTGAGCAAATAAAATTGGTGCAGTTTTGTGTGACATTACAGTTTCAATAACACATTATTTATCATACCAAATAGATGCATATAAAACACAAAACCAAAACTTCAACCCTAACCTTAATTAAACTCCAAAACGTAATCCTTTACCTAAAGGGTAACTCCACTTTCACAGGAAAAAACTTAGCAAATAAAAAAAAGATAATATAGCGTATACAATTAGGATTTAAGTCATATTGTAATTAAATGCTATTAAAAATTACCTTTTCTTTTCAATCTGCAAATCTGTAATTGTACGTAAAATGCAATGCAATATTGCTACCTGCTGTAGAGGTGTTCTGTACACAGAATGTATACAGAACGCCCCCCAAAAACATAATTTACTGCTTGTGTGATTGGCTAACTGATTTTCACAGAAGTTTACACCAGTGGCGGCTGGTGCTAACATTTTTTGGGGGGACAGAGGACACCGTGAAACTCACCTACAAATGGAACCCTCCAGCAGTCACGGCTCCCCTGATACCCGGCGGCTTCATTGTTAACCCTGTCTTCTTTCTGGGTTCCAAATCTTCAGCCTCCGGATTTCCGGGATAAGAAGCCGGAAACCGGAAGTGACACAATGACAAATATTGATTTCCTAAAATTAAAAGTGGAAGGGTTTGGGCACGGTGCTCTGCTCCCCAAAGACAACCTTAAACAAGCCAATTAGAGCCTCAGGCTCCACTCACATGCTTATAAAAAAAGATGGACCTAATAGAAACCCATTAGTCCGGTGCCCTGCACAGAGCACACATATAGAACAATTGATTTTTAAATAAATAATAATATGACCAACATTTTTTAACTTTAAGATGTTAAAAAATGTTAGCCATATTATCAGTTATTTAAAAATAAATCATTCTATGATTACCTTGGGAACTTTGGGGAGGGGGGGGGGCAGCAACCCCATGCACCTTATGGACCAGCTGCCACTGGTCTAAATTAAGATACAAGTCAGATATCAGGCCTCCCCTGCAACAAAAATGTTATTTTTGGTGATGTACTCCCAATAAAAAAAATCACATCTAAAGGGATGCAGACCCTGCAATTTTCCTCATTAGAGCCCTGCAAGTGTAGCAGCTGGTAGTTCCGCTCCCATTATATTCACTTACCACATGGACACAGGCAAACACACAGGGATTTCTTCAGAATAACAAAATGTAGGAATCTGCAACAAAGTGTGTTAAAATCCTTGTAATGTACATAGATCACAAAGAGGGGAATGTTTTTTTTCTCAACAAAAGTGGAGTTACTCTTAACACTTACTCCAAAACCCAACCACAAGCTCTAAACCTAAACCTAATTATTACCAACTGTACTATAACATCAAAACCCATTAACAATTTTACTATAATAGTGATGCCCATTTTGAAATGTACAACCATGTCAATACAAACTATCAGTTGTAGTAGACTTCTGATTCCCACTCTCATTTTATAATATTACTGATAGAAAACTGAAAATAGCTCTAAAATACAACATTTCAAATATTCTTTATCAAAGAGTAGAGGCAAAGAAAACAGGCAAATAAATGAAAATTAAATATAATAAATGCAATAAGGCAGGCCATACATGGCCAAATTCTTTTCAGAATCAGAAATGTCATGCGTTTTGTGATCCGATGGTGCCACAATGATTTTCGAAATTTGACCAACCAAGCCTTCAATTTCACCTCATGTTGCTACAGATAAGAATGTTTGTATCATTTCATTTTTTTTTCTTGCACTCATGTGCATTGCTTTTTCAATTAAAATTCTCACACGATTCTCCCATCATTGATTAGAAAATTGTTTGTTTTTCAAAAAATTTTCAACATGTCTGATCACTCAAATTCGATAGCTGCACGAAAATTGTCCATTGCTGTGCCCCACTAATGGTGCGAAATTTGAACAAAAATACTTTGAAAAGATTTTCGAAAGAAAATTTGTTCGGAATGCGAACCATGTAAGAATAACGAGAAGAAGATTAACTTGGCACTACATCCTTTTTTTTAGCGACCTGTTGAATGTACTTTTTATTCAAATCAGATTTTTAACCTTAAAAATGCATTTCCTTATAAAGAAAAATGAAATTAACAAACATTGGAGGTGAACTAACGAATGTGAAATGATAAATTGAAATGCAATAAATCAATCAGGAATTTTGGAGGACAGAGGGATACACTGGAGGCCTATTACACAAGGACAATATGGGGTTGCTCCTAAAATAATCAATTCTGAGTGACCATTGTTCATCACACACTTGCAAAAGGTCTGCTTGCCTCAAGTGAAACCAGAGGGAATAATTAGTGTCTCTTATTAAGAATAATTAGATCATACAGCTCAAATTCTGTCACATTTTATGCTCTTCTGTAATATTTTCTAAATATTTGATTTGACAAGAATCTTGATATAAGTAAGGTTCATAATTCTATTTTAAACCGTGATAAATAAAATAAATGTGTTGATTCCATCATGGAAACAAAATCAATTTTTACTAGTTGAGCAGAATGTTATTTTGCCCTATCAACTTGACAAACACTCTTGTACCGTTCAGTATTGAATCCTCTGCAAAAACAGGGAGGGACATCTGACAGTGTTTTGTAATTTGGGGTAAAAGATACAATTTGATTTATAAAGTAGTGAAACAATGGGAGATCGAACAAAGGGGCACAGAGTGGCATCATAAGAACAAAGGTACTGAAGTTTCAGCTGTGAATATTTTCTTGCCCCTGGGGGAACATTGGCACCTTTCCGTCATTTCACACATAGCACCTGAACACTTGTGACCTAAACACCTAGGCACAAAAGATCATCTAATCTTTATCTTGTTGATATGTATCATATAATGTTGAATAGTAGACATGTGCACACTGAAATATTTTGTTTTGGAATTTCATCTGAAAAATACATTTATTTAGTTAATCCCGAAATTCATTTTTATCTATTTCGTTTTTCGTTAAAAATTGCATTCGTCCAAAAATCCAAATTAATTAAGGTCAAATCTGTCATTGAAGGCTTATGGTGTCTGTCGAATGTTCAAAGAAGATTGAACGGAGCAGCTAAACTGTATGACTCCGTATAGTTTAGCTGATCTGTCAAATCTTCTTAGAACTTTCGACAGACACCATAAGCCAAAGATTCAAAGCTTGTATGTTTTTCCCTGCTTTGTCGAATCTTTGTCATTCAAGTTGAATGTATATAGTTCAAACAGAAAATGGACTGGTGATAGTGATCACTGATCAGACAGGTAACAAGATAGGGTATATAGAATCTATATAGAATCTCAATCTATAATATAGAATCTATAATAATAACCCCCCCCCCCCCACAACACGGGCAGCCTCTGAGGCTATCACAACACTAGCAAAACTAGTATCACTATCAAGTTCACAACACTAACACAATAACAGCAGATTATTATGAAAAAGTTAAGTTGAACTGTAGCTTGCTTCACTATTGTTCAGCTGCTGTGCTTATGCTTAATTGCTAAATAATTCAGGTTCTCTGACAAACGGACCAGCTAAGATTGACTGTCTTCTGAAATGATTCAGTGTGTTTGTCTCTCTCTGCTAGCAATAGTAAGTGAAAGTAAGTTGGCTGTAGACTTAGTTCTAGCTATTTACTGCTCCTCCTCTTTGGTTACAATCAGCCAATAACATTCATCATCATCATTATTTATATTTTTTTTATACTTTCCCCACCCAATTCCAGCAGCAATCGTTTCTCTCTATGTCAAATCTTTTCTCTCTATGTAGAATAATCCTGGACTAATAGAGTTAAGGTTAGGCACATTTGACCACAGGTTCAATAGACACAGATTGTTATTATTAGTGTCATGTCGAATCTCCTATCTAAATCGAACAGTTGTCACAACAAAAAACGAAAATAAAGCATTTGTTTATGTCGGATCTTTGTTTTTTGGATTCTGCACTTTCGTTATCGTTTGTTAAAACGATAACAAAAATACCTGAAATTCGGACGAAAATGCATTCGGACAAAAACGAATGCACATTTCTATTGAATAGTCAATACCAGATTTTGTCAGTGAAATCCAGGGACACCCTACTGACCAATGCCACTTTTAACCACACTTACAAGAAAAAATTACACAAAATCATGTTTCATTTTAATACACTTTCAAACAATTGGTAAAAGACTTTTGGAATAGAGGGCCCAGCATTGGTGTCATTGGCAGCAGGGCAGCACTGATATTACTGGACAAGTCTGTATAGATTAGCCTGCCTGTGCTTCCTTCATTTTACCCTACACAGTGGAATGTAACTTACCTACAATGCTGTCAAACCTATTTATGTAAACAGTAGAGCACAGCGACCATTTAAAAACTAAAATCTAACCGATTGTCTTGGATTACTGCACTTTGCAAATCACCATTGCCCATTGTACACTATTTTATTGTAGAAAGAAGAGAAGTCCATATGCTGAACTACAAATTATCCTGTTCTATAAAGCTTGGTATACACTGCAAGTTCTTTTTCGTTCAACCCAACGGGCTGAAGGAAAAAAAACTGACAGATCGCCATACCGATGTTGGTGCGATAATCTCCCCTGCTGTGCCTTTGTATTCTGACAGAGGGACTTCCCCCGCCAGATCACACCTATCAGCATTTGGTCAGAGGTTGGTTTTCCAGCATTAGACACACATTAGGCGCGTTATATCGGCTTTTGTCGGACAGACAGGTGTACAGACTGAAAAAATGTCAGCCTTTCCTGCTGAACAGGCTGATTTTTGGCCTTCTGTTGTTCTTAGCATTAGAATTCAATAAACAAATAAGCTATCCAGCCTGCCAAATACAGCAAAAGGTAATTAGCAAAGTACAGTAACCCTCAACACTAATAATAACCCCCCCAAAAAAATGTGTTTTGCAATTACTTACTTGAACATACACTCCCACATCAAGCTCTCCCTCCCAGACCAGCTCGATCTATAGTTCAACTGTTGAGCAGAAGTCACTCCTACTGACAGTTCTGGCTTCTTTCAGTGCTGGGTGCTGGACCTGGAACACCACTGCCACTCTGTATATCGCTGGTACACACTAAGCCCACATACACACGGTCGGAGATTTTGCCAACCAAATCCGTCAGATTTTGCCCGTCGGATTTAGTCCGACGGATTGTGTCCGAAACTGTTGCATACACACGGTCGGGCCAAGTTGGCGAAAAATCTGATCTTTCAGAACGTGATGACGTAATTTCATTACAATGGGACTACATTCAGGCTAGTAACCAATAGCTTTGATGTAGGAATTTGATCTGAGCATGCGTGGCACTTGGTCCGATGAAAATGCTCTACACATGATCGGATTAGGTCCGTCCGGCCCAGTTGGTCGGGAAATATTTCCAACATGTTGGAAAATTGGGTCAGACGGAGATTCAGACGGAATCAGTCCAATGCATATCACACACAGTCGGATTATCTGACGACACGGTCCGATAAGACTCATTCCGACAGATTCTCCGACTGTGTGTACAAGGGCTAAGAGGTGGCAACCGATGCAGACTGCATCCCCCTGGTATGACTCTTGGCTTGGCCACCAATAGAATTCATGGAGTCCCATACTGCCAACCTTACAGTAAGAAAAGACTGTCAGAAGTGACAATAAAAAATGTAGATTCTCTCCTGGACTCAGACCTGACCAATTGTAGAAAGCCTTACACTACAGGGGCTATTTCTTTTTAGGCCTAGGTGGTGTCCTATGTCCTATGTCATACCTTGCTTCTCAGGTCCCACCCATTTCTGAAGCTAGCTGACATCTGTGACCCAGGTAAATGCTGGCTCCAAAGACCAGGCATGCACCCTGTACACCCTGGCAATCTAGGTGCCCCAAGAATGTCATGCTTTGCTGTTAGCATCCTTAATCCTTTCTAGAGTCATCTGACATATTGGTTCTATATCATTTCTAGGGTTAATGACAGAAATGTGCCTTGTACTCCCAGGCAGCCTATGTACCCATGTATGTCATGGCCTGTTGCCAGAGTCCCCTAGCATTTCTAAAACCAGCTGACACCTGGGTCCTTTGTTTTCCACCGGTGGCTCAGCATCTTCCAGCACCAAGTGGTGCTGGAGCTTCTGGGCCAGCTTGTTTTCTGAGAGAACACTCACCCCACTCCTCAGATGGGAGGAGTGCTGTGAAATGCTTGCAAACTTCCAGAAGAGCCAAGTATAAGGAAGTAAAAAGGAGTCCAGAAGGGAACTCAAAACTGCCTTCCCTCAATGTAAAAGGACACGGTTACCGCAGGACTGCACTGTCCAGGGACATCCTTAAAAATATGGGCTGTCTCGGCCATAATGTATATTCTTTAACTTGACCTTTGTAATTTTCTCTGAGTTTCTCATGCTCAACTGTTACAAAGTCTGTTTAACTGTCAAATAAATTAAAGCCCAACTGAACATTCAGTTTAAATCATCAAAATACATTCCAGGTGCATCAGATCATAAAGACCCAAATAACAAAAGTAATAACCTTAATTTATTCGGCACAAATTGTGCAACTTTTTGTGCAAAAAGTCACATTGTGATTTTTCTTACAATTGTCACAACAGTCACAACTTTTGTTTCAAACCCATCACACTGATCTATTATTTTGTACATCTAAAAAAACATGTTTCTGCACAGTAAATATTTGTAACACAATAGTTTATCTGAGTCAAAGTGTTCAAACCCTTATGCCTCGTACACACGGTCAGATCTTCCGATGGGAAATGTACGATTTGAGCTTGTTGTCGGAAATTCCGACCATGTGTATGCTCCATCGGACATTTGCTGTCGGAATTTCCGACAACAAATGTTTGAGAGTAGGTTCTCAAATTTTCCAACAACAAAACTTGTTGTCGGAAATTCTGAGCGTGTGTACACAATTCCGACACACAAAAGTCCATGCGTGCTTGGAATCAAGCAGAAGAGTCGCACTGGCTATTGAACTTCATTTTTCTCGGCTCGACGTATGTGTTGTATGTCAGCGCGCTCTTGCCGATCGGAATTTCTGACAACATTTGTGTGACCGTGTGTATGCAAGACAAGTTTGAGCCAACATCCATCGGAAAAAAATCCACGGTTTCGTTGTTGGAATGTCCGATCGTGTGTACAAGGCATTATAGTTTGTTTTCTTTAGAAATCAGCCTGAATAGAAAAGCCTGTCCGCTGCCAATATATGGACCCTTGCTCTCTGTGTGGAAACAGTGATCTCTCTGCAGAGAGATATCTGACATCCTCTTGTTGAGCCTTAGTCAGCAGGGAGCATGAGCTTTGCTGATTGAAGAGCTATGAGTCTAACTCAACAGGGGTTGTTTCAGATGTCTGCAGGGGAACCACTGCTTCTATGCAGAAAACAAAAGTTCTCTGCAGTATTTTGGCAGTGGAAATGCTTTTCTACTCAGACTGTGGCTACTTTCTAAAGAAATTGACATTTTCCACACCTTGTTTTGAAGCATCTGCAATGTATTTAGTTGATTTAAACTGAATGTTCATTTAGACCTTAAGTTTTTTCAATGGAAATAGTTTTTCACTGATACCGATACTGGTATCGGTATCAGTGCCGATACTAAGCATTTGCATGAGTACTTGTACTCGTGCAAATGCTCCGATACTGAAACCAATACCTTCAGAATAGGTTCACATATTTCATTCAGTGGGTCAGGTGTTATTCCAATGCGAATTGTAGTGTATGAGATGAGAAATTGCACCTGAACTGGACTGAAATCGCACAGGGCTCTTTTGCAAATTGCAATGCGGCCGCAAGCACATAAGTGAACAGACTGTAAAAACTCACTGAAATTCATGTGAAAAAAAATCATGTGAAACTGATATCTCTTCAAGTGAAATCTGTGATATTTTCTCATCAGTTTTCATGCATGAACGAGCCCTAAATAAAGCTGTCACATGACACTAAAAATAGGTATTTGTAATTGGTATCGGTTGGTATTTGGGAAAAAGTATCGGTACTCGTACTTAAAAAATGGGTATCAGTGCATCTTTAGCAAACTTTAAATGAGAAAGGTAAAGGGATGTCCTGAAGAAAAGTATTCCATATCTCATGGAGTGAGACATATTTCAAGACTTGACAATTTCTGGGCCATTGCAGCATAATGTTATGCCTGCCAACGATTCACATGTGTGCTCCGCTACTCAGAATATTGGGATTGTGATCTGATACATAAGGGGATGTGCCACTATCCCTAAATATGCATAAAAAAATGCCCATGGGACTTTGAGAGTAGATCATTAAGAATATAACTATGTTTTAATCTCAATAAAATGAATTATTGATACAAGCAATCCAATAAAAACAATGACATGATTGTGGCTGATAGCATACTCTATAGCCACATGGTACCTCAGTTGGATACAGATGCATATGAATATATAAGATCTCCTTAAATCTCATAATACAAGATGTGTTATGTACAACATTGGCCATAAAGCACCCTTCATAAACATCCTCCAGATAGGGAAGTTTTTTCTTAACAAGTTTTGTGACTGTAAATTCACTTCATCAGGAGATATCTATTACTATAATAATCAGCCAATGTTAAAAACATATAATGGTCTCCAGAGCAAAATCATGAGGGTTGGTCTGGCTGAGGAGCCGTAGGAGACTGGAGATCTCCACACACATTAACCCCTTCCCGCCGAGCATACGCAGATCTGCGTACTCGGCTTCCGGGGGGTATACCGGGATGATGCCCGCACCTGCAGGCATCATCCCAGTACCGTTTTCTTCAGCAGACGATTGGCTTTCCAGCCATAACAACCGATGTGGCTAAAAGCCGCTCGGCTGTTATGCCGGAGGAGCGGGAGGGGACGTCCCCCCTCCCGCCGCCTCCCGCTGCTGTTACCGGTGCTCCCGTTCGATCGGGAGCACCGATTCCATGTGTGATGCCTCCGGCCGCTGGGGAGGAACTGGAACGAAGCCGTAATCGGCTTCGTTCCAGTCTCCTCATAGTAAACACGGAAGCGACGTCATGGCCTACGTTTTAAAAAAATATACGGTATTCAGAATCGCCGTTTTCGGCGATCTGAATACATTGAAGTGTAAAGGAGGGGTGGGCGGTCTTTTAGACCCCCAATCCCTCCATAAAGAGTACCTGTTACCACCTATTACTGTCACAAGGGATGTTTACATTCCTTGTAACAGCAATAAAAGTGATCAAATAAAAAAAAAAAAAACAATTTAGTCATTTAAAAAAAAAACAAAAAAAAAACATATTTTTTTAAAGCGCCCGTCGTCCCCGCGAGCTCGCGAAGCAAAGAAAACGCATACGGAAGTCGTGCCCGCGTATGTAAACGGTGTTCAAATCACACATGTGAGGTATCACCGCGATCGTCAGAGCGAGAGCAATAATTCTAGCACTAGACCTCCTCTGTAACGCTAACCTGGTAAACGTAAAACATTTTTAAAGCGTCGCCTATTGAGATTTTTAGGTACCGTACTTTGTCATCAATCCACAAGTGCGTGCGATTATAAAGTGTGACATGTTTGGTATCTATTTACTTGGCGTAACATTATCTTTCACATTATGCAAAAAAATTGGGCTAATTTTACTGTTTTTTTTTTTTTTTTTTAATTCATGAAAGTGTCCCTTTTCCCAAAAAGTTGCGTTTAAAACACCGCTGCGCAAATACTGTGTGACATAAAATATTGCAACAATCGCCGTTTTATTCTCTAGAGTCTCTGCTAAAAAATATATATATATTGTTTGGGGGTTCCAAGTAATTTTCTAGCAAAAAATATGGATTTTAACTTGTAAACACCAAATGCCAAAAATAGGCTTAGTCATGAAAGGGTTAAGAGAGATGTACAGAGGAGAGAGAAGAGGCAGCACAGTATATCACCCCAACCACAAGTGTCTTGCATCCAGGGTGCCTGTGCTTCTTCTCTGTCACCAATAAACTGGCATACATGTATATCCATATGGAAATCGTGCTTTATGTTGCATACTCATGAGCACAGAACTTTGTACACTGACCCATACAAAACATATTCCTGACCACTGCACCCTGTACATTATATACTCCAGACATCTGCACATCTATATATTTGCATATTCTTGACCAAAGTGTTCATTGTCTCAACAGTTGCTGGTTGCTAAGAAGTCCCTGACTATTTTAATAACATTCTACTTTAAGTTAGATCAAACGTGTTTGCTCTCTCTATAATCTGTGTGCAGAAAAGCATATAGGTTTCACTTTTTAAAGTGTATGTCAAGCCAAAAACTTTTTTCTAGTTTGGACAGAGTACAGAAGGATTATAACTGTTAGATTTTACTGCTTTGTTAGGGAAGTTTCCCCTCACTTTCTCTCCTGCTGACAATAGTTTCCCCAGACAGGAAGTAAGGGAAAATCTGTAACAAGGACACATAAATAAAAATCTAACAGTGGTTCTGGCCTTTCCATACTCTAATAAAATAAAGAAGTTTTATGTCTATCCATATTGCTGTTGGAGAGTTTCCCTCTGACTTTCTGTATGTTGAAATGAAAGAGGGTAAATCTCTTTAATGAAGCCCCGAATAGCTCAAAAAAACAAATCCTTATCTATTCTAAAAAAGAATGGCTGGGTTAAAAACATGTTACTATTTTAATTCAAAAACCTTTTAGAAATGTATGAAAATGAATTTAAATTGCTCTTCGATAGGTGGTGACCCCTATATTAATGTAGATTCTCCTAGTGGAAATTGGTTGAGATGTTTGTTTTAGAAGATGCAGCAATAACCAAGGACATTTTAAAGACCACGTGTAGTGGTTTTATATCTTTTTTCTTTATTTGTTTATTAGGGTGAAGACCGAAAAATAAGGTAAATAAAAAAATATGCAGCTAGATAGATATGAAATATTAAATATGAATATTTAATATTCTCAATTTCTAGTCAGCATTTGCAGCTTTCGGCAACTTTTCACATATATTGCAAGCTGGTTTTACTGTTTCCCTGAAAAAAAAAACTTGATGAGTAAAAGGTCATACTTTTTTATTGTTGTCATTGTGGAAAAGTAGGGGAGGGGTAAAACAGCTGGTAGATTTCTGCCTCACTTCCTGTCCAGTAGACACAACAGGAAGTGAGAAGATATATTTCCAATGTGAAGGATATCCACCCTTAGACAGCTGTCATGGTAACAATTTAAAAGATTTCCGCTCAATTCCAGCTCTGGTAGCAAATACAATTTTCAATTCACCCACACATTCATTCACAGTGACATTGGAGGTTTTGACAATTATAGAGAATCATCCTCCTAAATGGGGACCTGAACAGTAATAACAACCTGATAGGGGTTCTTTCCCTTCACCACTCTATCCAAATCTAAAAAAAAAAAGACTTGCTTTTAATTATACTTTAATAATTAAAGTATAACTAATGGCAAAACTTTTTTTTTCAGTCTTTGATAGAGGAGAGATAGCTTAGAACCCCTGTCAGTTTCTATTGCTGTCTGTGTCCTTGTTAGGGAGATTCGCCCCTCTCTATTTGTCCTGTTTACTATTATCATTGAAAGTGAAAGTAACAGAAAATCCCACATTTTGGGTTGTCCCCGGAAAAGTAATAGGGAAATCTTCGAATGGGGAAGCTAGTTCTGGTGACCTGGGGGTCCCCAAGAGATTTCCCTCATTTCCTGTTTTGGCTATGGGACAGGAAGTGATAATCCTCCCTTGCTCTATTCAAAATGAAAAAAGTTTTGCCTATAGTTCTGCTTTAATATTCAGATTACACATAGAGTTGAATGACCAGTATCCTGCCTTCTTTTACCCTTTGCATTGTATGGGTTTCTACAACATTTTAATGAGAGAGACTGTGTCAAGAAAAAAATGACTGCTGTGCTGTAAGGAACATCAAACCAGCTGCCAGGATAATGCACATGCACATACGTATGGGTACAGAAACCATACTGAATGTATGACCATGCACACATGTGCAGGCATTAGCATGTGAAGCACTGTCAGCACAACTGGTTCCCAGGAGGCTGTCGGTTGTGAATGAGAGGAGAGGGCATAGCTGCGGCAAATATTCTGCCCTGATATATACTGTAGCATACAGAAACAGGCACTCTATCTGTCTCTGTACACCAAGTTAGAGTTGTTCTAAATTACCTCCAGTTTCGTAATCTAGGAACTAGAGGTAAATTTTTTTTAATTTGGTTCAGTAATAGCACCACTTTGTAAAAATTGTGCTATTAACAACTATCTGACTTTGCCACATGCATCCTTAAAGATACTGAAATGAGTGGCAGTGATTATTTATTTTGGCAAAGGGTCATACTGCCAGAAAATTGTCACTAGGACTTTACCAAATACCCAAAATGTATTGAGGCCAGAGACAGCCAGCCAACCTTTTTATAAGGAAAATAGCAAAATCAGCCTCCCTATTTTTTACAGTACAGATTTTGTTTTAAAAGTGCGTGTCCCAGGAATATGACTGAACGCCTCTAAGTCAGAATACCCCCTAAAGGTAACGATACTGCAGTGCTGCGGAGCCCAGGTTGGCCTGGGATAGCCATCCCCACCACCTCTTTGCCGGGACGGGGGCCACGGATGAAAGCGGGCTGCCTCTCTCCCAGAGCGCATCGCATGCTTGTTGGGAAACCGGTGCTAAATCATTGGTAGACGACCTGATTCTGGGTCAGGGTTTTGTGCGTAGCAGAGCAGCTACCTTGCTGCGATCTAATGGAAGTCATGCCCTGAGCCAAGCTTTTGTAAAAAAGAAGAAAAAAAAAAAAAAAAGAAATGGTGCACATAAATGAAGATGATAAATAAATTCAAGAGCTTTTTGTTACTTGGGCCTCATTCACATGGGAATACTAAAGCATATGCCTGTATAAGGTACATTATTGTACAGGGCTGCACAGGTTTTCTGTGCAACCTTGAACATATCATCATGTCAATTGGGGCACAGGGGCTGCACGGACACAACCACTGCTCCCAAAGTGATTTTTCTATACCCCCTATAAAAAAAAATACTCAACGAGATGCACCTGCAGTGCAGCAGTTACATACTAGTCCTCGTATTGTCTATATTTTCACAGTGGCCAACTCACAATTATAATTGGTTGCAGCATGGGCTAGGCTGTATCTGCTTTGCAGGAGCAGAATAAATTGTCCTGAATGTGACATTTCATAATTGTCTGAGGTCAAACTATTTCTTTACAAGTAAATCTAAATTTATGATTAAAACCAATATATTTACTATGTTTTTACAAGATAAATTATTTTCATAATTTAAGCATGGTTTGATTCTAATGAGAATTTCTGGTTCATCTCGTGTGAAACTGTAAGACTGCTGAGTTGGTCAAGAGCACTGTCAAGCAGGGAATTGAGATAGATGACCTCAATACTTATTTTTTCTTATCACTCCTAGGCTACTTAGTTTTTTAATAACTCTGAGGAATGAATAAACAAAATTGCTTGTTAAAATACAGAACAAAGTGCAATCTAAAAATGTAACAAAGAGACACTGTTGAATGTTTTGCTGTAATTGCTGTGCACTTAGTCACTGCTTAAGATAAATTACAATAGCCTGATGTTAAATGCAGTTTGTATTGGAATACTCTTAAAGGGTAAATACACACAAAATATGGCATTTCGGTTTAGGGTGGACACTGATGGGTTTAATCGACTTAAAAATGAACTTCACTCTTAGAAAGAGGCACCTTTAGAAATGTTTACTAATGACAGTCTACAAACAGAAACCTATCAAATAATAGTAGGCTTTCTATTTCTTACATACATTATCGTTCTTTTCCTCCCTATTCCTTTCACATTGGCCTTATTAACTAAGGACAGATAAATCTATCCATCCAGCCCATTACTTCATGCAACTCTGGTTCAGCCTCTTGGAACATGGGATAGTGCACTCTATCTGACAGGGAAGGCACTGGTTATGTAGCCTTCAAAGGATGCATCTGTGAGGCCCTGGCTACATCACCAGTGCCTCATTAAGAAGTTTGTTTAAATCCCAACCCCAGAAAATGTTTTCCTTGCAATGTTAAAAAAAACCACTGGATTTATTACCTGCTCGTTTAGGTCTAAATGACATAGAAAAGAAGATTTTCTAACTTAATCCTTTAGGCTGGGTTCACACTATTGCAAATCTATGGAGCTGGTTCACATATCTCTGCTGCGGCTCTGGTGCGAATTTGCACAGGAGCCCTGTGTGTCTTTTCGTTCATTTCAGGTTAAAATTCAGACAAAACTGAAATCGGACCTAAACCGAACCCCTGCACCGAACCCCTGCTGTGAGCTGCATGCGACGATAGTGTGAACCCAGCCTCATACCTCTATACTGCTAGATATCCACGGCTTCTTCTCCCCTATGCTCTTGTAAGCTTCAACATCATAGTCCTGCATGTCGGACATGATGACAATGAGGAACAGCCCACCATGGAAGCATGGGGGAGCACCATCTGCTGGGGATCAGGTAAGTTAAAGTGATTTTACTCATTCTTAGAATAAGTGAGCGGTAAACCCTTAAAGAACGGGTGCAGCTCCACTAAAAGGTATGATTTTCAGATCTTCAGCTTAAAGCTTTGTACACATGATCGGATTTTCCACAGACAAAGCCTCAGACTTTTGTCTGAAGGGTGTTGGCCAAAAATTGTCTTGCATACAAACGGCATACAATTGTTGGCCAACAAACACGAACGTAGTTATGTACTAGACATACTACAAGCCGATAAAGAGGAAGTTCAGTTGTCAGGCGCCACCCTTTGGGCTCCTTCTGCTAATTTCATGTTAGTAGAAGTTTGGCCTATCTCCACAGCTTCTTCTCCCCTATGCTCCAGTAATCTAGGGTCCTGATATCATCAAGATTATAGCTTCAACATCATAGTCCTGCATCAGACATGATACCCTTGAAGAACGGGTGCAGCTCCACTAAAGGGTATGATTTTCAGATCTTCTGGAGTTCAGCTTAAAGCCTTGTACAGACGTTCAGATTTTCTGCAGACAAAGCCTCAGACTTTTGTCTGAAAGGTGTTGGCCAAAAATTGTCTTGCATACAAACGACACACAATTGTCGGCCAACAAACATGAACGTAGTTATGTACTAGACATACTATGAGCTGATAAGGAGGAAGTTCAGTTGTCAGGCGCCACCCTTTGGGTTCCTTCGGCTAATTTCATGTTAGTAGAAGTTTGGTGAGTGTTGATTCGCACTTTTCATTTCGTGCTTTTCAGTTTGTTTCTGAACGCCCGCTTGTCAACCAGACATGTTGCGGAATCGGAGGAGATAACGTGATATTTATTATTGGTCTTGGAGTTATTGCTTTGACCCAAGTCCAGTCCAGGAAAAGGAGGGGGAGGATTTCTTAGACCAAAAATTGGTTGCTTTATTAATCATGACCAATTATGTCATATGCCTTTGCTGCGGGAGCTCTAGGGGAATAATCCGGATGATTTTTGGAATTATGTCCTGATGACGGACCCCTGCTTTCACCAACATTAAGAAGCAGGACACATGCAGGAGGCTTTTATTTTTTGGTTGAATAATGAATTGATTTGGTATATTTTCTATATTTTTGGATGCATAGAATGCACTTTTTGGTTACGTTTTTGTTTGTTGTTTTTTTAATGCACAATAAAAAAATTGTGGAGAATAGAACCTGGCTATGTGTTTTACTTCAAATGACAGTTGGGGAGTAGGCAGTTACATTTAAAAAATACAATGTAAAATTAACAAGGGACACCAACATAGTTGTATCTTTGATCTTAAAAACTACGGGATAATGGCGTTGTGCTAACTTGCCCCAAAAAAAAAAAAAAAGCAAGCATAATAATATTATTCTTGACATCACTAGAATAAAAGCCTTTTAAAATATATTTTGGCTGAACTCCATCAGTATCCCCAGCAAAGCAGCTTCATTATTATCCCATAAAAGAAGAAGAGAATGTGCGCTGCATTTCGAGATTTCATAATTTGCCTCGTCATGAATGTTAATTCTCCATTACAAATACTAGTTGACAAGACCGACTGGTTCTGGCTCGTCCATGCTTCCGAGCATGCGTGTTTGTACTTTGGACTTTTTGTCTGACGGACTTGTGTACACACGATCGGAAAATCCGACAACCGACATTTGTCAGTGGAAAATTGATAATCTAACAATTGTCTGATGGAGCGTACAAACAGTCTGTCATCACACAATTGCTGTCGGAAAATCCGATCGCATGTACAGGGCTTTAGAGTTTTTTTTAAGGTAGGGCATTATTCCTTACACCAAAAACATCCACCAATGTCCCAGCAGTGAAATCTAACATAACCTATTTCAACCCACCCCGAGCTTATTACAAATTGATCTAGTCTTGTTTTGATCTGGAACATATGAAAAGACAAATCATAATTAGTGGCAACAATCCTGCCAACAGATAAACTGGATTCAATGGATACTCTTTGGTAAAGACTTGTATATGTAAATGTACCCTACTTTATTGTTTTTATGTTATTTATTATGTTTTCTCTAAAGAGTTCACAAGTTAGGACTGTCAGTGAAACCTGACCTAACTACAAAGACTGAAACTTATAAGGCTTAGAAAATCTAATACCACTGGCTATATGTCAAGTCTGTGAAGATATACAGCCTGTTCTAATTCTTGTGTGCAGAATTTCAGACTCCATACTGTTCACCTCTGTTTAACATTTACACTCTGGAACACCGTAAAGCTGTGTCCTGTAATGGAAATATTTAAAAGTGCTTTAACACATAATGTTTTCTGTGAAATTTAACTTTGTGGCCAAAAAAAGTGTGTTTATAGATTCATAATGTAAGAATGTTAGGTTCTCTTAATAGTTATTTTGGCAGTTTAATTCTTGGACCAGATTTTGAACTCTTTTTTGAAACAATTAGATTCAATTTTTGGCATTCTTTTCCAGATATTATTTACTACACTTGTACTTACACTTGCAAAAGAACCTGATGTAAAAGTTAGGTTTAAAATGCTATTTATTGTTTGTTGAAAGGATTGCAGAGCTGGAATGTTTTTTTCTTTTAGAGAAAATGTTTGGTGTGTAAGGTTAAGGGTGGCACAGTGGTGTAGTGGTTAGCACTCTTGCCTAGCAGTAAAAAGGGTCACTGGTTCAAATCCCAACCACAACACTACCTGCCTGGAGTTTGCATGTTCTCCTTGTGCCTGTGTGGGTTTCCTCCCACACTCCAAAGACATGCAGATAGGTTAATTGGCTTCTGTCCAAAATTGGCCCTAGTATATGAATGGGGACCTTGGATTGTGGGCCCCTTGAGAGTAGGGACCAATGTGAGTGTGCAATGTACAGGGATAGGGGCAATTGACACTCACTCAGGTTGAACTGGATGGACTGGTGTCTTTATTCAACCTTACTGACTATGTAACTATGTTAAAAATGTTCCCCCATAAACATTTTGTTCCATTAAAGTGAAGCTTTCATTCTTACTTAGCACTCACAATGCCCCAAACTTCCTCTAGAATAGATCCTTCTGCTACTTGATATTCATATGCTAGGTTCAACTTTCCGAAGGGTGAAACTTGCAAAGTTCTGTGCATGCTATCTTTTGCCCAATGTCCCAACCCCCCCCCCCCCCCTTAATTTATTTACCAGACCTGTTGGGTGTGGTATGGATTTAAGGAGGAACATCATGCAAAAATCAAGAAAAAAGCAAAGGTTCCAAAAATCCTAAACAGACCTTATCCAAACATGCATTGCTGTAAGACTCTTTATTATACATGGTCATGTCCATATATCGTTAGTGGCGTCACCTGGGAGACCCCATCCCTTTATTTATATCAGCTGTCATCCACCTGACCTGCAATTTGGCTACCGTGAAGTGATAGGTCCAGAAGTCCAGAAGGCAGGTTTTTTTTTCGGCAGCTAAACAGATATTGGGCACTGTGATTGATGTGGATTTTCATTGCTGTGGAATGAATGGGGGTATCAAGTCTCAGTGAGCCCACAAAATGGATAGAAGAATGCACTGAATTTCATATGGTAAGCCCATGAGCTGAACGAAAGAAAAAAAAAAACTCCTGAATGACTAGCACTACAATATAAAATTCAGTGCAAGACTATAGATCTAAGAGGAAAAATCGCAAGTAAATAACAAAAGCAAAAAACTAAAAAAAACAAATGAGCTGTAAAGCTGCACTATTGTAACAAATTAAAAATTTTAGTATCGATAAAACCCAATGTTGACCCCTAGGGACTATGTACTCTGCATGTGCTCTCTGTTAAATATACGGTATACAAATACTATAATGGTATATAAAAACTATAACTGTATATAGTGTATATTTATAATTCATTTCTAGTGTCCACACCCATTCTTTCCTTACTACATTTTGTGTAATGGTGTGTTATGTTATGGTGTCTTCTTCTCCTTGTTCATCACTCTTTTTGTATCTAAAGCAAAACAGAACAGGCTCATACATCAGTTACATGTTTTGTAAAGTAACAGACAGATCCACAAAAGAGTAACCAGAAACCTTGCAGCCTTCAAGAGTATGAGGAAACAGGAGTTACCAATAAATCAGGATAATTAATCTTGCAATAAAAATAATTGTTTACTGTTAAAATAAATGTATCATGCATTCCTCAGCAGACAATAAATTATGGACTTTCTCATTAGCACATGAATTGATTTCCTCTAATTTCTGAGAAGCACACAAGCATGGGACTCGATTAGGTTTAAAATGAACCATCCCTTTTACCAATCTATATATGCAAAGGTGGCCATTGTGCTTTATTTGTCCTGTCTGATCTGCTTGGGTAAGGTAAAAGAGACAGAAGTTCTCTTCTTCTAGATTCTGCAGTAACAAGAGAAACATACAGATACTTATTGTAAAGTATTTTCTATTGTATTATTCAGAAATCACTGTAAATGTACACTCCTGCAGTTTTAAAAAAAATAAGTATGTAAAAATGTGGGACACTGTGTTCTGAGACTTATTTCCATTCCAAGCCTGAAAAAATAGTTGGCAATGTAAGGTTTTTTTATTTTATTCTTTTTTATTTATTTTTTTAGTAGAGTTTGTAAGTTGTAACAAAATACAAGGCAGTAAAAACATAAGCAGTGGACCAAAGTTCAGATTGTATATTTCTACATACACACATTTTTACATACATACATCCATCATAATCAGGTAAGTGATAATTTAACATTTAGAAATCTTTTTTCATGCAATAGATGCACATGTCAAAAAGAAAAAAAAAATAACGTATCAACATTGAGCACTTAAAATGTCAGCAAAATTAACACTTGAGAACAAGAATGATATGATAGGGTGGGTCAGAAACACTCATTAAAACAACTCTAAGCCCTTGTACACGCGGTCGGACATTCCGACAACAAAATCCGTCGGATTTTGTCCGACAGATTTTGTCCGAAACTTGTGTTGCATACACATGGTCGGACAAAGTTGTAAATCCGATCGTTCGTAACGTGATGATGTTATTTCGTTACGACGGGACTACGTTCAGGCTAGTAGCCAATAGCTTTGGTCTAGGAATTTGATCTAAGCATGTGTGGCACTTTGTCCGATCGAAATTCTCCACACACAATCAGACAAAGTCCGATCGGATCATGTTGTCGGAAAGTTTTATAGCCCAGCTCTAAAACTTTGTCTGTCGGATATTCCGACGGAAACAGTTCGATGGAGCCCACTCACAGTCGGATTATCCAACAACGCGGTCCGATCGGACATTTTCTGTCGGAATGTCCGACCGTGTGTACAAGGGCTAAGAACATACCGGTATGCTCTTAAATTAGAGAATTTGGTACACTATGCTATGTCCTGCAATGTCTATAGGTTGTATATTATCAAAGATAAATATAGTGTAGGACAATGGGTGATCTGTCCCAAAAGTCCCACATTTGTTAGAATAAAGGGTAAATAAGTGTGGGGCTTTACACTTGATTTTGTTGACACATGTGGGGATACATATAGGGGCTGATTTACTAAGATGAATGCGCTGTGCCGGTTCATACCTCAATTTGTGCCCCAGATAAATTATTAAGTGAGCGCATGGACCGGCACACGCATAAGTACAACAGATGAGTATATGCCGGCGCACATGATAATAATCTCCCATTGATAATAGCACACGCCGTATCATTAACAGTCCATTCCCACAGGGGCAACAAGACTTCCAGCGCAACTTTGGGAGGCAACTTGGACACGACTTGAGTTTGAATCACAGCGCGACTTGGGGCAACTTACAACATGACTTGGGGCGACTTACAACATGACTTTAAGTCGCCCCCCAGGCCAGGCGACTTTAATAAAAAAAAAGGCATTGGTTCCTCCATGGCATCTCTTCTTTCTCGCTTTGTTCTTGGGCTGCTCCACGCAATGGGAGGCTCCCGCTGTGTGACGCTTCTCTTCTTCTGACACTTCTTATATAACGGAGGGTGGGGCCACTCAGTGACCCCGCCCCCTCTGACGCACGGTTCCGTTATATAAGAAGTGTCAGAAGAAGAGAAGCGTCACACAGCTGCAGCCTCCCATTGCGCGGAGCGGCCCGAGAATGAAGTGAGGAAGGAGAGACACTGTGGAGGAAGATGCCGGACGAGAACATCGGAGCAAGAAGAAGATGGAGGAAGAAGAAGATGGAGGAAGAAACCGAAGGATGAAGGAAAGAAAAAGGAAGAAGATGAGAAGAAAGAAGATGAAAGATGAAGACTTTAATAAAGGAATTGTCAAAAACTGTCTCTTGTCATTTTTAACACTTTTGTCACTTTTTTGGTGAAATTGCCCTTACCATTTTACACAGGGGGAGGCCGGGATCTGGGGGTGCCCTTGTTAAAGGGGGCTTCCAGATCCTGATAAGCCCCCCGCCCGCAGACCCCCACAACCACCAGCCAGGGTTGTGGGGATGAGGCCCTTGTCCTCATCAACATGGAGACAAGGTGCTTTGGGGGGTTGCGTGCTTGGATAAGGGTCTGGTATGGATTTTGGTATGAATTTTATGCCATTTTTTTGGGAGCGGGGTACCCCTTAAAATCCATGCCAGACCTGAAGGGCCTGGTATGGATTTTGAAGGGGACCCCCACTCCATATTTTTTTGGTGCGGGGCTCCCCTTAAAATCCATACCAGACCTGAAGGGCCTGGTATGGAATTTCGGGGGACCCCCCATGCATTTTTTTTATAATTTTTTTTTCTTAATGCTAACATGACCTGTGTGCAAATAGCCTTAAAAAAACCCATAGAAGTGAACCAGCGCAAAAAAAAAAAAAATCAAGTTGAGAGATGCGCCTGTTCAACTTATGCAAATGAATCTATGCGGCTTGACATTTACTAAGATTTTGCTGGCGCAGTGAAGCAGAGCACTTGAACATGCTGCTTGCGCATGCGCAGTGCATAAATTGACCTCACGCAGCTCCAAGTGTATTTGCAGGCGCAGCGAGCTTGCTCAGAGAAAGTTACTTTTGTGTTCTATTTTGGGCATATTTGTTACTTGGACAGTTATAACTATACTTCCTCACATCACCCCCATAATATTTGCACTTCCAGCTTCTCTTAATTCTAAATTGAATAATGCGTGTGCCAGGTCTATAGCTGCACACAAATCGCCGCCTCCCATGCGCCGGCATGTTATTAGTGAATGGGGAATTGTGCTGTGTTACAGGCGCAAATGCTTTGTAAATACAAAAGTTTTTTTTACAACCTTTTTCTTTATTTTTGTAAACTTTTTAGAACATTTACTATCTGTTATATATTTAATTAGGGACATTCTTTTATACTGGTCTAAACATAATATAAATGAAATAAAAATATAATGTATATCAAAGCAAAACACTATATTTATATATATTTATTTTCAAGGTCATTAACTTACTAGGCAGAATTTGCATGGGTGATGCTATTCACAAAATGTAGTATTAGCTGCCACACATTTAAAATCCTATTGAATTTCCAGTTTAAATTAGCTAAATATATTCTAGGTATATCACAACAAAAGTTGTGTAAAGTCTTAGCCCCTGTACACACGGTCGGAGATTCTGCCAAACAAATCCGTCGGATTTTGTCCGTCAGATTTAGTCTGACGGATTGTGTCCGAAACTGTTGCATACACACGGTCGGACTAAGTTGACGAAAAATCCGATCTTTCAGAAGTGATGACGTAATTTCGTTACGATGGGACTACATTCAGGCTAGTAGCCAATAGCTTTGATGTAGGAATTTGATCTGAGCATGCGTGGCACTTGGTCCGATCAAAATTCTCTACACATGATCGGATTACGTCCGACCGGCCCAGTTGGTCGGGAAATATTTCCAACATGTTGGAAAATTGGGTCCGACGGAGATTTGGACGGAATCAGTCCGAAGCATTCCACACACAGTCGGATTATCTGACGACGCGGTCCGATAAGACGCATTCCGACGGATTCTCCGACCGTGTGTACGCGGCATAAGAATTTGTTTTCTTAAAAAATCAGCCACGGCCTAAGTAGAAAAGCTTGTTCTCTGCAAGGTGCTGCAGAGTGGGACCATTCAAAAGCAAAAAAAAAAAAAAAAAACACTGCTCTAACCCAAAGGCTGTGTCACAGAAATAAAGCGATACATATATTTATATATTTATATATATAGTTATTTATGCATATACACACACACTATATAGTCAAAAGTATTGGAACCCCTGCCTTTACTCTCACATGAACTTTAATGGCATCCCAGTCTTATGCCTTGTACACACAGTTGGACATTCCGACTAGACATGTGCATTCATTTTCGTCCGAATGCATTTTCGTCCGAATTTCAGCTATTGTCGTTTTCGTTTTGACAAACGATAACGAAAGCACAGAATCCAAAAAACGAAAGATCCGACATAAATAAATGCTTTATTTTCGTTTTCATTGTTACAACAGTTCGATATAGAATAGGAGATTCGACGTGACTCTGACAATAACAATCTGTGTCTATAGAACCTGTGGTCGAATGTGCCTAACCTTACATCTATTAGTCCAAGATTATATAGAGAAAATATTCGACAGAGAAAAAAGATTTGACAGAGAGAAAAGATTCTGCAAGTTACTGTCCTAAAAAGTGTTTGGGGACCCGGGTCCTGCCCCAGGGGACATGTATCAATGCAAAAAAAAGTTTTAAAAACGGCCGTTTTTTCGGGAGCAGTGATTTTAATAATGATTAAAGTGAAACAATAAAAGTGTAATATTCCTTTAAATTTCGTACGGGGGGTGTCTATAGTATGCCTGTGAGGGGGCGCATGTTTCTGGTGCTTAGAACTGTCCCTGCACAAAGTGTAATTTCTACAGGAAAAAAAGTCCTTTAAAATCACTCGCAGCTATTATGAATTGTCGGCTCCGTAATACAGAGAACACTCATTGAAAGTCATTGATAAAATAAATAAATAAATACATTTAAAAAAAGCGTGGGGGTCCCCCAAATTCAATTACCAGGCCCTTCAGGACTGGTATGGATATTAAGGGGAACCCTGCGTCAAATTAAAAAAAATTTGACGTGGGGTTCCCCCTAAATGTCCATACCAGACCCTTCAGGTCTGGTATGGATATTAAGGGGAACCCCGCGTCAAATAAAAAAAAAAATTGACGTGGGGTCCCCCTAAAAATCCACACTAGACCCTTTATCCGAGCACGCAACCTGGCAGGCCGCAGGAAAAGAGGGGGGGGACGAGAGAGTGGCCCCCCTCCCTCCTGAACCGTACCAGGTCACATGCCCTCAACATTGGGAGGATGCTTTGGGGGTCTGTGACCCCTCAAAGCATCATGTCCCCATGTTGATGGGGACAAGGGCCTCATCCCCACAACCCTGGCCGGTGGTTGTGGGGGTCTGCGGGTGGGGGGCTTATCAGAATCTGGAAGCCCCCTTTAACAAGGGGACCCCCAGATCCCACCCCCCCTGTTTGAAATGGTAAGGGGGTACAAAAGTACCCCTACCATTTCACAAAGAAAGTGTAAAAAATAGTTAAATAAGACAAACACACTTTTGAAAAATTCCTTTATTAAAAATAAAAAAAAATAAAAAAAGATTCCAGCGGTGGTAATCCACTCTTGCTATCCAGCGACGGACGATCATCTCTCCAGGGTCCAGCGATGGCTCATCTGAATCAGCGCAGCGAATCCATCCATCTTCTGTCTCCACGGAGGAGACACTGCGGGGATTCCGTCGGCCTGACGTTTTTTATTTGCGGAGGGCGGGGCCACCCGTCACCTGACCTCACCCCCCTCTGACGCAAGGGGAAACCCGGGCTTCCCCGTGACGTATGGGTGACCCCGCCCCCCTCTGATGTAACGGAAATCTGCCTGTGTTACATCAGAGGGGTTTGGGGGGGCCGCTCTTTCACCCCCCCCTCTTTTCTTGCGGCCTGCCAGGTTGCGTGCTCGGATAAAGGGTCTGGTATGGATATTTAGGGGGAACCCCACGTCAATTTTTTTTTAAATTTGACGCAAGGTTCCCCTTAATATCCATACCAGACCTGAAGGGCCTGGTAATTGAATTTGGGGGACCCCCATGCTTTTTTATTTATTTATTTAATTTATCAATGACTTTCAATGAGTATTCTCTGTATTACGGAGCTGACAATTCATAATAGCTGCGAGTGATTTTAAAGGACTTTTTTTCCTGCATAAATGACACTTTGTGCAGGGACAGTTCTAAGCACCAGAAACATGCGCCCCTTCACAGGCATGCTATAGACACCCCGCCCCCCCCCCCCTTCGAAATTTAAAGGAATATTACACTTTTATTGTTTCACTTTAATCATTATTAAAATCACTGCTCCCGAAAAAACTGCAGTTTTTAAAACTTTTTTTTGCATTGATACATGTCCCTTGGGGCAGGACCCGGGTCCCCAAACACTTTTTAGGACAGTAACTTGCAAATTACATACACACAGACGGACAAAGCTGTCGGAAAATCCGATCGTTCGGAACGTGATGATGTTCATTCATTATGATGGGACTACTTTGAGGCTAGTAGCCAATAGCTTTGGTCTCATAATTTGATCTGTGCATGCGTGGCACTTTGTCCGATCGGAATTCTCTACAAACGATCAGAAAAAGTCAAATTAGATTTTTTTGTTGGAAAATTTGAGATCCTGCCCACACCGCCAGCTGCTGCAGTGTACACAAGAGAGGTCACGTCTCTACAGCCACACCTACCGGTTTCGTCACGCTGACGTCATCAAGAGCGCTCTTGATGACGTCAGCGTGACGAAACCGGTAGGCGTGGCTGCAGAGACGTGACCTCTCTTGTGTACACTGCAGCAGCTGGCGGTGTGGGGCTTTCTTATAGCGATTTTGCGCTAATGAAATGTGAGTAGTTTTCTGTTTATAATAAAACTTTACTTAAAGACATACTACACTATGGACTCTCCTCCTCTTTACATGCAATGTGTGAATGAGAACCTAACCCGTGGATGAAAAACCAGATCTCCAGGGAGATGCCAGAAAGCGACACAGGGGCTAAAACACTGTGAAGGCGGTTTTCCCCCAGGAGGGGTAAGGATCTGGTGAGCGCAATATAATTCATTTTTCACCAAAGCGCACCGGGGATTCTTTTTAGATATTTGCACAAGGCACCATCTGGAATTAACTGGCTATGAACTGATTAATATATTACAAAGGACTTGTCGGCACTTCATGTTTATAGAACAATAGAATTTGAATTTTATATATATATTTTTTTCTCTAGGGGCACAAGGCTCCTGTCATTGGGCACATAATTCACGATACTTTTAAATTTTTTATTTTTAATATGGATGAATAATTGTTTAGCAAATTGCATGGATCAGAAATTATTCCAATATCATATTGAGATATATATATTCAAAGGTTTACATTGAAAGGTATAGCGCCAACTCTACCTGATTTCCCTTCCATATACTAATAAACCCCACTCATTTTCGGGGGGGCTTACCCAGTAGAGGCAGCGTGTACCCTATAATATTTCAATAATTATTCCAGTAGCATCACAGCACTATAATATAGTGTAACTTCATATTTTTTTTCCTAAACACTGATTAGGGTTGTCTAATCATCACCAGTATATACACACTTTTTTTGGCACAAGGTCCCTGCAAAGGGCATGGGCACTAATATTACAATAATTTGTTAAACACACTATATAATAGTATTGATAATTTTATAACTTTTTAGTGTTAATGAAAAAACATATCACCAGATTAAAGGTATAGCACCAATTCTACCTGACTCCTTTTTCACCAGACCAAGTCAGCGTCACGTGAGCAGAAGAAGTAATGGAACAGCAGGCAGGAAGCAAGTTTGAATCACAAGCCAGAGTGAGCAACAGAAGTTAAGAAACAGCAAGCTGGGTCAAGATACAGATGAACACATGATCATCAGGTCACAAGCAGAACAAGCTGACAACCACTCAGCAATGAACCTGTAAGGCTTTAAATTGGCCACTGGGCATCAAAGTCCAACAAACAAGTACGCTCCCACAAATGAGTACACGCAGAATGCTAATGTGAATGCAGCATTCTCCAAACTGCGACACGCAGGCCAGATGTGGCCCTTTTGCTTACCTAAGGCTTTAAAAAGTTTTATGGACACTTTTGCACGCATAAGCATTCCTTTGAGCACGTCATTCCTCTGAATACGAGCATTCCTTTGAGCATGGCTTTTCTGACAGTGATTCTGCCACTAACAGCATCAATGTGGCACCATTCCTTACACTGAAACTGATGATGGAGCACTATTCCACTGACACAGACAAGGGGGCACTATTCCTCCCACTGACACAGATGACGGGGAACCATTCTCCCCACTCTTCTGAAACAGATGACGGGGCACTATTTCTAACACTGACACCAACATTGGGTACTATTGCTCTCACTAACACCAATGAGGAGACATGATTCCTATGCCCACTGACCATCAAGCCTGAGTTATTGTTTACTCTCACTGATACTGGGGCATTTTCTACTTCTACTGTCCAGTCCGACCCCACTAAAGTCTGAAGGACAGTAAACTGGCCCTTGGTTTAGAAAGTTTAGAGACTCCTAGCATAGTGCAAAACAAATCCAAAACCCAATATGGTAATAAATAAGAGGGATTAGCATAGATATGCATGTGGATGGACTTAGGGTCCTCTTAAGCAGTATCATGAGTACTATAACACTTGAGCTGGAAACAGACAGCAGAAAGAAACAGGAGAAGAGAACGAGAAGAAACAATGATAAGGGGCTAAGTGCTCAAAAAGTTCAAGCAGATAAGGAAGAGAAAAAGACTGTGTAGACCTGGGTTTTGCTGTTATAGGGAACTGATGATGAGTGAGTACACATAAAAAAAGGAAGAAAAATAAAATACATGAATAATGGTCATGTAAGACAAAGCAGATTTGTCCAAACTAACAACTGCATAAGGAGGGTGAGGATAGAAGACTTGCTGAAGAGAAGGCCAGAATATTGTTACTTTGCATACTAGAGTACATCTGAAAGATACTTTTAGATAGAAAATATACATTTGATATGTTCACTTTAACCGTTTGCCGACCAGCCCTTGCAGTTATACTGCGGCAGGTTGGCTCAGCTGCTCAAATCGACATATCGATACGGCAGTCCCTTTAATGGCTATAGCAGGAACAACGATCTCTTTCTACTCCCAATCAGTTCAGCCCCTCCCCACAGTTAGAAACACCTCCCTAGGGACAAATTAACCCCTTGATCACCCCCTAGTGTTAACCCCTTCCCTGCCAGTGTCATTTATACAGTGATCAGTGGCTATCTTTAGCTCTGATCCCTGTAATAATGTCACTGGTCCCAAAAAAGCGTCAAAAGTATCCAATCTGCCCACTACAATATCACAGTCCTGCTAAAAATCGCAGATCACCGCCATTACTAGTAAAGAAAAAATTTATAATAAAAATGCCATAATTATATCCCCTATTTTGTAGACACTATACCTTTTGCACAAACCAGTTAATATACGCTTATTGTCAGGGCTGGACTGGGACAAAACTTTGGCCCTGGACTTCATCCAAATCGGCCCACTTTCATTTTGAGTGTCCCCATCAGCACCCAACTTACATCAGAGTAGTGGTCCCCAACAGTGTCTCCCTTACATCAGAGTGTCCCCATCTGCACCCCCTTACATCAGAGTGGCCCAATCAGCACCCCCTTACATCAGAGTGGTCCCCATCAGCACCCCTTCACATCAGAGTGGCCCCATCAGCACCCCCTACATCAGAGTGGCCCCATCAGCACCCATTTACATCAGAGTGATCCCCATCAGAACCCCCTTCACATCAGAATGGTCCCCCAGCACCCCCTTACATCGGAGTGGTCCCCATCAGCATCCCCTTTAGGGATGAGCTTCGTGTTCGAGACGAACATACGTTTGACTCGAACATCGGCTGTTCGCCCGTTCGGCGAATTCCGAACGTTATGGGCCGTTCGCGCCAAATTCGTGTGGCGCTCACGGCCCACAATGCACTGTGTCATCGCAGTGCATTGCTGGCTCATGATTAGCCAAGCATGCACTGTGACCCTGCATGCTTGGCCAATCACAGCGCCAGCAGCGAGGAGAGCCATGAATGGCCACAGGCTCAGGCTGTGTAGTACACGCCCCACACTATATAAGGCCGCCGGCGCGGCGGCCTTGTGTAGTGTGTTGGGGTCTGAAGCAGTTAGTGGGTGTTCTGTGTACCTTCAACACAGTACACACCGATCGTTATCGGCCGATTTTCGATCTTGCTCTTCTGTAGTGGTTGTCTGCTTGCCCTGACCGCAGTATACACCGCTATATTCACCTCACCTATATAGCCAGTGATCTATCTTTTATAATAGAGCTTGCAGTCAGTAGTGTTAGGAGCTTGTGCGTGCTGTCTGCGTGCTCTGTACCCAGTACACACCGCTATATCCACCTACATAGCTCTTCTCTATTTGAGCCCACTTGCCATCTGCAGGAGTTATTGGAAGTTGTGTGTGCCTCCAGCACAGCACAGTATACATCTGTATATACCCCTTTATCTCTGGTGTTCGATAATAAAGGCATCTGGAGGAGTTAGTGGGTTTTTTGTGCCTCCAGCACAATATACACCTGTATCTACCCTTTATTGTTGTTCTCTAATAGAGCCATCTGCAGGGCTTAGTGGGTGTTGTGTGACTGAATTACAGTATACCCCTTTATCTCTGGTGTTCTATAATAAAGGCATCTGCAGGAGTTAGTGGGTGTTGTGTGACTCCAGCATAATATACACCTGTATCTACCGTTTATTGCTGTTCTCTAATAGAGCCATCTGCAGGGCTTAGTGGGTGTTGTGTGACTCAATTACAGTATACCCCTTTATCTCTGGTGTTCTATAATAAAGGCATCTGCAGGAGTTAGTGGGTGTTGTGTGCCTCCAGCACAATATACACTACCCAACTGCTGTTTTACCCAACTGCCTTCAGGCCATTACCATGTCTGGAAGGCCAGCAAGGAAAGGCAGACAGGCGCGAGCCGATAAAAGAGGGCAAGCAGGCTCTGTGTCTAGAGACAACAGTGCTGGTCGTGGACGTGGTGCATTGTCATCAGCACGTGGCCATGGGACACGCTTGTCCTTCTTTTCGGCAGCTGGACATGTTGAACCGCAACATGCCAATGACTTGGTAGAGTGGATGACCAAGCCCTCTTCATCCTCCTCATCCTCTCTCACCCAGTCTCATGGTACTAGCAAAGCAGCTGCCAACGCATCGTCTTCCCTCCTCCCAATGTCATCATCAGTGACTCCTTCCCTAGACCCACCACGTCCTCCTGAGGAGTCTCCTGAACTCTTTGAGCACAGTGTTGGGTACATGCTCCAGGAGGATGCCCAGTGTTTTGTAGGTTCTGATGATGACACTCAGCTAGAGGAAGGCAGTAGCGTGAGCGCAGAGAGAGGGGATGCTCAAGAAGGACAGCAATCTGGCAGTCATGTTCCACAAGCTGCAGCATACTGCCAGGTTTGCTACAGCGATGAAGAGGGAGGGGATGATGAGGGCACTGACTCCACGTGGGTGCCTGATAGGAGAGAGGAGGAGGAGGAGGAGGAGGCACATGTCCAACGAGGCAGGATGCCCTCCGGGGGCCAGCTTAGGGGCAGGACACCGACTGAATCACACGGCAGAGCTCTGCCTGTGCAGGGTGCTGCCTCTGCGCGTTATTCTAAAAGTTCTTTGGTGTGGGCCTTTTTTGAGACGAGTGCATCAGATCGCACCGCTGCTATTTGCAACATATGTCTCAAGCGTATCTCGCATGGCCAAAACATCAGCCGCTTGGGCACCACATGCTTGACCAGACATATGTTGACCTGCCATGCAGCTCGTTGGCAAGCGTACCTCAAAGACCCACACCAAAGAACAAAGCGGACCTCTCCTTGCTCCTCATCAGCTGGCATCTCCAACCCCACTAGACCTTCAGTCCTCTCTGAAACCTGCTCTGAGAGGAATGAAGGTGTAGAATTAGGTGTGTCATAGCCAAGTGCTTCCGGGCACTCTGCTAGCAGTACACCCACGTCCGATTATAGCAGGCAAATGTCCCTGCCCCAGCTGCTGGACCGGCAAAAGAAGTTCACTCCCAGCCATCCACATGCCCAGCGGTTGAATGCTAGCTTGGCTAAATTGCTAGCACTTCAACTGCTGCCTTTTCAGTTGGTAGACTCGGCCCCCTTCCGTGAGTTTGTACAATGTGCGGTTCCTCAGTGGCAGGTCCCCAAACGCCACGTTTTCTCACGGAAGGCGATTCCGGCTCTCTACCGGCATGTGGAAGGCAATGTCCTTGCCTCGCTGGACAGGGCGGTCAGCGGTAAGGTGCATATTACCGCTTACTCATGGTCCAGCATGCATGGACAGGGACGTTACCTGTCTTTCACGGCCCATTGAGTCACTCTTCTGGCAGCTGGGAAGGATGCAGGACAAGGTGCAGTAGTGTTGGAGGTTGTTCCGCCACCACGCCTCCAAAATGCTACTATTGGTTGTGACACACCTCTCTCCTCTACCCCCTCCTCTTCTTCTTCCTCCATGGCCTCTTCCAGTGCTCTGTCCTCAGAACCAGCGGTGCTCCGTAGGCGTTCCAGGGGCTACGCAAGTACGCAGGCAAAACAATGCCATGCCGTGCTTGCGCTGGTTTGTTTGGGGGACAGGAGCCACACTGGGGCGGATGTTTTGTCAGCTCTGCAGGGGCAGGCCGAGAGGTGGTTGACGCCATGCCAGCTTAAGCCAGGAATGGTGGTTTGCGACAATGGCACCAACCTCCTCTCCGCCCTCCGACAGGGACAACTGACCCATGTTCCCTGTGTAGCTCAAGTCCTTAACCTGGTGGTGCAGCGGTTCTTGGGCAGGTCCCCCCGGCTTACAGGATGTCCTGAAGCAGGCCAGGAAAGTCTGTGTGCATTTCCGCCGATCATTTAATGCCTGTGCTCGGCTGGCTGAGCTCCAAAAGGAGTTGAACCTGCCCAAGAACCGCCTTATATGTGACATGCCCACCAGGTGGAACTCAACGTTGGCCATGCTGCAGCGGCTGCACACGCAGCAGAGGGCCATCAATGAGTACCTGTGTGACTACGGCACCAGGGGAGCTCGGTTTTTTCTCACCACGCCAGTGGGGCATGATCAGGGATGCATGCACTGTCCTGTCACCGTTTGAGGAGGCCACAAGGATGGTGAGCAGTAATAGTGCATGCATCAGTGACACTGTACCTCTTGTCCACCTCTTGGAGCATACGCTGCGTGGAATAATGGACAGGGCACTTGAGGCAGAACAGAGGCAGGAAGAGGAGGACTTCCTTGCCTCTCAAGGCCCCCTTTATCCAGACAGTGTACCTGCTGTGCCACCCATCACACAGGAAGACGATGAGGAGGAGGAAGAGGAGGAGGAGGATGATTGTGTCAGCATGGAGGTGGAGGCTGGCACTCAGCATCAGCAGCAGCAGCAGCAGCAGCAGTCTTGTAGGGATGATTTACAGTCCCAAGAAACACGTGGACTTGTACGTGGCTGGGAGGAGGTAGCTGCGGATCATGTTGTCCTTAGTGACCCAGAGGACTCCGGACCGAATGCCTCAGCTAACCTACGCTGCATGGCCTCCCTGATCCTGCAAAGCCTGCGGAAGGATCCTCGTATTCTTCGGGCAGTGTATATTATGCTGGAGGCACACACAACACCCACTCCTGAAGATGGCAGATGGCTCAATTAGAGAAGAGCTATGTAGGTGGATATAAAGGTGTATACTGAGGTCAGGGCACGCAGACAGCACGCACAATCTCCTACAGCTGACTGCAAGCACTATTTAAAAAGAGCAAGATAGCTAGCTATATAGGTGGATATAGCAGTGTATTCTGCGGTCAGAGCACGCAGACAGCACACACAATCTCCTACAGCTGACTGCAAGCTCTATTTAAAAAGAGCAATATAGATAGCTATATAGGTGGATATAACGGTGTATTCTGCGGTCAGGGCACACAGACAGCACGCACAATCTCCTACAACTGACTGCAAGCTCTATTTCAAAAGAGCAAGATAGCTAGCTATATAGGTGGATATAGCGGTGTATTCTGCGGTCAGGGCACGCAGACAGCACGCACAATCTCCTACAGCCGACTGCAAGCTCTATTTAAAAAGAGCAATATAGCTAGCTATATAGGTGGATATAGCTGTGTATTCTGCGGTCAGGGCACGCAGACAGCACGCACAATCTGCTACAGCTGACTGCAAGCTCTATTTAAAAAGAGCAAGATAGCTAGCTATATAGGTGGATATAACAGTGTATTCTGCGGTCAGGGCACGCAGACAGCACGCACAATCTCCTACAACTGACTGCAAGCTCTATTTAAAAAGAGCAAGATAGCTAGCTATATAGGTGGATATAACGATGTATTCTGCGGTCAGGGCATGCAGACAGCACGCACAATCTCCTACAACTGACTGCAAGCTCTATTTAAAAAGAGCCAGATAGCTAGCTATATAGGTGGATATAATGGTGTATACTGCACTACAGAAGAGTAAGAACGCTAAATCGGCCGATAACGAACGGTGTATACTGTGTTGAAGGTACACAGAACACCCACTAACTCCTACAGACGCCAACACGCTGGCGGCCTTATATAGTGGGGGGCGTTTACTACACAGCCTGAGCTATGATTGGCCACAGGCATCCTGCCCGTGGCCAATCATGGCTCTCCTTGCTGCCGGCGCTGTGATTAGCCAAGCATGCGGGGTCACAGTGCATGCTTGCCCAATCATGAGCCAGCAATGCACTGCGATGGCTCAGTGCATCGTGGGCCGTGAGCGCCACACGAATTTGACGCGAACGGGCCATAACGTTCGGTATTCGCCGAACGGGCGAACAGCCGATGTTCGAGTCGAAGCTCATCCCTAATTACCACTAATAGAGCTTTATTCAATAAAACACAGCAAAATATAACCTCACAAATGAGTATTGATAGAAGGCATAATCAATAAAGCAGGGTCAACTTTTCCAAACATCGACAAGCCTGGACCTGATGTCAAGTAGATCAAGCAATACCTCAAAGAATTACTGACGCGTTTCAGGGGAGAACCTCTTTCTTCAGAGCCTAAATGGGCAATGCCATCTTTGGGGTATCACTTGATCTACTTGACATCAGGTCCAGGCTTGTCGATGTTCAGAAAAGTTGACCCTGCTTTATTGATTATGCCTTCTATCAATACTCGTTTGTGAGGTTATATTTTGCTGTGTTTTATTGAATAAAGCTCTATAATGCTGCGTACACACGGTCGAACTGTTTGACGTACTTAGTCCGTTGAAACACATTTCAGCGGACAATCCGCTCGTGTGTGGGCTTCAGCGGACTTTTTCAGCGTGCAGTCCGGAGTACTAAGAATTTCGGATTTTCCAAAAATCTGTCCGTCGTACTTTGGTTTCAGCGGACAATACGGTCGTCAGTATGCTAGTTCGACGGACTAAGAATGGCGCATGCCCAGAAAGGATTTACACGGCGGAAGGGTGCTTTGCTGTGTCTTGGACTTCCTATTTCTAGTCCCGTCGTACGTGCTGTACACGTCATCGCGTAAGCTTTCGACGGACTGTTTGTGTATCCGTGTGTGGTCAAGTCCGTTCAGTGGAAACTACGACGGATTGTCCGTCGGATTGTATGACAGACTAAGTACGCCATACAATCCGCTCGTGTGTACGCGGCATTAGTGGTAATGCAGTAGGTCGGTGCGCCCTCCTTTTCTTTTCTTTTTTTTTCTTTTTTGTTTCTGGTTACTATAGGATGCAGCTCTACTTTTGCTCTGGCTTTCTTTTGTGCAAATTTACAATTTTATACATATGAGTGTGTTTATGTATTTACTATATATATCCTCATTCCTAAACTTTTACCAAATTCAGTGGCTAAGCTGCACCAGCTGCATACCCCAATGGACACCCTGTCCATTGGGGTAATAGAAGCTCTAGAACTCCTGGGATTTTGGAATAAAATACAATAGGTACTAATCAGACAGGAGAAAGCTAAAATCTATTTTATTTATTGAAATCGATGTGGAAGTGACATCCTTTACCACATAAGGTGAAAGATAAAAATAACAAAGCCAGGTAACCAATGTCTGACCATTTGAATATTGATGTTGGTTATTGATTATGTTGAAAGCATCCAAGGTTAAGTGACATCTTAATACAATTATCTTGGTGTTATTATGTGGCCATGGGTGTTTGGATTTAAAACACGTTTTTAAAGAAGGCAAAAAGCAGAAGCACTGCTCTGAAACATAGCTAGAATTTTTCAATATACATTTATGATTTCTTAGTGAATGTCATTGTAATATGTATCTAAACTTAAAATAATATATATAACATTAGTTTACCAGTTCTAAGTTGTGGTGGCTGCATTTGTTTACTTATTTCAGGAGTTTTTCACTTTATTTTCACCTGGTAATCCTGCAAATAACACTTCATGTCCCTAAGTGGTAGAGCTTCACGGTTAGTCATTAAGAATCGAAATAGCAATCTTTTTCTCTTCCCGATCTTCAAAACAGCATGAAATATGGTGGTTGTTGTAATATTTTATGTCACATCATATTTGCGCAGCAGTGTTTAAAAAAAAATACACTTTAATGAATTAAAAAAAAAAACGAAACAGTAAAGTTAGCCCAATTTTTTTGTATAATGTGAAAGATGTTACACCGCGAGAATCGTGAGAGAATTGTGATCTTTATTCTAACCAAAATCGTGCAGCTCTACTGAGTGGCTATGCTCATTTCTACACTGTATCTTTAGAAAGAAGCTTGGTTGTCACACAAGCTGGACCTCAAAAATGTCTGCCTCTCTTCTTCTCCATTAGAGGAGGATGATGGGATTGTTGTTATAGTTCACACAAATAAAGTATCATTGTTTTTTGCTTCCAGGTCAGCTCATATGCAGTGACAAGAAAACAACATTTCTGGCTAAACAATGGGACTTTTCTGTGCTTGCTAAAAATGTTCTAAGTCTAAAAAAAAAAAAAAAAATGAATGCAGCTATTACATTTAGGGCTGGTAATCTGCTATATATTAGATTTGTGTCCCTGGGTTTAGTTATGTTTTAACTTTGAACTACATTACATTACACGTTATTACATTAAATCTACGTGCAAAAAAAGCTTACAAAATTATGTTATATTTTATATATTAAGTGGTTTCAGTACTCCCATTTGTATATACACAATACATGAAATAATAAGCTAGCTATTAATATTATAAATTTTTAAATTAAATCTGTAACAACGGACAATTGTGTGGCAGAAGTGCTTCAGTTTTGGAGCTTTTAACCTCTTTGATGTGGAGCTAAACCAATCAATATTACTCCTGAAACAATTACATTCAAGGCATGCCATGAACAATGATGCCGCATATCGGAATTTCCAACAACAAAACCGCGTTTTTTTTTCCGAAGGATGTTGGCTCAAACTTGTCTTGCATACACACAGTCACACAAATGTCAGAAATTCCGAACGTGAGAATGCAGTGACGTACAAGATGTACAACGAGCCGAGAAAAAGGAAGTTCAATAGACAGTGCGGCTCCTTCTGCTTGATTTCGAGCGTGCGTGAGCTTTTGTGCGACGGACTTGTGTACACACCATCAGACTTTCCGACAACAAGTGAAGTTGGCAGGAAACTTTGAGAACCTGCTTTCAAACATTTGTGGCAGGAAATTCCAACAACAAATGTTCGATGGAACATACACACAGTCCGACTGTGTGTACGCGGCATAACAGTTAAATTTGCTTTTGCTCTCAAATGAACTGTCAAACCATAAAATAGCTGGTGTCATAACTGATCACATGTGGAGCACCAAAAGCTAAAGGATGCTAAGATGGAAGCTTCCTTGGCTATAGAGGATAGAAAATTGAGTTCAACTTTAAGGGATATAGGCCGTTTTCTTTGAATAGGGCAGAGTATACCAAAAATCTAAAGGAGAGCATCAAAAACTGCATGATCTAATTTGTTTCACTTTTTCTCTTAAGTAGGCCTTTCCTTTCTAGCCTATAGACCAGTGTTTCCCAACCTGGTTTCTCAAGTGCCTTCAACAGGCCATCTTTTGAGAAATTCCCCTTGATAAAATAGCTGTCATAAATACCAAGCCCTGAGATTGATTTAAAACACCTGTGCAAGATGAAGGAAGTCCTGAAAGCATTACCTGTTGTGGGGGGGGGGGGGGGATACCTGAGAATTGATGTCTGAAACCACTGCTTTAGACCGGGGAAGGATGTAGGGTGTGATATCAAGCTTGACTTCTACTTCTTACTTCTAAGTAGGCCTTTCCTTTCTAGCCTATAGACCAGTGTTTCCCGACCTGGTTTCTCCAGTGCCTTCAACAGGCCATCTTTTGAGAAATTCCCCTAGATAAAATAGCTGTCATAAATACCAAGCCCTGACATTGATTTAAGACACCTGTGCAAGATGAAGGAAGTCCTGAAAACATCACCTGTTGGGGGGGGGGGGGGGGGGGTACCTGAGAATTGAGGTCTGAAACCACTGCTTTAGACCGGGGAAGGTTGTAGGGTGTGATATCAAGCTTGACTTCTACTTCTTGCTTCTTCTATATACATTGAGCTAGGTTTTGGACCTGCTGATTGTTTTGCAGTTTTCAGTGAAGGTGACCACTTCTTATGTCATTTTCTGTCACATGCTTACTTATAATTGGCTGTTTGCCAACAGTGCATGCTCACTTCCCTGAGGAAGATGGCCTCTGAGCTGTAGAACTACTCCTTTGAGTGGCTATTTGTAAATTTAGTGAAACTGCACATACAAGGGATGAAGGAAACAATCAATTTGTTTTGTGAAAGTATGTGTAGCAAGAGGAATCTTGATTTGATTTATATTCCTACTTTGGGCCTCATGTACACTACAGCTGCTAAATGTGAATTTAGGAGCTTTTGGCGTTTTTTTTTTTTTTGCCAAAGCCCCTGAACTTAACTCAATAAAAGCCTATGGGGTTGATTTATGAAAACTGGAGAGTGCAAAATCTGGTGCAGCTGTGCATAATAGCAAATCAGCTTCTAACTTCAGCTTGTTCAATTAAACTTTAACAATAAAACCTGCAAGCAGATTGGTTTCTGTGCAGAGCTGAACCATATTTTGCACTCTCAGTAAATCAACCCCTATGTGTAGGCATTCATAAGAGTTTAGGAGCAGCAGACGTTAGGGGCAGTTAAACTTCCCTCTCCTGAATGCAGAAAAATGGCGTTCAGGAGAGCAAAAACACAAACACTGCAAAATAGCGGCAAAAACAGGTTACCGCATTTTTGCCACGCATTTTTATGCTGCCAGAAGAGTTTTGTTTAGGGGTGGCCAGTGTACATGTAGCCTTAGTCAGGCTGCAGAGAATGAGCAATAGTGTTCTCAATGTCATGTACATTTGAAAACCACGTGCATACTTGTCCGCAAAATAGGCTTTTTTATAACTTAGTCGGCTACCTCGCTATGCACTTTAATGTCCCACTTTAATGTCAAATGAAGCACTATGCTAATAGCAACGTTAAATACTTTTTCAGTCTTAGTACAATAGAAGCACTTGAAGCACTGAGCATTTTCTAGTCAATGTAGTCAAGACATAAAATATTGCTCTTGGGTTCCTAATGTTGCATAGCCATAGTCTGATCTCTCTTTAACAGCAAATAATTGCATGTGAAATCAATGGTTTTCCAATTAGAATGTAAAACAGAAGGATTTCATGGATAAATGGCATTTCCCTAGTAAAGGAGGGTTAACAATTCTGAAGCACACTAATTCCAACGGAGGTCCTGGAATTTATAAATCATCTGCTCTGATTCTAGGCACTTAATATCAATGGCTAAAGCTTAAAACATTAGTGTTATGTTTTATTCAACTGATATTACTGTATATTAATCTGAATTTGTCCACATGGTTTTATTGTTACCTGTATCGCACGACAGAAGAATCAATAAGAAAAAACAATGAGTGGATATAAAGTAAAAGATTTGCATTAGAGCCACTATTCCCCCTTAATGCACAACTAGAGCCTCAGTGTTAAAATATTTAAAGGCGTTCTATAGTTACAGAATATACTTTCATTTTATAACATCAACCTTGTGATAACAAAACAAACAATAGTTTTTTTTTACAATCCAATTTAAAGTTGCATGAAAATCGCTTTCCACAAATTCCTGAATCCCCTGCCTGCTTTGTAGCTTCTCTGATAACTTTCTGCTGATAACTTTCAAATGTTAAGGACTACATATCCCATGGTACCTAGCTGCCTGCAGGCAGTGATTCCTGTACTGACTCCGCCTTCTGAGACTCCTCCCCGCAGCAGGCTCTGAGAAATGGGTGACACAGCAGTGCCTACTCACAGAGCATAGTGAATACGTGTCACAGAATTCAAGGAATTGTTCCCTAGGGAGGTGTTTCTAACTGTGGGGGGGGGGGGGTGGACTGTTTGGGAGTAGAGAGAGATCGTTGTTCCTGCTATAGCCATTAAAGGGACTGCCGTATTGGTATGTCGATTTGAGCAGCGGTGATCAGTGTGTAAAAAGCTGTAAAAAACAGCTCATACTCACGGCTGCAGCGATCTGCTCTCCTCTCCTCCACCAATAAATGAACGTGATAACCCCTTCTTTGTTATCACGTTCACTTATTGGTGTTGGGCCACATAGTTACATCATGTTGTAAATCTTTACCGATACAGCATGTGTATATTATTACTTTTAATAAAGAGTAATTTTTTTTCAATTAGAGCTTGTCCAACCAATCCCCTGTGTCCGCCACCAGGGGAAATAATGGGTCCTCCTGTCTGCATCCTGTTTCTATTATGGGGTTGAGCTGATCTCCTTATCTTTCATACAAATGTCTGTATATTGTAAATGAACCTTTCCGATGATATTGTGCTCCGTTTTTTTTGTATGATTTATTAAATGTAACATTTTTTCATAGATCCTCCTTCTCCTGATGAAGCGGGCTCCCCCGCGAAACTAGTCAAGGAAACTCAGTGCACCCCCTTTCCTCTGAAATTTTCTCGGGACTGACCTGTTAGGAATTCATGAATTGTGGTGTACATATGAGTATATTATAAATAAATTGTATTTATTTTAACTAGTTTGTTTTGTTAATTACCTAGCACCGGTATAGTCCAAATCTGTTGCCTTATTGGTTAAAAGTGTTTGAGGGTCAGTGTGAGCAGCTGCCCAGGCATTTCTATACCAATCAACCTCTCTCCATTATGAACCCTGGATGATGGTACCTGTATTTAATTTCTAATTATTGGTAACTTGAGGCTATACTCACCTATTGCCACATATTGGCTTAAATCGATGAAGAAATTTTATTTTTTATTGGATGTGTTTTATAGCAGAAAGTAAGAAATTTATTTTTTTTCCCAAAATTGTCGGCATTTTTGTTGTTTATAGTGCAAAAAAAACTAAAATGCAGATGTGATCAAATACCACCAAAAGAAAGCTCTATTTGTGGGAATAAAAAGGCATACATTTTATTTGGGTACAGGGTCGCACCGTGCGATTGTCAGTTAAACTAACGCAGTGCTGTATCACAAAAAATGGCCTGATCATGAAGGGGTAGAAATCTTCTGGAGGTCAAATGGTTAACCAATAGTTTGTAGATTTAAAGTGTGGTTATGGGCCAGTCAGGTGTGCTGCATGCAAATGTGCTGACAATGAAAATGCTAAGAAAGAGAGCAGAGTGAGCAGAGAGATTACATCATCAGCTTGCTGCTGCTCCCTTCTATGTATGTCATCTGCATACTTAGCTATTTGCCTGGAGTTCAGCTTAAGTTAAAAAGTCCAGAGATCCTTAATAGAAGAAATGACTGAAGCTGCTAGTACTTAAAGTATCATTGCAGTTTAAGTAAATTACTGGCCCCTGCAGCCTTTAAAATTATGCCAATATGATGGGCTATCTTTACTGAAATTAAATAATTTTTCCAGCAGCATGACCTGGCGCTGAGGCCCGTGCTGTAAGCAAGCTTTTCTTTGCCGCCACCAGAGGATACTGTTTGGAGGTGGGAGATTTAGGTCTCTTTCACACTTGCAAATGGAGCTGTTGTGGATAGCATGCGGGAGACCCAGCAGGGTTTTCTGTTGATTAGCTATGGACAGCAGCCCTATTGAAAGCAATAGGAGGCTGACAGCTCCCAGAGCTAATCTAACCTAGCTAACTTAGCTTTGTCAATTAGTGAAGCTGCTTTCACTTGAAATATTAAGTCAAATGTTAGGAAAAATAATGTTTTAATAAATTCTACTACATGTGATTAGGCAGTCAAAGAAAGCATAGCTTCAATTTATTTGCCAGGTCATTCACTTTGCTAAGTGAACTCTATACCAGCCTTTTACAACCAGGGTGTCCAGGCTTGAGGTCTTTTCAGGGGTGCCTTTTCAAAATGCCTAAAAAATTGCCCAAAAATCGTATACAAGCTGGCATGTGGATGAAGGCTGCCTTTTAGTTACACTATTGTGCACCATTCCAACCTTCTAACTGCCAGCGCCCTAACAACCAATGGCGACATCAGTTGATAAGGAGGATGTCAGTAGCCTGCATAGCATCCTTGTTTGACCCTCCCCTGCCTCTCTCCATTAGCGGTGGGGTCACATTAGTTGAGTGATGGAGAGAAACATTGCAATACTAGTCAGTACCAGTTTGCAAAAGTGTATTTGCTTTGGAAGATTAAATCACCTCTAACGTTGTGTGTCCTACTTGGACTTGTGGATGTTGCTGCATTATTTAAAACTAACATTTTAGAATGGGGTGCTTTGGGATTGTCCATCACGTTTAAAGGGTGCCCTGACTGAAAAAAGATTGAGAAACACTGCTCTACATCTTTAGTAAATCAATCCCTATGTATTTTATCTTGTCCATGCTTTTTTTTTTGCCTTTGAAAATGCAGGAAAATACACAGTAAGGTGTCCAATGTGAAGCTCTAATTGACCAATCCCAAGGATCCTTGTCAGATGGTAAAATGTCACACATTCCTGAGACCAATTAAGTTGAATTTTGAAGTATGCACAAATTAATTACTCTCCAATTGTTCTAATTCCAGTGTGAATTAGGACTAAAGCTCTCTTGGTAAGTGCTTCTCATGTGTTCTCTATAACTGAGCCACCGTACGTAAAATTTTATGAATACCAAGCCATTTTCAGGGACCATTTTCGTATGCCAAGTAAAATCTTCTAAAACTCCCTAAAGTACTGAGAGGCATTATTAAAAAAGAGCACATCCATAATTTCCACCATGTAAAGTGTTATGTTTTCTTAAAACTGTCTTTTCACCTCATTATAGCCCTTCAAATGGGAGAATGATGTCATGCTTGACCCAGCACAAGCATAAATGATACTGAATGTTTCCCTCTTAAGTTCCTGGCTCATGCAGTGAAAAGGAGCTTAATATAAAATTCATGTCCTGATGACAGATTTAGAACTTGTTATGGGGTGTTACAGGCTGCAACTGTGCTCTGCAAGCACGCAGGACACATACCCCTCTCTTGTGCGCTAAAGCTAGTGATGACATAGCAGCTCGCTGGAGTTATATGTATGTTACATATTACCTTTGTCTGTCTACAAAATTAGTCAAGAGGGAAGCAGTAAATCTGACAAAGAGTTTTACTGAGTGAATAAGCCTAATATTAATCAGTGACTCTAGGCCTGACCACTAATTTCTAATCATACTGTATTTCTTGTGCTCCTGGGGAGTGAAGCATGTAGACACGGCTGTTGCACTTAACTAGTAAAATGTGCCCTTTACACTTACAGCACTTAAATTCTCAGGGAAAAATAATATATATATCATCCATATAGCGCTAAACTGTAAATCTCCATGCAGGAAGGTAACACGGTTTCAAACAGACATACACCTTTTTTTTGGCTTTTTCCGAGCAATTAAGTAAACAACATTCTGAGATTGTCTCTCGGGCAATAAACCATGACAACGCATAATGCGGTGGGGGAGCCAGATTTATTTAGTAGGAAGCCAGATGCATGTTTCAGAGGTGGGTCGAGAACATAGAATATTGAGCAATATAAAAAAAATAAAGTGTTTTACAAAATAAATTGCATGTTTTACATACAGTAGGTACAAATGAGTAATATGTACAAGAAGTTAAAGGCCAATCCGAAACTAATAACATTATTTTTGGGTAAATGCCAGGTGGTTCAATCACCCAGTAGCTTCTCTTAGGCCTTAGAGACTGTGGAGGGGGAAATTTAATAACTCAACTCACTTGCCAAAGTTATAATGAGAGGGCCTCAATCTCCCTGTTGGGTTTTTCATTTGTTTATTGAAATGTTGGCAGAGAAAGGAGCCCTGCAGGGAAAAACACCCTGCTTTTAGAGATGCAAGAAGAATTTTCTTTTTGTTCACTACTAGTCAACCTAACACAGACCCCAACTCCTGCCTTCATTTTACAGACAGGGCAGTTGGAAGAGACATTTTTGTTTTAAAAAGATAGATGTGCATGTAAAATTTGGTAGGGTATAAATTTACTTTTTATTTTGTTAAACATACATTATACCTTAGACCAGCCTTTTTCAACCAGGGTGCCCAGGCACCCTGGGTTGCCTTGAGGTTTCTTCAAGCGTGCCTTGACAAAATGCCTATAAAGTGATCACAAACTGTATACAAACCAGCAGGTGGATCAAGCCTGCCTTTTAGTTACACAAAGCCAACAAAGCCGCGGATTTTCGTTATGCACCATTATAACTTTCTACCTACTGGCATCCTAACAACCAATAATGTCATCAATCGATAAGGAGGCTGTCTGCTACCTCCACAGCATCCTTGTTTGACCCTCTTGTCCTGCTCTTCCTTAGCACTGGGGTCACATTAGCTGACTGATGCAGAGAAATTGAAAGAGAAGAGAAACACTGGAATACTAGTCAGTACCCATGTGCAAAAGTGTATTCGCTTTGGAAGAATAAATCGCTTCTAATGTTAGGTTTCCTATGTAAAACTAATAATTTATTTTACATTTTAGAATGGGGTCCCTTGAGACTGTCCATAATTTTAAAGGGTGCCTTGAGATTCTCTATAATTTTAAAGTGTGTCTTGAGATTGTCTATAATTTTAAAGGGTGCCTTGACTGAAAAAAGGTTGAGAAACATTGCCTTAGACAAGTGTAGATTTGGTCAGTAGTCAACTGGGATGAAGTAAGCCCTTGTACACACGGTCGGAGATTCCGTCAACCAAATCCGTTGGATTTTGTCCGTCAGATTTTGTCCGATGGATCTTGTCCGAAACTGCTGCATACACATGGTCGGACAAAGTTGTTGGAAAATCCGATCTTTCAGAACGTGATGACATAATTTTGTTACGATGGGACTACGTTCAGGCTAGTAGCCAATAGCTTTGATGTAGGAATTTGATCTGAGCATGAGTGGCACTTTGTCCGATCGGAATTCTCTACATATGATCGGAGTATGTCCGATCGGAGCAGTTTGTCGGAAAATATTTCCAGCAAGTTGGAAAATTTGGTCCGATGGATATTCCGACGGAAACAGTCCGATGCATACCACACACAGACGGAATATCCGACAAACCGCTCCGATCGGACACATTCTGACGGAATCTCCGACCGTGTGTACAAGGGCTAAGTGTGGTTAGGCTGGAGAAGGAGTCCTATGACACCTTCTTCAATAGGTAGAGTTGTGAGCACTATGAGATGAAGTTGTTGTGTAAAAGTGACGCAATGTAATGGGAGTTGGCAGGTGTATAGCTTTTTCCCTTTTGTTTTACTTGCCCGTTACATCTAGTGAGCAAGTAAGGGATCCAAAGGTCACATTACATTCACCTGTGGCAAGGGCAGAAATAAAAAACTCAATAACTTTTCCACCTCTCTGTAAAGATGGTGTAGAAGTGCCTGTTATCAGCATGGTAGGATGTTTGACCATACTAACCTGTAATAAAATTATAAAAAAAGACTGGAAAAATAACTGATGGAACGGCAGATTAGAATGGTATAGATTGTGGGATTTGAAAAGCAACTGTGGATAAGGTCTGTGATTGTTTACTAGGTCTAGAAATAAGCTGTAATCATTTGTTATAACAAACTCCAACCATCCCCTGCACAACCATTGGCTGCTTAAACTTGAAAGCAAAACAGAAAAAAAAAAAAGGAAGGGCATTAGTGCGGTGCAAAAATGATGTCTAAAGTCTCTTCTGTCTGCAGTTGAAACAATGTCATGTTATATGCACTGGAAGCCAAACGCACACAGGTCAAAACATCCCAGAAGTTTACTCTGAAACTATCTTTCAAGTAAACCATAATTCTTTTTGCTATTCCATCTAACAGTACCTGTACAGCTGTGACTGAATGTTTTGAGAATGACAAAAAAAATAACATTTCACAAAGTCTGCTGCTTCAGTGTTTTTAGATTGTTTTGTCAGATGTTACTATGGTATACTGAAGTATAATTACAAGTATTTCATAAGTTTCAAAGGCTTTTATTGACAATTACATTAAGTTTATGCAAAGAGACAATATTTGCAGTGTTTACCCTTCTTTTTCAAAACCTCTGCAATTTGCCCTGGTATGCAGTCAATGAACTTCTGGGCCACTTCCTGACCGATGGCAGCCCATTCTTGCATAATCAATGCTTAGAATTTGTCAGAATGTGTGGGGGTCTTGAGGATTGACCACAAGTTCTCAATGGGATTAAGGTCTGGGGAGTTTCCTTGTCATGGACACAATATTTTGATGCTTTGTTCCCCAAGCCGCTTTTGCCTTATGGCAAGGTGCTCCATCATGCTCTAAAATGCATTGTTCCTCACCAAACTATTCTTGGATGATGGGAGAAGTTGCTCTCGGAGGATTTTTGTACTATTATTTATTCATGGCTGTGTTTTTAGGAAAATTGTGAGTGAGCCCACTCCCTTGGCTGAGAAGCAACCCCACACATAATTGGTCTCAGGATGCTTTACTGTTAGCATGACAAAAATTTTTTCGGATGCCCCTAACAATCAGAAAGTGGATTCGTCAGAGAAAATTACTTTGCCCCAGTTCTAGCAGTCCATTCCCTGTACCTTTTGCAGAATATCATTCTGTCCCTGAGGTTTTTCCTGGAGAGAAGTGGCTTCTTTGCTGCCTTTCTTGACACTAGCCCATCCTCCAAAAGTCTTCACATCACTGTGCATGCAGATGCCCTCACACCTGCCTGCTGCCATTCCTGAGCAAGCTCTGCATTGGTGGTACCCCGATCCCACAGCTGAATCAACTGTAGGAGACAGTCCTGGTGCTTGCTGGACTTTGGCACCCTAAGCCTTCTTCACAAACAAAGTGGAAATGTTTTTTTATGGGATTAAGTTCATTTTCATGGCAAAGAGGGACTTTGCAATTCATCTGATCACTCTTCATAACATTCTGGTGTATATACAAATTGCCATCATAAAAGCTGAGGCAGCAGACTTTGTGGAAATTATTATTGGTGTCATTCTCAAAACTTTTGGCCAAGGCTGTACATATAGACTGTTGCATGTTCTTTATCACCCCATCTCGCAATGTCACAGATGTCTAGCAAACCCTAGATAGCAACTGTGAAATCTTTATGCAAAAATGTACTTTCTTTTCACTATAGCTCCCTTTACCTTTACCTATTTGTTGGAGTTACTTATTTTTTCTATTTTTTTTTCTCAGTCAGGAAAGGAGGAATCATGAAATGGCAACCAAAAACTGATTTGTAAAAAAGGATTTTACCTTTAAAAGATGTATTTCCAGTCTGAGTTTTCAGAGCTTCTATATAGGGATTTCAAGAGAGCTGTGACACAAAAAAGGTGCAAGAAAGCACTTACAAAACCCCTATGCAATGATACTGTTGGAAGAGAAAGTAAAATTAATGACATAGGTCACTTCATATAAAGGTCTCAGTCCATATGAGTACCCGAGTACCTGAGTGCCTGTCACAGTCCATATGAGTACCAAGTTCCTGAGTACCTGTCACCTCCCTTCAGAGTACCCGAATACCAGTCACCAGACCATCAGAGTACCCAAGTACCTATCTATAGCCCATCAGAGTACCTGAGTACCTGTCACCAGGCCATCAGAGTACCCGAGTTCCTATCTGTAGCCCATCAGAGTACCCGAGTACCTATCTGCAGCCCATCAGACTACTCGAGTACCTATTTGCAGCACATGCCTCATAGAATATAAGTTGGGGTGTTTGCTTTCAAAAATGGGGCCATTTTGTGGGCAATTCCCTTATCCTTGTGTTCCAGGGCCTTCAAGAGTGTAACAGGTGGTTAAGAAATGAGATGTGTCATTTATGCTCGTAAAACGCCTGAAGGTGCTACTTCAATGTTGGTCCTCTGTATGTGGCCAGGCTGTGTAAAAGTCTCACACCTGTGGTATGGCCATACTCGAGAAGAGTAGCAGAATGTATTTTGGGGTGTAAGTTGTTGTATGCATATGCTTTGTGTGAGAAATAACCTGATAATATGACAATTTTGTAAAACAAAAAAAAAATTCATTTTGCAAAGAATTGTGGGAAAAAATTACGACTTAAAAAAACTCACCATGCTACTTACTTAATACCTTGGGTCTACTTTCTAAAAAGGGGTAATTTGGGGGGTATTTTTACTTTCCTGACTCAATTGTCAGTGATTGGCACCATAGTTTGTAAACTCTATAAAAAATGACTAATTAGCAACATTTTATGACAGAAACAAAGAAAATGCATTTTCTTTTCTTACATCAGGGGACACAGGGCCATAGTAATAACTATGTGGGTTATATTGGCGTATCAGGTTCTGGACACTGGCACGTCCCTTAAGGTGTGAACTTCCCCCATATAACACCTCCCATTACTGGGAGTCCTCAGTTTTGTAGCCAAGCAATCAAGTTGTATAAGAAGAAGAAAGGAGGGACCACTGTGTCCCCTGATGTACTTCAAAGAAAAGGATTTTACAGTTAAGCTCTTTCTTTTCTTACATCTGGGGACACAGAGCCATAGTAATAACTATGTGGGATGTCCCATAGCAATGGCAACTGAAGGAGGGGAGACAGAATCAAGGAAACAGGAGGCCAGAGGACTCATACTGCAGCCTGCAGTGTATGCTGTGCCCAAAGGCAATATCCTCATGACCTTTAATATCGATTTGATAAAATCGGATAAATGTCTGCACCGAAGACGAAGATGCAGTCTTACAGATCTGAGCAATAGAGGCCTGATGATGCACCACCCAAGAGGCACTAATCACCCTGAATGAGTGTGCTCTTAATATGAGAAGGAACAATTTTCTTCTTTAAGCTGAAGCTTGATCAATCACTTGACAAACCCATTTGGAAAATAGTGGATGTTGACGCTGCCTGTCCATATCTTGGACCCTCTGGCAGTACAAACAAAACCTGTGTTTTGCGAACCTGAGCAGTTGCCGTTAAATAGATTCTGATATATACTACATCAAGAGACTGTAGTGCTTTCTGTTCCCCAGATTAAGGCTTCTGGGGAGAAAAAAGGAAGACTAATATCTTGGTTTAAATGAAAACCTGTTACCACTTTTGGTAAGAATTCAGGATGAGGACATCAAACCACCTCATTCTTATGCATGATGAACAAGACAGAGCCGTTAGTTCCGATACTCTTCTAGCAGAAGAAATGGCAAGCAAAAAGAATTATCTTTCTTGTCAAAGAATCAAGAGAATTTCTTGAAGGTTCAAACGGCTGATTCAGCAAAGCCGAAAAGATCAATTTTAAATCCTGAGGATTTAAAGGTGCCTTGATAGGGGGATAAACCGTGTTACCCCCTGAATAAGCAAAGCACCAGAGTGGCAAGCAAGAGGCCATAGGAAAATACATTGACACGGCCTGGATCTGGCTCTTGATAAAAGTCAAGGCCAGCTTCATTTCAGATGCCATATGCAGGAATCCTGCCTCTTGACATACTTCCTGGGGTGCCAACCCCTGGATCCATGCCAAGAAACCTATGCCTTCCAGATTCTATAGTAAGTGATTCTGGAAGCTGGCTTCCTGGCATTAGTCAAAGTAGACACTACTGAAGGAGATCACCCAAGATCCTTTAAAGAGTGGGATTCAACAGTCAAACCTGTTAAATTCCTTGTCCGTAAAGTAGGATGAAATACCGGACCTTGTGCAAGAAGGTCTGGCTATAATGGCAGAGTCCAAAGGACTTCTACTGCCCTCTTTATGATCTCGATAAATTAACCTCCCTGGCGGTGATTCTGAGTCTGGCTCGGGTTGGGATTTTACTATCATAAGCGGTAACCCCGAGCCAGACTCGGGATCCCATCGCTGGATACAGGGAGAGGTTACTTACCTTGTCTCCTGGATCCAGCGATGTCCTCCACGCTGTGTGATCAAGCTGTCCTCCGCTCGATTCACACAGTGCCCGAGTGCCGCCGAGCTCCATTCCCTGCGACGTTACGGCCCACAGGGACGGAGATTGGCGCCAAATTCAAAAAAGTAAAAACACACAAAACACACACAGTACTGTATTAAAAAATGACACACCCCCTTTGTCCCTAGTGGTGTGTGCAGTGCCCTGCATGCACTTTTATATCATAAATACAGTTTTCTCTGCCTGGAAATTGGAGATTGTCCATAGCAACCAAAAAGTGTCCCTTTATGTCAAAAGTGATTTTAGACCAACTAGAAAACAGCGATAATAAATTATAATCACTTGCAGAACTGAGCGATAGCGAATTGTGGGGAAATTCGTCATCAAACACTAAATCTAATGACAGCGACAATTCTGCAAATGAGCAAATTTCAGTGTTTTTGGATTTGATTACATTATTGAATAATTTTTATTATTATTTATTATATTATAAACTTTATCATACCCGGGATGTCTGCTAGACTCTGGTTTGAACAGATTTAAGAGAGTTATTCCTAAGAATTACAGGACTACAATATAAAACGCCAAATTTCCATGCAAAATAATTGTACCGCTTTCAGCACCTAAAAACAGAACTAATCATACTGCCAGGGAGGTTAAGATCTTCTGGGACCTGGCTGGGGCCACCAGAATCACCTCCTTCTGTTCCTGCTTAATCCTGCGGAAAAGGTGCTGGAAGTAGCAGAACTGGAGGAAATGCATAGATCAGTGAAAACTGATCCCCTGGGAAGACTAATGCGTCTATTCCACCTGCTAGCGGACCCCTTGTTTGACATAAAGTTGTCGACCTTATTAATGAATCTGGACGCAAATAGGTCCATGTCCGGAGTACCCCATCTGACATATTGCTAGGAAGATGTTGGGGTGAAGAGATCATTCTCCCAGAAATAATTGTTGGCGTCTCAAGCTGTACACCTGAAATATTAAAATTGCCGATAGGCAAGAAGTGTTGTGTTTTGCCAAAGCTAGAACATTATTCACCTCTTTTTTGGGCTGCAAAACTTCCCGTGCCTCCCCTGGTGATCAATGTAAGCCACCACCGTGGCTCTGCCAGACTAAACCCTGTCAGGACAGTCACATAATCTGACCGCCAAGAAACTTCCAACAAAGTTGATAGGCAAGGTCCTCTAAGCTGGACCATCTCCCCTGGACAGAATCTTCTTCCAGGGCTGTTCCCCAGCCTAGAAGGCTGTTATCTGTTGTTAACACCTTGCATGATAAAGATTTTCCCTCCTGCTGGATAACAACCACAAATTTAGGCTCTGACATATGTCAGGAGCCAAGCATATTGGAAACAAACAAGGCCTGAATCCTCTTTATTCCAGACAGATGGGATGGTGTCTTGAAGCAGTCTTTGAATAAAACTGCTCGTAAGGGACAGCCCTGAAGGAGGCCCCTAAAAATCTCCTGCAGCTGAATTAAGGAATTTTCCTTTATCCTGATAAGTTGAATTAGTCCTACAATGGAACTGATTCACGTCTGGGGTAAGAATACCTTCTTCTGTATGATATCTATAACCAGCCCCCAAGTAACCTCCTTGATGTTTTTAAGGAGAATCTTCCTAGGCTGAGAATCCAACCTAGAGATTTCAGATATCTACAGCTGAGATCAGACTCTGTTTTTAGACCTGAAACTGAATGATCTATTAAAAGCAGATCCTTTTAATAAGCTAGGACCGTTATGCCTTGAGCCCTTAACCTGGCTAAAGGAGGTGCCAGAATCTTTCAGAACACTCGTAGTGTTGTGGCTAAGCCGGATGGTAGTGCCACGATTGAAAAAATTATTTTATATTTCAAACCACAGAAATTTTTGGTAAGCGGGAAACTTTGGCACATGGAGATATGCAACTCCCCTCCTTGCAGGATGGACACAGCTGATCGAATTGGAACTAGTGATTAAATACCACAAAAAGAAAGCTCTATTTGTGTGAAAAAAAGGATGCAAGTTTCATATGGGTACAGTGTTGCATGACTGAGTAATTGTCATTCAATGACAGTGCTGAAAGCTGAAAAAAGGGGGTGTAAGTGCACTGTATTTAGGTGGTTAAATATGACAACAGAAAGTAAGAGGAAAACTCTGAAAAGTGATAAGCAATTCACGCTTTGACAGGTGACATACAATCCACTCCTTGACTGGTAATCCACTCTTCGATAATTGATGTGTATTTCAATAAACCCTTTATCAGTTTCAAAAAGGAGTTAGGCCTCATTCACACCATGTGCAGAGATGTCAGTTTTTCTGCATGCATGCTGCAAAGGTAAAAAAAAAACAATTGTTCTTTATGTGCCCTGTTCACATCACAACACTGGTATCACATGCAGATTTTTTCTATGCAGGAATCTGCAATTTGTATGCAGTTTTCTGTGTGTAAATAATACTGATGTGACATCAACATTTTCATGTGAATATCGCACATAATTGACGTGCATGAAAACAGATGTCAACATGGATAAAAACACACTGTAATGCACATGAAAACTGATGTAAATTGATGATGTAAAGTGGAATCTGTGCTGTTTTCCTATCAGTTTTCCTTCACAAATGGTGTGAACGAGCCCTCAAACACATGTTGGCCATGTAACTATCCCATTGGTTGTCCTTTTATCAAACTGTCAAACCATGAAATAGCTGGTGTCATAACTGATCACATGTGCAGCATCATGGCAGTTGAATATCAAACAGAGGCCAAGATGGCAGCTTCCTTGGCTGAAAATGATAGGAAGGTTTAGTTCTGCTTTAAAAAAAATGAGAGCAGGCAGAGCAATGTCTCTTCTGCAATAAAAAAAAAAACCTAGCTGTCTTTTCAGTCTTCTTTAGAGCATACATTGAGTTGCACATGCAAAGTTCAGTTTCCATTCCGGCACAGTCCTGTGTATCAGGAGGACTAAACTCCTGCACATGCGCATGAGTGATATCGTTCTGCACTGGTCCAATCAAGACAGCCGCAGCCCAGCGACCTGGGTAGAAAATTTTGGCAACCGCAAGGAGGCTCAGACCGTTGAAGGAGAGTTAAGCATTGTAAACTTTAGTTCTGCTTTAATCCACTATTTGACAGTTGAAAATATGTTTAACCAACAATTTAGTTTTTCTCTTTCTTTAATCACTTTAGTGCAGTTTAAAGTGTATCTCTTCCCTACTTGATTTTTAGTTTTGAATAGTTTTTTTCTGTTTTTACTTTGCTGTCAATGTCTTCTCTTTCTGTTTAGAAACCACAACAGGAAGTAAGTGGAACACTCTCCAAACTTATGGGCAATCCATACTTTGACAGTTGACCATAATAAGTCTCTGGTTTAAAAACTGCTGATGACAACTGTGCAGTTTTAATTTCCCATCTCTTTCCATCTGTTGGTCTGTGATAAAGGTCACAAAGATAAAGAGAGAAGTAAAATCTCCCTAAAAGGGGACAGTCAGCAATAAAAATAAAAAACCTGAAGGTTCCAATTTATCAAAAAAGTTTTGGCTAGAGATACACTTTAGTTCACTCATTTTGTATATTTTTTTATATAAGCGATTCCTTAAAACTAGTGACTGAAAAAGAGCCACAGTTATATCCTGCAAGGCTGCAGGAACTGCTAAGTCATTCATTGTTATCTCACATGTTGTAATACTGACTGTAATACTTTTTTCTGCTATATTCTTTTATGGATCTTTATACCTTAAAATAATGTGGCATAATCTTTTCTATAAAATATGACAAATACATGCACATAGAAATTTAGATATATAACATTATAGTGCTAGGATAAAAGGTTTATGGTATTAAAACTAGTGTCTGTTAAATGACTCTTTTTATTGACAGCACTGAGCAGTACATTATTTTCTTTCCTGGCACTGTAAGACAGTGAATATAAAATTCTAATGGAGATTTTTTTTTCATCGTATACCAAACATGTTCAGCTTGTCAGTTAAAGTTCTTCTAAAATCGCTAATTTTGTCTTTTCTGAGTGATAAACACGCATTTTCCAGGCAATATGGCATGTTAAATGTCATAAAAAAAAATTGTAATGCACTTTTTTAAACGGTAAATGCATCTGAAGGGTTGGATTTCTCCTGCATCCTGCTACACAGTGATGGAAAGGGTGGGAGAGATAAGCTTGATTTTTACATTTTTATATATATATATATATATATATATATATATATATATATATATATACCTTTTCATGTGACAACACTGAAGAAATGACACTTTGATACAATGTAAAGTAGTGAGTGTACAGCTTGTATAACAGTATGAATTTGCTGTTCCCTCAAAATAACTCAACTCACAGCTATTCATGTTTAAACCACTGGCAACAAAAGTGAGTACATCCCTAAGTGAAAATGTCCAAATTTGTCCCCAAAGTGTCAATATTTTGTGTGGCCACCATTATTTTCCAGCACTGCCAAACCCTCCTAGGCATGGAGTTCACCAGAGCTTCATAGGTTGCCACTGGAGGCCTCATGATGACATCATAGAGCTGGTGGATGTTAGAGACCTTGCGCTCCTCCACCTTCTATTTGAGGATGCCCCACAGATGCTCAATAGGGTTTAGGTCTGGAGACATGCTTGGCCAGTTCATCACCTTTACCCTCAGCTTCCTTAGCAAGGCAGTGGTCCTCTTGGAGGTGTGTTTGGGGTTGTTATCATGTAGGAATACTGCCCTGCGGCCCAGTCTCCGAAGAGAGGGAAGCATGCCGTGCTTCAATATGTCACAGTACATGTTGGCATTCATGGTTCCATCAAAGAACTGTAGCTCCTCAGTGCTGGCAGCACTCATGCAGCCCCAGACCATGACACTCCCACCACCATGCTTGATTGTAGGCAAGACACACTTGTCTTTGTACTCCTCACCTGGTTGCCGCCACACACGCTTGACACCATCTGAACCAAATAAGTTTATGTTGGTCTCAGCAGACCACAGGACATGGTTCCAGCAATCCTTTTGATAATATAGAGTATATTGAGATGAAGTACAGGGACTAATAACTATGCTTATGAAAATGATTTATTCTGCAGCTTGCCTTGTCTAAAATTATAAATATGAAATGACTACAAGCTGTACATAGATCTTTCCCTATTTTCTAGAGCAGTTGTTCTTAACTTTTTTTGAGTCACAACCCCCTTTAGGAATCTGATGAAAGCTATGGACCCCTCCAATGAATAAGTGTATTTACTTTACTTTTCTGAAATGTGTTTGCCTCATACAAATACCACATGCACAAAAGTAAACAATAATAATACAACTCATTCCCTTTCATACAAAAAAGTAATGGCTACTAAATATAATAAGCTTGTACAAATTAAATTAAACAATTGTAATTCTGCTCAAAACTACTACTACTACTACTACTAGAAAATGAGCATTAGCACTTGTTATTATGGAGTGGCACCAGATGGAGGTTGTGCATAGAATGATAATCCAAATCCAAATGTTGAACATTGACCAACAGTAAATCAAGAGATGCTTAGCAGACATCATTATGGGCAGTAGCAGGGTGTGTTTTCTTTCATCTCTTTCAATAGGAAACCATGATTATTATTATTTTTTTTTATTTGACCCACACGGACCCCCTGAAACCAATTTATGGACTATTTAGAGATCCATAGACCCAAGTCTATGAGTCCCTGCTCTAGAATCGAGGGTCTGTGTGAAATCACTGATTACATATTTAGTATCACTAATGTCTAGTACACATGGGCCGAATGTTGGGAAATATCAACCGGTTCACTAAAAAATGGCCGACATTCGGCCCGTGGGTATGTCATCCAGTCCGACTGTTGGACAAGCATACTGGAAAACCAGCAGCAGACTGGCTCCCAATCCACGCTCTCAGCCAATGGCAGATAGCACTGATTGGAGTGTTCTGGCGGGGCGGGGGGGGGGGGGGGGGCGGAGCGGAGGGCATCCCCCTGTCAGAACACAACAGCACTGTACTAACTTTTAGTGTGTACTAGGCTTTAGTACCATCGATTGCATGTTTTTTTTTTAAGGTTTTGAGCAGATTACACTACTTACAGTTTAAAAATTACAAAAGCAACTCACTGGACTCCCATCACATTGTGGGGCAGTGCATCTCCCCACATTTCCAGACACAGAGAGGCAGTTTTTAAAGAAATAATGACACCTTCCTACAGGCAGGACTTTAAATGCTTGCTTTAAAACTTAAAAAAGATTGACAGTTTCACTTAAATGAAAAGCCAAAATTCAGGCATGTGCAATAAGTTATTATTATTATTATACAGGATTTATATAGCGCTAACAGTTTGCACAGAGCTTTACAACATGAGGGCAGACAGTACACTTATAATACAAATCAATACAGGAGGGACTAGAGGGCCCTGCTCGTTAGAGCTTACAATCTAGAAGGGAGGGTCAAGTTGAAACAAAAGGTAAATAATAACTGTGGGGGATGAGCTGATGAAGAAAATGAAAATACAGCTGTTAGGTGTGGGTAGGGTAGGCTTCTCTGAAGAGAAAGATTTTCAGGGATCGTCTAAAAGCTAATAAAGTAGGAGATAGGCAGACAGATTTGGGTAGGGCATTCTATAGGATTGGAGAGGCTTTGGAAAAGTCCTGGAGGCGAGCATGGGAGGAGGTGATGAGGGAGCTAGAGAGCAGGAGGTCTTGAGAGGAACGAAGAGTTCAACCAAAACATCAGAAACAAATATGCTTTTTATTCTCAGAACCCTAAATATTCAGTTAATTGAGAGAAAGATAAACACTGTATAAAGTATGGTCTAATTTACTTCAACAGATAAACAAAATACCTCCAGATTCCCCAAAACACCCCAATACCCATTTAAAGCAAAGTGGCAGTGCCTGCTGACAGCTAACCTACCCCCCTCCTGCTGCATTGTTCTAATAGAGGAGGGCTTCCAGGTATGGCAGAGCATGCCCCTTTCCCTATATGGTATGGTCCATTATATGGTATGGTCCAGGCTTCCAGGTATGGCAGAGCATGTGACTTCACCTATATGGTACATCTTATGTCTGTCACATGGGGCATTGCAGTGATGTCATCCAGCTGGGTGAGCTGTGACATCAGAGCTTAACCAGGGTGGACTCCTGCAGCGGGGAGGTAGCAAGGGAGCGTGGATAGGTGGTGAGAATACCTTGTTGGAGGGCAATGGCATCTCTTTCCTTCCTATCTTCAAAGATTCACTTTATGTACTGATTTTTTGCTTAAACAAAGTTTTCCGTTATTGAGACTTGTCCTTCTTTTTGGAATTGTGGTTGTCTGAAATTCTATGACTTCAATAATTTGATTCTCTGATCTGGTACAAGGGTATGGATTTGAAAGTCAGAGTGAATTCAGAACTCCTGATTTGCATAGTTGTTGCAGTTCAATGACTCAGAGAGTATTAAAACCGTGGGATCAGCATGACGGCCAGACAACTGGCACTTTTTTTAGAGTAACGGGGTAGCAGTAACAGTCTCCTTATCTTCTTATGTACAGGTTCAGATGACAGGTTTTAGGAAACATAACTTATGCTGGAAAAACTCTTTACAGTGTTCATTAAAAATCAAATACATATGCTTTTCTATACCACCCGCTGAGATTTATATATATAGGACCAGTGTGGTATATATGTAAATGTTTTCATCTCTTGCTACATTAATGCGTAAATATGGTCTTTACATGCAGATATTTATATCGGTTGACAACAAATGACTTCCCTTGTTTTTTCCTAATACTCCCTGCGATGCACATTATTATGGTAATTTAAAAATGGAATCTATGGTGAAAAGGAGAATTTGATAAATGCATAGCATCTCGCCGCTTGCAGGCCTTGTAAATTCAGTACCTGAGGGTGAGCTGGATTAGACTCCTTATTCAACAATCATTTCAGAAATGTATCACTCAAACACTCTGCTTCTTTCATTACTTCCTTGCCTAAAGGATCCTAGCATCTCATCAAATGCAATAATTTACTTTTTAAAAAGTATACTATGTTGGCAATTTAATGTAATTTAATCTGTTTTGTGCTTGGTCAAAAACGTGACATTTCAAAGTAATTATATTTTTATTATATGGAACTTAAGCACTGATTGCTTAACTATGGAGAGACAATGCTTGTCCAGATATTTTGTGTGCTGGGGGGGTCACTAATATTTCAAGATACAAGATCATATGTTATCTAGGAACCATTTACACTGTTGTATTTTAACTCACATGTTATACCGTTTCCCAAGGCTAAAAATAAGGCCTATTCCCATCTCTGTGCAGCAGTGCAGCACTTTTTGAAAAAAATGCATTTGTTCATACATTTTTTCCTGCATTTTGTACTTAGGAAGGGCTATAGAAGACATAGCAATGCATTGAAATGCATCTAATGTACAATTTGATGTGTTTTTGCACGTTGGCAACAGTTAATAACATTCCCCATCCTTGAATACTTGAATGTGCTTCAACAAATGAAAATCACAGCTCTGCATGCATGACTGCTACAGCCCAGTCTGTGTTTGATTGAGAAATGCTAATAAGGCAAGTTCAGAAGCTCCTTCATGATCCCTTCCACAAGTTCTAGAGCAGTGGTCTCCAATCTGCAGCCCGGGGGCCAGAGGCCCTTTGCTTGCCAGTATCCGGTCCTTGGGGCACTATTCCTCCCAATGATACAAGACACAATTCTGCCAACTACCATCAACAATGGGGCACCACTTCTCCCACTCACAATAATGGGGCACTTATCCTTCCAATGATACCAACCATAGGGTATTATTCCTCCCTGTAATACCAAATGGGGCGATGTTTACTCCCACTGATGCCAGGAAACTTTTCATCCCAGCTGGCCACAGTCTGGCCCCCCTAAAGTCTGAAGGACAATAAACTGGCCCTTTGTTTAGAAGGTTTGCAGAACCCTGTTCTAGAGGGACCATCAATGCCACAGTTGGGTGATATGGGATGGGATGATATCTGCATTAAAAGGAAAAGGTAAGTTGCACTTCCATTTCACCAAAAGGCAAAATATTGTTTTCTTACTGTAAGTGTTTATTATTTGTAAACTATTTCAGTTGCTTTGATGTTATGTATGTACACCATCAACCACCCATGCCACCCTGACATATACAGTCTTTTAGAACCTTTGGGAGGAATCATAGGGTAACATTTGCTTCTAAACCTCCCTTATTTACATTTCCCAATCAAACACAGACTGGGCTTGCATAATAATCCAAGAGGGCAATTCATGCTGATGCATTACAATGCATTTGGCAAATGCTACTTTTCATGTGACAACACTGAAGAAATTACACTTTTCTACAAAGTAGTGAGTGTACAGCTTGTATAAAAGTGTAATTTTGCTGTTCCGTCAAAATAACTCAACACACAGCCATTAATGTCTAAATCGCTGACAACAAAAGTGAGCACACCCCTAAGGGAAAATGTCCAAATTGGGCCCAAAGTGTCAATATTTTGTGTGGCCACCATTATTTTCCAGCACTGCCTGAACCCTCTTGGGCATGGAGTTCACCAGAGCTTCTTCCATTCCTCCATGATGACATCACGGAGCTGGTGGCTGTTAGAGAACTTGCGCTCCTTCAAACCTTCTGTTTGAGGATGCCCCATAGTTGCTCAATAGGGTTTAGGTCTGGAGACATGCTTGGCCAGTCCATCACCTTTACCCTCAGCTTATTTAGCAAGGCAGTGGTCCTCTTGAAAGTGTGTTTGGGTCATTATCTTGTTGAAATACTGCCCTGTGGCCCAGTCCTCGAAGGAAGGGGATCATGCTCTGCTTCAGTATGCCACAGTACGTGTTGGCATTCATGGTTCCCTCAATGAACTGTAGCTCCCCAGTGCCAGCAGCACTTATGCAGCCCCAGACCATGACACTCCCACCACCATGCTTGACTGTAGGCAAGACACACTTGTCTTTGTACTCCTCACCTGATTGCCGCCACACACTTGACACCATCTGAACCAATACCTTTATCTTGGTCTTATCAGACCACACATGGTTCCAGTAATCCATGTCCTTAGCCTGCTTGTCTTCAGCAAACTGCTGGCTTTCTTGTGCATCATCTTTAGAAGAGGCTTCCTTCTGGGACAACAGCCATGCAGACCAATTTAATATAGTGTGCGGTGTATGGTCTGAGCACTGACAGGCTGACCCCCCACCCCTTCAGCCTCTGCAGCGATGCTGGCAGCACTCATAGCTCTATTTCCCAAAGACAACCTCTGGATATAAGGCTGAGCACGTGCACTCAACTTCTTTGGTCGACCATGGTGAGGTCTATTCTGAGTGGAACCTGTCCTGTTAAACCACTGTCTTGGCCACCATGCTGCAGATCAGTTTCAGGGTTCTTCGCAATCTTCTTATAGCCTAGGCCATTTTTATGTAGAGCAAAAATTCTTTTTTTCAGATCCTCAGAGAGTTCTTTGCCATGAGGTACCATGCTGGATTTCCAATGACCAGTATGAGAGAGAGAGATAACACTGAATTTAACACACCTGCTCCCCATTCACACCCGAGACCTTGTAACACTAACTAGTCACATGACACCGGGAAGAAAATGGTTAATTGGGCCCAATTTGGACATTTCACTTAGGGGGTACTCACTTTTGTTGCCAGTGGTTTACACATTAATGACTATGTGTTATTTTGAGGGGACAGCAAATTTACACTCTTATACAAGCTGTACACTCACTACTTTAAATTGTAGCAAAGTGTTATTTCTTCAGTGTCACATAAAAAGATAGAATAAAATATTTACAAAAATGTGAGGGGTCTACTCATTTTTGTGAGATACTGTATGCATAGATCCAAATGTACCCTTAAAGTGTATTTCTGTTTTTTTGTTTCAAACAAAATAGTTTTTGCTCTTTTCTGTTGTCCAACTGGGGAGTTTTCTCTTCAATTGCTGTCCTGGCCACAATGTTGTCACTGTGACAGGCAGGGCCAGGACGGGAGGGGGGGGGGGGTGAGTGGGAGGGGCAGCTGCCCTGGGCAGTGTAGTATCATGTGAATTAGGGGAGCACCACAAGGAGATTCTGGGAGGGGATTTGTGGTTGGAAGGTGGAATTTAGCGGGGCAGCAGGGGGTAAGTATTGTTCTAGAAGGGAAAATTGGGGGGGGGGGGGTGCTAAGAGTGGTGATTTAGGGGAATTTGTGTTGAGGGCAAGAAGGTTTGTGCTAGGAGGGGGGATCTGGGGGGAATTTGTGCTGGGAGGGTGAAGATGTGTACTAGGAGGGGGAATTTTAGGGGTAGAGGATTTGTGATAGGAGGGGGTGAATATATTTTTTTGGGGGGCGGGTGGGGGGTTGAGCTGGGGGAATGGGGGGACAAATATTTGTGCTCAGAGGGGGGATTTTAGTAGGGGGTTGATTTGTACTGGAAGGAAAGGGAATGTATGCTTAGGGGGTGAGCATTCAGATTAGCGATCACCTCTCCATCAAAAACAAAAAAAAAGGTTTGCGCCTGAGGTGCACTTCTACAGTATTATAAAATATTGTAATTTGCTGGAGGTTGGATAATCAAAGGGCACCACATCCCTATGAATACATTTACAGTGGAACCTTGGTTTACGAGTAACACGGTTAACGAGTGCTTTGAAAGGCAAACAACTTTTTTGTTTTTAATTCCGACTCGGTTTGCGAGTGTTGTCTTGCAAAACTAGCAGAATTCAAGCTAATGGGCGGTGCATACAGCGCCATAATTGACTTTCACCTATAGTAACCATATAATGCAGTGATTATTGGAAGTCTCCTGAGGAAGCCATTGCATGGCAAAACATGTAGAGCAAGAAGCCACTGCCGGTTACTCATATTATGGTTATTATATGATGATACTGTGATATTTTTAGCTATTTTGTATTAATAAATTCAATAATTTTTTTTAGATATTTGACTATTATATTTTCTTTGGCACCATAAAAATCTCATTCTAATTCTATAGTATTGTACTTTACTTCTCTGATTGCACCTTCATCATTAGCTGTGTCTTACTTTATTCAGCCTGTGGCCTTCCAAGTCTTCTTTCACCTCTCCAAGACTGAACTGAAATTTTTTGGGATGCAATGGCATAGTAATATGTAATATAATAATCACATAAAACAGATGGAAATGCTTTCTGAAATTCTTTACTAAAAACATTAGTGGGCTATGTAAAATTCAGTTGGCATACACTTATTAAAATTATTACCGGTACATTGTTCCTTTCCTTCAGGATGCTGCTCCCCCACAGAAAGGTGCATCTGTGGTGGCTTCATTCACAAACTTGGCTCTCCCACAGTTTTTTCTTGTCATGCCATTGAGGTCTGAAGATCGGGGGTTAAGAATTTGCTGCAGCATCATTTGAACAGGTGGCTCAGTGGCTACCGAGTTTCTTTGAGGTATATTTTACATAGAATTGGGCCTTGTCTCCAGTCTCTTCTAATGGTTGACCTAGGAGATCTGGTCCAAGCCTATATACTAACTCTATCCATCAGCTTTAAGTTGACTTCACATAAAGTTCTGCAGAGGTACCTGAAATACTGTATTCATAGATGAATCAGGATAATAGCTGAACCTTCTCTTGTCAATTATCTTTAATATTTACATATAGGTTTCTGTGATCTGCAGAAAACCATTCCAGTTAGGAATCCAAGCCATCATGATCTATGAATATCATATCTGCACGCATCTATCCAGAAGATAAAAACCGTCCTTGATTATCTGGCTTTCAAACCGATTCACTCATCACGAACCTCTCATACTGTGCAGTGTATGCTATGGGTCCTCATAATATCCTACTATATCTCTATGTTTACTACTAATATTCTTTTGTTATCCCGGAACCTGCAATCAATCAAGCTAATGTAAAAGCCGCCACACATATGTAGAGATTACAGCACAATACAAGAATTTTGGTGCTATCATGCAATAGTTGCTCAGTGTATAAAGCGTAAATCATCATATTGGCAGACCGCACAAGACTTGTGTTGCTAGCAATGAGGCAAATGGAATTTTTTTTTAATCCAATATCCTACTCTGCTGATAAAGCAGAGATGAATAGAGGTGACCTGGTACTCTAAAATACTACTTCATAGACAGTATGGGAATTATTAGCAGACATGCTATAAATATTGGATATGTATTTCAGGTAAAGAGAAGTTTGTTCAGAGATCTGATGATTTACTCTTTAAAGTCAATCTAAATCCTTACTAGACAACATGTAGTTTTTATCGCAGTGTCTATTCTTACATGCCATTTTTTTTTCATAAAATACTGCTTTCAAAATCTTTTTTTCAACCTCAGTGCTGCTGATCTTTTCCAGCCTCTTTCAGCCACCTCTTGAATATATCCACTCACTCTGGGTTCAGCTGCACATCACTGGTCTGGACTGGCTTACTGATAGTTACAGTGGAGGCAATACCTCTGCAATGTGTTTCCGTACAGCTACTTGCAGTCTTCAAAGGGGGGGCGTCTAATAGGGGGACATTGCGGGCACACAGTTTAAAGTGACTGTAAAGGAAAATGTTTTATTAAAGAAAATAACAAACATGTTATACTTACCTGCACTGTTAAGTGGTTTTGTACAGAGCAGCCTCAATCCTCCTCTTCTTAGGTCCCCCTTTGGAGCTCTGGGCCCCCCTTACCGAGTGCTCTTATAGCAAGCTGTGGGGGCACACCTGTGTGCTTGCTCCCAAGCTGGCTCTCTACTTACATAAGACACAGAGAGCATGGCTCAGCCTGCCCCCGCTCACCACCTCACTGGCTGTGATTGACAGCAACGGGAGCCAATGGCTCCTGCTACTGTATCCCAGCCAATCAGGAAGGAGAGATCCGGGAGAGCCTCGGGTCTCGTACACATCACTGGATTGAGATTGGGCTTAGGTGAGTATTAGGGGGGCTGAGGAGGGAGCTGCACACTGAAGGTTTTTTACCTTCATGCATAGAATGCATGAAGGTAAACAAAACCTTCAGGCTTTACAACCACTGATGTTGTTGCTAGCAGGAGGAATCAAAGACCCCAGCGGGGGACATGCTAGCTAAAACAACTGGAAGTGTCAGATAGCAGCAGCTCCCAGAGCTCTTCTTGGCAGTGAAGATTTATAGCTAGATTTCAGTTTGGCAAAACATTTTGTATTGTGTGCCTCCCCCCTCACCCCTTCCTTGTGCCTCCCCGACCCCTTCCTTGTGCCTCCCCCTACCCCTTTCTTGTGCCTCCCCGACCCCTTCCTTGTGCCTCCCCCCACCCTTTCCTTGTGCCTCCCCCCACCCCTGCTGGGAGTAAGGCATAACGTGGAGTTAACCTGTTGTGAACACTGGACATACTACACACATCAAAATAACTTAATCACAGTACACAGGATGTGTGTAGTACATCCTGTCCTTCTGCCCCTCTGCCATTCCTACCATTATGCTAACTGGCAACTCCCGACTGTCAAATTGACAGCCATGAATTGTTATGTAAATGCAGCAGCTATAAAAGCTGCTGCTATTAAAAAACATACCGTCTGACACAGTGTTTATAAAGACTGTTCATATATACAGTAAGATAACATTGCAACTTTATTTTCTTTGTTTCCTTCTTCTGCAGATCCAAGGGGTGAGTTTCAATCTACATATGATGTTAATTAAAGCAACCTGACAAGTAAAAAAAAAACTGGTGGAACTACACTGCATTGAGCACCACAAACCAAAAACACTATTTCATTCATTTTTGTTAATATTCAAAGCAAAGTCACTCATCCATCCATGTCTGCATGTTTCATTTTGCTGATAAATCACTTTGGAAAACACCGGCTAGTATTTCTGGCTGTGGCCAGCTTGAGTACAAGCAGATGATTTACATAGCATTTGCTTCTTAAAATCCTTCAGCCCTTTGCTCAGGCATGCAGGCAGCTGAGCTGAAAAAACACCTGAACACTCCTGGGATGTATGCCATCATTTGCCTAGGCACAGAAACCAGGAAGTAACTGAAGACATTTTTTTTTTTTTTTTAAACAAGTAAATATGATATACCTTCCTATCTATTTACTAATGCTAGCAGTATAAAGATTAAAAATAGTCAATGTTGATCGAGAGAGTGAAGCTCCGCTTTAAAGAGGAAGTAAACCCCTTCAAACCACTTTGACCTACAGGTAAGCTTAGATTAAGGCTTACCTGTAGGTCCAAGCAATATCTCCTAAACCTATATGGTTTAGGAGATATTTGCCCGAAAATGGGCACCGCTGTCTACGGCGCATGCGCCGTAGACAGCGGCGCGCAGGCGCACTAAATGCGGCAAGTCCAAGAATGGATTTGCCTAATTTGTCGACTCCCGTGCGCATGCGCGGGAGTGACGTCATCGCGGCTTCGCCGAATGGCAGCGTCGGAGCTGCGAGACGCGACTCCCGTGCGCATGCGCGGGAGTGACGTCATCGCGGCTTCGCCGCTGTCATTGGTCGGAGCTGCGAGACGCCACCAGCAAGATGGATGCGGCGGACTACAGGGATCAGCGGCGACTTCGCTGGCTCCTGTGTCAGGTAAGTGACACATAATGAGCTACTATGCGATGCATAGTAGTCCATTATGCTTTACCTTTGCAGGGAAAAAAAGAGGAAGTAAACCCATCAGGGTTTACTTCCTCTTTAAATAAAACTTGTTCCTGTTTAACCTTTAGTATACCTAATCAACCCTAACTCTTTCTTCCCCTCCTCCTCTTATATATAATTTTCCTGTTATTTTTATTTCAATTGTTCTAACCATTAATATTTAAACTTGTTTTTCTTTAGAATTAATTTTGTTCATTTGTTTTTTTCAGGCTTACATTAAAAAAAGCAAAAAGAAACTTTATTACAATAGTAAATAATTTTACAATTCTAGGTGTTATGCCATGTACACACGACCGGTTTTCCCATCAGAATAAACTCCAAAGGTTTTTCCGGCAGAGTTCCGACAGAACACATGATCACACCAAAGTCCAATCGTTAAGAACATGGTGATGTACAGCATGCACAACGGGTCTATAAAAAGGAAGTTCAATAGCCAGTAGCCAATAGCTTCCATCTTGTACTTGCTTCAGAGCATGCGTCATTTTTGGTACGTCGGAACAGCATACAGACAAACGGTTTTCCTGATAGGAATTGGTTCCGTCGGAAATATTTAAAACATGTTCTATTTCTAGGTCTGTCCGAATTTTCGTTAAAAAAAAAAAAGGTCCAATGAGGCATACACACGATCGGAATATACAATGAAAAGCTTCCGTCATACTTTTTCTGTCGGACATTCCGCTCGTGTGTACGCGGCATTAGAAACATAATTTTAGCTTCATTGAAAAGCTAAAGGATGGAAATGAAATGCATACTATCTAAAGTAACATTATTTTTTACACTAACACTATCAAAGTTTTTGTTTGTTTTATAACCCTTTTTGTCTCTGGATTGATTATTAAATGCAATTATTTTTGCAGGACAATATTTTCTAAAAAAAATGCTTTGCTTGTCATAAAAAATAACAATTTATATATAACTTTATTTATGTTGTGGCCGGATCAAAAAGCAATAGCAGAAATAAAAAAATTGTTCTGGTTCATAGGTGTGAGGGCAGAAGTGGTAAAAATGCATTGTGGGGTGAGCTGTCACCATCATTTACAAGTATGCACAACATGGCACACTTGATGGGTCCAGGATCCTGTGCAATCATGTGCAATACTTTGGGAGTGATTTACTAAGAAGAAGGCACTGCACCAGTTCATAAATTAATTGGTGCGCCGGAAAAGTCATATAATCGAATGTGCGAACCGGTGCACATAGAGATAATAAATACCCATCCCAGTCGAAGTCACGTGCCGTGACGTAACGCGTAGGATCCGAGGCTAACCAGACACCGGAACAGACGCTCAGACATTGAGACACGAGCTCGGCGCTCGTTTTTACAACGCCAGTATAACCCCACAGAAATGTGAGTTTTTTAAACATATGCAAATAAAAGTTTTACTTTCATTTAAAATACTACACCATGGTGGGCCTGTTTTATCTTTTTTAAATGCACATTGAGAATGCTATGATCTGAGGCACCCAGTGAAAGAAAGGAAGAAAAGGATCACCCCTACCTCTGCTCCCCCCATCCCCCTGGCTCCACTTAAAAGTGAACGAACGCCCAGGAAAGGACAGAGTTGAAGGGACCCCCCCTCCTCTTAAAGATTACTCTGCTATACGCTGTTTACCTTACAGCAGTGAGGTAATCATTTATTTCTACCACGGGTGTCAGTGACACTGAAGATTTATCCTATTTTTTGCACTTAAAGGCACAGTGTCACTTTAATGCCAAGACAGCTATACACAGTGTTCCAGTGAAACACTTTGCACGTTTGCACCAATATTTGCACATTGGATTAAGGATCAAAAAATCCAATACTGCACTGAATTTCTGTCTAGTTAGATGATTGAAAATATTTGTGTATACGCTATTTATATATTTTGAATCACAATTTTTTTGCTATATTCGTTTGTATACCAGTCACTTTATGAACCATTCACTTATGTTTTATATATATTGCACAGTGATATAGCCACGTTTAGTTACAATTTTGTTTTTGCTGATATCACTCAGATATTGTTTACTTTGTCTTCTGTTGTTTTAACCACTTGGGTACCGCGCTATTGCCGAATGACGGCATTAGCGCGGACCTAGATTTCCGGGACTACGTCTATTGACGTCGTCCCGGTTACGAGCGGCCTGCGCGCCCCCTGAGGGGCGCGCGCGGCGCGCTCTGTGATCGGCGAGTCTATGAGACTCGCCTGATCACCGATCCGTGCAAGGGGTCGATCCCGACCCCTTATCACGTGATCAGCTGTCAGCCAATGACAGCTGATCATGTGATAGAACGGAGCCGGTAATTGGCTATTATTCCATCAGTCCCGATCACGGCCAGCAATGCAAGGCACCACATGCCACCTGCCAGTGCCCACCTGCCTCCCGCAGTGCCATCCTGAAGTATAACTAAAAGTAAAAGTAAGTGCCCCCGTCTGTGCCCATAGTGCCCACAGTGCCACCCACAGTGCCACCCACAGTGCCACCCCACAGTGCCACCCACAGTGCCACCCACAGTGCCACCCACAGTGCCACCCAATCTGCCTCAAAGGTGCTGCACCCCAGTGCCGCCCATCAGTGCCCAGCAGTGCCGCCCATCAGTGCCCAGCAGTGCCACCTATCAGAGCCACCTATCAGTGCCACCTATCAGTGCCCATCAGTCCCATCTATCTGTGGTACCTATCAGTGCCCATCCGTGCCACCCATCCGTGCCACTTATCCGTGCCACCCATCCGTGCCATCTTATCTGTGCCCATCTTTGCCCATCAGTGCCGCCTTATCTGTGCCCATCGGTGCCGCCTTATCTGTGCCTATTAGTGCCGCCTTAACTATGCCTATCAGTGCCCACCAGTGCAGCCTATCAGTGCCCACCAATGCAGCCTATCAGTGCCCACCAATGCAGCCCATCAGTGCCCACCAATGCAGCCTATCAGTGCCGCCTTATCAGCGCACTTCAATGAAGGAGAAAAATGACCCGTTTGCAAAATTTTATAACAAACTATTAAAACATGATTTTTTTTTTATTTTTTTTTAAATACCACCAAAAGAAAGCTCTATTTGTGGGAAAAAAATGATAAAAATTTCATTTGGGTACAGTGTTGTATGCCCGCGCAATTGTCATTCAAAGTGCATCAGCGCTGAAAGCTGAAAATTGGTCTGGGACTGAGGGGGGTTTAAGTGCCCAGTAAGCAAGTGGTTAAAACTATTATGCTTTTTTGAGAGGAAAAGGAGCAAGGGGACGAGATTTGATATAAAGTAAAAGGTAATTATAAAATTAGTTGGTAAATGTATAAGGGTTTAAATGATTGTAACAGTAGTACATACATAAAAAGGAGATACAAAAATGTAACATTGGTAACAAGAAATAACGATTTTTAGGGACTTTATTGAAATCATGTCCTGGTAAAGGTACATGTAATTCCATCCCTAGGGACTTTGAGTGAAACCATGGCCTGGTAAGGTCCTGCGTTTCCATCCCAGTTCATTGAGAAAAAAGAGAGGAGAAAAAGGGACGGGACTTCGTATGGAGTAAGAAATAGTTGTAAAGTTAATTGGTGAGTATATAGGAATTTAATTGATTGTAACAATAAAACACACATAGAAACCAGGTACAGAGATGTAACATCAATATCATAAGGTACAATATTTAAGCTTATTGATAACATCAATTACTCATACTGAATTAACAATCAAATTCCAAAATTCACCAAAGAAAGGATTAAATAAAATGTTTGACACAGTAAAATCTGCAAGACCTATTGCCTCCCTGGGTCAGTAATTAAAAGTGATACAATAATAAATTGAGACTCAAATAAATGATGGTAGGGACACGGCAGTTTGTAGCTCTACGCGTTTCGTGGCTTTTGAGCCACTCATCAGGAGCAAGGCGTGATGAATCTATAGTAAAATAATAATGAATGAGTAATCTAATAAAAAATAATAAACGACATAAGTATGGAAAAAATGAATGGGCCTTACCCCGAGTATATGTCTACTTGCTCAAATACACAAATTGACAATAGGATGACCGGACAACGCAAACCGTCCCGGGACACCCCTTGCCGGGAGCTGTGGTAGGCAGCCCCGGAAACATAACCCACATAGGCTTCACCCAGGGCGGGCATGGAACCAACTAGGCACTCCTGAGGGAGAACAATTAAGGATGTGAGACGTGAGCAAGAAAAAATTGCTCAAAGAGGAAGGTGAAAAGAAAATAGATAATGGGCAAAGAGCCCGTGCTATTACGAAGTTAACAGAATGGGACAGTGAAAATATCCCAAATAAATTAAAAAAGTAAGTGTAACGTGCATGAGAAAGATGAATAAGAGGCTTGTTGTCCAAGGAAAAAGGACATACCGTGAATAGGAATTTAAGGTGCACCGATACCTGTGTTGAGAAAGATGTATGGAAGAAAGGACAAGAAAAAGCCCTAATTGTGTGTAAACCCAAGTGCAGGTAGCCTAGAATGCCAGCCACTTCCCAGGGAAATACCTGCAAGCGTGTCGCCAGGGATAGCCCGCCAACGCCACGACGCATGGCGGAAAAATGGGGAGGATGGGCCAGCAGTCGGGCTAGCTAAGTCACCGGCCGACTGACTAAACATCCCCCAGTCCGCCTGCGGATGTAAGCTCCACGTGCAGGAACGCAGTGACGCCATGACTGGCGTCACGCGTTCAGCGTGGGAACCGTGACGTCGACGCGCTGTGCGGAATCTCCACCCCCCCAGGCGTAAGACGACGCGGGGGCAGGGGGAGGTCCGCAGAGCGCGACGCAACTCCCGGAAGTGAGGACAAAACCGGGCGGCGCAGCAATCCGGCCACCCCACATACCAACAGTGTAGACAGACCAAGAACACATGTTCACAGGGGACCTAATTCTATATAAATAATTGTATAAAACAAGTTGGAGAATTTTAAAAAAATTGCTTTGAAATCAAGAAATATTATAATTAAATAAGGAAAGGGAGGCTAAGCCAGAAGTCAATAGATTGCAAAATATTGGGGGTAAACAGATAAAGTGTAAATAAATAATTCCTGATTAGTTAAATAACAAAAAATAGGGGTTTTTAGGGACTTAAGCGAAATCATGTCCTGGTAAGGATCATGTAGTTCTATCCCTAGGGACTTTGAGTGAAACCATGACCTGGTAAGGTCATGCGTTTCCATCCCAGTTCATTGAGAGGAAAAGGAGCAAGGGGACGAGATTTGATATAAAGTAAAAGGTAATTATAAAATTAGTTGGTAAATGTATAAGGGTTTAAATGATTGTAACAGTAGTACATACATAAAAAGGAGATACAAAAATGTAACATTGGTAACAAGAAATAACGATTTTTAGGGACTTTATTGAAATCATGTCCTGGTAAAGGTACATGTAATTCCATCCCTAGGGACTTTGAGTGAAACCATGGCCTGGTAAGGTCCTGCGTTTCCATCCCAGTTCATTGAGAAAAAAGAGAGGAGAAAAAGGGACGGGACTTCGTATGGAGTAAGAAATAGTTGTAAAGTTAATTGGTGAGTATATAGGAATTTAATTGATTGTAACAATAAAACACACATAGAAACCAGGTACAGAGATGTAACATCAATATCATAAGGTACAATATTTAAGCTTATTGATAACATCAATTACTCATACTGAATTAACAATCAAATTCCAAAATTCACCAAAGAAAGGATTAAATAAAATGTTTGACACAGTAAAATCTGCAAGACCTATTGCCTCCCTGGGTCAGTAATTAAAAGTGATACAATAATAAATTGAGACTCAAATAAATGATGGTAGGGACACGGCAGTTTGTAGCTCTACGCGTTTCGTGGCTTTTGAGCCACTCATCAGGAGCAAGGCGTGATGAATCTATAGTAAAATAATAATGAATGAGTAATCTAATAAAAAATAATAAACGACATAAGTATGGAAAAAATGAATGGGCCTTACCCCGAGTATATGTCTACTTGCTCAAATACACAAATTGACAATAGGATGACCGGACAACGCAAACCGTCCCGGGACACCCCTTGCCGGGAGCTGTGGTAGGCAGCCCCGGAAACATAACCCACATAGGCTTCACCCAGGGCGGGCATGGAACCAACTAGGCACTCCTGAGGGAGAACAATTAAGGATGTGAGACGTGAGCAAGAAAAAATTGCTCAAAGAGGAAGGTGAAAAGAAAATAGATAATGGGCAAAGAGCCCGTGCTATTACGAAGTTAACAGAATGGGACAGTGAAAATATCCCAAATAAATTAAAAAAGTAAGTGTAACGTGCATGAGAAAGATGAATAAGAGGCTTGTTGTCCAAGGAAAAAGGACATACCGTGAATAGGAATTTAAGGTGCACCGATACCTGTGTTGAGAAAGATGTATGGAAGAAAGGACAAGAAAAAGCCCTAATTGTGTGTAAACCCAAGTGCAGGTAGCCTAGAATGCCAGCCACTTCCCAGGGAAATACCTGCAAGCGTGTCGCCAGGGATAGCCCGCCAACGCCACGACGCATGGCGGAAAAATGGGGAGGATGGGCCAGCAGTCGGGCTAGCTAAGTCACCGGCCGACTGACTAAACATCCCCCAGTCCGCCTGCGGATGTAAGCTCCACGTGCAGGAACGCAGTGACGCCATGACTGGCGTCACGCGTTCAGCGTGGGAACCGTGACGTCGACGCGCTGTGCGGAATCTCCACCCCCCCAGGCGTAAGACGACGCGGGGGCAGGGGGAGGTCCGCAGAGCGCGACGCAACTCCCGGAAGTGAGGACAAAACCGGGCGGCGCAGCAAGAGATTCCGCACAGCGCGTCGACGTCACGGTTCCCACGCTGAACGCGTGACGCCAGTCATGGCGTCACTGCGTTCCTGCACGTGGAGCTTACATCCGCAGGCGGACTGGGGGATGTTTAGTCAGTCGGCCGGTGACTTAGCTAGCCCGACTGCTGGCCCATCCTCCCCATTTTTCCGCCATGCGTCGTGGCGTTGGCGGGCTATCCCTGGCGACACGCTTGCAGGTATTTCCCTGGGAAGTGGCTGGCATTCTAGGCTACCTGCACTTGGGTTTACACACAATTAGGGCTTTTTCTTGTCCTTTCTTCCATACATCTTTCTCAACACAGGTATCGGTGCACCTTAAATTCCTATTCACGGTATGTCCTTTTTCCTTGGACAACAAGCCTCTTATTCATCTTTCTCATGCACGTTACACTTACTTTTTTAATTTATTTGGGATATTTTCACTGTCCCATTCTGTTAACTTCGTAATAGCACGGGCTCTTTGCCCATTATCTATTTTCTTTTCACCTTCCTCTTTGAGCAATTTTTTCTTGCTCACGTCTCACATCCTTAATTGTTCTCCCTCAGGAGTGCCTAGTTGGTTCCATGCCCGCCCTGGGTGAAGCCTATGTGGGTTATGTTTCCGGGGCTGCCTACCACAGCTCCCGGCAAGGGGTGTCCCGGGACGGTTTGCGTTGTCCGGTCATCCTATTGTCAATTTGTGTATTTGAGCAAGTAGACATATACTCGGGGTAAGGCCCATTCATTTTTTCCATACTTATGTCGTTTATTATTTTTTATTAGATTACTCATTCATTATTATTTTACTATAGATTCATCACGCCTTGCTCCTGATGAGTGGCTCAAAAGCCACGAAACGCGTAGAGCTACAAACTGCCGTGTCCCTACCATCATTTATTTGAGTCTCAATTTATTATTGTATCACTTTTAATTACTGACCCAGGGAGGCAATAGGTCTTGCAGATTTTACTGTGTCAAACATTTTATTTAATCCTTTCTTTGGTGAATTTTGGAATTTGATTGTTAATTCAGTATGAGTAATTGATGTTATCAATAAGCTTAAATATTGTACCTTATGATATTGATGTTACATCTCTGTACCTGGTTTCTATGTGTGTTTTATTGTTACAATCAATTAAATTCCTATATACTCACCAATTAACTTTACAACTATTTCTTACTCCATACGAAGTCCCGTCCCTTTTTCTCCTCTCTTTTTTCTCAATGAACTGGGATGGAAACGCAGGACCTTACCAGGCCATGGTTTCACTCAAAGTCCCTAGGGATGGAATTACATGTACCTTTACCAGGACATGATTTCAATAAAGTCCCTAAAAATCGTTATTTCTTGTTACCAATGTTACATTTTTGTATCTCCTTTTTATGTATGTACTACTGTTACAATCATTTAAACCCTTATACATTTACCAACTAATTTTATAATTACCTTTTACTTTATATCAAATCTCGTCCCCTTGCTCCTTTTCCTCTCAATGAACTGGGATGGAAACGCATGACCTTACCAGGTCATGGTTTCACTCAAAGTCCCTAGGGATAGAACTACATGATCCTTACCAGGACATGATTTCGCTTAAGTCCCTAAAAACCCCTATTTTTTGTTATTTAACTAATCAGGAATTATTTATTTACACTTTATCTGTTTACCCCCAATATTTTGCAATCTATTGACTTCTGGCTTAGCCTCCCTTTCCTTATTTAATTATAATATTTCTTGATTTCAAAGCAATTTTTTTAAAATTCTCCAACTTGTTTTATACAATTATTTATATAGAATTAGGTCCCCTGTGAACATGTGTTCTTGGTCTGTCTACACTGTTGGTATGTGGGGTGGCCGGATTGCTGCGCCGCCCGGTTTTGTCCTCACTTCCGGGAGTTGCGTCGCGCTCTGCGGACCTCCCCCTGCACCCCCGTCGTCTTACGCCTGGGGGGGTGGAGATTCCGCACAGCGCGTCGACGTCACGGTTCCCACGCTGAACGCGTGACGCCAGTCATGGCGTCACTGCGTTCCTGCACGTGGAGCTTACATCCGCAGGCGGACTGGGGGATGTTTAGTCAGTCGGCCGGTGACTTAGCTAGCCCGACTGCTGGCCCATCCTCCCCATTTTTCCGCCATGCGTCGTGGCGTTGGCGGGCTATCCCTGGCGACACGCTTGCAGGTATTTCCCTGGGAAGTGGCTGGCATTCTAGGCTACCTGCACTTGGGTTTACACACAATTAGGGCTTTTTCTTGTCCTTTCTTCCATACATCTTTCTCAACACAGGTATCGGTGCACCTTAAATTCCTATTCACGGTATGTCCTTTTTCCTTGGACAACAAGCCTCTTATTCATCTTTCTCATGCACGTTACACTTACTTTTTTAATTTATTTGGGATATTTTCACTGTCCCATTCTGTTAACTTCGTAATAGCACGGGCTCTTTGCCCATTATCTATTTTCTTTTCACCTTCCTCTTTGAGCAATTTTTTCTTGCTCACGTCTCACATCCTTAATTGTTCTCCCTCAGGAGTGCCTAGTTGGTTCCATGCCCGCCCTGGGTGAAGCCTATGTGGGTTATGTTTCCGGGGCTGCCTACCACAGCTCCCGGCAAGGGGTGTCCCGGGACGGTTTGCGTTGTCCGGTCATCCTATTGTCAATTTGTGTATTTGAGCAAGTAGACATATACTCGGGGTAAGGCCCATTCATTTTTTCCATACTTATGTCGTTTATTATTTTTTATTAGATTACTCATTCATTATTATTTTACTATAGATTCATCACGCCTTGCTCCTGATGAGTGGCTCAAAAGCCATGAAACGCGTAGAGCTACAAACTGCCGTGTCCCTACCATCATTTATTTGAGTCTCAATTTATTATTGTATCACTTTTAATTACTGACCCAGGGAGGCAATAGGTCTTGCAGATTTTACTGTGTCAAACATTTTATTTAATCCTTTCTTTGGTGAATTTTGGAATTTGATTGTTAATTCAGTATGAGTAATTGATGTTATCAATAAGCTTAAATATTGTACCTTATGATATTGATGTTACATCTCTGTACCTGGTTTCTATGTGTGTTTTATTGTTACAATCAATTACTTTTCTATTATGCTTTTTTAACACACTTGTTAAATAATTTAAGATTATTTATTGATTTTGCACCTATGCACCTTATCACCAATTGTCGGGCATATAACTAATATTTTGGCAATATCATGGTAACACACCACAAGAGATAAATATATTAGAAGGAGCGCAACACCACCCCCCTCCCTCCACCAATAAATACCCACACATGTAAACTGCAACTATCACTAGGGTAACTGCTGTTTTCTCATTGATAATAGCACACACCCAATACAATTGGTTAATTTAATCTCATTGGATGTGTCTTGTTAGGCAATTTGTAGGTGTACTCAGTTACTTAACCCCTTTGATGCTAATCTCATTCCTATCACTTCTAATATATCTTTGAAATTAGTTTTTTTCTTTTTTTACCCAAATCTTTCAATACATTTCAAAGAACAGATAAGTGTTTCTAAACCTAATAAATATATATTTTTTTCAGATCTTGATCTTTAAAGGGAACCATACACTGCAATCAGATTTTAAATAAATTAGATTTAGTGCAAGAATCTGTTTGATTTCCTATATTTGAATTAATTGTTCAAGTGCATCTTCCTATTATCTATTTTAAATATTGAGTTGTACAGAGATTGGCAAATCAGATTGCATAGTGAATGACCATCTTAACCTCCCTGGCGGTAATCCCGAGTCTGGCTCGGGTTGGGATTTTACTATCATAAGCGGTAACCCCGAGCCAGACTCGGGATCGCATCGCTGGATGCAGGGGAGGACACAGGGAGAGTTACTTACCTTGTCCCCTGGATCCAGCGATGTCCTCCGCGCTGTGTAATCGAGTTGTCCTCCGCTCGATTCACAGTACCGAATGCCGTTACGGCGCATGGGAGCGGAGAATGGCGGCAAATTCAAAAAAGTAAAAAGACACAAAACACACACAGTACTGTAATCTTACAGATTACAGTACTGTATTAAAAAATTACACATCCCCTTTGTCCCTAGTGGTCTGTGCAGTGCCCTGCATGCACTTTTATATTATAAATACTGTTTTTTATAGCTGGAATTTGGAGATTGTCCATAGCAACCAGAAAGTGTCCCTTTTTCAGTGTTTTAGGATTTGATTACATTATTGAATAATTTTTATTATTATTTATTATATTATAAACTTTATCATACCCAGGATGTCGACTAGACTCTGGTTTTAACAGATTTAAGAGAGTTATTCCTAAGAATTACAGGACTACAATATAAAACGCCAAATTTCCATGCAAAATAATTGTACCGCTTTCAGCACCTAAAACCAGACTGAATCATACCGCCAGGGAGGTTAAGGCGACTTTCACACTGAGGCGCTTGTAAACTGCCAGTAAAACACTGAGCACTTTTGAAGTGCTTTTCAGGCGCTTTTGATGAGCCTTGCAGGCACTTTTAAAGCACTTTCCATTCATTTCAATAGAGAGGGGCATTTTTCCACCACCCTGCCAGTGCACTGCCCCAGTGTGAAAGCATTCATTGATTTTAATGAAAACAGGTTTTTGTGAGCTTTTCAGACACTTTTTTTTAGCGTGAAAGTGCCTAAAAAGCGCCTCAGTGTGAAAGGGGCCTTAGTGCCAAATTTGGAATGTAGATGTGCCATGACCCACTTGTATTTTACAAACAATATTTCTTGGCCATTATACAAGGCACATGAAAAACCACCTTTTTTTCAAGACATGCTAGAGTGATCAGGAATCTTTAAACTACGGCTCTCCAGCTGTTGCGGAACTACACATCCCAAGAGGCATTGTAAAACTCTGACATTCATAGACATGACTAGGCATGATGGGAATTGTAGTTCCTGAACAACTGGAGGGCCGTAGTTTGAAGACCCCTGGCTAGACCATTATTATGCCTCCAGAATTGGGAGTGTGGCATCTACCCAACTTCTCTCTACTGGTGGACACAAGAACCTACATCTATAGATATATCTATATAAATATAGATATATCTATATATACACACACACTGAAGCAGGAAGCAATATACATTGGCCGGATGTGAATCTGTACACAGGAAATAGGTGTGTGTTTTGAGGCCAAATCATTTAGACATACACACATGACCCACACAAACACCACCCCATGTAAAAATAAATAAAAAAATTATCTTCATTTTCAAATAAGGATCATCTCTTCCTCAGAGAACAGTGAGTGGGGCATGGTGGTGGGAAGAAATTAGCAGCAGTACAAGCAACTTCCTGTAGGGGCATGATGTCATTCCTGTGTGCTGGCCACCGCTTCCGGGAACCAGATATGCGCCATGGGTACATACCTCTGTGCACACAGCAGTTGCGCATCTCACATACACAGCGGTCACGCATCTAGCTACAGGAACCCAATTTTTATGGAAATTAATAGTAAAGCAGATGCATATTTCCAGGACTGGAATAATAAATGTTTATAGAGAAAGGCAACTGGTGTTTTCTATTAAACAAGGTCTAAATGGGCCATTGACATGCATCACAGTTGAACTTAGGAATGTGTCTTTGCAAAGGAAAACTAAATGAAATGCTTTCTTATTTTTGCTTGGAGATAACGTGCAGAGGGATTAGGAGTCTTGTCACTTTTTGGGGATGTCTGCACCCCTGATAGGGTGAAGACACCTCCCAAAGTTTGCCAGTTTCTCCTTCAAATTTATTCACTTCCTGTCACATAGCCAAACAGGAAGTGAGGGGAAAAACCCTACCAATGCCTTTCCTTGGGGACACGCAATTCATTCTAAATAGTTTCCCCATTAGGTAAATTGCACTCTAGCATTTTGCTCTGTACACCCCAAATTATTAGGTATCTTGGACTTTGGGGTTTATTTCCTAGAGGCAAATCCACTTTGCACTACAAGTGTGTGTGTTATTTTTGATGTTGTCAATGTTTGTAGGTTGTTTGTTTCACTTTGATTTAATCGTCTGTGCTGCATTATTTTGCAAAATCTTACTCAAGATGTTACAACTAATAAATGTTTAAATCCTTAAGAGACTGTCTGTTTGTGGGCACAGTCCTTTTAACTACTGTTAATTTCCTCTGCAAAATGGTCAGACCTCAAATCCATATTCTGTTAGTGTCTCAGATTAACATACATGTGTTTTTTGCTTCCTTGTTCTTTTCCAGGTCCTGTTTTCCTCTTTTCAGGGCAAGGATAAGAATGCTATCTGCAAGCTTTATGTAAGATAGGTTTGTGTGAGGCAATTGAAAACACATGCACAGTCCATCAAACACACAAAATGCAAGTTCATCTGATGTAGAGAAAGAACTTCTAAGTTGGTACATCTGTTAAGAATGTGCTTAAATTACTAACACAAAAAACATACTCTCTGAGCATGCCAATAAAAATCCAAGTGATGTCCACACACAAAAAACACAAAAAAAACGAAGTCCCTGAGCATGCCCAGACCAACCCAAAGGCATGCCACACACCAAAAGCCACCACAAAAAAACAAATTCCCTGAGAATGCCCAGAACAACCCAAATGCAGCTAGCACAAAATAAGCCACCCCCCTGTCCAAAATTAAGCACATCATCCAGCATGCTACAAAATGATAGATGGGACAAGCACCCCCTGGTCTAAGGGGGCAAACAAAGAGCCTAACATGGGCAAAAGTTATACAACAAATACCATTGCAGTCTATGGGAATTGACTTGTTAATTTTGCTAGTCTCTACTTGGCTGGCTTATATTCTAGTTATTGGCCTTAAAATGGGTATGGGGGCAAGGGTCCTACCCGGAGGTACATCAATGTCACCAATTTGGACAACCCCAAAAACAAAACAAGGAGAAGTGCCTTTAAAAATGCAAAATTGCTTAAAAGCTAGTAACTTGGGGGAAGGGGGGCTTACTCTGCCTGTAAAGTGGTGCATCTGTAGCATGTATTCAATGCTGCTTTAAAGATGTATGGCTTTAGAGAAAACTTACAAATCTACATTGCAGCTGAAAGATTTTAACCCAAAACAAAAAATAGCCTACCCCCCAATACATACAAGGCCATTTGGGTCTGTTACGGCTTAAAATGAGAACCCCCACATGAAAAATACCACCCCAAACTAAAAAAATATTGTGCCCCTCCCACACACTAACAAACCACTAGCCAAACACACAGCAAACCAGCCCATGAAAGGGTGGATGCTTGGGGACAGGAGGGGCTTGGGCACCTCAAAAGTCAACCATCTTGTTCCCATGATCAGGGGGACATGGGCCTCTGCCAAACAATCCTAGGCTTGGGTTGTGGGGGGTTGCCGACAGGGGGCTTTATGGAATGTGGAAAGCCCCTTCATACTAGTGGGTACAAGGTGCTTTGTGGTTGGTATTGGGCTGAGCCCCACATGCCCCAAAGGCAGCCAGCTATGTTGAGTGCATGTGGCCTTGTATAGTTCAGGAGGGGGTTGGGCAATTACTCTTCTCACCCCTTTCCTAGCTGGCCCTGTTGTATGCTCTGAAAAAGGATATGGTTTGGATTGGTGAAGGCAGCTCACATCCTTTTGTGAATGGAGTGGAGTGTGGAGTTCCCCTTTAAAAGCAAAAGCTAGCCCATGGAAACTCAACGGGTTAGAGGGGGGAGACAAGGGCATTGGATGCAGGAGTGTGGAGTTCCTCTTTAAAAGAAAAAGCTAGCCCATGGAAATCATATGCATTAGAGGGGAGGTTAAATGCCCTTTTAGGAGGAGCTAGAGGAGCGGAGTGTGGAGTTCCCCTTTAAAAGCAAAAGCTAGCCCATGGAAACTCAAGGGGTTAGAGGGGGGAGACAAGGGCATTGGATGCAGGAGTGTGGAGTTCCTCTTTAAAAGAAAAAGCTAGCCCATGGAAATCATATGTTTTGGAGGGGAGGTTAAATGCCCTTTTAGGAGGAGCTAGAGGAGCGGAGTGTGGAGTTCCCCTTTAAAAGCAAAAGCTAGCCTATGGAAATCCAAGGGATTAGAGCGGGGAGAATGGAGTGTGGAGTGCTCCTTTAGAAGCAAGAGCTAACCCAAGGAAATCATATGCATTAGAGGGGGAAGGTTAAATGCTCTTTTCGGAGGAGTTAGAGGAGCGAGAGTCTTTTTACTTAATTTTAACAAGGTCCATGTCACATGTTGGCAACATAACATGCTAATATGACCTGTGTGCAAATCTCTTTAAAAAAATATATAAAGGTGAACCAGCATGAATAAAAAATTGTCACGTTTAGAGGTGTGCCCGTGCATGTACATTGCTTAACATTTACTAAGATTTTGGCAGCGCAGTGAACAAACTCATGTGAACGAGCGCAAGAGATGCTTGCGCATGCTCACTACTACTTTGATCTCACGCAGGTCTTAACGTACTTGCAGGCACAGCAGGCTTTCTCTGAAAAAGTTACTTTCTCATTGTATTTTGGGCATATTTGTTACTTGTGAAGTTGTTACTAAACTTCCTCACATCACATCACCCCATAATATTGGCACCTCAATCTTCAGGCGCCATGCAGTATACAAAAAAACATAAAAAATCACCAGGATTTTTTTTATTTTTTTTATTCCAAAAGAGAATATCATTATTAATATTATTATTATACAGGAATTATACAGTGCCAACAGTTTGCACAGTGCTTTACACCGTGAGGGCAGACAGTACAGTCACAATACAATTCAATACAGGAGGAACTCATTAGAACTTACAATCTATCTCAAAAACTCTACCTTTATTTGTTTGGGAGAGTTTAGTTCACTTCACCTGTTTAGTCTATGGTAGGTTTAATGCTAAGGAACACTTACCATATTCCTCACTTCCACCACTTCCTCCCCACCGTACAAAGCCAATCCTCCTGACATGCTTTGTGGTCACTGTCTCTTCAGTGCCACCATGTACAGTGCAGGATTCATATATTGGTATTAAAGGAGAAGTCCAGACTGAGCTTTTTAGGCTGTGCTTAATTCATTTTGCACTCCTGTGACCCGTTTTGAGTCTGAAGTCTGTTCTCCACTCACCTCACTGCCAACAGTTGAGGCAGCGCGTCATCCGGACTTCCCAAGTCTTCCCAAGTCTGGATCCGCTAGCTGCCTTGATTAATGGCAGTCTCAGCAAGCCATTGAGATGGCCTCTCCCTGCCCCTACACAGCTCATCGCTCTAATAAGTGTGGAGAAGCATACCAGGAGTGATGCTGATTGGTAGTCAGCATTACTCTGCTCAGGGAGGAGTGATACCCAAGCCATCGGCAGTGTTCAGTGACTCGGTTCTCATTGCAGAGATGCTGTGGGACAGCTGCAACATCGGTCTGATGCTCCATCCACCGAGGTAAGTATGAATAGAAAAACAAAACAAAACCCATACTTCATTTTTAAGCAGCTCCCTGTATAGGGCGCTGGCAGTTTTTTGGGCTATGCCAACAGGGTCACTTAAAGCTTATATGACATGCCCTGAAGACCTGCATTCACATGATACGCCTTGGGGCAGGAGATAAACAGTGACTGTTTACTGACTATCCTTTTACTGGCATTTGTGTGAAGCCTTTTACTTTTTTATGTGAAGTCTATACTTTTTAGTAACTATAATAAACTATATGTGGTCCCCTACTTGTGCAAACCTTCTGACTGTCCCCAGTGGTGAGGAGCGGTACTGTGGGGTGACCACATGTGAAGGATCCTGTTGACACAAACAAGCATGATGCTGCTTTCCTATGGCAGCTTTAAAGTAATTCTAAAGGCAGAAGGTTTTTTTTTTTTTAATGCATTCTATGCATTAAGATACAAAAACCTTCTGTGTGTAGCAGCCCTCCTAATACTTACTTGAGCCCAATATTCCTCCAGCGATGTGCAGGAGTGCCTAGGCCATCCGGGACTCTCCCCCCTGGTTGGCAGAGATACAGTAGTGGCGCCATTGGCTCCCACTGCTGTCAATCAAAGTCAATTAGCCAATGAGAAGAGAGGTGGGGCCAAACTGCGGCTCTGTGTATGAATGAATACACAGAGCTGTGGCTCGGCTCGGGTGCCTCCATAGTAAGCCACTTGCTGTGGGGGCACTCGACAGGAGAGAGGGGCCAAGAGAGACGGCAAGGGACCCGAGAAGAGGAGGATCTGTGCAAAACCACTGCACAGAGCAGGTAAGTATAACATGTTTGGTATTTTTAAAGAAAAAAACTGAACCCGAGACTTTACAATCACTTTAACATCGGTGTGTACATTTTAGTTCTGTTGCTCACGCGTGGTGGAGAGGATTTTCATTAGCTGGTGGAAAACACTTTCTTTGCAGTGATATTTATCATATATTTTGTACTCTTTTGCATTGGACTTTATTCACACTGATTAATTTAATTACAATTTTTCAATATTATGGATGCTTTTTGCACATTATGAGTGCTGTGTTGATAGCACATGCTTTAAATTTGTAATATTCTATATTTGGAGGCGCTGTATTATTTTCTTTTACTACTTTACCATTTGCTTGTATTTGGCAGGGCTGGCAAAGACAGAACATTTTTGAGTTGTCAGACATTAGACTGCATGTTTGCTAGTCCCCCCATTGCATATAATGAATGTAAAGATTTTTTTTTTATTATTATTTAATGATTTTAACAGTTCCTCATCATAAAAAATTTAAAAATGTCTAGTTAGACTGGAATTCTTTTTTAATATTTATTTTTTTACATTTTTCGCTTTTTTAAAATTCAGAATTAATCTCAGCAGTGCCGTGTCAGATAGCCCCGCACAGCGCAAGTGGCAGCGCAGATGGCGAGCCATTTGAGAAACATCAAACCCATTTTGTAAACACTGCGTAGGAGTAAAAACAACCAGCAAGGTAGTGTGCGCATTCCACAAAGGGTACAGCATTTAAACCTCTGCAGGAACGCACACTGCAGCATCGCTGTCTAAGCACTATCACTCCCCTCAAAGGTGAAATGATTTAGAAGCTTGCAGAAACTTAATTTTTCTTGATCACCATGTGGAACCTGAATTTTTAACGGCAGGCATAATTAATTCTTCTGATGTTAATCATCAGGGCTGGTCTGAGCAATTATCAGCTTGGTGCAGCTGGGGCAGGGATCAGACATGAAAAATTAGGAAAATGAATCAGCAATAGGGTGGCAGATTTAATCTGCATCATGAAAACAAAGTTAAAAAAGGAAAAACCCGAGCCGGTTTTAGTGGACGCTTTTGTGCCAACGTGCGCTGACAGAACTGAAAAATGTTGCCGGTGTCCAAAGTGATTGGTAATTACCAAGCCATTGAATTTTTTATTGTCAATTTATCACTGCGGTGGAGGTTAAATTTAACATCTTCTTTTAAAGGCATGAGTCTGAGGAAAAGCATGCTCGCGGTCACGTGACTCGCAGGAGTCAGTGAAAGGTTAATCAGGTACCTCTCGGTCCTGTGTGTGTTCCAAAGTCGATTCCGCTAATATTATACAGCCTTTGTACTGCCAGGGTATCATTCTTATTTCAGGCACACATCAGCTGCCTGTCTAGTTAATCAGCATTGTCCTCTTGCAGTCAAAACACAGCATTTCCTTCATATCCAACTGAATTGCAGTATTAGCTTGCATTCATCTGTAATCATGATAAGAAAAATGTTTAAAATATGTAAATACTGTATATATATATATATATATATATATATATATATATATATTGTAATTAATACAAATTTGAAATGCTACATTGGTATAGTTCTTTAATTTAACACTACATTGAATCCTTATATGAGCAGATCATACCATTTTTCAAGAAGAGAGGGTTCTAAAGCAGAAACATGTTTAAAGGGTGAAGTCATGTTTGCATTAATAGCTGCAATTTGTTATCTGCATCCTCCATGTCTAAAAATTGCATAGATCAACCTTTGGCTTGTTACAACTTCTAAGGCCAAAAGACAAAGCCTTGTGAATTTGGCCATGCTAATCGTTAAGATCACAAAATGTGTGAGTCCACTGTGGAAGAAGCTTTCTCTAGGGGATATCTCGGCTGCAGGCATTGAATTATTACCTCGGAATACAAAAGGCGAACACGTGATTTCGCTGTCACCGGTAGCGCTGGTGTTTTGCTGAAATCCTTTTGCACCCATTGTAAAGCATAATTAAACTTGATGTATGAAAAATTAGCTGCGGAGTGACCTCTGATTGTTTTATAAACATGGAACGTCCTTCCTTTTTGACAAATCGTGATTTACAAGTTTGCAATTTTTTAAGTATTGCATTAGGGAGTTAATGTAAGGCTTTGAATATCAATTAAAATGGCATTTTATGTGCTATTATATGTTATTAGATTGTGTTGGTGCTTAAAGCATGTGTTGGTTCAAGCATAGTAAAAAAAAATGCTTAAGCAGCAGTTATTTAGAACAAAAATATATATTATTACAATTAAATATCATAAATATTGTAAAAAAAAAAAGTAAATCCTCATACATACGGTACGATTGTTGGCAGGGGATTGTCTGTTGACAGACTGTTGTCCTAAAATATTATTATTAGTATGCTCCTTTTGACAATTGTTGTCCAATTTTTGGCCAACAAATGTTGGATGACAGGCTAGTAAATTTTTGGTGGACAACAGTTTGACGTCAGATTTTCGTATGGTCAGTACAAATCCATCACACAAAAGTCGAAAGTACAAACACGCATGCTTGAAATCAGTGCTCACCAAACACGAAATTAGCAGAAGGGGCCCAAAGGGTGCTCAAGAGCTGAAATTCCTTGTAGTTTGTGGCAGGACAATTGTGTACCATTAGTATGCAAGAACAAGATCCTGGCGCAGGCACTTTTGACAAACGCTCGGTTGGCCAACAGTTGTACCGTGTGTACGAGGCTTAAAGGGGAGGTCCACCCTAAAGCGGAACCCTCCCCCCCTCCGGTGCCACAATCGGCACCTTTCAGGGGGGAGGGGGGTGCAGTTACCTGGATAATCCAGGTAACTGCACCCACTTCCGGGATAGCTCTCTGCGGAAAGGGGCGTAACTTACGCCCCTTTCCGCAAGTGCCCGCCCCTTCCCGCAAGTGCCCCGCTGCCTGCTGGGAAACGCACAGATCCCAGAGGCAGCGGGGACCGTCCTCATTGCGCAGCGCGGCTCGCGCATGCGCAGTAGGGAACCGGGAAATGAAGCCGGAAGGCTCCATTTCCTGATTCCCATACCCAAGATGGCGGCGGCAGCACTCGAGTGTCGATCTAGAGATCGGCTTCGGGTGCCGACATCGCGGGCGCGCTGGACAGGTAAGTGTCACTATTTTAAAAGTCAGCAGCTGCAGTATTTGTAGCTGCTGGCTTTTAAAAAAAAAAAAAAAAAACGCGGAGTCCCGGTGGACTCCCGCTTTAACACAAATCTCAATCTAAAGCCCCATACACACTATTAGATTTTCTGCAGACTTTTGTCTTCAGATTTACCAAAACCATATAATATGATGTCAAACCTTAGGAGTTTCAGTTTGTATGCAATCAGGCAGGCCCTTGCACTACATGGCTTTGGTAAATCTGAAGACAAAAATCTGCAGAAAATACAGTAGTGTGTATGGGGCTTTAGGGTCTTTGTTCTTGCCTTAGTTCTTGGCTTTGGGATCAAAAATGGTTTTGAATATGGAAAAAATATTAGAAGTAGTTATTTTTCATAGATGGCCCAGACTGGCAGTCTCACAGGTTAAAGGATATCTAAAGGTAATTTTTTTTTTTAAACATACTTACTTCCTCTGTGCAGTTAATTCCCACAGAGTGGCCCCATCGTCCTATTTTGGGGTCCTTCATCAACGCTCCTGGCTCCTCCTCTTCTCGAGTGCCCCGTCATAGAAACGCTCTCCCTCAGGGCATTCATGCGGACATGCACCCATCTCCTGCTGTTGCCTCTATTGACACAGACAGCAGGACTCAGCCCCAGCTCCCATGTCATTGGATTTGATTGACAGCAGCGGGAGCCAATGGCTGCGCTGCTATCAATCTATCCAATCAGGACACGAGACACTGGCTGGAGCTGGTGTGCTTGTTTCCTGCGTGGCAAAGACAGGGTTCAGGTAAGTAAAATGAGGGCAGATAGTATGGCTGAATTCGCATCGCTCCCGCAGCAAACTCGCACGGGACCCTTTTTTTGGTCCGCAGCAGAATCGGATGCAGCAGCAGAATCGGATCGCATGGGTGTTCACACCATGTGATCCGATTCCTGTGCGAGTGTGCAGATCGCACTGCGATATGTGGACGGATCTGGGGGTGTCATTAAGATTTCATTGACACTCCCAGCAGTCCGCATAGGGCAGTGTGAACTGCCGGCGGGAGTCATGCGATGCGGGAAAACGCTGCGGATTCGCGGCGTTCCCGCATCGCTATAGTGTGAACCTAGCCTAAAGGAGGTTTTCCATCTTAATGCATAGAATGCATTAAGGTGAAAACCTTAACGGTTTACAACCCACTTAAGCTGGCCATACATTATTCAATTTTCTTGTTCAAATTCCTTTAGATTTACCTTCATCTATATAGTGCAGGGGTCTGACTGCATACAAAGTCTTTGGGTTGGACCTTATATTATATGAGTTTGGTGAATCTAAAGGAAAGCTGTACAAGAAAATTGTATAATGTATGGCCAGCCGTAGGCGTATGCTAGAAGGCTTGTGCATTTATTCTTGATTGATGTACAGTACATGTATTTGGCTTACTCAGTATTATAATAAATTAAAATAGTACATATTAGTGAAAACAATGTACAAAGTGCACTGACCATCTGGCTTCCGTAAGCATATATCCAATTGGAAACTATGAGTTACAGCCTTCTGCATATCCAATTAGCTGATATTAAATTGTAATAAAGTACAACATACATACATTTAGTCCTACTTAGGTTTGGCACACACTAGTGTTTCAATGCAACTTGAGTCACACAGAATTGCACGACAAAGGAAATCGCATTGCTTTTAATAGTGTTCATTCACATGATTGCGACTCAACACAGAGCGAATTTGGTAAAGGTTCATGTACTACAATGGTGTGAATCCAGTGTGATTTTGGCCCCATAGGATACCTTATCAAAATTGTATTCAAGCTGCGTCCAAGTAGCACTACATAATCGCACTGAAACTCGGATCAAAATCCTATCGCAGAAGTGTGAACCTAGCCTAAATGATACAAAGATAATGCAAATTAATGGTGTTGACATATTTATTTAGTTCCAATTCAACACTTTTCCCAGCATACAAAGCTTGATCTCAAAAAATGTAATCACATAACTGCATACTCATCTTGGTAAGGAACAACTTCATACACATAACCAATAAAAACATTCATTGAGCAATCAATTTGGGTACAAGTCCAAAATTCTACTCATTTTACCTTACTTGAAGTTTTATGTACGCTTACTATAATGCCTTGCACTAAAACTGAGCACTGGGTGGATCTGCAGCCTTTTGCCAATAATTTTGTGCAATCTTCCTTCATCACATATACTTTACACTTCCCTACACTACGAGTCAGCATATCTTCCACAGAAGCCTAAATAGGTGGCATTCAGAATTTCTAACCTGCACAATAAAAGACTAAAAATTACTGTAGGTGTTACCAGAGAACAAGGTAACCCATTTATTTTATACCACAGGGTACAAACTTGTGTGCTTCATATTCCATCGCTGAATTCACTCCACTCAGAATATACGTATTATTACTATGCAGGATTTATATAGCACCAACAGTTTGTGCAGCACTTCGTATATAATGTTATAAATTGCTTTTATTTTATTAAAGTTAATATTAGACTGTGTTATGTTTAATTACCTTTATCATCAACATCAATTATTATCGTCCACTTTATCCTATATGTGGCCCAGTGGCAGTCTGAGCAATTTAGTTAAAAATTTTATTTTGCCTATTCACAGAGAAGCAAAAGATTGTTCATTCCAGCTAGAAAACAAACTCCTCCTATCTCTTTTTGGGTCTGCCTAAAGGCTTTCTACAAGCTGGACATCTTTGGTACAGCTCCCGGGAGGCATCTATTCAAGAAGCTCAAAACATGTCAACTGATGCCTCTTGGTTTGAAGAAACAACAGCTCTACTTTAGGATGCACTTTTGAAGATTGTCCCTTTGGCATAGTGGAAGGACTTTCATGGCTCTGTGAGCCTTTTACTTTTCAAGGGACCTTCCTTTGAAAATGAGAACAAGAATTAACAAATAGGTGGCAAAACATTCAAGTATACTTTACCCACCTTCAGCTTTCCTGTAGACATAGGGGAGCCAGGCCTAAGAAATGGTTATGTGGAACTTCTTTGCTATAGCTGGTGGCCATGAGCAAGGTGGTTAATTACATGTCTTTTCTCCAGTTTGTACTATCCCTGCCTAACAGTCAAAATCAGGACAGTATGTATGTCTGTACTGGCTGCTGTAATGAAGGTATTAACCACTTGCCGCCCGCCCTATTACAAATTGACGGTGGCAAAGTGGTTTCATAATCCTGATCGGACGTCGTATGACGTGATCAGGATTATGAGCCGCTGCGCGCCCCCGGGGGTGCGCATCGTGGCGATCGTTGTTGCGGGGTGTCAGTCTGACACCCTGCAACTACGATCTCGGTAAAGAGTCTCCGACGGAGACTCTTTACCACGTGATCAGCCGTGTCCAATCACGGCTGATCACAGTGTAAATAGGAAGAGCCGGTGATCGGCTTTTCCTCACTCGCGTCTGTTAGACGCGAGTAGAGGAGAGCCGATCGGCTGCTCCTCTGACAGGGGGGGCCTAAGATGATTGATTATCAGCACAGCCCCCCCGAGGATGCCCACACTGGACAACCAGGGACGTCACCAGACCACCAGGGATGCCCAGGATAAGGTATGCCACCCTAGACCACCAGGGATTCCAGTCAGTGCCACAATGGATGCCAATCAGTGCCCATAATGGATGTCAATCAGTGCCCACAATGGGCATCACTGATTGGCATGCATTATTGTTTGGCACTGATTGGCATCCATTAGTACAGTATATTATAATACAATGCCGCCTATCAGTTCCCATCCGTGCCGCCAATCAGTGCCCATCCATGCCACCTATCAGTGCCCATCCATGCCCACCTGTGCCGCCTACCCATGCCCACCTGTGCCGCCTACCCATGCCCACCTGTGCCGCCTATCCATGCCACCCATCCATGCCCATCCATGCCAGCTATCAGTGCCAATTTGTGCCACCTATCAGTGCCCATCCGTGTCACCCATCAGTGCCGCCTATCAGTGCCCATCAGTGCTGCCTATCAGTGCCACATATCAGTGTCCATCAATGCCACCTCATCAGTGCCACTTCATTGGTGCCACCTCATCGGTGCCCATCAGTGCCGCCTTATCATTGCCCATCAGTGTATCCCCATCAGTGCCCATCAGTGAAGGAGAAAATTTACTTATTTACAAAGTTTTGAAACTGAAACAAAAACAAATATTTTTTTTTTCAAAATTTTCGGTATTTTTTTATTTGTTTAGCAAAAAATAAAAACCGCAGAGGTGATCAAATACCACCAAAAGAAAGCTCTATTTGTTGGAAAAAAATGATAAAAATTTCATTTGGGTACAGTGTAGCATGACCGCGCAATTGTCATTCAAAGTGCGACAGCGCTGAAAGGTCAAAATTGGTCTGGGCAGGAAGGTGTTTAAGTGCCCGGTATTGAAGTGGTTAAAATGCAAGAAACAAATGAAAACATCAAGTGCATATGTTTTGCAGATCAATAGGTCTGAGAATATAAAAAAAATGGGAATCTGATACATTTCTATCCATTAAAGTGGCTGTATGTAATGGACAAACACTTGGATAACAATCTCAAAAGGTGAAGATGTGACTGGCAAAGTGAATTGAACAAGACCATGAAGAAAAAAAGCAGGGGTGGAAAGGAACATAGATAATTGAAATATAATCTAGTTAGCATCAACAATGGCCTATTTTATATTTTGGAATATAGAGGTATTTATTCAGCACCCAAGAAGAGCCCAGGCATGTTTTTAGGCGTATTGGTACTCAACAGAAAAATACATGAAAGGGATTCTATAGTGGTTTGGGATCAATTTAATTTTATTTATTTTAAGGTACTTTTTTAAACTAGTAGATGACGATAATTCTCCCTCTCTACAAGACTCTGGTCCGGCCGCACCTGGAGTATGCTGTCCAGTTCTGGGCACCAGTCCTCAGGAAGGATGTACTGGAAATGGAGCGATTACAAAGAAGGGAAACAAAGCTAATACTTTGTATACCACCTTCCACCTACTCCATATACAATCTGATTGTACAATCTCCTTTAGCTCTCCCATCAACTATGTAGTACAAGGGCCTGTCTGATTAGATACAAATTGAATGGATTGTTCAGATGTGTCTTTCTATTCCATAGGTCGGGTATATCTAAAGAAAATTGTACAGAGATTGGACAGTCAGATTGCATACACTATGTAAGCTGAATGCATACACTTGTTGCCAGACCATCTGGCAACAAGCCCACAGATACACAAAGTACATTACACGTGCTGCTTCCCGGTTTTTGCACTGATGTCATCTGTCCACTACAAAAGTCATCATAAGACAAAACTCATACATTTTCCTGCTGTCTAAAAAGGTGGAAATAATTTTTCTCTATAGATTGCTTGAAGGAGATTGTTGATAAATATTTCTGTCCCAAGTGGAGGAGCTTCTCCAACCCAGTCTACAGGAGGGCCACCATATTTTCTCTGATCAATAACCTGTGCAAGAGAATATTACACCTTTCCATCCACACCAGAAAGGAAGCTTTATTATGTCTGTAATTAAATAATTAATCCATACCTCGCTCTCAGCATTCATCACATTGTTTGCCATCATTCGAGAATGGTCTGCTCTTATGGGATCAGGGGCTGAACTGAGTTCTTTACCATGCTCTGACCAGGGGAAGCAGACAAATTTCCCAGTTTCCTCCATTGGCCATAATCGGCGGGTAGGAGGCTAGCTCCTAGTTCCCTCCAAAAGCCCCCGTACCGGTTAGGTCTGTCACAAAAGTCAAGATGGTGGCACTGATCTGCAGTCTCAGAGCTTTTGAATGTCCACACAAGGGAACTTTTACAGATAAAAACTATGTTAAGTATATCTATGGTCAACATGTAAAATCATACATTCAGTTCCACATTGTATTTCAATTATTTCTAGCCTACTCCTATTAACCTTAATGATCTTGAAGTTTGTAAACTTACTTTGTGAAGTTCCCCACACATTTACTACCTTGAATTCTGTGACACGCATTTACTATGCCCTGTGACTAGCCACTGCTGTGTCACACATTTCACAGAGCCTGCCTTCTGAATTACAGAGGTGCTGAGAGGAGGAGTCTCAGGGGCAAAGTCAGTACAGGAATCACTGTTTGCAGGCAGCAAGGTACAATGGGATATGTAGTCCTTAGAAATGGAAAGCAAACACCAGAGGAGGAGCTTCAAAGCATACAGGGAATTCAGAAAATTGTGGCAAAAGATGGCCAGGAGGCAGACAGAACTTCACAGCATGAAAGGAGATTTTTCAAGCAAGCTTACAGCGTATTGGATTGTCAAAAATAACTATTGTTTTTATTGTTATTGCAATGCTGATGTTATAAAATGAAAGTGAATGCTGTGACCACAGATCTCCTTTAACCGCTTGCCAATCAGCCGCCGTCATTTTACTGTGGCAGGTCGGCACGATCCAGCGAACTGTCATAGCTATACGTCGGCTTGCGGGATCGGGATAGCAGACGCGCGCACGCCGCCAGGGGCACACGCCCATTGCACAGCGGGGGTGCCGATGCTCATGGCCGACGGTCGCGATGAGCACCAGAGACAGAACACGGAAGTGTGTGTGTAAACGCACAAATCCCTGTTCTGTTCTGAGAGGAGTGACAGATCATGTGTTCCTATTAGGCAGTAACCACGATTTGTCACTTCCTCTAGTCAGTCCCCTCCCTCTTCAGTTAGAATCACCTGTCAGGGAATACAGTTAAGCCCTTGATTGCCCCCTAGTGTTAACCCCTTCCATGCCAGTGACATTTTTACAGTAATCAATGCATTTTTATAGCTGTATAAATGCCAATGGTCCCAAAAATATGTCAAAAGTGTCTGATGTGTAAGCCATAATGTCGCAGTCCCAATTAAAAATTGCAGATCACCACCATTACTAGTAAAAAAAAAAAATAATAATAAAAATATTATAAATTTATCCCCTATATTGTAGACTCTATAACTTTTGTGAAAACCAATCAATATACGCTTAATGCGATTTTTTTTTACCAAAAATATGTAAAAAAATACATATTGGCCTAAACTGAGAAAAAATGTGTTTTTTAAAAAAAATAAATGGGGATTTTTATTACAGAAAAAAGTACAAAATATTGTGGTTTTTTTTAATCAAAATTGGCACTCTTTTTTTGCTTATAGTGCAAAAAATAACTGCAGAGGCGATCAAATACCACCAAAAGAAAACTCTATTTGTGGGAAAAAAGGACGTAAATTTTCCAGGGCTGAATAAAATATTGTAAGAGGACATAATAGTCTTAAGGGAAGTTTTTTGTTGAAATAAAAGGTCTGGAGACATAGTCCTTTTAAAGATTTTTATTTGCCAAAAAGTGGAAAACACGCTCTCATATATGAAATTTTGAAATAAAATTGTCTAATTACATAATTAGACAGTGCTCTACTGTATATTTATTAGGATTTAAAAATGTAGTCAGCATTGTGTTTAACACTTTGCACATAATGTTGGTTTTCCTTTTCTTGGTGGAAATTCAGCTATTTCTTTTTTTTTTCACTGGATGGTGTCCAAAACTACAACTAATTAAGAATCAATTCAGGACCATTAGTAATGGGAATTAGCAAACCAGGGTTCCATATTTCACGAGAATTTGCTTTAATGAAAGTAGTTCTGGAATTAGAAAAGTCAAGCAGATCAGAGATAGTAGAAAGGCACTTTTTTGCTACAGAAAACAAGTGATTGTACACGCAAAGATGCTGAACTTGTAGCCCTCACTAATTGATCTACTTATCGTTCTTAAGGAGAGTTAAAAATTAGTGTAAGTATTTACTGTGCATTAGTGGTTCAATAGTTATTTATGGACCCTGAGCGCTGGAAAGGTTTTCAGGTACTTTAAAGTGCAGTTAAGAGCATTGCATGTGTAAAGATATCTGTCATATATACAGTATCTCACAAAAGTGAGTACATCCCTCGCATTATGTAAATATTTTATTATATATTTTAACGTGACAACACTGAAGAAATTACACTTTGCTACAATGTAAAGTAGTGAGTGTACAGCTTGTATAACAGTGCAGTTGTGCTGTGTCCTCAAAATAACTCAACACACAGTCATGAGTGCCTAAACCGCTGGCAACAAAAGTGAGTACACACCTAAGTGAAAATGTCCAAATTGGGCCCAATTAGCCATTTTCCCTCTCCGGTGTCATGTGGCTCATTAGTGTTACAAGATCTCAGGTGTGAAAAGGGAGCAGGTGTGCTAAATTTGGTGTTATCGCTCTACCTCTCTCATACTGGTACTGGAAGTTCTCTGGAACTCTCTGAGGTTATGAAAAAAAAAATTGTTTCTCTACATAAAGATGGCTTAGGCTTTAAGAAGATTGCTAAGACCCTGAAACTGAGCCGCAGCATGGTGGCCAAGACCATACAGCAGTTTAACAGGACAGGTTCCACTCAGAACAGGCCTCACCATGGTCAAACAAAGAAGTTGAGTGCATGTGCTCAGCGTCATATCCAGAGGTTGTCTTTGGGTAATAGACGTATGAGTGCTGCCAGCATTGCTGCAGAGATTGAAGGGGGTCAGCCTTTCAGTGCTCAAACCATATGCCCTACACTGCATCAAATTGGTCTGCATGGTTGTTGTCCCAGAAGGAAGCCTCTTCTAAAGATGATGCATAAGAGAGCCGGCAAACAGTTTGCTGAAGACAAGCAGACTAAGGACATGGATTACTGGAACCATGTCCTGTGGTCTGATGAGATCAAGATAAACATATTTGCTTCAGATGGTGTCAAGCGTGTGTGGCGGCAACCAAGTGAGGAGTACAAAGACAAGTGTGTCTTACCTACAGTCAAGCATGGTGGTGGGAGTGTCATGGTCTGTGGCTGCATGAGTGCTTCCGGCACTGGGCACTGGGGTTCATTGAGGGAACCATGAATGCCAACATATACTGTGACGTACTGAGACAGAGCATGAACCCCTCCCTTCAGAGACTGGGCCGCAGGGCAGTATTCCAACATAATAACGACTCCAAACACCTCCCACACACCTCCAAGATGACCGCTGCCTTGCTAAAGAAGCTGAGGGTAAAGGTGATGGACTGGCCAAGCATGTCTCCAGACCTAAACCCTATTGAGTATCTGTGGGGCATCCTCAAACGGAGGGTGGAGGAGCGCAAGGTCTCTAACATCCACCAGCTCCATGATGTTGTCATGGAGGAATGGAAGAGGACTCCAGTGGCAACCTGTGAACCTCCATGCCCAAGAGGGTTAAGGCAGTGCTGGAAAATAATGGTGGCCACACAAAAAATGGACACTTTGGGCCCAATTTTGAAATTTTCAGTGGTTCAGACATTAGTGGCTGTGTGTTGAGTTATTTTGAGGGGACAGCAAATTTAGACTGTTATACAAGCTGTAAAATCACTAATTTACATTGTAGCAAAGTGTTATTTCTTCAGTGTTTTCACATGAAAAGATATAATGAAATGTTTTCAAAAAGTTGAGGGGTGTACTCACTTTTGTTAGATACTGTAGGTAGGTGGATTGTACATTTAATGTTCAATCCATTAAACAATGGTGTCTTAGTTATGGGTGGAGCCTGTTTTTTTTTTCCTCTTGGAAAATCCATCCTCGAGGATTACTGAAATTATTTCTATTTTTCTATCTAGTAATTTGGGGTATTTTCTTTGGAAACTTAGTAGGACAATTGTGACCCCCCCCCCCCCCCCTTTTAAGAGCCACAACAGGTGTGCCATCTGGTCTGTCCACCAAAAGATGGATGAGGGACAGATCCCCATCCGTCTGTTTTTAGGGCACAGGATCGGATTGGATGTTGGAAGGTGTCAATGGACACATGGTGCCGCTCCATAGATGCAACGGGAGGGTCAGATTGGGTCTGCCTGAAAAACTGATAGGAGGACCTGATTGGTCTGCCTTTGTAAAATGGCCCTAAAGCACTTGCAAACATCTATATTACTGTAGTGTACGTAATACTGTCAATTGTAAAGAGCTGCACAAACTGTTGGTGCTATATAAATCCTGTAATATAATAATAATAAGAATAAGAATAAGAACAGTAAGGGGAGTATGTATTAAAGTGACTTATCATTAAAAATAACACCTAAAGCTGAACCCGAGGCAAACAGCATAAAACACAGTTCAAATGCTAACAATACACAACACTACCACACAGTATAGCCAGGCTGGTGACCTAATTTTTCTTTGCGGCAGTTAGGCAGGACAGATTGATCACATTTCAGACACCAGCTTGTTATTTGATGGTGAATGCTTAGAAATACCCTGAATAGGTAAGCTCTCTGATTTCTCCTGTCACATATGTTTTTTGGCACATATGAATGTAGGACACCTAAGTGATCCCAAATAGTGCTGCCTTGGGGATTGAAAGAGGCTCTTTAAAAGTCAGATTTAGGTATTTATGCTAGTTAAAGTTGTTCCAAAGGCTGAAGATTTTTTTCCTTAATGCAGCTCCTCCTCCCAGCCTCTCCCTAAGGCCCCTTTCACACTGAGGCGTTTTTAAGGCGTTTTAGCGCTAAAAATAGCGCCAAAATAACGCCTGAAATAATCCTGCCCCAGTATTCTCAATGTGGAAGCCTGAGGTGCTTTCACACTGAGGCGTTGTGCAGGCTGTGCGTTGTGAAAAATCCTGTAAACAGCTTTTTTGTAGCTTCTTTTGGGCGCTAAAAATAGCGCTGTAAAAACGCCTATCCCCATTGAAAATAATGAGTAGCGCTGTAAAAACGCGGTAATACCGCTTTAAAAACGCCCAGAAGCTATGGGAAGGTCAGATGACCACAGTAGAGTATAGGATGCTGGGATACCAGGAAATCCTGTTTGGAACAGGAGAGGAGATCAGTCAGACAAGTGACAAATTAAATCATGGCAGAGCAATCTTTTGAAATGCAGCCAACAGCTGCAGGATCAGCTGCAGAAGCTGAAAAGTCCTCAGAGACTGGAGATCCAGAGGAGTTCATTGACACCATGAGAAGGCACCCAGAACTCTGGGACAAAAAACACTGCTTCTATGCAAACCGCCTGAAGAAAAAGGCTGGATGGAATGATGTGGCTGAGCATCATATTGAAAATTGGACATCATTATCCAACAAAAGAAAAGCTGAGAAAAGTAAGTGGTTCAAATCCCAAACTATTCATATTCTGAATTGTGGTATTCATTACCATATTACCCCCTAAAGTCCAAACCACCCACCATAACCCTAATACCACCCTCATAATCCCAAACCACCCACCATAACCCTAATCCCACCCCTCATAATCCCAAACCACCCACCATAACCCTAATCCCACCCCTCATAATCCCAAACCACCCACCATAACCCTAATCCCACCCCTCATAATCCCAAACCACCCACCATAACCCTAATCCCACCCCTCATAATCCCAAACCACCCACCATAACCCTAATCCCACCCTCATAATCCCAAACCACCCACCATAACCCTAATCCCACCCCTCATAATCCCAAACCACCCACCATAACCCTAATCCCACCCTCATAATCCCAAACTCCTAACCCTAATCCCACCCCTCATAATCCCAAACCACCCACCATAACCCTAATCCCACCCCTCATAATCCCAAACCACCCACCATAACCCTAATCCCACCCCTCATAATCCCAAACCACCCACCATAACCCTAATCCCACCCCTCATAATCCCAAACCACCCACCATAACCCTAATCCCACCCTCATAATCCCAAACTCCTAACCCTAATCCCACCCCTCATAATCCCAAACCACCCACCATAACCCTAATCCCACCCCTCATAATCCCAAACCACCCACCATAACCCTAATCCCACCCCTCATAATCCCAAACCACCCACCATAACCCTAATCCCACCCCTCATAATCCCAAACCACCCACCATAACCCTAATCCCACCCTCATAATCCCAAACTCCTAACCCTAATCCCACCCCTCATAATCCCAAACCACCCACCATAACCCTAATCCCACCCCTCATAATCCCAAACCACCCACCATAACCCTAATCCCACCCTCATAATCCCAAACTCCTAACCCTAATCCCACCCCTCATAATCCCAAACCACCCACCATAACCCTAATCCCACCCTCATAATCCCAAACTCCTAACCCTAATCCCACCCCTCATAATCCCAAACCACCCACCATAACCCTAATCCCACCCCTCATAATCCCAAACCACCCACCATAACCCTAATCCCACCCCTCATAATCCCAAACCACCCACCATAACCCTAATCCCACCCTCATAATCCCAAACTCCTAACCCTAATCCCACCCCTCATAATCCCAAACCACCCACCATAACCCTAATCCCACCCCTCATAATCCCAAACCACCCACCATAACCCTAATCCCACCCCTCATAATCCCAAACCACCCACCATAACCCTAATCCCACCCCTCATAATCCCAAACCACCCACCATAACCCTAATCCCACCCCTCATAATCCCAAACCACCCACCATAACCCTAATCCCACCCCTCAGAATCACAAACCACCTACCATAACCATAATGCTTAAATTTTTTGCCTTTCAGTAAAAATAATAAAACAGCGTTGGAAAACGTTGCGAGATAATTACAAGCGTGAACTCGTAAAACAGCAGCAAATCAGGAGTGGATCCGGCGCGAGAAAGGGAAGAATTTACTGCCATTTTTACGAATTGGATTTTTTAAGACCAGTTATGCTGGAGAGACAGTAAGTATTACAATTATCCCTAATTTTCTAAATGATTGTTTTTTGCTAATAAAGGTATCTAAATAACTGCAATTTTCAAGTAACACTGTGTAATCATTTTTTTATTTAAGAACAGACAACAACTTCAGTAGCGAGAGTGGGGAAGAGGAGCTTATTCCCGAAACAAGCACTACCACAGAACCACAACCAGAAGAATATGTTGATGACAGGGAAACACCGGAGCCTCCTCCAAGAAGGTCAACAAAAGACAAAACAAAGAAAAACCCTGACAATCAAGAATTCATTGATCTTGTTAAAAAGCTCATTGATTCACAAAAAACTGAGAATTCGGAAATTGCTGCCTTCACTAAAAGTTTAATACCTCAAATTGCAGAGGTCAAAAGGGAATTCCAATGCGATCTTCGAATTGATATTTTGAAACTCATAAAATCATACCAACTGAAAGGTAATCCTCCCATTCTACATCCCCAACCCTCCGAAAACCTCAACCAGCCACAAAATATCCGCTATGGGAATCAATGGGAAGAATCTGGTTATCGTCCATCTTCTTACAGCAATGCATGTGGCCCAAACATGTTCATGACTCCCCAGTTCACTCCACAATTCAATCCAGCACCATACAATATGCCCCAAACTTATTATCCCCCAATTCAAGCTGCTCCTCCTCCTCCGCCTCCCCCTCCTCCTACTTCTATGCCTCAGCCAAACACCACTAGAGAGGAAATACACACTCACACCTCATTCTATCAAGATCTGTAATGTTTTATCAGAACAGTTAAACCTTCCTGGAAATTTTTGTTGCACTGCACTGTTTCTTACGATGTTTGAAGCTAAAATGTCGAAAAAAATACCATATATGTTTTGTTTTCTAAAGAAGTTTTTTTACTTATGATAGTTTATTTTGGAAATATCGTTTTTTCTATTACAAATGATAATATATTTGTTTGATATTATTAAAGGAAAAGAAATGCCAGTTCATGCATATGTGCAAATTGACAAATAAATGTGAATTTTTTGGCCTAAATATAAAAATTTGTATTATGTTTATGATTGATAATATTAATACATGTGATTCTAAAATGACTTAGCATTATAAGTAGTCGTTCACATGGTGATATAATAGTATCCTGTCTCATCAAGGCAGGTGTCAGCAGGTCAAGAAGAAAGTCAAATCAATGTAAAAGAAGGGATATGTTGTTAAAAACTAGACATGTGCAGATTTTTTTTTTTTTTTTCGGAATTTCATTTTCATCAGAAAACTTAATTTATTTAGTTACTCCCGAAATTATTTTTTATTTATTGTGTTTTTCGTTCAAAAATTGCATTCGTCATAAAATCCACATGAATTACGGTCGAATCTGTCTTTGAAGGCTTATGGTGTCTGTCGAATGTATAAAGAATATTTGACGGAGCTAGTATATAGCATACTTTAGAACCCTATTAAAGTCTATGTGACTCCAACGTTCATAATCTAAATTGCTAATTTTAAAGGCTAATTTGCAAGTTACTGTCCTAAAAAGTGTTTGGGGACCCGGGTCCTGCCCCAGGGGACATGTATCAATGCAAAAAAACTTAGAAAAACAGCCGTTTTTTCGGGAGCAGTTATTTTAATAATGATTAAAGTGAAACAATAAAAGTGGAATATTCCTTTAAATTTTGTAGGGGGGGTTGTCTATAGTATGCCTGTTAAGGGGCTAATGTTTCTGGTGCTTAGAACTGTCCCTGCACAAAGTGTCATTTATGCTGGAAAAAAAGTCCTCTAATATCACTCGCAGCTATTATGAATTGTCAGCTCCCGTAATACAGAGAACACTCATTGAAAGTCATTGTTAAAAAATCGTATAAATTTTTTGCAAAAAAGCGTGGGGGTCCCCCAAATTCAATTACCAGGCCCTTCACGTCTGGTATGGATATTAAGGGGAACCCTGCCTCAAATTTATGTAAAAATTTGACGTGGGGTTCCCCCTAAATATCCATAACCAGACCCTTCAGGTATGGTATGGATATTAAGGGGAACCCCGCGTCAAATTTAACTAAAAATTGACGTGGGGTTCCCCCTAAAAATCCATACCAGACCCTTTAACCGAGCACGCAACCTGGCAGGCCGCAGCAAAAGAGGGGGGAATGAGAGAGCGGCCCCCCTCCCTCCTGAACCGTACCAGGCCACATGCCCTCAACATTGGGAGGATGCTTTGGGGGTCTGTGACCCCTCAAAGCACCTTGTCCCCATGTTGATGAGGACAAGGGCCTCATCCCCACAACCCTGGCCGGTGGTTGTGGAGGTCTGTGGGCGGGGGGCTTATCAGAATCTGGAAGCCACCTTTAACAAGCGGACCCCCAGATCCCGGCCCCCCCTGTTTGAAATGGTAAGGGGGTACAAAAGTACCCCTACCATTTCACAAAGAAAGTGTAAAAAATGGTTAAATCAAACAAACACACTTTTTAAAAATACCTTTATTAAAACTACAAAAAAATAAAAGATTCCAGTGGCGGAAATCCACTCTTGCTATCCAGCGACGGATGATCATCTCTCCAGCGATGTCTCATCTCATCCAGCGCAGCGCAGCATCCTTCTTCTGTCTCCGTGGAGGAGACACTGCAGGCATTCCGGCGGCTGACGTTTCTTATATACGGAGGGCGGGGCCACCCGTCGCCTGACCCCGCCCCCCTCTGACGCAAGGGGAAACCCAGGGTTCCCCGTGACGTATGGGTGCCCCCCCTCTGATGTAACGGAAACCTGCCTGTGTTCAGAGATTTGGACATGGAGGAGTGGGATTACTCACAACCCTAACCCGAAAACCACTCCAAAAAGACATAATCCCAACCTTTGTCCCACGCACCATAGTCCCAAAAGACAGAATACGACTCAATTTTATTAATTTTTGGATTATTAATTAATGAAATTTCAACGACTCTCAAAAATTTGATCTATTGTATTTAATCTAAACATTATTAAATGCATACATCAAATGTGATAGCAGAATAGCAGAAGACTATATAAATCCAAATAAATATGTAATTGGACAAACATCCAAAAAATTAAATGACTCTTACAAATTTTTTTATGTATAATCGAACATGTCAATGACGAAGAAATCCAAAAAAAAGCTTAAATTTCATATTTGGAAAGGTTTAGATCATATCACCCTGCCAACTTACTGCACCTGCAGGACTCAAAAAATAATCTGCAAACTCGTCCCTTATAGTAAAACCCACTCTTGGGCCACGGACATGTGGAAAATCGGCTGGTTCCATGTTATGTGACAATGTATCCTCAAAATTAATGCCATCTCTCTCCCGTACTAAGTTGTGTAACACACATGCTGCCTTTATAACTTTACAAGCATTTTCTACTTTTAAATTAATTGGTTTCTGGAATATCTGCCATTTGTTGGCCAGTATTCCAAAGGCGCATTCGACTAGTCTTCTTGCTCGGCATAGACGGTAATTGAAAATTCTCTTCCGAGTATCTAGATTTCGCAAAGAGTATGGCTTCATAAGATGCTCATGGATGGCAAATGCATCATCAGCCACAAAAACATATGGCAAATCAGGACCCTCTGTCCCAGGCAATGGTTGGTTATCCGGCAAGTCCAGTTGATTGGAAGCAAGACGCTTTCCAAATTTTGTATTCAGGAAAACTGTGGAGTCTGCAGAGCTACCAAATGATCCAATATCTACAAATATAAATTTATAGTCGGAATCTACTACAGCCATCAAAACAACAGAAAAATACTTTTTGTAGTTATAGTATTGACTTCCACTATGGCAAGGTTTTATTAACCTAATATGTTTGCCATCAATTGCACCTAGACAGTTCGGGAAATTAGTCTTGATGAAGAACCGCTGTGCAATATCCTTCCATTTCTGTTTATTCGGAACGGGCATAAATAGATGTTTGAGATTCCATATTTCATCACACGTATGTTTGATAATTTCACTCAAAGTAGATATTCCTACTCGGAATTCATACTGTAGTGATGTGTACGTATTTCCAGTTGCCAAGTATCTGTAAAAAGAGAACAAATAATTTTAGCGTTCGAAATAAAAATGAGGATTAGATGGGAAACTATGCAAAATAAATAAAGTCATAACAAGAGAGATCAGGATCTACATCTGTCCGCTCTCAGTCATATGCTGCTCAAATTACCTCAGCGTTAGCAGTAATCGTTCACATGGTGTTATAGCATCTCTGCAATTGGTATCCTGTCTCATTAAGGCCGGTGTCAATAGGTCGAGCAGAAAGTCAAATCTATTGAAAGAAATACATTAGGGTTAGGGTTTTGAGTTGTAGAGTATGGGGAGTGGGATTAGGGTTAGGGTTTTGAGTTGGAGAGTATGGAGAGTGGGATTAGGGTTAGGTTTTGGAGTTGGAGAGTATGGAGAGTGGGATTAGGGTTAGGGTTTTGAGTTGGAGAGTATGGGGAGTGGGATTAGGGTTAGGGTTTTGAGTTGGAGAGTATGGAGAGTGGGATTAGGGTTAGGGTTTTGAGTTGGAGAGTATGGAGAGTGGGATTAGGGTTAGGGTTTTGAGTTGTAGAGTATGGGGAGTGGGATTAGGGTTAGGGTTTTGAGTTGGAGAGTATGGAGAGTGGGATTAGGGTTAGGTTTTGGAGTTGGAGAGTATGGAGAGTGGGATTAGGGTTAGGGTTTTGAGTTGGAGAGTATGGAGAGTGGGATTAGGGTTAGGGTTTTGAGTTGGAGAGTATGGAGAGTGGGATTAGGGTTAGGTTTTGGAGTTGGAGAGTATGGAGAGTGGGATTAGGGTTAGGGTTTTGAGTTGGAGAGTATGGAGAGTGGGATTAGGGTTAGGTTTTGGAGTTGGAGAGTATGGAGAGTGGGATTAGGGTTAGGGTTTTGAGTTGGAGAGTATGGAGAGTGGGATTAGGGTTAGGTTTTGGAGTTGGAGAGTATGGAGAGTGGGATTAGGGTTAGGTTTTGGAGTTGGAGAGTATGGAGAGTGGGATTAGGGTTAGGGTTTTGAGTTGGAGAGTATGGAGAGTGGGATTAGGGTTAGGTTTTGGAGTTGGAGAGTATGGAGAGTGGGATTAGGGTTAGGGTTTTGAGTTGGAGAGTATGGAGAGTGGGATTAGGGTTAGGTTTTGGAGTTGGAGAGTATGGAGAGTGGGATTAGGGTTAGGTTTTGGAGTTGGAGAGTATGGAGAGTGGGATTAGGGTTAGGGTTTTGAGTTGGAGAGTATGGAGAGTGGGATTAGGGTTAGGTTTTGGAGTTGGAGAGTATGGAGAGTGGGATTAGGGTTAGGGTTTTGAGTTGGAGAGTATGGAGAGTGGGATTAGGGTTAGGTTTTGGAGTTGGAGAGTATGGAGAGTGGGATTAGGGTTAGGTTTTGGAGTTGGAGAGTATGGAGAGTGGGATTAGGGTTAGGGTTTTGAGTTGGAGAGTATGGAGAGTGGGATTAGGGTTAGGTTTTGGAGTTGGAGAGTATGGAGAGTGGGATTAGGGTTAGGGTTTTGAGTTGGAGAGTATGGAGAGTGGGATTAGGGTTAGGTTTTGGAGTTGGAGAGTATGGAGAGTGGGATTAGGGTTAGGGTTTTGAGTTGGAGAGTATGGAGAGTGGGATTAGGGTTAGGTTTTGGAGTTGGAGAGTATGGAGAGTGGGATTAGGGTTAGGGTTTTGAGTTGGAGAGTATGGAGAGTGGGATTAGGGTTAGGTTTTGGAGTTGGAGAGTATGGAGAGTGGGATTAGGGTTAGGTTTTGGAGTTGGAGAGTATGGAGAGTGGGATTAGGGTTAGGGTTTTGAGTTGGAGAGTATGGAGAGTGGGATTAGGGTTAGGTTTTGGAGTTGGAGAGTATGGAGAGTGGGATTAGGGTTAGGGTTTTGAGTTGGAGAGTATGGAGAGTGGGATTAGGGTTAGGTTTTGGAGTTGGAGAGTATGGAGAGTGGGTGTCACGTACCTTTAAGCAGAGCCCGGATTGCAGGGAGTGGCCTCTCGTAGACCTCCGACTCGAGAGACCCTGGTAATGATGACAGGGGCTCAAGAGCACAGAGGGGCACAAGTGCCTGACTGGATAGCAGGTGGTAGAGGCAGAAGACCGTTGAAGGAGGAGGTGTATTGTAGTCCGGTGTCAGAATGCAGGCAAGGAGAGGTAAGGTTCAGCAGACAGCAGAAGGATTCCTGTAGTCCAGTAACAGCATACAAGTGGTTGCAGGAAATGACAAACAACGGAGGGGTTTTGTAGTCCAACAACGGATGCAGGTGTAATGGAATAATCAGAAGTGGAAGAGTCCAGTAATCTTCAGCCAAAGGTAGAAGGCTACAGATGCAGAGGGAGAACAGCCAAATATTGCGGAGGACTGGGAGGTGTCCTGTAGTACAACAGTAAGCAACTTACAGTTGACGGATGGTGAAACAGTCCAGGTCAGGCACAGGCGGGCAGATCAGGTACAGAAGCGGAATCCAAAAGAGTAGTCGGGTACAAGCCAAAATCGGGGGGCAGGCAGCAAACAGCAGAGTCGGGAACAAGCCGGGTTCGATATAGATCAGGATACAGGTACAGGTACAGGTTCAGGTCCAGATACGGATAAACAGGAAGCACAGGAACGCTGTTGATCAGGCAGCAAGGCAGTGAAGCATGGACCCTGTTTAAATAGCGCTATTGGCGCCAACTTGCGTCAAACGGCCGCGCGCGCACCCGCGTGCGCGCTCCCGCGCGCACGTGCACGCGCGCGCACACGCGCACGCGCGCATCGCCGATCGCGGTAACGCTCCCGAAGCTGAGCAAAAGAACTTCTGCGACTTTCGCCGCTCAGACGTCTGTGAGGAGGATCTTCCTGACATTGCCCCCCCCCAATGGGCAGCCTCCGGATGCCCAACTGGGACATCTTACCTGGGTGAGATCTTTTAAATGCCAGAACCAACCTCTTGGCGTGGATGCCAGTCTCTGGTTCCCAGGAGTTCTCTTCTGGACCATACCCCTTCCACTTCACCAGATACTGGATCTGGTTGCGTCTCTTCCTGCAATCCAAAATTGCTTCGACTTCAAACTCCTCTTCGCCATCAATAAGCACAGGTTTAGGAGGGCCCACGTTCCGATTAGTGAAAGGATCCTGGATTGAAGGTCTTAAGAGAGACACATGAAACACTGGGTGAATACGCAGTGATTCTGGTAATTTCAGCTCATAAGCCACATTGTTAATTTTCCTGGTGATTGGGAAAGGACCTACAAATCTTGGGCCCAGTTTCCTAGATGGGCATGTTAATTTTAGATTCAGAGTGGATAACCATACCAAATCTCCAGGTTTTAGATCGAGCTCCCCTCTCCTCTTTCTGTCAAAAACTGCTTTGTTGCGTTCTTGGGTTCTTGCCATCGTTTCTTGAAGCAACTTGTTATTGGTGCAGAAAAAGTTCAAAGTTTCTTGGACTGCTGGAACCGTGCATTCTGGGATGTTGACTGATAAGAACTGAGGATGAAAACCATAGTTCGCAAAGAAGGGAGATTGGTTAGTTGCAGAATGAACAGAGTTATTGTAGGCAAACTCGGCAAGTGGTAAAAGGGATACCCAATCGTCTTGCGAAAAAGAAGAATAACAACGTAAATATTGCTCAAGGGTCTGGTTTGTTCGTTCGGTCTGGCCATTGGTCTGGGGATGATAGGCAGACGAGAACGAAAGATCAATTTTCAAGGATTTACATAAAGCTCTCCAGAATTTTGATGTAAATTGCACCCCACGGTCGGAAACAATGTTTGCAGGTATACCGTGGAGTCTTACAATCTCCTTAATGAAGATCCTTGCGGTCTCAGGGGCAGAAGGTGTACCCTTCATGGGCAGAAAGTGAGCCATCTTGGACAATCTGTCGACCACCACAAGGATAGTGGTGAAACCTTCTGACGGTGGTAGTTCTACAATAAAGTCTATGGAAATCATCTTCCAAGGTCTTTCCGGGATGGGGAGTGGCTTCAGCAACCCCCAGGCTTTGGCCTTGCTGCTTTTGTTCTGGGTACAGGTAATGCAAGATTCTACATAAAGTTTACAGTCTCTTAGCAGCTGAGGCCACCAGAAGGTGCGTTGGAGAAGTTCGGCGGTCTTGTGTACTCCAAAATGACCGGCCAATTTGTGGTCGTGGCAAGATTTAAGAACAGCAACCCGTAGTTGTTGGGGCACGTAGATCTTGTTTTCATGCCATAACAAGTCATTGCTAGAGAGTAAGGTCATGTTTGAGGGATGTGGAGCTGAAGAAGAAGCCTGCTTAAGTTGGGATAGAAGATCTTCCTGGAGCATAAGGAAATTTCCGGGCGCAAGGATGGTGTCTGTGGGTTGAGGAACTTCGGGTTCGCTGAACATCCGGGATAGTGCGTCGGGTTTGGTGTTTTTTGATCCGGGCCTATAGGTTATGTGGAAGGAAAATCTTGTAAAGAAAAGTGCCCATCTGGCCTGACGCGGCTTCAGCCTCTTAGCAGTCTTCAAATACTCTAAGTTCTTGTGGTCAGTGTATATCAGAATGGGATGGGCTGCCCCCTCCAGGAGATAGCGCCATTCCTCAAGTGCAGCTTTGATGGCGAGTAGCTCCCTGTCCCCGACATCATAATTCTTTTCCGCATCAGACAACTTCCGTGAAAAGAACGCCACTGGGTGCAATAAAGCCTTGGGGCCCTGTCTCTGAGAAAGGACGGCTCCCACTGCAACTTCGGATGCATCCACTTCAAGGATGTAGGGTAGCGCAGAATTGGGATGCTTCAGGACAGATGCTGACACAAACTGTTCTTTAAGGGAAGAAAAAGCGGTCTGTGCCTCCGGAGTCCACTGGAACTTGGTACCTTGTCTTGTTAATCTAGTGATTGGAGCGATGATTGTAGAAAATCCCTTGATGAATTTTCGATAAAAATTCGCAAACCCCACGAAGCGTTGAATTCCTCTTTTATCAGTAGGGGCTGGCCAGTCCAGGATGGCCGAAACTTTTTGCGGGTCCATCTTGATTCCATCCACCGAAATAATCAGCCCCAAAAACTGAATGCTGCGACGTTCAAACTCGCACTTCTCAGGTTTTGCGTACAAGCCGTGTTGGCGAAGCCGAGTGAGAACCTTCTTAACGTGTTCCCTGTGAGCTGGCAGAGAAGGGGAGAAAATTAAAATGTCGTCCAGATATACTATAACAAACAAGTCGAGAAAGTCTCTAAAGATATCATTCACAAAATGCTGGAAAGTCGCAGGAGCGTTGCATAGCCCAAAGGGCATCACGAGATATTCAAAATGTCCGAAGCGGGTGCGGAAGGCAGTCTTCCATTCGTCCCCGCTTCGGATACGGACCAGATTATAGGCTCCGCGAAGATCCAGTTTTGTGAAGATACGAGCTGATCCAAGGCGCTGGAATAATTCGGGTACCAAAGGCAATGGGTACCGGTTCTTGACTGTCACTTTATTTAAATCCCGGTAGTCAACACAAGGGCGGAGAGAATGATCCTTCTTTTCTACAAAAAAGATTCCTGCCCCAGCTGGGGACGTAGAAGGACGTATGAACCCCTTTTTCAGATTGTCATCAATGTAAGTCCTGAGAGTCTCCAATTCCACTTCTGTTAAGGGAAATATTCTCCCGAAAGGGATTTCGGCTCCGGGAAGGATCTCAATTGGGCAATCGTAGGGTCTATGAGGGGGAAGTGTTTCTGCCCCCTTCTTGCTGAATACGTCCAGAAAGTCATGGTAGGCCTCAGGGACTTGCTGGCGGGTCTCAACATCGGTCTCCATACACATTAAATGGGGTGAACCCTTAATTGATTCTTGGAAGCAGTGTTGACGACAATAGGGAGAGAAAAAGTGAATGTTTCCGGAGGACCAGTCTATTTGCGGGTTATGTGCCCGAAGCCAGGGCATGCCCAGTATGATAGGGAAAAGGGGAGATTCAATAATGTCCAGGCAAAGTTGTTCCTGATGGTTTCCGGAAATAGTAGCAGTCAAAGGACATGTCTCTTGTGTCACCGGTCCTGATTTGATTGCTGACCCATCGGCAAGGTGTACAGACAACCCCTTCGCCCTGGGCCGTAAGGGCACTTGGAACTTTTGGGCAAACGATAAGTCCATAAATCCACTGCACGCCCCAGAATCAACTATTGCGAGGACTTGAATGTTCCCTCCGGGTAGCTGAAGAGAGATGGGAACAGCCAGGTGAGTAGCATTACTAGGTACAGCAGGTAAGACAGGAGAAAATACAGAAGAACGCTTACGGAATTTGGCAGGACAGGATCTCACGTAATGTCCGGGTTCCCCACAGTAAAGACACAGATTGTTGAGCTGCCGGCGTTGTCGTTCCTCGGTGGTGAGCGTTGGTCTGAGTAGGCCCAGTTGCATGGGTTCAGGCGTGTCAGCAGTAGGATGTGCAGGAGGATTGGATACACGGGGTAACATCCAGACTGGTCGGGATGGCCCAGCAGTGCGTTCAGCTCTTCGTTCTCTCAAACGTCTGTCTATCTGGATGGAGAGGTTGATAAGGGCTTCAAGAGTTGCTGGAACACCCACCCGGGCCAATTCATCCTTTAGAGGTTCAGAGAGTCCCATGCGAAACTGGTATCGCAGAGCGGCATCGTTCCAGGTGGTATCGGAACTCCAGCGCCGAAATTCAGACGCATAGTCCTCTGCCGCTCTGCGGCCTTGCTGCAGGGTGTACAAGGCTGCTTCCGCAGTGGCCGCCTGTTGAGGGTCCTCATATAGCACACCCATTGCTAGGAAAAAGGTATTCAGGTTGTTAAGGCAGGTATCCTTTTGTTCCAAAAGACGGTGGGCCCATGCCTGGGGCTCACCCAGTAGGAGGGAGATGACAAAACCCACCTTAGTGGATTCAAGAGAGAAAGTCCTGGGTTGAAGTGCAAAAAATAGTTCACAGGCATTGCGAAAAGCTCTATACTTGCTGCGATTTCCCGAAAACCTCTCCGGAGTTGGGACCTTGGGTTCAGGGGGCATCATAACTACTGAGGGTGCAGAAGAAGTTCCCGGCACAGTAGGACCTGTGGTAGACAAGACCTGGACACGCTCTTCCAAACGAGAATAGCCTTCTTGTAGAGATTTTACAGCCTGGGTAAGTCCAGCAAGATGGCGGCATAAATCATCCATGGCCGAATCTCCCTGCGTGGGCTCAGACATGGCTGCCTGATACTGTCACGTACCTTTAAGCAGAGCCCGGATTGCAGGGAGTGGCCTCTCGTAGACCTCCGACTCGAGAGACCCTGGTAATGATGACAGGGGCTCAAGAGCACAGAGGGGCACAAGTGCCTGACTGGATAGCAGGTGGTAGAGGCAGAAGACCGTTGAAGGAGGAGGTGTATTGTAGTCCGGTGTCAGAATGCAGGCAAGGAGAGGTAAGGTTCAGCAGACAGCAGAAGGATTCCTGTAGTCCAGTAACAGCATACAAGTGGTTGCAGGAAATGACAAACAACGGAGGGGTTTTGTAGTCCAACAACGGATGCAGGTGTAATGGAATAATCAGAAGTGGAAGAGTCCAGTAATCTTCAGCCAAAGGTAGAAGGCTACAGATGCAGAGGGAGAACAGCCAAATATTGCGGAGGACTGGGAGGTGTCCTGTAGTACAACAGTAAGCAACTTACAGTTGACGGATGGTGAAACAGTCCAGGTCAGGCACAGGCGGGCAGATCAGGTACAGAAGCGGAATCCAAAAGAGTAGTCGGGTACAAGCCAAAATCGGGGGGCAGGCAGCAAACAGCAGAGTCGGGAACAAGCCGGGTTCGATATAGATCAGGATACAGGTACAGGTACAGGTTCAGGTCCAGATATGGATAAACAGGAAGCACAGGAACGCTGTTGATCAGGCAGCAAGGCAGTGAAGCATGGACCCTGTTTAAATAGCGCTATTGGCGCCAACTTGCGTCAAACGGCCGCGCGCGCACCCGCGTGCGCGCTCCCGCGCGCACGTGCACGCGCGCGCACACGCGCACGCGCACGCGCGCATCGCCGATCGCGGTAACGCTCCCGAAGCTGAGCAAAAGAACTTCTGCGACTTTCGCCGCTCAGACGTCTGTGAGGAGGATCTTCCTGACAGTGGGATTAGGGTTAGGGTTTTGAGTTGGAGAGTATGGAGAGTGGGATTAGGGTTAGGTTTTGGAGTTGGAGAGTATGGAGAGTGGGATTAGGGTTAGGGTTTTGAGTTGGAGAGTATGGGGAGTGGGATTAGGGTTAGGTTTTGGAGTTGGAGAGTATGGAGAGTGGGATTAGGGTTAGGGTTTTGAGTTGGAGAGTATGGGGAGTGGGATTCGGGTTATGTTTTGGAGTTGGAGAGTATGGAGAGTGGGATTAGGGTTAGGGTTTTGAGTTGGAGAGTATGGGGAGTGGGATTAGGGTTATGAGTTTGAGAGTAGGGGGAGTGGGATTAAGGTTATGAGTTTGAGAGTAGGGGGAGTGGGATTAAGGTTATGAGTTTGAGAGTAGGGGGAGTGGGATTAAGGTTATGAGTTTGAGAGTAGGGGGAGTGGGATTAAGGTTATGAGTTTGAGAGTAGGGGGAGTGGGATTAAGGTTATGAGTTTGAGAGTAGGGGGAGTGGGATTAAGGTTATGAGTTTGAGAGTAGGGGGAGTGGGATTAAGGTTATGAGTTTGAGAGTAGGGGGAGTGGGAGGCTGAGTTTGGGAGTAGTAGTGGGTGTTGATGAAGGACATATTGCCACTTACGTTGTGATGCTCATCCGAGTATAATTTCGAAATTTCTCAGGGTGCACTCTCAGGTCCTGATAGAGCAACATGTATTGTCCTCTGTCTGCACGCATTTGATTGATGGGATGAACCCAATAACGACGCTGCGCTCTCTGTTGTTGATGTTTCCAAACATATAGCACTAATATCAACAGCAGCTCAAAATACTCCATCTTCTTGTAGGTCTGTTCCTTCCTTCAAGGAATAACAGGAAGTGATCTAAGCGGGTGGGGTTGTTTGTTGATTCCAACGCTTCAAAAACGCTCCAAAAACGCTAGAAAAACGCATGGGCGTTAGCGCTATTTTTAGCGCTAACGCGGTAAAAACGCGGTAAAAACGCGGTAAAAACGATATGCTTTTTAAGAGCGTTTTCTAAACGCCTCAGTGTGAAAGGGGCCTAAATCTAGCTGGGCCTGATCTCAATCCAGCAATGTGCACAAGAGCAGCAGTTCTCTCCCTCTTCATTGGTTCCCAGACATCAGTGGGAGCCATTGGTTTCTGGTGCTGTCATTCATAGCCAATGAAGAGGGAGTCGGGAGCGAGCCCTCACATGTACACCCATAGCAAGGCACTTGCTATGGTGATCACTCAGCAGGTCGGGAGGAGCAGGGGTCCCGAGAAGAGGAGCATTGCGGCTGCTCTGTGCAAAACCACTGCACAGAGCAGGTATGTATAACATGCTTGTTATAAAAAAATAAAATAAAGGTTTACAATCACTTTAACCACTTGACCTCCAAAAGGTTTTACCTCTTTGACCAAGGCATTTTTTGCTATTCAGCAGTGTGGTACTTTAAATGGCAATTGCACGGTTATGCAACACTGTACGCAAATTTAATTGATATCATTTTTTTTTCACACAAATACAGCTTTCCTTTGGTGGTATTTGATCACCACTGGGTTTTTTATTTTTTATTTTATAAACATATTTAGCCAAGTCCTGGGCCCCCTGAGGCCTAGTGGTGACCTTCAGAGTTAGGGATAGCTGGCATCCTTCTGTGTAGAGTGGGCTACAAAGGCATGGTGAGTGTAATGCAAGATAGATTGATGGGCGCCAGATACTTCTTGAATGCAAAGAGATTTATTGTCTCTTAAACAGAACTGTGGGAGAGAGGGTTAGGGCCAGGACACACTTTAGTAGATGCAATGTTAATTGGCAGGCTCCTCCAATCTTCTCACTCAGTATCTTCCTCAAGCATTACCCCCGCATCCCTCCTGGGTACTTAGCTTGGCATACACAGATACTGGCCTGCTTGGTCCCTGGCTTGGCACGCAATAATGCTCCGCAAGTGTCATCTCCACTGGCTGGGTCCCTGGCTTGGCACCAGCTGAAGTTTTCCCAATTCTTCACCGTTCCCAGCTTCTGAGAATACTGCTCAGGTACTTGCTTCAGCTACTCACAGTAGTCTCTGGTAGCAAAGTGGATGGTCCCTTAGTGGCGACAGCTTCCCCCTCCACCTCCAACCACAGCTGGTTCTCCGGCCAGCAGAACCGTCACTTCTGGTTGGACCGCAAGCCGCAGTCCCAACCCTACAATGCTCTCTTTCTTCTAGATAGGCCCTCAGACAGCCTAGCAGCCAGATGTCCCTGGGATAGGCCCAAGGCTTATGGCCTAGCAGTCCGGGGCATTACAACACATGTCCACCCAGACAGCCATTCAGGTAGCACAGAACACCCGATCACCTGACTCTACCCAAATAAATAGGCTATCCCAGCAGGCCAAGGGACCCAAGAAAATCTCTGCCCATTGGCTGAGACACCCCATTCATTCCTAATCTGTCCTTGCAATGCCCTTGTCTTATCTAATGCCACCAGATACCCGGCCATCTAGTGACAGAAGAGAGAAGTGCAGCAATTCCAGAATTAGGGTGAAATCAACTGACCTCCTAGCAATTGGCCAAGGCAACTATCACTTGGCAAATACATTTTAGTGTGATTCTGATAGTGTGGTGGAAAATCTAGTGCTAACAGACACTGGCTGAGAGGGACACTAAATGACTAACTAGCACTGACATTGCTAGTGACACTAATACAGTGATCATTGATAATACTGTACACTGTACTAATGACACTGGCTGGGAAGGGGTTGACATGAAGGGGAAATTAAGGTTTCAGCCAAAATCACTGTCTAAAATCTGCTGACAAACATGTGCTGTGTCCAATCACAGCAGGGGGCACACCCAAACCCAAACGAAAGGCCACGACGTAAAGCACGATGTAAAGGTACATTGCCAAGCCTGACGGTTAAATTTAACTGCTTCCTGCCCGCCCACTGTCATGATGGCGGGGAGGTGCAGCTTTTATTCTGGGACATTGTTATATGACGGCGGCTCACGCCCGGGGGGGGGTGGCACGCAGCACGGCGGTTGCAGCCACGCCAAATTGCTAGGACATGGCGAGACCCTGATCTGTGTAAAGCCGCATCTGTGGCTCTTTAATCATGTGATCGGCTGTGTCCAATCACAGTCGGTCACATGTAAACACAAAGATGCCGGTAATCGGCTCTCCTCGCCTCACACGGACAGATTATGCCCTGATTACAATAAATAAAGTGTAACAATACAGTGCCCATCAATGCCAGCATACAGTGCCCACCAATGCCAGCATAGAGTGACCACCAGTGGCAGCAATCACTGCCCACCACTGCCCACAAGAGCCACAAATCAGTGCCCATTAGCCATGCCAGCCAGTGCTGGCAATCATTGCCCATCACTGCTGTCCATCAATGCCCATCAGTGCCACCCATCAATGCCCATCTGTACTGCCTATCCATGTCGCATATCCGTGCCCACCAGTGCCACCTATCAGTGCCCGACTCTGCCACCTATTAGTGCCAATCAATGCCACCTAACAGTGCATGTCAGTACTGCCTATCAGTGCTCATCAGTGCCACATATCATTGCCACCTACCAGTGTCCATAAGTGTGCCATATTAGTGCCTCCTCATCAGTGCCACCTCATCAGTGCCCATAAGTGCTGCCTCATCAGTGCCCATAAGTGCCACCTCATTAATGCCCACCAGCTCAGCTTATCAGTGTCGATCGGTGCCACCTCATCAGTGCACATCAGTGAAGGAGAAAAATTACTTAGTTACAAAATTTACTGACAGAAAAAAGTAAAAAAACTTTTTTTCCCAAAATGTTTGGTCTTTTTTGTTTTTTTTGTAAAAAATAAAAAGCCCAGCAGTGATTAAATACCACCAAAAAGCTATATTTGTGTGAAGGAAATTATGAAAAATTTGTTTGGGTACAGTGTAGCATGAACGCGCAATTGTCATTCAAAGTGCAACAGCGTTGAAAGCAGAAAAATGGCCTGGGCAGGAAGGAGGTATTAGTACATTTTAGGCAAGTGGTTAAAATACATTTAATATTTTTTCTGTTTCATTTTTTTTTTTATTTGAATGAGAAAAGTTTGTAAAAATGTAAGACTTTGTCAACTTACTTCTGCAACACTCCAAATACATAGTAGAAATACAATTAGAAAAATGGATTCAATAGTAAAGGTAGGGTCTTAGTCTGGGTCCACCACTCTGTTGCACAGATAATAAAAGGGAAACTTGAACCTGGTGCTGTCTGGCAGTCCAGTAATGATGATAGGGGCCAAAATACAATTGCAAGTGTAGTTGCTCCAGAGTTTAGTAAATGAGAAGAAGCTCTGCTGACTTTCATCGTCCAGTCATGTGCAAGCAAAAAGTGATTGGGTACTCTTTGCACAGTGAAGCTTTACCTCCTTTACTAAGCTCTAGAGCAAAGTGCACAGACAATTTGCCTTTAGTAAATCAACCCCGTAGACTTACAGTCCCATCCACGATAAATTTGGGATATTTTGTAAAATTGTCTTAGCTTTATTAACTTATTTGTGGAAGCTGGTGGGAGCCCCTTTAAGCCACTCAGCAGGGTGTTACTCTTATCTGCAGAGCATTCTTCTCAGACCTGCTTGATGGACAACTGCAGGGAGAGGGAAGCAGGTAGAGAACACTCAAAGGCTGCCGCTGATAGAGGGGACATGAGGAGTTGTGAACAGATTTAAGTGGGGACCCACGTGGAGAGCAGGGTGCCTGGAAGAGTGTTGTGCACTGAGCAATGCTGTGGGCCAGCAGCCTGTGCACAGGGTTCAGAGTTGGCTGCAGATTGTATAATCTTAGAGCATTAGGGATAGCTTGGGCTGCAAGCAAAGCTGGCAGGAGTCCAAAAGAAAAACATCAAGACTTACCAGACTGCTGCTTCCTAAAGGAGACTTTGCTGGACTTTGCAGGACCATATGCCTCTATACTTGCTGCCACTGCCATGAACTGAGAGTACCAACATGGCTGCTGTGCTGCAATGGGGGAATCTGCAAGTCCTCTTTATAATAAGGGGTTCCTAGATATCCCTCCCCTCCTAAGAGGATGTGTATGAAATAAGTAGTACCCCTTATTACTTATTATTGAAGTAAGCGAACAGGCGCTCGCTTGCCGGCCGGCATTAACGCTGTTTTTTTTGCTTCTTTTTTTGCTTCTGTTTGTGAGTATTTATGCTTATTTTATGAATAAAAAGTTTGTTTATCAGTTTTACGCTATGGGAACCTTTCTTATTTATATCCTATGAGCGATCTTCGCATGTGAAAGTCCTTTGGGAGACGTTTTTTCTCCTATTTGGTGGCCCATCCGGCAGAAAAAGTGGCATATATTGTGAGCTTGTACATGCTTCTGTCTGGTAAGCGTGTATTTATACTGGGGATCAGCACATTGGTGGTGAAGGAGGATTGCACGGTGCACTGATACTCATCGAAGGAGTCACTTTTCTTATTCAACATAATTTTAAACGGACTGTTGCACTTTCGGCTTTAAGCACTTTCTTGGTCATATTAAATTTTAATCATCCATAAATTCACGGTTGGATTCTAACACTATTTATTATTTAATTAATTATTTGGATATCTATTTAATATTTTTATCACTGTCACGATTCCATTTATTTTACTAGTATATATTTATTTAATGTTGTGACATTTTGGTTTATCCCTTTCTTCATTTAGGGAGTCACATTATTGAATGTTATATTTTCATTTTTATTAATTTTTTATCCTTATTTATATTGTGGTTATTTATTACTTTCATAATTTGTGAAATATTTATGAGTTGTACACAAATTTATTTATATAATTGATTAGCATATATTTGCTCACATAATACTGTTTATATGGTAAAATATTGATCCTGTTAGCGACATTTAACACGGTGCTGTAATATTAGTCACCTAATAAATCTGTGTGGGAGTAGTTAGATAGCGCAGTTACATCCTGTTTATGTATTGATTTTTTGATGTGTATCACATCCTAGTAACTGCAGCTTCTAAAAATTAGGATATTTTTATATTTTGATATCTTTTTATTTTTTCATTTTTTTAGTTTAAGTGCAGTATTTTCCCATTTTTATTTGTTACCCCTTATTACTCATTCCAAAAAGTAAAAAAAATTGTAAATGCATATATTGCAAAAACATATAAATCCATTGTCAATCACATTGTCCAGCTATGTAAATCCAGTGTCAATCACAATGTCCTGCTGCCAGAACAACTCACCATCCAACAATGTTGCCCTGCTGCCTACTGCTCTATGGCCACAAATTAACAGATCCTCAGCCAGTTGCTGTTTGTAAAAAAATAAAAACTCATGCTTAACTTGAAGCTCATCCCTGGAGGCCATGTACATGTGCAATCTGACTACAGAACAATCATTCTAATACATTGTGCAAACTTCCAAGTTCATTCCTATGTTGAAGGATACCAACTGTCTCGGAGGGAAAAAATATCAATAGGCCAATAAAATCCATCCTAGTCATTCAGATTTCCTCCAAGCAGGCATGACCAGGGACAGGCCTTCAAACACACAAATGTTTCCTAAACAAATAATAATCATATTGGATGAAAATTGACTTAAGGCCACACATTAACGGAAGAACCTAATGATGACTTGTGGCTTCCACATATAATTTCAAACATTAGAAAAAGTCCTCTAATCTAATTATGAAACATTTGGAAGTAACCTTAAAATACAAAAAAAAAAAAAAATAGGTCCAATTTTCTAACACATAGTAAGTTCTGGGGAATTTCAGTTTCTATGTGCTAGAAGAACATTCAAAAATCCAATATGAACTTTCTTATTTTTGCTAAGTTAGGTTTTTAACAATTTAGATGTATATTTTATTTCTTCTTTCATTACAGAGACTGTGCAAACTCAAATTCTTAATTAGATATTTTAATCCTCTAGGCGTTAACAACCAGGGCTTAAATTATTTTCGTTTATGGACTGTAAAGTAAGAAGAAAATAGAAATTGTGGCAAACAAACAAACATTATACCATGTCCCTTCTCACCCTGGCTCCACTTAAAGGAGTTGGAACATATGGTTGCTGTTATACCCTGCTGTCATTCCTTAATAAAATGTGTGCTTTAGAATAAGCCTTCAATGTGTTACATAATAACATGCTCTTAAAAATAGTGAAAACTTTACACTCTGATTAACGGATCCATTGGGGGAATATCTAAAACACTAAAAGGCAATAAAATTAAACAGAGGTTTGATTTTGTGGAAGCACAAATTCTGCCTGCTTCCTTTGTCCTTGATCAAGATATATTAAGTGTGCTCTGTACCTTCCAAGTTTAAGTTATTGCCTAAACAGGGCAAAACTAAAAACTATATATATATATATATATATATATATATATATATATATATATATATATATATATATATATATATAGTCTTTCTGCACTTTTTTATACCTAAAAAAGTGCAAAAACTTTTTGAAGAACCCTCATATATTTACCTGTAATTGTGTGTGTGTATATATATATATATATATATATATATATATATATATATATAGCTGTGGCCAAAGGTTTTGAGAATGACACAAATATACATTTTCGTAAATTTGTTGTACAGTGTGTGTATATCTATTGCACTTTCTGGTGAATGCACTTCAACTTGTGGAAACAGTAGTTGGGTTCCTTCCATGAACAAATCTTAAAAGATAAATTTACCTTTTGTAATATCTAACATGCTACACCCATATTTATGGTGTATTAATTTTTGGAACATGTAACATGTTACAAACGTATGTAGGGTGTAACAAGTAACATATTAAATGAAACACACCAGAGAATGTAGATAGATATATGGTGGTCTTCCCTCCTTGTTTTTAACATCATTGTTTGTGTAGAAGGGGGGGGGGGGCACACTTTATTTTAGGAGAGTTTTAAGAGTTCAAAGGTCAGTAATAATGCAGGGTGCCTTGGTCACTAGTATGTAATACAGAGTGCAGGACTCAGGAGTAAGTAATGCAGAGTTCAGTGATCAGGCTTGGGTAATGCAAAGTTCAGAGGCCACTAGTACATAACACAAAGTGCAGGGATCATGTATTGTATAATCTGACTTCCTCATGGGACCGTGACAATACGCATTGGGTGGAGCCAGGTGACACTGCCGAAACCAGAAGTGACGTGAGTGCATCTGAGCCCCGCTGTAAACACCAGCAGTTGCTTTTTAACTTCCATGTAAGTACAAAAAACTTCCTAAAACTTACTACACTATGAGGATGTATTTTGTTGCATGATTTTGTATGCAGTGGTGGGACCATGGATTTAAAGGGCCATACACCGTTTTTTGTGAGACAACCCAGGACACCCAGGAATGCATTGGAGCAGGAGGAGTATGGAGGAGTTTATTTCTTGTGCCCCAGAGCGGGGGAAAGTGTGATTTGACATCTCAAATGTGGAGGTGAGCGCATTATTCAATGGTGGTGGGAGTCACAGTATTTCTTCTTAATGAAACAGCACAATTGTGTGGATTTTCTAGTCTGTATATTTTTGCTGAATGCGTTAAAAGGATCACTTTATGTATTGTTTAGCAAACTTACTGGGGCATTTTTTGGAAGCTTTTGTTCACATATATACTTTTGTTTATTACCATTTGGGGTACAAACACACTTATTTGAACACTAAGGAAGTTTAATATTGCATATTTATTCGAAGAGGTACTATCACTATTCAGTTAAAATGGACCAGGTGCAGCAACATTTATTTTTTATTTTTTTTGGTGATTAGCATTGTGGGAACACAATTAGGTTGCTTGCAGCCATACATTATTTGTGAACATTATAGGGAATATTTAGTTGAAACAGGTAGCGTGGGATAACACACTTTCTCAATTCAATATACAGCAGTAAAAGTGCACTAATGCACTACAATATACTACCGTAAAAGCGCACTAACGCACTTCAATATACTACCTTAAAATTGCACTATGGCACTTTAATGTACTGTCGTAAATGTGCAATAATGCACTTCAATTTACTGCAGTAAACGTGCAATAATGCACTTCAATATACTGCAGTAAAAGTGCCCTGACACTTTATACACTTTATACTGACACACCTCATTGTACTGCAGTAAACCTGCCCTGATACACTAAACTGACACTAAAGTAAAAATGAATGGTCGCACTACACTCACACTACACTATCACTATCTTTACACTAAACAGACACTCTACACTCACAATACAATCACAATAGCACACTAACTGGCTAGTAGCAATGAGCCCTGTTCTATCTTTCTCCACTCCAATATAACACTGCAAATGGCTGCTCTGGGATGGAAACTTTTATAGTAGGGGGTAGGTCTATGAGCAATGAGCCATGATTGGGTACAATCATCATTACCTTCTCCAATCATGGTTCTGGCAGTGTTCTGTGCCCTGATTTGGCAAATCCTTAATTGCTTCAGCCAATCAGGGATTCCAATGCACTCTGCACGCACTGAGCATTGTGGCCAAACAAGCGGTTGAATGCCCGAACAATTCTGGCATTCGCCGAACGAGTACTGATATTGGTGCTGATTTTGGGCAAGAACACCTAGCTTACAATCATCATCCTAAATCATCTCCCACACCAAACTGGGCAAACCACTTCTTTATGGAGTCGGCTTTGTATACAGGGGTGCAACACTTTAGGAACAAAGAAAGAGCCTTCCCTAAATGGTTACCCCAAGATTGGAAGCATGCAATTCACTAAAATGACTTTTCATACAGTGTATCAATATTTAGTAAAGTCTCAATTAGTAAATGCTGAAATTTATTCGAAAGTGCACCACGCATCAGCTTATGGTAATGATAATTGAGATGAATACAAACTGTCACTCTAATTGTTATTAGGAGTGCTGCTTAAATTAACACATATTCCTTAGTGTACTAACTGTGATAGGTGCAAACAGAAAGGAAAAAAATTTTGTGCCAAGATACTGGCACCTGGAAGTCATTATTGGCTGGCTAAGCCTGCTTTTTCTGTATTACTTTATAGAATCCATATGTATACAATGCAACAGCAGCAAGAGAAGGTGTGGAAAATTATTTTAGCATGTTATTCCATGTAATTATGTTCTCTTGTTGTTTTATGTAGAAGCTAAACGTATACAATAAAAGTTCCCGTGAACTTTAGAAACAACTATTATACTTGTAAATAGACACAGTTAGATAGTAATTACTATCTGCTTAAGCTGATATTTTACATAGATGCAAATTCTAACTAAATAACATTTTGGGGGAAATTTACTAAAACTGGTGCACACACAATCTGGTGCAGCAGTGTCTTGTAACCAATAAGCTTCTAGGTTTTAGGTCTGGTTCAGACTGCTGTGATGCGGAACACTGCATGTAATTCACACAAGAATCACAGCACATTCCTATGCAAATGATATGCGGTGTCTCTGTGGTGCAATTTGAGCCATTGATTTGCATAGCTCAAATTGCACTGCATTTGCACCATACTTGTGCAGGACCCTTTTTTTGTCTATACCAGAATTGGATTTGGGGTGTTGTTAACCTATCATACACTCCGCAAACAATTTACATGTACGGGTTGCGATTTTGATCTTGTGTGAACTGAGCCTTATGCCACGTACACACGACCGGACTTTTTGACGAACTTAGAAATAAAACTTGCTTCAAATATTTCTGACTGACTCAAGTCCGGCCAAAAAATCCGGTCATGTGTACGCGGCATTAGCCCTCGTTCACATCGAGGGCGGGTTTGAAATGGTGTGGGTTCAGTTGAACTCACGCAATTTCAAAAATGCATTTCAGTGCGAGTTCGGGTGCAATTTGAAAGACATCTATCCGGGTTCATGCATAGATGTCTATTGAAATTGCTGCCAAAAGTAGTGCAGGAACTTTTTTGGGGAATTGATGCGGCACCGCACAGTCAATTCGGACAGTGACGTTGGCGGCAATTGGCTGCAATTTGGCATGTGATTTGACATGTCAAATTGGCCCGATGTGAACGGGGGCTTATTGTCAAACTTAATTGATCAAGCTGAAGTTAGAAGATGATTAGTTACTATGCACAGCTGCCCCAGATTCTGTGTGTAGGGCCGCTGATAGGGGGGGGGGGGACTACCGGTCCTCTTGTAGGGGTCCCGAGCACACGAGGGCCCAAACAGGGGAGCGGGATTAGTGACAGATGACAATTGTGTCTCTCTTCCACCAGAAGCTTTGTTCCTCATCCTCATCCCATCTCCTCTTTCCTGTATCTCTGATCCTGGAGCTCCACCTGCCCAGCCTTTCCTGCTCTCTCCCCTGTTGCTCTGTCTCCCTGACACAGTCACAGCTGATCAGCTGCATTCCCATGGGGTGAAGAATTTACTGTTAAACCAGTTCCATAGCTGCCTTTTATCTTGTCCCAGTGCTTATTGTGCTTTACATAGCTGGGCTTCCCACTCCTCTCCCCCAGACTGCTTTCAGACCTACAGCAAGCTGCTGGAAAGATCCGTTTTCTAAGTAAGTCTTTCATGATGATATTTCACCAAAGCCCTTCCCCACCTTCCCAACAGGGATTGTTAAAAAAAAAAAAGTTAGAAAAATATATTCACACAGGTACTCTGGCTGTGTGAAGGAGGAGTTTGGGCTGGAGCCGCCTGTCATTCTATAGGGATGCAGTGCCTGTACGAACCTAGCCACAGGCCCAAAATTGACAGGTGTGAAGGTGAGTGGCCCCCGAATGCACACTGTATGTGGGCTGTATGCCTACATCTCCACGCCTTTCAAATTGGGACCTGCAGTTGTGTTCGTACAGCTCCAGGTGGCTCACGCCAAATAAATGAACCACTGGTTCACACTGTACAAACCATAGCACCCATGTGAATGAGCACCAGACCTTATCCACAAAGAGATTTATTTATTAACTCAGTTTCATCTTTTAGATTTAGCAGAAATTCTGTGAGTTATGTTGTATTTGTATCTGCTAATAATGATTTTATTGTATTTTTAGTGAAATTTAGCTTTAATATTTTCTTGGAGGTACCCTGTCAGGTAGTCTTTACAGGGCCCCGTGATTTGTACCAGCAGCCCAGTCTATGTGCAGCAGTTTAAGAACATTTCCCACTTAGTTTGCTAAAGAACTATGGGGGCAATTCAGTAAGGCATTTACAACACATTTCTGGCTGTGTGGATGTAGTCGGAAAGCTTGTAACAAATTCAATAAAACCCTGTGACATTTTCATTGTTAGTACTGACACATGTGACAAATGAATCGTTCTTATTTGCGACACTTTTAAAGTCCGACACTATTGTTGCAATAAATTCATAAAGAAATACTGATATACTGGTGCTAGGAAAATGGAGGTAAATAAAGACAGACCCCTTCCATATTAGAATAAATTGTTGATTATATTGCATCTTTACAACAATTTGCTGACATAATTTGTCTTTAAGTTCCTCTGGAACTGTTATTGATATGTTTCTATTACTTTCCCAACTTCTTCAAAATACTTTCCTGCCTGTAAACTCTGCAGGGGTGTCTGTTGCAAGTTCCTACATTTTTGAACTACTGCAAAACAGGGTATTTATGATTTTTTTTTTTTAAATGTAGTATTAATATTGATTTTTTTTGTTATTATTATTCATTGCCACAACCAATACACACCTCAAATTCCGCCACCTAAGTGCGTCAACGCTGCGCCAGCACCCAACCTCCCCCAGCTGCCACTTATATATATATCACTAAATAAATCAAAAAGTAAATATAACCCAACAACTTCACTTTGTCAAATCAATATCAGTGTCATTGGGAACTTTGCTGTAGGGTACCATACAGCAGAAGGAGGGGTGAGAGACATTACTGACACTGCTAACTTTGACCAGTATCTACTGTGACCACCAATGCCTTAGAGTGAAGTTTGCTGTTGTGAAGGATTGCAGTGACTTTGAAGTGCTTGTTCCAAGTTTTACACATGTGAGTGCATTATTAAGTGGCTTTTAAAAGTGTGCTATTAAAGATATTTTATAGTGTTGCACTATGGGAGGCCTCTTTTTTTCTCTTTGAGGAACTTTGGGAGATATTCTTACTGGAATCTGAAAAGAGGAAAAATACTTGCTGAATGCTGTGTGCTGAACATCTACTGTCCTCATTTGAGTGATTCAAAACGCCTGTTGAGCCTGGTGCGAGAGTGCCAGGCGCTATAGTTGGTGAGTGCTCCATCTAAAGGGGGGTCACTGTCACTGTTGGTGTGGTGAAGGTTTTCATTGTTTTGTGGACACTGATAAGAAACTACACAGGAGAAGGACTTGTTGATCTTTTATATACCAATATTAGTCCCTCTTTTTGGACACTTTTTGAGGACTTGTTTTTATTTATTTATTTATTTATTTATTTATTTTTTCTTGCTTTAAAACACATATTAAGATGTGGTGTACACATTCGCACTTTGTGGTTTAATGATAATTGTATTTGCTGTGTTGCTCACTAACATTTCAAAGGAAGGGTATATCTGTGTGTAGATATATATATATATATATATATATATATATATATATATATATATATATATATATATGTATTTGGATTGATATATAATTCTAATTTCATTTATATACACTCATCGGGTGAATTAGGGTGATTTTTATGTATATTTTTTATATATTTGTACATATATATTTTTTGATAAGTAGAATAAGGGCTAGGTAGCCCCTTCTATACACTATAAGTATACACTCTTGAAAGGGTATATAGGGGGGTTTTATACTTATTTAGCGCCACAAGGTGATATTGATTTGACAAAGTGAAGTTGTTGGGTTATATTTACTTTTTGATTTATTTATTATTATTCATTGCATGAGTGCAGAAGATCTCCTGCAACCTATTTGAAGAATGTTATTTCTACATGCATGTATTTAAGTAAAGGTTGCATAATATTTCCTAAAGCCATGTTGAAATCCAATGGCGGCCCATCCATACGGTGCATCGCCCCCATAATCAATGCGCCCTGCCCCTACATGCAGGGCGCCGGACGCATGGATTTCAATGTTTTGTTTTTTGCACATGTTTAGAGCCTGAGACTCTAATTGGCTTAAAAAAAGGGTGGGGTCGGGGATCGGGGCCGTCTTTAATGCAGGGCAAAAGGGGCAGCTGCCTTGAGCCATGTCATTGCTGTGGGGCCCTGCACTGTCCCAAGTGGCGGCCACAATATGACAGGAAAGCGGGACAGCTGTGGGCTTCATGTGCTTGAGCCCGCTTGTCCCTTTGTCAGGAGCTGCAGATTGGAGTGACAGGGAATGACAGAGCGGTGCCCCACGTTCCTCCCACCCCCACCCCTGCCTGACAGACTGTGTAGCACACAGCCGAGTGAAGGGTTCTGGCTGTGTGCTACGGGTCTGATAGGCAGAGACTGTGTTGCACCGAGTGTCATCAGGTGAGAAAGATCACCGTAGAGAGATGGGGATTCACATGTGCAGAGAACTGCGGGTCAGAGGTGTGGTGGAGGGGGGGTACAGAAGTGAACGTGGATGGGGGTACAGAGGTTTGGTGGAAGAGGGGGGGTACAGAGGTGAACGTGGATGGGGAGTACAGAGGTGGTGGAGGAGGGGGGTACAATGGTGAACATGGAGGGGGGTACAGAAGTGGACGTGCATGGGGGGTATAGAGGTGGACGGAAGGATACAGAGTTGAATATGGATCGGGTATAGAGGTATAGGGGGTACAGAGATGAACTTGGATGGGGGGATACAGAGGTGGATATGGAGGGGTACAAAGGTTTACATGGGGGAGTACAGAGGTGGAAGGGGGGTACAGAGGTGGATGGAAGGATACAGAGGTGAACGTGAATGGGCGGGGGTACAGAGATGGACATGGGGGGGTACAGAGGTGGATGGAGATACTGAGGTGAACGTGGATGGGGGATACAGAGGTGGACAGGGGATACAGAGGTGGACAGGAGGTACAGAGGTGAATGTGGATGGGGGGTATAGAGGTGGACGGGGGGATACAGAGGTGTACGGAAGGATACAGAGGTGGACGTGGATGGGGGGTACAGAGGTGAACGGGGGGGTACAGAGGTGGACAAGGGATACAGAGGTGAACGTGGATAAGGGTACAAAGGTGTACAGGGGGGTACAGAGGTTGACCGGGGATACAGAACTGAGCTGTGGATAGAAGGGTACAGAGGTTAGCTGTGGATGGGCGGGATACAGAGGTGAACATGGATTGGGGCAGTACAGAGTTGGACGGGGGGGTACAGAGATAGACAGGGGGTACAGAGGTGAATGGGGATGGGGGTATAGAGGTGGACGGGGATAGAGAAGTGAGCTGTGGATGGAGGGGGCTACAGAGGTGAACTGTGGATTAGGGTGCAGAGGTAAGCAAAGAGGTGTGCAGAGGTGACCAATAGATGTTTACTTTGGGGGAGGGGGGAGAATATGCAAGTACAGTTACAATACAAATCAATACATGTGTTTTTGTTTTTTGGAATGTTGGGGTGGAGAGAAAATTTGCATGGGGGGGCCCCAAGAACATGTTTGCCCAGGGTCCAATCAATATTAAAGAGGAAGTAAACCCTGATGGGTTTACTTCCTCTTTTTTTCCCTGCAAAGGTAAAGCATAATGGACTACTATGCATCGCATAGTAGCTCATTATGTGTCACTTACCTGACACAGGAGCCAGCGAAGTCGCCGCTGTCCCCTGTAGTCCGCCGCATCCATGTTGCTGGTGGCGTCTCGCAGCTCCGTCGAAGCACAGCGGCGCAGCCGCAATGACGTCACTCCCGCGCATGCGCACGGGAGTCGCGTCTCGCAGCTCCGCCGCTGCCATTCGGCGAAGCCGCGATGATGTCACTCCGGCGCATGCGCACGGGAGTCGACAAATTAGGCAAATCCATTCTTGGATTTGCCGCATTTAGTGCGCCTGCGCGCCGCTGTCTACGGCGCATGCGCCGTAGACAGCGGTGCCCATTTTCGGGCAAATATCTCCTAAACCATATAGGTTTAGGAGATATTGCTTGGACCTACAGGTAAGCCTTAATCTAGGCTTACCTGTAGGTCCAAGTTGTTTGGAAGGGTTTACTTCCTCTTTAAAGACAGCCCTGCTCGAGGTGCAGAGCACTGC